>NC_092377.1:76187526-76816068 GCF_030028105.1 Mobula birostris | reverse complement strand
TCATCCCCATTGCAAATTAGTTTAAACCCTCCCGAACCATGCTAGCAAACCCACCTGCAAGGATATTGCTCCCCCTCGGGTTCAGGTGCAACGCATCCAATCTGTACAGGTCCCACCTTCCCCAGAAGAAATCCCGATGATCCAAAAATCTAAAACCCTGCTCCCTGCACCATCTCCTCAGCTACGCATTCAACTGCCATCTCCTCCAATTCTTACCATCTCTGTCATGTAGCACTGGCAGCAATCCTGAGAACATCACCCTTGAGGTCCTGTTCTTCAGCCTTCTGCCTAGTTCCCTTGTTTATACTGTGTTATTATATCCAGATGGTTATTAGGGCTTGTCCTATCTGTAATAATGGATCAGTCATAATATATAATTTGTAGAAAGGTGTGGTGTCTTTTATGGGTTTGCATTTTAAAGCAAGATTATTATGAATGATGTTTGCTGCTTTATTGAGCCTGTGTAACTAATCTGATTGAGTTAACTGCTGAAAGATCCTGGAATATGTTGGATTGTTTCTGGCTTCTTTTAGCATTTTCTGCATTGATCATCATGAAATTTGTTGGTCTTTTAATATGTATTTTTGATAATTTTTGTGTTAACCACCCAGTCCGGTATTGCCACAAGGAACCCTTCTGTTTTCTGGGAGGAGGTTTCCAACTCTGAGCCAGGCATTCGACACTTCCTTGTCAACACCAAGTCTGCTCAGATCGTGGGGATGTCTTCAATGGAGGGTCATGCTCTTCCATTGGTTAACTTTTTCTTCTATAATAATAATTCCTTCATTTTTCTGGGTTGTGCTTTCATTTAAGTTTTGTGGCATATAATTCTTATCAGAATTGCATATGCTCATGTGGAGTACAGAATCCTTCTTTTGTTGATGAAAATATATCCCTAGAAGCTTTATCTGACTGTTGTGTAAATTTTTTATGTCTGTCATTCCTCTTCCTCCTTTTGTCCTAGGTAGTGTTAATCTAAGCGCATTTGAGTGTACATAGTTTTTTCTAAAATTTGTCAGTTCAGTTCTTATTTTTCTTTGTAAATTTTCCAGATCAGTTTCAGACCAAGATATTATGTCAAAAGAATATGTTAATGTGGATATAGCAAAAGTGTTTATTGCCTTTGTTATTTTTTTTTTGCTACTGAGCTCTGCTTGACAGGTTTTCTTAAGCCTTGAAGAAAATGCTGTCGAAAGTTTTCCTTTTATCACACTATCATCTATTTCCTTTGCTTGTTGATATCCCAGATATGTATGTGTATGTTTCTGATTCATCGATCAGTTGTATTCTATCCTGAGCTCTGTTTTATATTCTACTTTTATATTCATGTCCATATATTTAGAAAATTGCTCTACTATTTGAATCAATTGCTTTAGCATTCTGATGAAGGAGCATATAGTTTCAAATCGTCCATGTATAGAAGGGGTGCCAAGATATAATTTGTTTGGTTGTTTCTGATTTGATACCCAACTTTTGTCCAATTCAGCTAGACAAAACCACAGTGGGCTTCAAGAGTTGCCTTGGAAAATGCCTTTGTTTATTTTGATAATGGTGGTTGTTAATAAATAGTGCAATTATAGTACACCATCAGATGTTGAAGGAATTTCACAGGAATTGGGTGTAGTTTATATATATATTAAGAATTTTTTTAACCATGAGTCTGGGACAGAATCACATATAAAATGCTGGGGGAGCTCAGCAGGCCAGGCAGCATCTATGGAAAAGAGTACAGTCGACGTTTCGGGCCAAGATACTGCCTGGCCTGCTGAGTTCCTCCTGCACTCTATGTGTGTTGCTTGGATTTCCAGCAACTGCAGATTTTCTCTTGTTCATGCTGGGACAGAATCAAAAGCTTTTTGGTGGTCAATATAACAACATATAAGATTTCTGCTGGTTGGACTGATTTAAAATCTATTATCTATTATCAGCTGTTTTTCTGCATCCTTTCTGCTCTTCTGTAGGTATATTGTGGTTATCTAACTGAATGGCAATTAGTTGCAAGATACACGATGTTACAATTTTATATATAGTATGCAAACAAGTAATAGGATGATAGTTTGATGGATCACTTGTGATTTCTCCTTTGGTTGAGAAAATTGTTGATATATATTAATAAGTACAGATGAAGGAAAGTAATTTTTGATACCAATAACTATGAATATTATCATTGCCAATACTCTTCCAGTTGTGGGGATTTTTTTATAACCTCTTTCAACATATCCATTGTAACTTCAGGTGTTTGCATTTCTTCGAATTGTGTTCTATTTCGTCCCTAATCTAGCTTGCTTCTTGATTGTGCATCATCCTGTTTGACCAGATATTAGACCCAATATTGTTTGTTTGTAATTTTGTGCTAGGAATGGTGACGTTTTGATGTGCCAAATCCAGTTTCAATTTCCTGTACAAACCTTCTCCATTGTTTCTGAGCTGATAATTCTGTTTTCCTCATCTGGCACATTTCATGTAACTACCAAGCTTTTGTTTTAATGCATTTATAAATTCTATGTTTTTGTTTGGTGATTGTATCTTGTACGGACATTATATTTCCTCAGCTTTTCCCTTTACTTTCTTGCTCAGGTTATCCATATTATGCTATTATTTTTTTCTCTTTTTGTATTTGCACAGTTGTTGGGTGCTGTTCTTCACTAATTCTTTTGCGTTTCTTTGTCTTTATCGTGAATGTCTGCAATCAAATGAAACTCGGTTGTATATCATGACATATATGTACTTCAATAATAAATTTACTTTGAATTTTGAACTTTTGAACTTTGTCTAAAGTTTATCTTGGTCTCCTTCAATTTTCTGTGTTTTATTTCTTGTTGCTGAGGAGGTTGGGGGTTGATATTATCATTGCTGTTCTTTTTGGCAAGGGAGGGGTTGGGCTCTTGATGTTTTCGTCGCTGTTTTTTTTTGCGAGAGTGGGGATTGGGGGTTTGTGATTTTTGATGTTCTAGCTGCTGTTTTCCGGGTGGGCAACCTGTTAGTTTTCATTGGGGGAGTTTGAGGTTTGATGTTCTGGCTGCCGTTTTCTGTGTAGGCAATTTGTTGGTTTTTTGTGAGAGAGAGAGGGTGGGAGGCTTGGGGTTAGCAAGTTTTGTTTCTTCTCCTTTTTCATCCAGGGGGAGTTAATGTCTTTTCTTTCAACAAAACCCATGTTTTTTCTCTGTTTTTCATGGCTATCTGGAGAAGATGAATATCAGAGCTGTATTCTACCTACATTCTTTGACAATAAAATTAACTTTATGAAGAGCTCAAACATTCAACTTTTACAGCAACCAAACTTAGAGTCTACAGGATATATTAATCTATTGTGCATCCATGATAGTTACTGTATTATTGGTCTCTGCCCTGCAAAAGGATAACATTAAAACATCAATTAAATAAGTTTAATGAGAATCCTTTACAAGTAACTACATATTCTGGTTCAGTGGAATAGATTGAGATTCACTTTGAATCCATGCTCATTTTCAATTGAATCTATACCAAACAAAGCTCTGAAACTGAACTATCCTTTAGAGATCTCCGAGACACGTAATCACTGTTCAGTGAGTCCCTTTATTACTGAGTAGTTTCTTCTGAACCTGTTTGTATAACAGGTATCTAGGAAAATCTAGTCATCTGCAAATCAGGCATTGTGATTTAAAAAAAGATTGGGAAATGGTCTTCTGATAAATGTGCACTAGATACGTTTGATGTTGTTTACAACTTCACTCTGTCAACCTCTGCATCAACACTGGTGCCAAGCTGTATCGATGCTTGCCCTTCCTTTGGGCTATATCAGTGATGTGGAGAGGGGAGCCAGCTGCATGGGCAATGGCCGTTTCTTCAAATCTTGCCACCCAGGCTTGCGCCCTGGAGAGGACACTCCAGCATCACAACTCAGTGTTGACTCAACACGGAAAGCAGCAGTTTTACCAGTGTTCAGCCACTGCACTTGATTGGTGTAGAGTGAGGCTCCAGGGGCTGCTTCCAACGGCGGGAGAAGTCCTAGGACTTCACTGGGCAGCTACCGCCCACCTCAGGTTGGGCAGTCCCTCATCAAATAGGCGCTGCCTCACCACGGTCCACTTGCTCCACTGGGTGTGTGCAGCTCGGGGAACCCCCGACAGGTGGATCGATAACCTTACACCTTGCAAAAGTAGGAAACATCAAAGGTATCCAGTCCTCAAGATAGTACTTGGAATTATGGACCATGACACCAGGCCTTACAAAAGAACTGCAGGATATGAGCGATGCCCGCAAGACTGCAGTCATCAGCAGCGAACTGAGCAGGCTGCAGATGGACATCATCACCCTTCAAGAAACAAGGCTCTCTTCCTCTGGAAGCCTTTGAGAGGAAGACTTCTCTTTCACCTGGCATGGACAGCCACCAGAGGAGCCCAGGGATGATGGTTTTGGCTTCACCATAAGAAACAGTCTAGTTGGTGCCATCATACCACCAACTGAAGGAACTGAAAGACTGCTCAGGATACAGTTTCAAACATCCGTGGGCCTAGTTTGTATTATCAGTGCTTATGTGCCTACATTAACCTGTACCCAGGAAGCTAAGGACAACTTCTAAAATGAATTCAGCGCTGCCATCAAAGAAGCTCCTTCACAAGAGCCAATATTTGTTCTTGGCAGCTTTAACGCAAGAGTTGGCAGTGACTACAACAGCTGGCCCTCCTGTCCAGGACGGTTCGGAATTGGAAAGATGAATGAAAACAGCCAGCGCCTCCTTGAACTCTATATGATGCCAATATGATTTCTGTATCACTAACACCTTCTTCAACACCAGTCCTTGGCACAAAGTGTCATGGAGACATCCGAGGTCCAAACATTGACACCAACTTGATCTCATCCACGCAAGACGCAGTGGTCTTCAGACTGTCAAGGTGACGCACAGTTACCAGAGTGCAGATTGTGACACTGACCACTCCCTCATGTGCAGCAAGGTAAAACTTCAGCCAAGAAGTTCCCAAGGGAGAGGAAGTCATGCACTGATGCCAGCAATACTTGTAAAGGTAGCCGAGTCTGTGCAAGTCCTGAAACTCTGCTTGGCTCTCCCGACACCAATGTTAGCTGGAGATGGGAAAACTTGCGGGACACCATCTACAACACTGCGATATCCACCTTCAGAAAAAAGGCAGTCAAGTCTGAAGTGCTGTTGCCGCTGATTGAGGAGAAGAGAAAAGCATTGACAGCGTACATGTCCTCTCCTAGCAAGAAGAACCTGCAAGTGCTCCAGTCTACCTGGAACAAAGCTCAACAGGCTGCCAGGTAGTGTGCCAATGACTACTGGCTCCAGCTCTGCTCCAAGATCCAGGAGGTTGCTGACGCTGGCAACATCACAGGAACGTATGATGGAATCAAGCAAGCTATTGGTCCATTACAGAGCAAGACTGTCCCACTAAGGTCATCATCGGGAGAGGTCATCGAGGACAGAACACAACAGATGGAATGCTGTGTAGAACATTACTCGGAGCTGTATGCCAGAGAGACTGTCATGACAGAAAAAGCCCTGAACACTATTGAACCTCCACCCACTATGATTGATCTTGATGTGGACCCCACACTGGAGAAACTCAGCGAGGCCCTGGAAGTAGTTTCTTCGGGGAAAGCACCAGTGAAAGATGGCATCCCTCCTGAGGTTCTCAAATGTGCCAAGGGCACCCTCATCCCAGAGTTGCACCAAATCTCCTGCCAGTGTTGGACAGAAGGCAGCGTACCCCAAGACATGAGGGATGCAAACATGATCACTCTCTACAAGAACAAGGGCAACAGGAGCAACTGTAACAACTACCACAGTATCCCTCTTCTCAGCATTGTGGGGAAGCTTTTTGCTTGAGTTGCCCTGAAGAGGCTCCAGCTGCTCACAGGAAGGGTCTATCCTGAGTCTCAGTGTGGGCTCAGAGCTGAGCAGTCCACCATCGACACGATCTTCTCCCTCGGGCAACTGCAAGAAAAGTGCAGAGGACAGCAGAAACCACTCTACATCGCCTTCATCGATCTTACTAAGGCATTCGACCTTGTGAGCAGAAAGGGCCTCTCTGCGATCCGTGCCAAGATTGGCTGCTCCCTAATCCTACTCAGCATCATCAGGTCACTTCATGACAACATGAAGGGGACCATAGTGTTCGACGGTTCCACATGAGTCCTTTAACATCCACGGCAGGGTAAAACAGGGGTGTGACCTCGCTCTGACGCTGTTCGGCATCTTCTTTGCACTCCTGCTCAAGTCCACCTTTGGGGAGGCAACTGACGGGCATTTATCTCCATTCAAGATCAGAAAGAAACCTCTTCAGACTGTCAAGGCTCAGAGTGAGGACCAACATGCAGATAAGGCTCCTCTGAGACTTCCTGTTTGCCGATGATACAGCTGTTGCAGCTCACTCACAGCAGGAGCTACAAGATCTCATGACCCACACTGCAGAAGCCTGCAGAGAGTTCGGCCTGACCATCAGCCTGAAGATGATATAGGTGATGGAGCAAGACACTGACGACAAGCCATCCATTAACATTGTCGACTATGAGCTGGAAGTCATCCACAAATTCACATACCAGGGCTCCATGACCTCAGATAACCAGCCACTTGAAAGGGAGATCAACAAGCACACTGGAAGAACAGCCACAACCTTCTCAAGGTTGACTAAGAGAGTCTGGGCCAACAACAGACTCACCATGAACACCAGAGTCCACGATTACACAGCCTGTGTGCTGAGCACTTTGCTCTACGCCAGCAAAACTTGGACCCTGCGCACAAAACAAGAGCAATGACTCAACACTTTCCATATGCGATGCCTCAGACTGGCAGACCGACTTGGTCTCACCTGGGAAGAGAAGGTGACCAACAACACAGTGCTTAAGAGAGCAGGCACCACCTCCACGTTCACCTTCCTCAGACAGAGGTGTATGTGCTGGCTAGGCCACATCTTGCGCTTGGCAGATGGGCACATACCAAAGGACCTTCTCTTTGGGGAGCTGGAGTCTGGAAAGAGGTCAACAGGAAGACCCCAGCTGCGCTACAAGGACACCTGCAAGTACGACCTCAAGGCCCTTGGTATTAGCACCAACACGTGGCAGTCACTCACCTCAGACAGGTGTGCCTGGAAGCAGAAGGTGAAAAAGGGTCTCTTGAGGTATAAGACCACTCTGATGCAGCAAGCAGAGGAAAAGGGAGCCCGCTGAAAGCTCCGTGCCCAAGCTGCCCAAGACCTCAGAGCTGCCTCAGCGTTCTGCTGTACACAGTGTGGCAATGACTGTCTCTCCCACATTGGACTCCACAATCACAGCCGACACTGCTTAACCCCATCCACCAGAGGCACAAACCCATGATCGCCTGGGATCGACGGCTGCCTATTCTACTAGATATCGATGGGAAACGCTGAGACAATGGGGTGCGATTAAACTAGACACAAATGTAAGAAGGGGGCAAGGAAGCAAAAAGGAAATTATAGACCGGTTAGCTTGACATTGGTGGTAGGGAAGTTGTTGGAGTTGATTGTCAAGGATGAGGTTACAGAGTACCTGGAGGCATACGACAAGATAGGCAGAACTCAGCATGGATTCCTTAAAGGAAAATCCTGCCTGACAAACCTATTACAATTTTTTGAGGAAATTACAAGTAGGCTAGACAAGGGAGATGCAGTGGATGTTGTATATTTGGATTTTCAGAAGGCCTTTGACAAGGTGCCACACATGAGGCTGCTTAACAAGATAAGAGCCCATGGAATTACGGGAAAGTTACATACGTGGATAGAGTGTTGGCTGATTGGCAGGAAACAGAGAGTGGGAATAAAGGGATCCTATTCTGGTTGGCTGCCGGTTACCATGGTGTTCCATAGGGGTCCGTGTTGGGGCTGCTTCTTTTTACATTGTACATCAACGATTTGGATTATGGAATAGATGGCTTTGTGGTTAGGTTTGCTGACAATACGAAGATAGGTGGAGGGGCCGGTAGTGCTGAGGAAATGGAGAGTCTGCAGAGAGACTTGGATAGATTGGAAGAATGGGCAAAGAAGCGGCAATTGAAGTACAATGTTGGAAAGTGTATGGTTATGCACTTTGGCAAAAGAAATAAACAGGCAGACTATTATTTAAATGGGGAGAGAACTCAAAGTTCTGAGATGTAACGGGACTTGGGAGTCCTCGTGCAGGATACCCTTAAGGTTAACCTCCAGATTGAGTCGGTGGTGAAGAAGGCGAATGCAATGTTGGCATTCATTTCTAGAGGAATAGAGTATAGGAGCAGGAATGTGATGTTGAGGCTCTATAAGGTGCTGGTGAGACCTAACATGGAGTACTGTGGGCAGCTTAGGGCTCCTTATTTAAGAAAGGATGTGCTGACGTTGGAGAGGGTACAGAGAAGATTCACTAGAATGATTCCGGGAATGAGAGGGTTAACATATGAGGAACGTTTGTCCGCTCTTGGACTGTATTCCTTGGAGTTTAGAAGAATGAGGGGGGACTTCATAGAAACATTTCAAATATTGAAAGGCATGGGCCGAGTGGATGTGGCAAAATTGTTTCCCATGGTAGGGGAGTCCAGTACGAGAGGGCATGACTTAAGGACTGAAGGGCGCCCACTCAGAACAGAGATGCGAAGAAATTTTTTCAGCCAGAGGGTGGTGAATCTGTGGAATTTGTTGCCATGGGCGGCAGTAGAGGCCAAGTCATTAGATGTATTTAAGGCAGAGATTGATAGGTATCTGAGTAGCCAGGACATCAAGGGTTATGGTGAGAAGGCAGGGGAGTGAGACTAAATGGAAGAATGGATCCGCTCATGATAAAATGGCGGAGCAAGCTCGATGGGCCGAATGGCCGACTTCTGCTCCTTTGTCTTATGGTCTTATGGTCTAAATTTATTGGCCACAATACTGGAGGTTTATAAACCCATTTAACATTAAAGTAGGCATGGGGATGCTGAAATATTAAGGCCTCTCATTTATCATGTACTGTACATTAATATATGTGACATAGAATTCAAATAAAACTGTACATGTATGAATTATGACATAAACATCTGTATCTAAAAGGACAGAAAGCAAGAAGGCTTAACTTGCAAACATGACATACTGCAGAAAATGTCAGAGGATTCAGTAAATTAAAATCTGTGGTTATTTTTAACTTTTGCTTTCTACATGTGAATATAGGAAATAACAGTGCATATGGTCGTAATGGGAAAGCATCTGTTACCCTGTGTTAATAGAAGATCCATATATATGTCTTTCTGGTATGAAAAGAAGCTATAGATTATGCCTTATATCTGATCAAAGATAAAGTAAATCATCAAAACATATCTGACTAACAGTAAGTACTAATGATCAATATATTCCTGTCAATACTCTTGAGTTTTCACTTCACAGTTGCTCAAAACTATTATGCCTAAAGCACTGCTGTAAGAATTCATCAAAATAAATGAATTCATTAAAATTTACAATGGACAATGCTGACAAAGTGAACACTTTGATGGGCACCTAATTGACGCGGGCAAATGCGTTCTTGCATCTGGATGAATTTTGAAACACCCAAGCTTGCTTTGGTGGCTTGATGGGGTTGTGGCTGCACAATTTCAGTACATCATATAAATATTTATTTTGCAATGGTACCTCACTTGTAGTTCTACAATTATTTGGGGGACTATCAATCATAATAATGTAATGATTTGACTTGAATATATTTCCTTCTACTGTATTATCTCACATTAAGCAGACGTGGGCTTTTTAATTAAATCTTTAACTGCTAAATGTATTTGTGCAGGTTTTTTATCCATGCAAGGTCATTTATCATGGTTAATGATGTGGGACCAGAATGATTTAAATTATCATTTCTTAAACATGTTTAAAGTTAAAGATTGACAGTCAGCTGAAGAAGGTTTTTATCTTCCTGAGGCATGAATCCAGCCCAGAGTTAAGCTATGTATGCCACTCCTGTTCAAAACCTGTACAAAAGCATTGCCACATGCTGTGCAGAACTAACTAGTATTATGAAGTATCTACAGCAAGAAATTGGCTATTTGGTCCCAGAAGTCCACAATAGTGTGTGTGCTCCCACCCTTCTTCATCCAACCTCATCAATATCTTCTTGTGTTCTTTACTCCCTCCTCTTAAAAGCTTTGGTGCTATTGCCCTCAACAACCTCAGGCTGTAGATGGTGCTGCTTTCTAACCACTAACCATTAAAGAGGTACTTCCTGAATTACATATTAGATGTAAAAGTAATCTTGTAACATTTATGGCCCCTAGTTCTAGCCTAACTCATGTAAAATATTTTACCTGTATTAACCCTGTTGGAGCTCTTTATAATCTCAATCACATCAATCAGGATCTCCCACAGTTCTCCTTAGTAAAGAAAAGATCTCCATCCTGTTGAGATATATATTTGTGTGTGTGTGTGTGTGTGTGTGTGTGTGTGTGTGTGTGTGTGTGTGTGTCTACAGATTTCCCCCACCATCCAAAGGTAGAGCATTCCTATGAAACAGTTCATAAGCCGGAATGTCGTAAAGCAAAGAAGCAATTACCATTAATTCATATGGGAAAAATTTGTGAGCGTTCGCAGACCCAAAAATAACCTACCAAATCATGCCAAATAACACATAAAACTTAAAATAACAGTAACATATAGTAAAAGCAGGAACGATATGATGAATACACAGCCTATATAAGGTAGAAATACTTCTCCACAATCATTGCGCACTGTTCTCCATAGCGAAAACCTCACGTAAGCGCACTCGGCAGAAACACGGCGCAAGTGCTCTCCAGTAACCTTTAAGCTATGAAGCTGCCAAATCATACCAAACAACACATAAAAATACACAGCCGATATAAAGTAGAAATAATGCATGTACAGTGTAGTATCACTTACCGGAATTGGGAAGACAGCGCCGAGCACACTGATGATGGTGTGTTAGGCTGAGTCGTCAGAGGCTGGGGTGGTGCAGTGGCCCCCACCCTCCAGGCCGCCAACCGATACTGATCCGCGAAGCATGCAGGGGTACAGCGGCGGCCGGGACGCACCCAGCACATCTTTAAGAAAAAAGCCGAAGTAAACAAGCTAATTAATTAGGTGCCGCCTGGCACGTTAATGTTGGCCCAGATCAGAGGAGACACAATCGACAATCGCCTCTAATAGGGGCCGACATTTACATGCCGGGCGGCAGCTAATTAATTAGCTTGTTTATTTTGGTTTTTTTTCTTAAAGATGTGCCCAGTGCGTTCCAGCTACCGCTGCATTCTCCGCAAATCGGTATCTGTCCGCAGCCTGGGGGTTGAGGTGGTGGGACACTGGGGAGTCATCTCATCGTCGATCAGAGCAGGCAGCTCATCTTCTCCTATGACTGCCTGCCTCGATGTCGAAGGTCAAGGTTCGTCATCTGCTGTGGCTGATGAGGAAGGCTTGCTTGACTGCTTAGCCTCGTGCATTTTTCTATCATACAGTTCTTTGTAAGCAGTCAAACCATCCTGCAAATATGCCCTAAACTGACGTACCCTTTCAAGATTAAAGTTGTACTTTATCATTGCAGCGAAAATCTCATGCAGTTGCTTCACGTTCAGTTCCTGGACGACTTCACTTTCGCTACTGCATTCGGTTTTGATTGTTATCCTTTCCTCTTCCAATTGCATCAGCTCTTCATCTATCAGTTCTTGGTCATGGAATGCCAAAACCTCTTCAACATCATCTTCATCAACTTCCACAAGCCAATCTCACTTGGTTCTTACTTCGTTCACCATGATCAAAACGCTTAATTATGTCTAGTTTTACGTTAAATGTAACACCCTTACGAGCTCTTTCAGGCTCTTGCAATACCTTAGAACTCATCTTGCAAACGGCTGCTCACAGGCAAGTGCTTAAGCAATGCCGGCTAGAATGCCATTCCGAATCCGGTGGGGGGTGGGGGGGTGAGCGCTTGCTCAGGGCGCGCGCTGCCGTTTTTCACACGCTGATCCTTTTTCGTGCGCTGATTTTTTTCATAACAGTGAAAACACCTTCTGTTAGCGAAAACAGGGAACTAATATAGGTCTTTCGTAACAGTGAGGTTTCGTAAAGTGAACATTCGAAAAGCAGGGGACACCTGCATATGTATGTATGTGTGTGTGTATATATATATATATATATATATATATATGTATGTATATACACACACATATATATAAAACATTTCATATCTAATATCACTGGAATGTATTCTGCACCTTCTCTTATTGACTCTATCTCCTTCCTATGATCAGATCTACGAACAGCACTCCCAGGTTCTATACAAGTTAAACATAAATTCCCTGCCTTTCCTACTTAGTTTGTATTTTTTACTAAATTATTTCCCAATAAGCATAGAGTAGTATAAATATTGTCACCTGAAAGAAAGGTTCTCTGCTCCTTTTGTATCAAAATCACAGAGACAAAATGGTATGTTTTGTAACTTCAAAATGTTAAACTAATTCAAAGGAAGACATGAGAGTTCGAAATAGAAGTCTAACTTCCAATTTACTTCAAGTAATGTAGCATCATGATGTATGTAATTCATGTATTTGTACATATAACCAGTAATGAATTGTTTAAACGAACAAGAGTGCTTAATCAATTAATCTATATACATACACACAAGATTACTCAGATATAACTGGAGTATTAAATACACAATAGGAAATGTGGCTGAAATATCTTTAAAGAAATTTTCCACACATGTATGCACTATGTAAATGTCAGATACTACAGGGCATAGCTTTGAGGTGAGAGGGGGAAAGTTTAAAAGAGATTTATGTGGCAACTCCTTTTTATACTGAGTGTAGTGGGTGGGTGGAACATGTTACCAAGGAGATAATGGAGGTAAATACGGTGACAGCATTTAAACAGGCACATGAACAGCCAGGGATAGACCATACCCACGCAAGTGTGATTGAAATTGGTTGGCACAGCAATTATGGGCTGAATGGCCCTGTTCTTTTGCTGTTCTCTTCTGTGTTCTATATTGCAAAAAATTGATTATGACACACAGCGGAAATACAGTATAGTTCATGTGTTCAAAGGCAGCCAAAGTTGAAGGGGAATTTCATAGGAAGTACAGGTTTCCCCCATCATCCGAAGGCAGAGCATTCCTATGAAACGGTTCGTAAGCCGGAATGTCGTAAAGCGAAGAAGCAATTACTGTTTATTTATATGGGAAAATTTTGTGAACGTTCGCAAACCCAAAAATAACCTACCAAATCATGCCAAATAACACATAAAACATAAAATAACAGTAACATATAGTAAAAGCAGGAATGATATGATAAATACACAGCCTATATAAAGTAGAAATACTTTTCCACAATCATTACTGCACTGTTCGCCGAAGCGAAAATCTCACACAAGCGCCGTCGGCAGAAAATCTCACGCAAGCGCTGTTGGCAAAAACACGGTGCAAACGCTCTCCAGTAACCTTTAAGCTATGAAGCTGCCAAATCATACCAAATAACACGTAAAAATACACAGCCTATATAAAGTAGAAATAATACATGCACAGTGTAGTATCACTTACTGGAATTGGGAAGACAGCGCAGAGCACACTGATGATGGTGTATTAGACTGAGTCGTCGCAGGTTGGGTGGTGCAGTGACCCCCACCCTCCGGGCCACCGAGCGATACATTGCCGCGAGGCACGCAGGGGCCCAACGGTAGCCGGGAGGCATCCAACACATCTTTAAGAAAAAAGCCGAAATAAACATGCTAATTAATTAGGTGCAGCCCGGCACGTAATTGTCGGCCCAGATCAGTGCCGATTGCCAATTGCATCCCCTTTGATCTGGGCTGACATTTACGTGTGGGGCGGCACCTAATTAATTAGCATGTTTGTTTCGGCTTTTTTCTTAAAGATGTGCTGTGTGCCTCCCGGCTACTGCTGCATTCTCCGCGAATCGGTACAGTATCTCTCCGCGGCCTGGGTGTAGGTGTGGTGGGACACTGGGGTGTCATCTCTTCATCGTCTGTTTCCATTAGGGCAGGCAGCTCATCTTCTCCTATGACTGCCCGCCTTGCTGTCGAAGGTCAAGTTTCGTCGTCTGCTGTGGCTGATGTGAAAGGCTTGCTTGACTGCTGAGCCTCGCGCATTTTTCTATCACACAGTTTTTTGTAAGGACTCAAACCATCTTGCAAATATCCCCTAAACCTACGTACCCTTTCAAAATTAAAATCGTACTTTATCATTGCAGCGAAAATCTCACGTAGTTGCTTCACTTTCACTACTGTATTCGGTTGCGATTGTTATCCTTTCTTCTTCCAATTGCATCAGCTCTTCATCTATCAGTTCTTGGTCATGGGATGCCAAAACCTCTTCAACATCATCTTCATCATCTTCCACAAGTCAAACTCACTTAGTCCTTACTTCGTTCACCACGATCGAAACGCTTAATTATGTCTAGTTTTACGTTAAGTGTAACACCCTTAAGAGATCTTTTAGGCTTTTCCGACACCATAGAACTCACTTGCAAACGGCTGCTCACAGGCACGTGTTTAAGCAATGCCATTCCGAATCTGGAGGAGAGCGGCTGCTCGGGGCGTGCGCTGCCTTTTATTGCGTGCTGATTTTTTTCGCACACTGAATTTTTTATCGCGCTCTGCTTTTTTTTTTGTAACAGTGAAAACACCTTCTGAAAGCAAAAACAGGGTACTAATGTAGGTCTTTCGTAACAGTGAGGTTTCGTAAAGCGAACTTTCGAAAAGCAGGGGACACCTGTAGTCAATGCTCCTACTTAGAAAACATATCTGAATGGTTACGATCTATCACTGAGAGAGGATAAAGAAGTAGGTGCATACTGTATATGTTTTGGAACCTTTTCCCACATTCCCAAAGTTCTTCCCAACCATTGAGTAGCTCTTATCAGTGTGCGGTCCTTCCTCGGCAAGTAAGGCAGCCAAGGTTAATACAGGACCCTCCCACGGCAAGTATTATGAGTCTTTCACAGTATGGACAGCATGCAAAGAAAAATGCTACAACCAAGGTCATGCCTGGGCAGTCAAAGAAATGATTGGTGAGTGTTGGACTGATAGTGATAGACCTAACACTAAATTAAAGGCCAGACACCAAATTAGGACTCATTAAATAAAGCAGGGATGTGGATCAGGTGATCCGTTATAGCTGCATAATGTGGGAGCTGGTGGATCCCATTATAGTTCCTGGTGATCAGATCTGCAATAAGAGTAGCTAGCTCGAGGAACTCAATGCACAATACTGATGATCTAGAATCTGAGACACATCGGGGAGGGGGAAAGTTATCTGTACACTGTGTTGCAGGAGGCATTCACACCCATTAGATTAACCACTCCAAATCTGGCCTGTGGACGAGGACAAGAGAGTGAGGCAGGTAGAGGGAAACGAGAGGTAGTTCTGGAGGAGGTGCAGCCCAATTGGTCTGAGATTTGTGCTGCTGCTGGAGGTGAGAATGGGGGTTGCATCAAGGATGAGAAAACTAAACATGGCACCTTGTTTCAGGCAGCCATTCAAGAGGGGAGAGTGAAGAGAAATGTAGCTTTAATTGGAGACAGTATAGTCAGGGGAATAGACACAATTCTATGCTGCCAGGATCTAGAATCCTAAAGTCTGTATGGTGCATGGGTTCTGGACATCTTATCTGACATACAAAGGAATTTGGAATGGGAAGGGAATGATGCAGTTGTCGTGCTCCACATGGGTACCAACGACGTAGGTAGAACAAAGAGAGAGGTTCTGCTGAGGGAATATGAGCAGCTAGAGATCAAAATTAAAAAGTAGAACCAAAAATGTAATAACCTCTGGATTGCTACATGAGCCACGTGCAAATTGTCACAGGGCTATAAAGATTAGAGAGTTAAATCTGTGACTCAAAGTAGGGTGCGAATTTGTGGGATATAGGCACCAGAAATTGGGAAAGGAGGGAGCTGCTCTGATGGAATGGACCCCATCTGAACCATGCTGCTACAAGGGTCCCGGTGAATCGTGAAACTAGGCTGTGGAGAGGGCTTTAAACTAAACAGTAAGCGGAAGAATCCAACAGAATGGAAAAAATGTCAGGTAACATGGAGACAAATTTGAGCAGACTGGTGCTGAGTACAGGACTGAAGGTGTTCTATTTGAATGCACACAGTGTACAAAACAAGTTAGACAAGCTTACAGTGCAGTTAGAACTTAGCAGGTGTAGCGGCAAGTTGAACAAACCAATGCCGTGCCGGCAACCACAAAGGTAGTTATCTTGCATGAGGTGCCCTCCAATCAATCCAATAAAAATGTTCCAAAGAGTTGAAGAAATTTTTTTGATTCTTTATTATGAACGAGCAAAACATACAACCCTGAAGCGATGAAACTTATCAAACTAAAACTAGCGATATTAAATGTCATTAAACATACTTAAATGAAGTTAAGCGATGTTAAGTGATGTTAACCAGTGAACCAAAGATATGACACCCGACGGTCCCCAGCTGTAAGCTACCCATAGCAAAGTATGAATATGTAACCACACCCTTTGCTTTTACCATGCCCCCACCCAAGAGACTAGCTACCATGATAAACATAATAAGAGCGCAACACAGAATACAATACAGATACATGGCTTCTACATTGCAGCCCCTAACTTTTATACCATAATAATTACAACTACATGCTACCAAAGCACAAGAGACATGAAATCTTAACATTCACACAAATGTGTGATCTTCCCTTGCATTGTTTTGAATTGCAGCTGCCAAAGCTCATCCGAATTCAAAACTGAAATCCTGTTAATTGTCAGCTCTAACTAAGCACAGTCTCTTCCACCACCATGGCTTCCTCTCAATGGTCCATTAGCTAGGTAATGATAGAGATCTAGAAGATTATAAGGCTAGCAGGAAGGAGTTTAAGAATGAAATTAGGAGAACCAGAAGGGGCCATGAGAAGGCCTTGGCAGACAGGATTAAGGAAAACCCCAAGGCATTCTACAAGTATGTGAAGATCAAGAGGATAAAATGTGAGAGAATAAGACCAATCAAGTGTGACAGTGTAAAATTGTGTATGGAACCGGAGGAGATGGCAAAGGTACTTAATGAATACTTTGCTTCAGTATTCACTATGGAAAAGGATCTTGGCGATTGTAGGGATGACTTGCAGCAGACTGAAAAGCTTGAGCATGTAGATATTAAGGAAGAAGACGTGCTGGAGCTTTTGGAAAGCATCAAGTTGGATAAGTCACCAGGACCAGACCGGATGTACACCAGGCTACTGTGGGAAGCAAGGGAGGGGATTGCTGAGCCTCTGGCAATGATCTTTGCATCATCAATGAGGATGGGAGAGGTTCCGGAGGATTGGAGAGTTGTGGATGTTGTTCCCTTATTCAAGAAAGGGAGTAGAGGTAGCCCACGAAATTATAGACCAGTGAGTCTTACGTCTGTGGTTGGTAAGTTGATGGTGAAGATCCTGAGAGGCAGGATTTATGAAAATTTGGAGAGGCATAATATGATTAGGAATACTCAGCATGGCTTTGTCAAAGGCAAATCGTGCCTTATGAGCCTGATTGAATTTTTTGTGGATGTGACTAAACACATTGATGAAGGTAGAGCTGTAGATGTAGTGTATATGGATTTCAGCAAAGTATTTGATAAGGTACCCCATGCAAAGCTTATTGAGAAAGTAAGGAGGCATGGGATCCAAGGGGACATTGCTTTGTGGATCCAGAATTGGCTTGCCCACAAAAGGCAAGGAGTGGTTGTAGATGGGTCATATTCTGTATGGAGGTCGATGACCAGTGGTGTGCCTCGGGGATCTGTTCTGGGACCCCTACTCTTTGTGATTTTTATAAATGACCTGGATGAGGAAGTGGAGGGATGTGTTGGTAAATTTGCTGATGACTCAAAGGTTGGATGTGTTGTGGATAGTGTGGAGGGTTGTCAGAGGTTACAGCAAGACATTGGTAGGATGCAAAACTGGGCTGAGAAGTGGCAGATGGAGTTCAAGTCAGATAAGTGTTAAGTGGTTCATTTTGGTAGGTCAAATATGATGGCAGAATATAGCATTAATGGCAAGACTCTTGGCAGTGTGGAGGATCAGAGGGATCTTGAGGTCTGAGTCCATAGGACACTCAAAGCTGCTGCGTAGGTTGACTCTGTGGTTAAGAAGGCATACGGTGTATTGGTCTTCATCAATGATGGGATTGAGTTTAAGAGCCAAGAGGTAATGTTGCAGCTGCACAGGACCCTGATCAGACCCCACTTGGAGTACTGTGCTCAATTCTGGTCACCTCACTACAGGAAGGATGTGGAAACCATAGAAAGGGTGCAGAGGAGATTTACAAGATGTTGCCTGGATTGGGGAGCATGCCTTAGGAGAATACGTTGAGTGAACTCAGCCTTTTCTTCTTGGAGTGACGGAGGATGAGAGGTGACCTGATAGAGGTGTACAAGATAATGAGAGGCGTTGATCATGTGGATAGTCAGAGGCTTTTTCCCAGGGCTGAAATAGCTAGCACAAGAGGGCATAGTTTTAAGGTGCTTGGAAGCAGGTACAGAGGAGCTGTCAGGGGTAAGTTTTTTATGCAGAGAGTGGTGAGTGCATGGAATGGGCTGCCAGTGATGGTGGTGGAGGCGGAAATGATAGGGTCTTTTAAGAGACTCCTAGATGGATACATGGAGCTTAGAAAAATGGAGGGCTATGGGTAGTGATAAGGTAAGGACATGTCGGCATAGCTTTGTGGGCCGAAGGGCCTGTATTGTGCTGTAGGTTTTCTATGTTTCTATGTCTCTAACAGTCCAACCCAGCATTGTCCTGATTGCAGAGGGTCCATAATAACACTGCATATCACTTGCAACAGCTCCAATGCTTTCGGCACTTTCAGCCTTATTTCTCAATCAATTTCTGGAAAATGAATATGCTTCAGCTTTATTTCTATCTTTGATATCTCTATTTTTCCCTTTCAGGGTTCTTTTGAAGACCCTGACCTGGGGTTACACGCTGACTTCAGTTCTTTGCGGAAATGGGACGTGCTCTCGGGGTCTCACGACTGGCTGTTATTCATTCTTTGGGGGAACTCCTCTGTTTTCGCGGATGGTTGCAAAGAAAAAGAATTTTAGGATGTATATTGTATACATTTCTCTGACATTAGATGTACCTTTGAGACCATTCCTGAAGATCCCTCTGACAAGAAATGTTCCCTGTGTAAGGATGTTAGGCGGTTCACAGTAGTTTGCACTATCTAAGCCAGCCATTCCCAATCATGAAACAACATAGCTACTCACAACCTTCTCTTGACCCGTTGTGTGTAAGAGAGTGTGTGTTCCTTTTGCTGTCAGGTTGAGCTTGCTCATGAGTCTCATTGTGCAGAACACTGCTGTACTTCCTTGATCTAGGAAAGCATAAGTAACCACTGTCTTGTTACCCTTCTTAAGAAATGCTGGGTTCCTCCAGCATTTTGTGTGTGTTGCTTAGATTTCCAGCATCTGCAGACTTTCTCTTGTTTGGAATTACATGAAGTTCACAATTATGATCACCAGCTCCCTGTAAGGCCATTAGATACCAGGGCGATACTCGCTGTTGTGTTTGATTCTTTCACTGCTTGTTTCAAATCTGCATCCTTTTCATCAACATGAAGTATTCTGGGATGCTTGCCAGTGCATACCTTGCGTGAAAGACACTTTCTGCAATCCTTACTAAAGTGGCCTGTACACAACCAACCAAACCAGACACCATCTTCTTTAAGGAAGTCAGTCTTCTCATTATCAAATCTTTTCTCCAGCTGAGAGCACAAATCAAAAGTACGTTCACACTGGCATAACAGACAAACTCTTCTGACTGGTAGAACATTCCCCTTTCATTAGTTGTGGGCTCAGTTTTAGCTTTACTTCTCACAGCTGCCACAGTGGTGGCAAAGCCACTTCCTTTAATTTTATAACAAATTTGTGAGTTAGTTTTGTTCACACCTTTGGTTGCTACCGGTGATGTAGCATTGTACATATTCCCAAACACTAGGAGCATTGCATTCTTTACTTGTCTTTCAATAAAATCAACAATATCAGTGAAAGTAACCTCACAGTTGTGCCTTTCTTGCAGCTTACAGATCACTGATCTCCATTTTCGTCTAAGTTATGGAGCAATTTATTTGCAACAATCACATTAGCAGACATGTCCAGCTTACACGTGGCCTGCATTTCTTCCATGGTGTTGCAACAACCTCTAAGAAAGAGACTATAGCCTTGAAGAGCTCTCACATCTTCCAATTTGATATACGGCCAAGAAAGAGCCTTTTCTATGTGGGCCGCAGCAACATTCTGCTCACTACCAAAACGTTCCTGTAGTTAAGCTTTGGCCTTTAGATACCTTTGCTTCAGGTTGGCTCACTGATAACTTTTGACAAGCTCTCTAGGGTAACCGCCTATGAAGTGTTCGAGATAATAGATATGGTCACCATAATCATCAGTCTTGCTTTCAATGCTATTCTTGAAAGCACATAAATGATACTGCAAAGGATTGCCATTGAAGATTTGAATGTCTCTTTTAGGCAGAGATGCAATGTGTTGTTGCACCACTAAGTTTGCTATTTCCTTTTCCATCCTTACGGCCTCCAGTTCACAATTTAGACCTTTATCATCTGAAATACGAGTGTCCCCATATTGTAAATTAATATCCTCAGAAGCACCTTGCGCTATTGGATATGGGTATAGATTCAGAGTTCCTCCTTAGTATAGGCTGAGAGGGAACATACTGAACTATCCCTTGGGGTCCAGACTTGTGGCTCATTAAATTTGAGGAACAAACATATCCATGTTCACATAGAGTATGTTGGATTTTCTCTGTGCTATGTTAACACAGGAACTCTGCCCTGCTGGAGCACCCTTAGCACCCACTACACTCGAAGCTTTTTGCACTTTTGCTTTGGCCATCTTGGCTGCAATTTCTTCCTACAACTTTAGCTGTTTCATCTTTCTTTATATCTGCTCCTTTCCTCTCTGAAGTTGCTCTTTGATTCTCCGAAGCTGTATTTCCATCTGTCCCTCCTGTTCTTCCAATGTATGTTTCTCTCTCAATATTTGTTGCCTTGTCCGTAACTCAGCTAAATCGGCTTCCATTCTAATGTGTGCCAAGGATATATCAGATGCATGGGATGCTCTGTTAACAAGAGAACCTATTGCATACATATTAGATGCACTTTCTTCAGGCTGTACCTCATCCTGAAAATCATCAGCTTTATAAAGAGTCAAAGAATGCCCTGTGGCTTGATAAATGTTTTCATTTGTTCCAGTAATTTGAACTTCAACATTTCACATTTGTTTCAGCCATTTTTCAGCCTCATCTGCGACTGTATGAATAAGAGTCTGAATATTTGCAAAGCTTTCTGTTTTTTTACCTTGCTGTGAGATAGGTACTAAACACATTATGTTGCTTTGCAACACTTTCATGAAGATTTTTCAAATCATCCAAATGAGACTGCACTGCAAGACACTTTGCTTTTCTTGTAAAAAAAACTTCTAACTAATTAACAACATTAAATCTTTAATCTTTCTTATATTGTATTATATTATCAGTTTCCTTTTCAGAATGGCTGAGGACCTATTAGGATCTTTGATCTACAGTGGAACTCAAAACTGCAGTTCTGCACAGCGGCATGTTCCATTCTTGGAGCTTGCCAATCAGCCACGTTTCAGTGTGTCCAGGTTTGGCCTGAGGTCGGGTAACTTCGGGGCCTTGCGCAGCCCTGTGGACATGAATTCTTGCCCGCGTTGTGAACTGAAGCGTAGTGGGAGCCGAAACAGCAAAGATAGTGACAGTGACTGTCAGAGGACTCTGCACTCTAGTGATCTCTCTCTCTCTCTCTCTCTCTCTGTCAATGGTGAGGGAAAGTTTTCTGCTTTTTCTTGAGTTGGAGGAAATGAACGGTGTCAATTCTACTCAGCAAAGCTTTCCCAGTAAGTATAATGTCTCTTTTAGTGCTGATTTCAAGGTCACTGCTTCTAGCTTAACTCATATTGTTTTCCAAGTGCGCAAACCAGACAAAGCAATGGCATTCAATTCAGATGTCAGCAATCAAAATATTTCAGCATTTCAACAGAACCAAGCTCCAAACTCCTTGGCAAACACCACACTATAGAGCTTATAATCAGCCAAGGCCATTCCAAACTGTGTTCCAACCCAAAATACACAGCATGAATTAACAAAAGTTCATGACTTGCCAAAAGCTGCTCTTGACTGTGGTGCCTCTAGTTTCACTGACCTGCCCGATTGCTGATGTCCCTTTGGTATAACTGTCTAGACTCTTTGTTGACAGAACTCATACCAACCAATGCTGCAGCTAGTGAGCACACAGGGAGATATCTTGTATGATGCACCCTCGAATCAATCCAATAATAATGTTCCACAAAGTTGAAGAAATGTATTCAATCCTTTATTATCAACTAGCAAAGCATACAATCTTGAAGTTGTAAGAGTGAGTTTTTTTGGGGGTAGATGATTTGTTTACACTTAAATGACCTTGGCCACCAGACTTGTATTTTAACTGTTTGACAATGCGCTTCCTAAAAGGGTGTGAATACCAGATACTCTGGCGTCATAGTTTGACTTGATGTTGTAGTTTCGAAGACAGTATTATCTATCCATTATAAATATTAATTGCCTTCTATGTTAGCATGTAAAATGCCAAGTAAATCCTAAAGGCTGTGGATACCAACCCAGACATGTTGGTGTCGGAAGGAAAGGATGATGTGATATTTTGTACCTAGCTTCAAAAGGAAGCATTGTCTATGCATTGTCTGTAACTTTTTAAGTAGCGATTGCCTTTGTGTTTAACATGTAAATATTGAGCCCACATTGAGCTAGCAGATCTTTCTACGGAAAGCGTCTCTGTCCGTAAGGTGCCTGCTGCACCTTGTTGTATTGAATAAAGAAGCTGCTTTGTATCTACCAATGACTCTGTCTCTTCGATGATTTCATCCACGCCACAACAGAAGTGATGAAACTTATGAAACTAAAACTAGCGACATTAAACGTACTTAAGCAGACTTAAGTGAAGTTAAGCAACGTTAACCAGTCAACAAAAGGTATGACACCCTGCTCTAAATTACTCAGAACAAAGCATGAATACATAGCTAAACGCTTCACTTTGACTGTACCCCCACAATGAGCATAATAAACAAGCAACGCAGAATACAATGCAGATAGACAACTGACGCATGGTCGAATGGTGAAAGGACTTGATCGTGTGGATATGGAGAGGATATTTCCTCTGCTGGGAGAAGGAAGCAGAAATAAAAGGAAGAAAAAATTAGTGGGAAGGCAGAGGATTGGGAAGTTTTTAAAACCTTACAAAAGGAACTAAGAAGGTCATTAAGAGAGAAAAGATTAACTATGAAAGGAAGCTAGCAAATAATATCAAAGAGCATACTAAAAGCTTTTTCAAGTATATAAAGAGTAAAAGACAGGTGAGAGTAGATATAGGACCGATAGAAAATGATGCTGGAGAAATTGTAATGGGAGATAAGGAGATGGCAGAGGAACTGAACGAGTATTTTGCATCAGTCTTCACTGAGGAAGACATCAGCAGTATACTGGACACTCAAGGGTGGCAGGGAAGAGAGGTGTGCGCAGTCACAATTACGACAGAGAAAGTACTCAGGAAGCTGAATAGTCTAAAGGTCGATAAATCTCCCAGACCAGATGGAATGCACCCGCGTGTTCTGAAGGAAGTAGCTGTGGAGATTGCGGAGGCATTAGCGATGATCTTTCAAAAGTCGATAGATTCTGGCATGGTTCCGGAGGACTGGAAGATTGCAAACGTCACTCCGCTATTTAAGAAGGGGGCAAGGAAGCAAAAAGGAAATTATAGACCGGTTAGCTTGACATCAGTGGTTGGGAAGTTGTTGGAGTCGATTGTCAAGGATGAGGTTACAGAATACCTGGAGGCATATGACAAGATAGGCAGAACTCAGCATGGATTCCTTAAAGGAAAATCCTACCTGACAAACCTATTACAATTTTTTGAGGAAATTACAAGTAGGATAGACAAGGGAGATGCAGTGGATGTTGTATATTTGGATTTTCAGAAGGCCTTTGACAAGGTGCCATACATGAGGCTACTTAACAAGATAAGAGCCCATGGAATTACAGGAAAGTTACATACGTGGATAGAGCGATGGCTGATTGGCAGGAAACAGAGAGTGGGAATAAAGGGATCCTATTCTGGTTGGCTGCCGGTTACCAGTGGTGTTCCACAGGGGTCTGTGCTGGGGCCGCTTCTTTTTACATTGTACATCAACGATTTGGATTATGGAATAGATGGCTTTGTGGTTAGGTTTGCTGACAATGCGAAGATAGGTGGAGGGGCCGGTAGTGCTGAGGAAGCGGAGAGTCTGCAGAGAGACTTGGATAGATTGGAAGAATGGGCAAAGAAGCGGCAACTGAAGTACAATGTTGGAAATTGTATGGTTATGCACTTTGGCAGAAGTAATAAACAGGCAGACTATTATTTAAATGGGGAAAGAATTCAAAGTTCTGAGATGCAACGGGACTTGGGAGTCCTTGTACAGGATACCCTTAAGGTTAACCTCCAGGTTGAGTCAGTAGTGAAGAAGGCGAATGCAATGTTGGCATTCATTTCTAGAGGAATAGAGTATAGGAGCAGGGATGTGATGTTGAGGCTCTATAAGGTGCTGGTGAGACCTCACTTGGAGTACTGTGGGCAGTTTTGGTCTCCTTATTTAAAAAAGGATGTGCTGACGTTGGAGAGGGTTCAGAGAAGATTCACTAGAATGATTCCGGGAATGAGAGGGTTAACATATGAGGAATGTTTGTCCGCTCTTGGACTGTATTCTTTGGAGTTTGGAAGAATGAGGGGAGACCTTATAGAAACATTTCGAATGTTTCAAGGCATGGGCAGAGTGGATGTGGCAAAGTTGTTTCCCATGATGGGGGAGTCTAGTATGAGAGGGCGTGACTTAAGGATTGAAGAGCGCCTATTCAGAACAGAAATGCGAAGAAATTTTTTTAGTCAGAGTAGGCAGAGTAGATAGCTTGACTCTGTTGGTAAGAAATGAAATCAAATCCTTAGAACGAGGTGACATAAGATCAAAAGATGTAAAATCCTTATGGGTAGAGTAGAATGTGGGCAAGAAACTGCAAAGGATAAAAAGACCCTTTGCAGGAAGTTATATACAGGCGACCAAATAGTAGTAGAATATGGGATACATATTACAATGGGAGATAGAAAAGGCATATAAGAAAGGCAATGTTATGATGATTATGAAGGACTTCAATATGCAGGTAGATTGGGAAAATTGGGTTCACACTGGATCCTAAGAGAGAGAATTTGTGGAATGTCTACAAGATGGCTTTTTAGAACAGCTTAAAGAAGAGCCAACCAGGAAAAAGACAATTCTGGGTTTATTATTGTGTAATGAACTCGAATGGTTTACTTAGCTTAAAGTAAAGGAACCCTTAGGAGACAGTCATATTAATACAATAGAATTTCCCCTGCAGTTTGAGAGGGAGAATCTAAAATCAGACATATTGTTATTACTATGAGTGACAGTAACTACAGAAGCATGAGAGGAGTGGGCCAGTAGTGATTGGAAGCTGACCCCAGAGAGGATGATGGTAGAGCAGCAATAGCTGGAAATACTATGCCCATATTCAATAGCTCAAGGTGCCTCTGAGGACATTAATTTACAGCATGGTGACTCTCGTATTTCAGATGATAAAGGTCTAAATTGTGAATTGAAGGCCATAAAGATGGAAAAGGAAATTGCAAACTTAGTGGTGCAACAATGCATTGCATCGGGGCATTCAGTAGCAAGGTAGGCAGCTGAGGGATTACAGGCTTAATTTAAGGAATGAATTGCTTATTACAAGCTTTTGATCCTTAGTGCCTGTCATGGTCCAGTCCGTGAAGTTCGTATTCCGGTTCACGGTCCGGTCCATAGATCCTTATTCCAGGGTTTCTTGTTTTCCCCAGTTTCTGTTTCTCGTTTTGGGGCTGAGACATAGATACCTCTGCAAACCAGGGATTCCCTGCTGGATTGTCCTGTTCCCCTCCTTGTCTTTTCCCCCCTCGCCTGACTCTCTGCCTGGATACCTCACCTGACTCTCTGCCTGCTCACCTAGCCTGGATACCCCACCTGTATACCCTGCCTGTATCGCTGAAGTTTTACTGCCAGAGCAAGACCAGAGCCTTGTTAGGTCAAGATAAGCAACTGTCTTTCATTGTGTGGAATTGTCTCTCTGTGTCCTCGCTTTCGCTAGGTTGGTCCGGCCATTTGCCGCCACCTTGTGTTGTGATCCGTCTCTTCATGTTCAGCGTTCTGTGTATGAGTCCCGGCCCAACGTCTTGTTTCCAAGGAGGGGTCCCGGCTCTGTGTTCCATGCTCCTGTCTCTTCTAGTCCAAGGCTCCGTGCTCCTGAAGGCCCTTGTCCAGTCCGTGCCTAGTCCAGTCCTATCCAAGTCCTGTCCATGTGCCTTTACCTGTCCTTGTGTCTCGCCCTACCCAGGAGTTCCTCACTGAAGCCATGTCCAGTCCTGTAGCCTCGTCTTGTCCTCGCCTAGTTCTGGAGTCTGAGCCCGAGTCAAGTCCCAGGTTCTGGGTCCTTGCCCAGTCTCTGGCTCGGAGTCCATACCCAAGCCTTGAAGTACCCTAGACCCAAGCATCAAGACCCCAAGCCTGTCTCCAAGCCTCAAGCCTCAAGACCCCAAGCCTGTCTCCAAGCCTCAAGCCTCAAGACCCCAGCCTCCAGTCCTGCAGTCATGTCATGTCTTTGCCTGGTTCTGGGGCCCGAGCCCGAGGCAAGACCTAGGTTCTGGGTCCTTGTGCAGTCTCTTGTTTGGAGGATTCTAGCCCAGGCTCCTAGTTCATGGTTCCATGTCTGGGTTCCCTATTTCTTGTCCATGTCCTAGCCCAGGTCCTGCATCCTAGTCCTGTCCCTAGTACTTCAGTGTCTGTGTCTTGCATTTGGGTCTGTTCCCAGCGCCCCCCATTGTGACAGTGCCTCGTAATTGATCTTAATGATTACGTGATACCAGCATCAAGCAACCAACTGCAGCCAATATGCCAATATGTCTGTGGTGTGAAAACATGTTTTTCAAATGAGGCAATGAAACCATCCTGACTCCTTGAACATTTGAAATGAATATACTCCGATAAAGCAAGCAAGAACACGGCCTGTTTTCCATCACTTTGTGAAGATTTTCAGAAACAGAGAACATTTCAAAACGTATTTGCCAGCACTTCACAACAAAACATTGATGGTTTGCATGCTTCGTACAACATTTCATTGCTCATTGCCAAATTTGAAAAGCCGAAATAATTGGAGAAGAACTGATTTTGTCAGCAGTAAGGGAGGTTCTGGATATGGTTCTGCGTAAGTCACCAGACAAAATAATTAAAGTGATTCCACCGAGCGACAACTTTGTTCAAAGACAAATACTGTAGGTGAAATGTCTGAGAATGTGGGAGATACTTCGTGCAACATAACTAGAAAAACAGAATTTGCCTCGTAGTTGAATGAATCAACTTTACCAGACAACGAATGTTTGCTTCCTGCTTATGCTTGCTTCATAAAAGATGAAAGCATAGTTCGAGATGTTATTTGCAAACAGCTACGAATGGAAAGACACTATTTCAGGTTGTTGAACAATTTTTCAAAGAGAAGGGCATTCCACTCACAAACATTCTTGCTTGTGTAACAGATGAGGCACCATCAATCTCAGGATGTGACTATAGGGTTATTACTTTCTTGGAAAAAAGCTGTACCTAACACACCTTTCACAGAAAACATCTTGTCGCAAAAAAGCTTAAGTTGTCAGCTGCTTAAATCATTAAATGATAAATAAAATCAAGTCCCATGCTTTTGATTCTTGACTATTTTGAGAGCTTGTTTTTGAGAATACTGAACAGCTTGCATGTTTACTGTTGCACACAAGTCAGATGGGTCTCAAATGGAAACTGCCTGAGACACTTTCATGTGCTTCTTGAAACTATGGTAAGATTATCTGATGACTTAGATGCTTCATTCAGTAATCAACTCAAGATTATTTGGCATGACGTTGCTTATTTGTCAGAGTTATTCGCAAAGTTTAATGAAATCAATCTTCAATTGCAAGGAAATGTGTGAATCTTATCAAAGTCAAATCGGTCATCTCCACATTTCTGTCCAAGTTAATCTTATTTAAATTGAGCATTGGCCATCACAACCTCTTCCAATTTCAAAGCTTTTCTTAGTTGAAAGAGAAAGTACTGAGGGAGCAGGGAGTCTGCAGAGAGACTTGAAGAGAATGAACAAAGAAGTGGCAAACGGGATACAGCATAGAGAAATGTATGGTCATATACTTGGTAGAAGAAATAAAGCCAGAGGGTACTTTCTAAATGGAGAGAGAATTTGGAAATTGATTTGGTTGTAAGGAAGGCAGATGCAATATTTTCATTCTTTTTGAGAGTGCCTGAATGCAAAAGCAAGGCTTTATAACACATTGGTCAAACTGCATATGGAGGCTTAGGGCCTATATCAAAAGAAGCATGCACTGGCATTGGAGATGGGCCATAGGAGGTTTACAAGAATGATCCCAGGGAGGAAATGGGCCTGCACTCACTGGAGCTTAGAAGGATGGTGGGATCATACTGAAACCTACCGAATATTGAAAGAACTGGTTAGAGTGGATGTAGAGAGGACATTTTCAGTCATGGGGAGTCTAGGACAAGAGGGTATAAGAAAAAGAAAACAAGCATCTCTTTAGATGAGTGATGTGGAGGAATTTCTTCAGCCAGAGGGTGTTGAATCTGTGGAATTTTGTGAAGTGATTTTGGAGCCAAGTCATTGGGTATATTTAAAGCAGAGATTGATAAATTCTTGGTTAGAAAGGGTGTCAAAGATTGCAGGATGATGGCAGGAGAATGGGTTTAAGAGGGAAAAAGAAATCATCAAGGAACAAATGTATTAGCAGAATCAATGGGCCAAATGGCCCAATTCATCTCCTAAGTCTTACAGTTTAATGAATGGGGCTTGAAGAGAGACAGTGCAAACTTCAGAACTGAATGAGGAATATGTGTCAGAAGAGGGCATTAGGAGCCTTAGGTTGGGGAAGCATTGGAGGTGGGGCAGAGATCTTTGCTCCTGGAAAGGTTCAATTGGTTCAATAGGTACATTTAATGTCAGAGGAATGTATACAATATATATCTTGAAATTAGTTTTCTTCACAAACATCCATGAAAACAGAGGAGTGCCCCAAAAATGAATGACAGTTAAACATTAGAACCCCAACAACCCCACCAGCTCCCCCTTCCACCCTCCCACGCACAATCAGCAGCAAGGCAATGACCCCTCGCCCTCCCCCACCAGCAAAAATTCATCAGTGCCCTCCAGCAAGCACTCAAACGTGCAGCAAAGCATCACTATAGACACAGACTTGCAGTACTCCAAAGACTACTCGTTCACCTGGTAATTCGACATCCCACAGGCTCTCTCTCTCCCTAATAAGGGAAAAAGAGATGCCTCTTTCACAACAAGAGGGGAGACGTAACAAACGACTGACTGATAACACCATAAATCAGTTGCATCACTTTTTCCAAGCTCTGTGCCCAAAGAACTCGGTTCCCTTGGCACACAGCACGCAGCAGCTAGCTCACTCTTCTGATCTTCTGTGTTCTCTCGCCTTAAATCAGCCCATCCCTAGAGTCAGAAAAATCCAGCATCCTGAAGGTGCACTAGTCTTCCAGGCTGCGTCCTTGGCATATGGAAAAGTTGCCGGAGGTGAGGTCCTGAGAGTAGGTCCCATTCCCGCAAAGATCCGAAGTCAGAGTGTAACTCCAGGTCAGGGTCTTTAAAAGAACCTTGAAAGGGAAAAAAGGAAATATCAAAGATAGAAATAGAGTTGTTTCTGATGATGCAAGCAAAGGAGTTGCCATTTAGCGCCATCATAGGTGTTGGAGACTGGGCGCTGAGTTAGGTTATATTTGGGGTTAGGGTTCAGGATGATTATGAAGGGGTTTTGATTTCCAAGCCAGTACTTGGGAAAAATTATCAGTTGAAGAACCAACCGAATTTTTGATTTTTAGCAAATGTCTCCTTTAAAATATGTATTTATTTTATATGAAATTAAATTCAGAAACCAACCTTCTGTTTATCTTAAATGTTTAAATCTCATTATTAAATTGAGCTTAAACTATTAAAACTTAATGTTTCAGCTGGACTTAGAGGCATTAAATCAACCAATCATGGCAAATGCATTCACTGTTACAGCTAATCTTAAAGTTAATCCTCAACATCACTGCCTTATTGCTGCAAGCTTTTCTTAAATGATGTCTTAGGCAAATGTAAAGTCGTCTTTGGGGTGACACCTGGAATATATCCCTGTGCTGCCAACATGAATTCCTTTAGGATGAAGAAAATCCTCTTTGCATGGTGAAGAGATAAGAAATGCAAAAATGAACCCTTCTCAATCATCACCGTGACTAACAGGCTCCGATCTCTCATTACCTACAGTGTTCCCGCTAAACAGTATTGATGTTAATTTATTCAATTTCATTATAGAACAGTTAAATTATTAGTGCTGAAAAGCCAGTGGAAAGCTTTGATTGGTAATCGCACCTGCCACATGTTAAGTGGAGTGACATGACCAGCTGTGGCACTGTTCACCATCCTCCCTGAGAAAAATCCTTTCTGACTATTTTCACTTCACTGCACTTGAACTGTTGGTCTCTTTATTTGCAAGATGACAGCAGATCTCCCATTGCAAGGAAGAGTTTTCCTGATGACCAAATGCAGCATGAGCTGAGCTGGTCAGCCAATTGTCTTTAATGGAAAGGACGCAAGAGACAAATTTCAGTCCTCACTCTGCCTGCTATTTATTGCTATGAAGCCAAGCACAAATATTTAGTTCTGCAAATTGAAACTCTCTAGTCTGGCATTCTGTGGTCTGGGAACTCCCATGGCCAGCATATTTTAGGTCTGTAGTACAAATCTATACAAATTAACTAATTCTAAGATCTAGCTGAGATATAAAAATAACTAAGAGCCATGCTAACCTGTAGCTTATTAACCAACCAGTTTTACTTTTGCGATTTCAGCCCTTTGCAGTCTCAATTGACAGCGTTTCTGATGGAGGAAGCTTCAGGTTGTAGACAGTGCTCAAACCCTTTAAATGGCCCAGGAAGTTCCTCGACTTAAAAAAAACAGTTCTACTCAGAGGAAGAAGAATGCTGGTAGTTTCTGTGATTCACATCTTCTGTGGTCTGGCACCAGTCAAGTCCAAAGGGTGCTGAACCAGAGAGCTTCTATCTATATTGTATATGCTTAGATACCGGTTTGAAACTTTTTAGTGTGTTAAAATATTCTACATACCAGTAATGCTAAATTGAGTATACCCCCTAAAAGATCACAAACTGGATTAAAAATGAGTGCATATAACTTACACCTCAAAAGACACGTCATTTAGCTGCCCATACTGACCCTGCTGGAGCAGAATCAGTAGAACTCATCTTCAGTCACTTTGCAAATGCCTCCAAAAGAAAAAGAACATTAGTCTCAAAAGGCACAAAACTCAAGCAGCCAGGGCATAGACTGCCCAGAATAGAAGGTTCCCCAAAGCAAACTGAATAGCTTTAAAGTGCATATTTTACTAAGGTGTTAGCTATAGGTCATTAAAATCTACGGTAATCAGGGAGTGGGATCTATTAACCATAATATAAAAAGGAAACGTTTATAAAATCTGTACCTCATGAAGAGTTACATTCGGAAGCCTTACTTGAGGAAATTAGTTTGGAGCAAAAAAGCTGATGTAAAAAGAGTGCCTTCAGAGGAATCGAAAATAGATATATCTAGAATTCTGTGTTTTTATCCATTACATGTAGGGAAAATATAATGAATAAAGATATATAGTTTGAATGAGTTGAGGGTCCTGTTAACATGTTAACTAACTCTGTGACCCTGTGACTAACTTCATATATTTATTTTGATGGAAGAGTAGGACAGAAGATTCAGCAGGCAGCATGATGGTCTTTCTTGCGCCTATACTAAACAGCCAATAGTTTAGTATCTTTTTAGGATACACTCTAAAACATCATAAAGTTCTGAGTGATGTTGGAAATGATGCTCAGTGAAAGATAAACATCAGTAAAGAAATCACAAGGTTGATGAGCGATGGGGGATTCCTTGGTTAAAAATGTATCAAGGTTTCATTATGAAGCAATTTTTATAATTTGACATGCTGTGCTTTCTCTGGTCCAAGCTCTCACCCCTGACAAATTCTGATAGCCAGTAAACCCAGGACTCCTCTCTGCATGGTCCTTCAATTAAAATAACAAGTCAGATACCAAACATTTCATTGAATACCAAGATGTGTATTTAAAGAACATTAAATAATCCACTGGCTATGAATTTCGCAACTTCTGTCACAGCATATCACCAAGAGTGGGTACTTTGAAGTGCAATCAAAAAATGTACATATTTTGACAGTGAATAAAATTCACAGAACCTACTCGCAGTGGCTTTGCAGAGCTCATAAGCAATCAATCTCTAGATGGGGAATGTTTAGATAAACCTCTACCTACCCAGTAAATTTTTGCATCTGATCTGGATAAAAAATTGGGAAATAATGTATTCTGGCCCAAGAAGGCAAACAGATGGTGCAACAGATGTTGGTATAAAGTAATGTGAATAGAAGCTCACATACTCCTGTCAACCATGATATTATGAATATCAAAAGACCCTGATCCCTTCCTATACAGACGTTAGGTTCCTTTGCATAGTGAGTGCTAAGATTCCTGGGATCTAATGGTATCTGTCCAGAATAGAGAAACAGTTGTTTCATTGGGAATTTACATTTACTGCAACAACACAGAGCCTGTGAACAATTCCTACTGATGTTCCTTCATGATACAGTGCTGACTACTCCCCAGACTGAGACAGAACTCATAGCTGTGAATAAGCACTCCCAGGCTCTCTCTGTAGCCAACTGCTAGTTCGACATGTCCAGGAGACTAATGTCATTTAACTTGTTGTGACTAGAGGAAAACCCACTGTGGTGCAGATATGTTAACCAGATATGTATTTATCTATCTGTTCAAGAGGTAAAGTGCAAAAGCAGAATCTCATTTGCAGAGTGCTGCTCTCCATTATAAGTTATAATTTCAGTGTCATTTATTTCTACAATAGCTCACATCATACAGCTGTGTAACACCTGATACTTTTCATTATAAAGTGTCACTTCATTCTGGATCAGGCATAAATTAACTTTGCAAATTCAAAAGGCTTTAATAATCTATCCTTGAGCGGGAAGCATTCAGTTTTCAGTTCCAATTTCACATTAAATTCCAGAGCTTTTTCAAAACCTTACTCATTAATATTGAAAGAGTTGGTGACTGATTAAAATATAAATTGTGCTTAAACCCACCGCTGATACTTTTGCTCACCAGCCTGGAACTCATGGTACAGCTCACTGCATTTTGTTTACCTGTGACATCATCTGTGTGCCTCTTGTGCTTGCATCTTTCTGCAATAGTAAAGAATTTAGAACAAACAGGCCCCAGCAAGAGTACTCAGAATCAGAAAGTTCATATGGTTCACAGAGGTTTTGGATTCAATATTGTGCCATTATAGTTCAGGAAGGGTGTGCAGAAGAGCAAGTTACACTTAGAATCAGGAGATTGATAAGTGGATGAATGCCCTCAACAGCAACACCCACAGAACACAACTGCCAAATGCAGAAGATGATGACAGACCTGACAAAAGACCAAGATAAAGCCATCCGTATCTCAAAGAGTAGCAACTCTCAACTCTGCAACTGTCAGGCATCAGTTGCTGGCTTTGAATAGCTTAGGAAAAATGATCAGATAGACAGAAGCACAAAAAAAGTGGGTCATTTCCATAGTGGAGGGGTCTTGTCTTTCATCACATGGTTTTCTTTTTTAGGATTTTGACATTCAGATTGTTGTATAATTTAACAAGAGCATGCCAACATCTGGAACAAAACAAGTCTTGGCAAAATCTGAAACCCATAATGTTACTAGAGAAGCTAAGGTTACCACATGAATCTAGTTGCAAAGTCTGGACTTGATTATTATGGCAGTTGGTTCAAACATGAGTCTGAAGCAAGAATTTCAAGGACCTGCAAAGCCAATTGTTCCCAATCAAAGAGTTTTACTCGTTGTCAACTCAGACAGTGAACAAGATTTATCTTTTTAACACCATAAAGCTCTTCAAGTGAAGAATGTGTTTAGAATTGTGCTATAAAAGTAACATGATTATTCTTCTTTCCTCCAAACAATAAGGAAAGCAAAAACATTCCAGCCAGTGAACATAATAACATGGCAAACAGAGCAGAGCAATCTGGCCAGTTCAATAGTCATATTCTTCAACAGAGATGGATGATAACGAAGAGCATAGAGTCCATGAGTATGGATCAAATTCTTGTGTGGGAGAAACAATAAAAGTACAATGGCACAAGAAGGGTTTTGAATTACTGATCATCCTCTATACTGTTAGCACTATGTTCATCAGCCCACTGCTTTGTTCATCAGCCCTTAGCTATATAAGAGCATGGTCAGACCCCACTTGGAGTACTGTGTTCAGCTCTGGTCACCGCACGACAGGAAGAACATGGATACTATAGAAAGAGTACAGAGGAGATTTACAAGGATGTTGCCTGGATTGGGGAGCATGCCTTATGAGAATAGGTTGAGTGAACTTGGCCTTTCCTCCTTGGAGTGACGGAGGATGAGAGGTGACCTGATAGAGGTGTATAAGATAATGAGAGGCATTGATCACGTGGATAGCCCAGGGCTTTTTCCCAGGGCTGAAATGGCTAACACAAGAGGACATAGTTTTAAGGTGCTTGGAAATAGGTAAAGGGGGGGTATGTTTTTCTCACAGGTTGGTGGGTGTGTGGAAAGCACTGCCAGCGACAGTGGTGGAGGTAAATACAATAGAGTCTTTTAAGAGAAAGTGGGCTATGCGGCTAGGAAATTCTCGGCAGGTTCCAGAGTGGGTTACATGGTTGCACAACATTGTGGGCCAAAAGGCTTGTAATGCGCTGTAGGTTTCTATGTTCCATGTTCTATTAAAGCTTTAGTATTTGTTTCTATATGTGTCAGTTCCAGTTAATACAACCCCAGGATGGTGAGGAGGTCAATGAAGATAGTGGCAATGAAAGTTATTGGCAGAGAAACAGAATTTCTTGTGTTTCTAGATGGGCCATTACCTTGCAATTTTGTGGTGTTAGTGTTATTTACCATTTGTCAGCCATGCTTGAATTCCGTCCAGGTCTTTCTGGATGTAGGCATGGACCATTTCACTTGTTGAGGAGCTGCACATAGCATTGAATATTGTGCAATCATCAACAGCAACCCCACATCTGAGTTTATTATCGAAGCAAGGTTTAATGATGAGGCAGCTTAAAATGTTTTGGCCCATGACACTGCCCTGAGGGAACTCCTACTGTAATGCACTGGAATGCAATGATTAACCTCCAGCAGCTACATCCATCTTCTTTCATACTCTGTTATAAAGCAAAGCAGCACACAATGGACAGTGCTAAGCAATCTCTCAACCAGTGAAACAGAAAAAAACTTTATAGTTCTGCCACATCCAGACAGAGGGGCAATATATTGATGCACTTTTAATGATGTTCAGACATCAATATCAAATTGATCATCCCTGGGTCTGCCCTTGATAGCCACTGATGTCAGTTTACCTGGGTTCTATGATGCAAAGCTCATAAAAATGTGCTCTTGTTGTCAAGAGGCAGTCAATCTCACCTCAGCTTCATGGCCCATGTTTGTACCAAGGTTAGGACGAGTTTAGGAGCCAAGTGGTTCTACTGAAGCATGGACTGGACAGGTTTTTGCCGAATAAGCACACTTCTACAGCATGATCCATGACAGGCCCCCTCCCTTCTTAATAATTAAGAGTAGTGTGAAGGATTAGGTGAATTGGATTTATTCTGCTTTTTATGAACATGACATGAGGGATATAGATAGGGTAAATGCAAGCAGACTTTTTCCACTGAGGTTATTTGGAACTACAACTAGAGGCCAAGGGTCAATAGTGCAAGGTGAAAAGTTTAAGGGGAACATCAGGGGAACTTTCTTCACAGCAGAGGGCTGTAAGAGTGTGGAATGAACTGTCAGTACAAGTGATGCATGCGAGTTTGATTTCAACGTTCAAGGAAAGCTTGGATAGATACCTCACAAACGCAGGAAAATCTGCAGCCTGACCTGCCAAGTTCCTCCAGCATTCTGTGTGTGTTAGATAGGTACATGGAGAGTAGGGGTATGGAAGGTTAAGGCCCAAGTGCAGGTCAATGGGAGTAGCCAGTTCAAATGGTTTGGCATGAACTAGATGGGCTGAAGGGCCTGTTTCTGTGCTGCACTTTTCTATGATTCTATAATCCTATGACATACAGAGGCAACTTTCCACACTGCCAAGGTAGGTGCCAGTATGGTAGTCACACTGGGACAATGTATCTGGAGGCACAGTCATTTCCAGAGCAAGGTCCCCAGTGCTATGGCTGGGATGTTATCTTCTCCCACTGTCTTTGCTGCATACAGTGCTTTTAATGTGGAGTGAACGGAATTGTTTGAAGACTGACTTCTGTGGTGATCGGGTTCTCGGAAGAAAGAGTCATGAACCTGATACCTGTGGATGAATGTGCTGAGAGTGTTTCGCTGCTCCCCCATCATAACAGAATCTGGCAGGATGACAGCTTATTTCTGGCCCATTGGTTGTGTGATTATGTAGCTCTGTCCATTGCATCTATCTTTTGATGCTTAACACACAAATAGCCCTCAGCTGCAGTTTCTGAGACACGCCCTTCATTGAACCAGGGTTAATCACCGGTTTTGATTTTAATGGCAAAGTGAGTGAAGTGCAGAGCCATGAGGTTCCAGATTGTAACCTCATTTCTGCGACTGCTGATGGCCCGCAGTACCTCGAAGTTGCCCAGTTTTGAGCTGTCAGATCTGTTTACCATGATTGTAGAGGCATACAACACATTGCAGGTTGGCCTCAATGTGAGGAAAGAACTTGTCTCCACAAGGTCTGTGTGGAGTTTGCCCCAGCCGATGCCATCATGGACAAATGCTCCTACTACACGCGATTGGTAAGGATCAAGCAGGAGTATGCCTACACTCACATTCTGACACAGGTAGAGTGTGGCAGGGCTGGGTCCATGGTGAGGCTACCAATCCACTCTTGGTGATTGACATTGGAACTTCCCATCAGGACTGCATTCTGCTCCTTTGTTACTCTCAATGTGTCTTCCAACGTTGTGCAATATAGGGAAGCATAAATTTCTCAAGTGTGGGAAGATGGTAAGTAGTAAACAAGAGGAGTTATATTGCCCATGTTTAATCAGCTGTGCTAAGACTTTCATGGGCTCTGAGGCAACACAGAGGACTAACAACAATTTAATCATATCCAGTTAATCTGTTTGGAGATATTGTTAAGACCTACCTTAAAGGGAATTGTCATGGCCTCTTTGAAACATCTGTCTATAGACTGCATTCTGATGTACTTTTGATTTGTCAGTTTAGATTTTTGTCTTAAATTTTCTTGAATTCACACCAAAAGCCATGAGTTTTTGACCCAGCAGCAATAAGACAGACAGAAGATTGAAGGTGATCTTAGAATAGAATAATCTTACGGAAAGGCAGAGCAGCTTGAGGAACCTTATGGCCATATACAGTTCTTATTTTTTATACTTCCAAGAGCATTACTAGCTTGATCACGGACAACAGATTCAATTCATCCACTACTTCTGGAAAGAACCCATTCTTAACACAAGTGTGTGTCTAATTCTGTTTCTACCCAAGTGTACAACCATGAGAGGAAGCATTGCTTATGAGCAATGCTTGAGCCACAACCAAAAATTACCATCTCCAAACAAAATAGCCTTGGGTATTGGTTGATGTATGGCCACACTAATCATTGGAGCTTGTGCTCTATACACCAGGTATGCTTATGCCACTTAATATTCAAAGAAATTGAAAAGATGCAAACTTTCAGAAAAATATAATATTGAAAAACTTGAGCAAATGGGGAAGGTTAAAACTTACTCAGATATGGTCAATTTCTGAATGGACTTGTCCAAATTGAGAATTTTAGAAACTCAAAGTCCACCTTGAGTCTGTGGACTTCTTCATCACCTTTAAACTCAAGAAGATACATCATATGGAGTTTGTAATTTGAGAGAGTGGAAACTATAGTGAGAGTAATATTAATCCAGCTGGCTGAGCAGACAATGGCAGGTTTAGGTCACACCCACCACCTGGATTCAGTCCTGACTTTGTCTGTCCATGTAGAGTTTGTACACTCTCAAGTGACTGCATAAATTTCTGCTTTGTGTGCTCTGATTTCCTTCCACATCCCAGAGATATTCTGGAACATTAATTGGTAACAATAACTACACTCAAATGTAGATAGTTAACAAAAAGGCGGGGGGAGGGTGGAGGTGGTTGATAGGCAAGTAGAGCTATAGAGAAATGAGGAGCAAGAACCAACATTAATGAAGCTGTTACCCTGGGAGCAGGGATGAACTTGATGGGTTGAATGACCTCTTTTGTTTCATGGTAAATAAGTAAAGGTCTACAAAATAATTAAAGAGCCGGTTGGTGAGTTTATTGATTGATTAAGCTGATGTAACATTCTGATTGAAAAGTCCAAGAACATGAGTTTAAAATGCTTAAGAATAGGAACTGACCATTGTTGAGTAGTTCTTTATCAAATGAGAATTAAGCTTGTATGGTGAGCACTCATTCTCTATGTTGGCTTTCTAAAGGAGCCGGAGAAGCCCCTGAACTAGGAGATTGCAGAATTAATCAATAAAGTTGACTCATGAGATATCTGGGTTTCAAAGTGGATTGGAGAGAATACTTTATTTCCATCACTGTCCTCAGGGTTTTTTTTAAAGGATTTGCCTCTTCTGGGAAAATACATGACTGCAATGTCTAGAGCAAGGATTCCCAACCTTTTTTATGCTATCGACCCCTACCATTAACTGAGGGTTCCATGGACCCCAGGTTAGGAACCCCTGGTCTAGAGGGTGACTAAGAGCTTTAGCCAGAATATTCACATCTGTTTGATGTAGATGTAGTGCGGGCATATGCCATTTGGTATAGTGATGGTCACTGTCAATCCTCTGCTATTGGATTCCTTCCAATTCACACCAGTGCATTAGTATTAACCAATTCAGTCAATAGAAAGGTAAGTTGGTTTACCTATTTTCCAGAGAAACAGTGAAAATGCCTAAATTCCCAAATACTATTAATTATGTCCGAATAGTAACATTAAGCCTTCTTGGCTTTTGAAAACAGTGTACAGTAGATGCTAAAAAGATGGATTCCTATAATAGAGAGACACAGCTCATTTGCAAATTTCGTTGCAGACACACCTGAACTGATATGGAAATAGTTAAACATCCACTGTAAACAGCACCCAAGATAAAAGATTTAGATGCAGATTTATGTATCCCATGTACATCGAAACATACAGTGAAATGCATTGTTTGCATCAAGAAACCAAACCCAAGGACGTGCTGGTGCAACCCCTGCAAGTGCTACCACACTTTCCAGTACCAACATAGCATAACCACAAACTTCAGCAGAACAACACAAACAGCAGCAATAACAACAGAAAAATAGAAAAAAACAACAAAACAAGGTCCTCATCCACCCTACCACCAAACCTGTTCCTACGGATTCCCTGACTTGAGACACGCTGACTTGGGAATCACTTGGTCTCCTCAGCAGCTACTGACCCATCCTCCAGGATTGTTGTGGGTCCTCGGGGATTGAAGAAATATTACAAATGATTGTGCCATAATTTTTACATCTTCTTTTCATGTTTTGTTCTGTTAAAATATGAGACATTGTTAATGGAGAAAGAGGATGCTTGGAGAACAATCAGGAACTAAGGATCTGTCTCTCCTCTAACAGGCCAAGGAAAAGAGATAAGCTGGAAGGTGACCCTGTGACTGCAGAGTAAATTTGGTGATGGTTGTGAGAGTGCACTGAGAGGGAGAATAGACTAAATAGGAGGTCATTTAATTAAATATGCAGCAAGGATGGTAACCCTGGGAATCCTGCAAAATCCATTTCAGCTTCATTCCTGATTCATCAGTTTGCAGGGGGTCTTCCTGTTCAATTGAAGAGAAGGTTGGGGAATCAATTAACATTGCCTCTTCCATAATCATATATCATCATCATCATCATCAGGTGCCGTGCCCAGTTTGAGCTTTGACTGCCGTGGCCCACACACTCCTGTTTCGGGTCAAGTGGATCAATTCATTGGTATTCTTTTCCAGTTCTCTGGCTGCTGTCTCCATCATCATTTGTCTTTGTCTTCCTCTTCCCTTCAATCTTTCTCATAATTACTGTGCATTCTAACTCCTCTTTCCTAATCACGTGTCCAATGAAGTTACGTTGCCTTTTCATGATCTCATACACTACTTCTCTTTTTGTGTATGCTCTGCTCACGACATTCTTGTTAGATATTCAATTCGTCCATGATATTCTTTGCATCCTCCTCAAAAACCACATCTCTGCTGCTTCAGTTTGTTTCCTCATGTTACTAGATAGTGTCCAACATTCTGAGCCATATAACATAACTGAATAAATGTAACATTTCAGTACCCTGAGGCAGGTTGTCATGCCTAGTTTAGTATTGGTCAGTATACTCTTCATTCTCGTAAAGGTGTCTTTTGCCATCCCTATTCTTCTTTTGATGTACATGTCGCACCTGCCATCTGATGTCACCCAGCTTCCTAAGCAGCAAAAGTTCTGTACTTGTTTTATGTCTTCCCCGTTTATTCTCAGCCTGCAGATAGGATTCTCCTTCTTTTTGGATATCACCATACATTCTGTCTTTTTGCAATTGATAAATAGACCCATTTTTGCACTTTCTTCAACAACTATATCAATTAAGTTTTGTAGTTCTTCCTCCGTACTTGCAATTACCACAGTGTCATCTGTACATCTGAAATTATTGATGTTTTCACCGCCAACTTCGATTCCCAAGATGTCTCTTATTTTTTGTAATATTGTTTCACTGTACACATTAAATAAATCAGGGGAGAAAACACACCCTTGATATATATATGTATGTTTTATATATATGCTTTCAAAATAGCTGACGAGATTCCCATTGAATTCAAATCTTCAGCAAACAGGAAAAATACTGGCTGGGTCAGTTGGGAATTTTATAAGATGAAATTGATAGGTTTTTATTAAACAAGGGCTTTAAAAGTTATTGTTAAGTATAAGTGTGTGGAGTTAAGATACAGACCAGTTATGGTCTGATTGACAGGGTGCAAACTCAGGCTTGAGGCTTCCTAGATAAACCATAGAGAACATTTTCAACACCTTAAAGAAATTCTTCCAAAGTTTGCCTCAATAACAACACACCGCACATGTCTATTTGGCCCTGACATCTCGTATACATTTATATTTTACTTAAATAGGGGTAAAGCTTGTACTAAAACAGCAGGATGTAAATAATGTTAATTATAAACTACTTTAATAAAAACTGAATCGTTTTTCTACAATCTCTGTAAGTAGTGGGGTGTATTTGACACAACATGAGATCTTTGAATGGGAGGCAAGCAGAGAAGGCTGCAGACTGAGTACAGCTAATGGGGATTATTATATAGATGGATACACAATGATTAGCATGAGCATAGTGGGCCAAAATATCTGTTTCTGTACACTTTATGAAGGATGTGACTCTGCCGGAGAGTCACAGAGGAGATTTATTAGAATGATACCTGGACTGAGGACTTCAGCTACGGAGAAAGATTGGATAAGCTGGACTTCTTTTTCTCTCTAGAACAAAGAACAATGTTGAGGTGACCTGATAAAAAAATGTATATAAGGTTAAGAGAGATAATCGACAGAATAGGTAGAAAAAATATTTTTTCCGTGATAGGGATGTCAAAAACAATGGCGTTAAGTTTAAAGCTAGAGGTGAAAATTTTAAAGGGGATCTGAAGATTAAGTTTTTATTTCCCTTCACAGGGAATGTTGATATCAGAACCATCTGCCAAAAGAGGTGGTGGGATCACATACAATTCCTAAGCGAAGCGGCTCTTAGACAGATACTTAAATAGTCAATTAGCAAGGCATATGATACCGATGCAGATAAACAGGATTAGTGTCAATTGACAAAGAAGGTCAGCATGGACATTGTGTTTTGAAGGGTGTGTTTATGATCTGTAAAACTCTATGGCTGTAGGGCACAGGACAGAAAATGTAAGTGCTTGAGGTTCACAGTCGCACCTTAAAGAATTTATTTGTTCCATATATAGCTTTGTATCAATTTTGCTTCAGGATCATATCCGTGAAGTGGTTTGGGACATGACAGGATGGTTAAGTCACTATGTTAATATCCAGACACATGAGCGCATAATTCAACCCTTAACTGAAGTAATTAAATAAATCTGAAATTAGAATACAGCGTTGGCGATCGTGACGCAAATCTACTAGATTGCCATACAAACTCATCTCGTTCATAAATCCCCTGCAGGGAAGGGAAATTGCACCCCTTATCTGGCCTGATCCACGTGTGACTTCAGATCCATAGTAATGTGGTTGAGTCATCACTGGTCTCACAAGTCTTTCTAGTGGAGCCCACATCCTGTGAATGAATTAAAAAATCAATATAAGTTGTTACAGATGGCAAGTAGCTATGCTGGTGAAACCCCATATATTTATAATTAATGATTATCATGTGAAGTACAGAGACACCTTGAGAACAGAAGCCCCTTCAAGCTATAACTGAGGTGTTAACCTACTACGAAGCCTTGAAACCTGACAGAAGCCTTGCAATGCCAAAAGCTTTAATTATTATAATTATAAAGAAAATGTCAATGGCTTGTCATGATCAGCTGTTGATATAAAAAGGAAATATAATGCACAAAAATATTTAATGTTAATGAATTAAATTTTTTAAATGTTTGTATGCACAACTGATACCGTTATCTTCATTTCCTTCACATACACGCTGAAATTTCCGTCCAGCAGTAGACACAAAAATTCATGCCTGCCATGGCATTAGCCTCTCCAGCATTGAGGACACCTTCAGAACGCAATGCCTCAAAAGGCGGCATCCATCATTCAGTACCCCCCGTCACCCAGGACGTGCCCTCTTCTCATTGCCAGCCATCAAGGAGGAGGTACAGAAACCTGGAGAAACATAGGACATTTCAGGAGCAACTTCTTCCCTTCAGCATCAGGTTTCTGAATGGACAATGAACCTATGTACACACTAAATAATCTGCAGATGCTAGGATCAAAGCAACACTCATAACACGCTGGAGGACCTCAGCAGGTCGGGCAGCATCAGAGGAAATGATGAGTCAACGTTTCGGGCCGGAACCCCTCGTCAGGACTGAAGAAAGAAGATGGGGGAGGGTTGGAAGGAGAAGGATGGTCGGTTCAGTTGAAAAACCAGTAATTTGACATCTCAAATGTCCTCTTTCTTTAAGGATCGTGGTTTCCCTTCTACCGTCATCAATGATGCCCTCACCCACATCTCCTCCATTTCCCGCACTTCGGCCCTCACCCCATCCTCCCGCAACCACAACAGGGACAGAGTTCCCCTTGTCCTCACCTACCACCCCACCAGCCTTCGGATCCAGCACAGTATCCTCCGCAACTTCCGCCACCTTCAACAGGACCCCACTACTCAAAACATCTTTCCCTCTCCGCTTTCCGCAAGGATTGGTCCCTCCGCGACTCCCTTATCCACATGTCCATCCCCACGGATCTCCCACCTGGCACTTATCCCTGTAAGCGTAAGTGTTACACCTGTCCCTACACCTCCTCTCTTGCCACCATTCAGGGCCCCAAACAGTCCTTCCACGTGAGGTAACACTTCACTTTTGAGTCTGTTGTGGTCATCTATTGCATCCGGTGCTCCCAGTGCGGCCTCCTCTACATCGGTGAAACCTGACGCAGATTGGGGGACCACATCGTCGAGCACCTCCACTCTGTCCGCCACAACAGACAGGATCTCCCGGTAGCCACCCACTTCAACTCTGCTTCCCATTCCCATTCAGATATATCCATACATGGCCTCCTCTACTGCCATGATGAGGCTAAACTCAGGTTGGAGGAGCAACACCTCATATACCGTCTAGGTAGTCTCCAGCCCCTTGGTATGAACATAGAATTCTCCAACTTCCGGTAATTCTCTCACCCTCCCTTCCTCTATCCCTATTTCACTCTGGCCCCTCTGCCCCTCCCCCAGCTGCCTATCACCTCCCTCATGGTTCCGCCACCTTCTACTACCCACTGTTTTCCTGCCTATCACCTCCCTGCTTCCCCGCCCCGACCCCTTTGTCTTTCAAATTATTGGTTTTTCAACTGAACCTACCAGCCTTCTCCTTCCAACCCTCTCCCACCTTCTTTCTTCAGTCCTGACGAAGGGTTCCGGCCCACAACGTCAACTCATTGTTTCCAGTGATGCAGCCCGGCCTGCTGAGTTCATCCAGCGTGTTGTGAACCCATGTACACGACCTCAGTGTTTTTCCTGTCTTTTTGCACTACTTATATACAGATATACATATACATATATACAGTACTGTGCAAAAGTCTTAGGCACATATATATAGCTAGGCTGCCCAAGATTTTGCAGAGTACTGTAGTAATTTCACACATTGCGCCGTACTATGTATCTACATGTTGTTGATGAAAAATCGAATAATGATGAGAGTATCACAGGGCTGAGTAACCTTAAGATTTACAACATGAAAACTATCAATAGACCATCAATATGGCTTACACCAAAAGTGAACGGCAAATTAATTAAAGTGGAATTGAACACTGGTTCGGCTCTTTCAGTCATTCCACAAAACGAGTTTGAGTGACATTTTAAAGATACTGAACTGAAGTCTGCAGATAATTAAAAACTTATACTGGAGAAAAGATCATTCCTATGGGACTGACATTTGTAACAGTGAAATACAACAACCAACAAGCGACATTGGGCTTGTATGGGATAAAAGCAAGAAGGCTGACATCATGGGATCTTGAGTGGCAGAGACAACTACAACTTGAATGAAGATCCATCCACCATTTGCATGCTACATCCCCTGCAACAGAGTCAACTGAAAGTGAATTCAGAAAGGTATTAGATGATGCCACAGTAGTGTTCAATGATGGCATTGAAAAACTCAAACGTAGGAAGGGTAAAATGGTGCTAAATGAAAATGCCACTCCCAAATTCTGCAAAGCCTGACTGGTTCTTATACCATCCATCATAAAGTAGCCAGTGAGCTAGATCACATGGAGGTTGAAGCAATGTTTTACAAGGTCGAATGAAGGCCATGGGCAATGCCAGTGATCCCAGTAGCCAAGAAGAATACATCTGTTAGGATCAGTGGTGATTTTAAGATCACCATCAACCCAGTATTAAAAGTAAATCAATACCCTCTGCCCAGATAGTGGATATCTTTAGAAACCTTTCTGGAGGGAAACATGTTAGCAAAGTGGACTTAGTGGACCCCTATCTACAGAAGGAAATGGAAGAAGAGTCCAAAGTGCCCCTTAACATAAACACTCAGAAAGGGCTTGATCTCCATAATAGACTTATTATTGGAGTACCATCTGTACCTGCACTCTGGCAGAAAGCTATGGACAAGGCGCTGCAAGACTGCCCGGGCACTCAGTGTTACCTGGATAACGTTATTGTTACCGGTAAGGATGACAAGGAAGATCTTCAAACCTCAAGAGAGTGTTAGGAATATTAGAAGATTATGGGCTCAGAGCACAATACAACAAGTGTGATTTTTTAAAACTATGCATCACTTACTGTGTACTTAAGAACATAAGAAATAGGAGCAGGAGTAGACCATCTAGCCCATCGAGCCTGCTCCACCATTCAATAAGATCATGACTGATATGGCCATGGACTCATCTCCACCTGCCTGCCTTTTCCCCATAACCCTTAATTCCTCCTACTATGCAAAAATCTATACGACCTTGCCTTAAATGTATTTACTGAGGTAGCCTTCATTGCTTCATTGGGCAGAGAATGCCACAGGTTCACCACTCCTTGGGAAAAGCAGTTTCTCCTCATCTTCATCATAAATTTACTTTCCCGAATCCTGAGGCTATGACTCCTAGTTCTAGTCTCAACTACCAGCGGAAACAACTTTCCTGCCTCTATCTTATCGATCCCTTTCATAATTGTATATGTTTCTATAAGATCTCCTCTCATTCTTCTGAATTCCAGCAAGTACAGTCCCAAGTGACTCAATTTCTCCTCATAATGTAACCCCTCTTATCTCTGGAATCAACCTGGTGAACCTCCTCTGCACCTCCTCCAAAGCCAGATATCCTTCTGCAAGTAAGGACAGCAGAATTGCACACAGTACTCCAGGTGCGGCCTCACCAGTACACTGTACAGTTGTACCATTGACACTCAAGACTTACACAAGTCAGCTGAGAAAACTCAAGCAGTGATAGATGGCCCAAGACCAAAAGATATGTCAATTACTCTAACAGGTAAAGTAGCCAAAGCTGGTTACTGTGCTCCAACCCTTGAACTCATTACCTCAGATCGGAAAGAATGGCAGTGGACAAAGCAGTGTGAAGTGGCTTTCAATAAGGTAAAGGAAATGGTGACTTGAGACACTGTATTCACACATCCAGTAGCATTCACATTGTCCAATGAAGATTACCTGTAACGCCTGGCCTTATGGTATAGGTGCAGACATGCTACATGTTATGAGTGATGAATGTAAATGCCCCATAGCATTTACATCACATTCCCTTACTGCTGCAGAGAAACATTACACACAGATGGACAGTGGGGCCTTGAGTCTGGCTTTGGGTGTAAAACATTTCAACTATACTTATATCGGGAGTTCACGCTCTTTGTTGAACATCAACAACTAATGTCCATTTTCAATCCACAGAAGGCTGTTCCACTAACAGCAGCAGTATGAATGCAGAGATGGGCTCCAGGTGGAGGACACAATTACAAGACTGAATTCCAGAGGATGTCTAATCATGGAAATGCTGATGGATTGTCTCGTTTGCCGCTGGAAAAGGAAAACACAGGAGCCTGAAATGTGAGTCTAACCTTGAGTTTACCTTAAGCGAGGGATGCATGTATCACACGGCAGTATGATGACGTATGCAATTCATTTATTTATAAATGTAACCCATAATGAATTATTTAAACAAACTAGATCCAGGTCATCAGTGAAGCTTGCTACTCACTGTTCTGGATGCCAATATGTCCAGAAGAAAAGTGTCCCGAGTGAATTCCAGACTGTCAGATCCATTTCCTGCAACCCCTGGGTCAACTCCTACAACCACCATGGAGGAGGCCCCAGAACCTGAAACTGTTTCACAGCCACAAGTTTCACCTATCATGAAGAGTGTTCCCCCACCCCCGTCAGGAAAGATATTATTCCACAGCAAGCTGTGGCTGTCTGTATATAGTAGTTGTATTATATACTATACTGAGACGCATTCTATACTGAATTGGAGCTAATAGCTAAGCAGGGAAGGGTGTTAAATACTTCAGTAGTATTTGAGTAATATTGTAAATATATTGTTTGTTAAGCATTCTTTTTCGTTTAAATAAGTCATTACGGGTTATATGTAAATTAAACAAATTGCATACGTCATGACACTACCACTTCATACATCCACGTTTCACTTAAAGTAAAAACGAAACTAGACACCTTATCTCTTAACTCCCTTGTTTTCCTTCCAATTAGTTTTATGTTTTGGAATTACAAAACATAACACCAGTAGCTTTGCGAAAATACCATAGGCTTTTAGCTTGTTAAGCAGCCTCATGCAAAAACTTGTCAAAGGCTTTCTGAAAATCCAAGTAACCAACACCCTTTAACTCTCCTTTATCTGTCCTGCCTGTTGTTTCCTCAAAGAATTCCAACAGATTTATCGGGCAAGAAAATCATGCTGACTTTGAGCTACTTTATCATGTGCCTCCAAGTACCCCAAAACCTCATCGTTAATAATGGACTCCAACATCTTCCCAACCACTGAAGTCAGGCTAACTGGCCTATAATTACTTTTCTTCTTTCCTTTTTAAAGAGTGGACTGAGATTTGCAATATTCCAGCCCTCCAGAACCATTCCAGAATCTAGTGATTCTTAAAAGATCATTGCTAATATCTTCACCATCTCTTCAGCTAATTTTTTCAGATTATAGGTGTAGTCCATCTGGTCCAGGTGACTTATCTACCTTCAGACATTTCAGCTTCCCATGCACCTTCTCCTCAGTAATAGCAACCACACTCACTTCTGCCCCAACGTTCTCAAATTTCTGGAATACTGCTAGTGTCTTTCACAATGAAGACTGACACATAACACCTTTTCAGTTTGTCCGTCATTTCTTCGTACCCCATTACTACTTCTCCAACATCATTTTCCAGTGGTCCAATATCCACTCTCATCTCATGTTTACACTTTATAGATCTGAAAAAACTTTTTGTATCCTATTTGATATTATTGGATAGCTTATCATCACATTCCATCATTTTCCTCCTTATGGAATTTTTAGTTGCCTTCACTGGTTTTTAAAAACTACAGAATCCTATAACTTCCCACTAATTTTTGCTACATCATACACCCTCTCTTTTGCTATATGCTGTATTTGACTTCCTGTCATCCACAGTTGCCTTATCCTCCCTTTAGAATACTTCTTCATTTTTGCAAAGTATCTATTTTGTATCTTCCGATTTGACCACAGAAACTCCAGCCATTACTGCTCATCTCTGTTGCATCCCCTTCCAATCAACTTTGGGCAGGTCCTCTCTGATGCCTCTGTAATTCCATTTACTCCAATGTAATACTGATACTCATGAATTTTTTCTTCACCCTCTCAAACTGTGGGGTGAATTCTATCATATTATGATCACTGTCTCCTAAGGGTTCCTTTACCTTAAACTCCCAACTCAAATCTAGTTCATTACACAACACTCAATCTGGAATTGCTTTTCCCCTAATGGGCTCAACCACAAGTCAGGTTGGATTGGTAACAACATCTCCTTCATGATTTCCATCAGCACAGGTGCACCACAAGGCTGTGTGCCTAGTCCCCAATCTACTCGCTTTACACTTCTGAAGATGTGGCTTAGCACAGCTCCAATGACATATTCAAGTTTGCTGACAACACCATTGCTGTAGGCTGAATCGAAGGTGGTGATGAATCAGCATATAGGAGGGAGATTGAAAATCTGACCCAGTGGTGCCACAACAACAACCTCTCACTCAATGTCAGCAAGACCAAGGAGCTGATTATACACTTCAGGAGAAGGAAACCAGAGGTTCAAGAGCCAATCATCATTGGCAGATCACAGGTGGAGAAGGGCAGCAGCTTTAAATTCCTCAGTGTTATGATTTTGAGGATCTGTCCTGGGCCCAGCACATAAGTGCAAATACAAAGAGAGCACGACAGCAACCCGACTTCCTTAGAAGTTTGCGAAGATTTAGCATGACATCTAAAACTTTGGCAAACCTCTATAGATGTGTTGTGGAAAATATATTGAATTGCTGCATCACAACCTGATATGGAAACACCAATCCTCTTGAACAGAAAATCCTACAAAAAGTAGTGATACGGCCCAGTCCATAATGGGTAATGCCCTCCTCACCATTAAGCATCATCTACACAAAACGCTGTTGTAGGAAAGCAGCATCCATCATCTTGGACTCCCACCCCCTGGGACATGCTCTCCTCTCGCTGCTGCCATCAGGAAGAAGGTACAAGAGCCTCAGGACTCACACCACCAGGTTCAGGAACAGTTATTATCCCTCAACCATCAGGGTCTTGAACCCATGAGGATAACTTCACTCAAAATTCAATTGCTCCATCATTGAAATGTTCTCACAACGTATAGACTCATTTTCAAGGACTCTTCATCTCATGTTATCAATATTTATCACTACTTATTTCTTTTGTACTTGCGCAGTTTGCTGTGTTTTGTGCACTAGTTGAATCCCCGAGTTGGTGTGGTCTTTCATTGATTCTTTAAGGTTACTAATCTATGGATTTGCTGAGTATGTCCACTAGACAATGTTTTTTAGTTTGTATATGGTGATATATATGTAGTTGATAATAAATTTAGTTCAAATTAAGCCACCTTGTGGGCAATTTACAATTTCCCTCTCTTGGGATCCAGCATCAACCTAATTTTCCCAGTCTACCTGCATACTGAAATCCCCCATGACTATCGTAACATTGCCCTTTTGACATGTCTCTTCCATCTCCAATGTAATTTGTACCCCACATCTTGGCTACTGTTCAGAGGCCTGAATATGACTACCAAGCTCGAACTCCACTACAAGATCATTTACCTCATTCTGTATACGACGCACATTCAAATATAACACCTGCAGTCCTGAATTCATCATGCTTTTTGATTTTTCCCTCATATTACATTTCATCTCACCCCACAGTCTGAAATTTTGCCCTATCATCTGCCTCTCCTTCCTCACGGTCTCACTGCACAATACATCAACATGCTCCAACTATGGTCACTCTACTCAACCTTTTTATTGGCCCTTGCTAATTAACCTTAGTTACTATTAACCCAAGCAATCTCCTGCTCCTCAGACAAGTCCCAACAGGTCTGCTTGCTTTTTATAACTGTCACAAGAAGTCCAGAAGGAACTGTCTCCAACTCACTCCACGATCTTTCACTCTGCATACGAGTCCTAACAGACCCATTCGCTTTTTAAAACAGACGCAAAAAATCTATAAGGAAATTTCCAAAGTGGTATCTTATCGAGGGGAATGACCACAGCAGTACTCTGCACTGGCAGTCTATTTCCTTTGCCTCTCCTGACAGTCACTCAGGTACCTAACTCCTGCAACTTTGGGGTGACCACCTCCCTGTTGCTCCTATTTATCGTCTTCTCATTCTCCCATATGAACCAAATGTCACTGAGCTGTAGCTCAATGCACTTCATGCAGATATAGTTCTCGGGCCGGCTTGAGGTCTCCCAGAGTTCGCAGAGCTCAGAGGAAGAACATGCCACTAACTCTGGGCATGTTCTCAGTGCACTAGCTACAGTATGTACTAACAGACAAAGAAAGAGAAAAGAAACCTTACTCGAATTTACTTTGAACTTCTGCCTGTGTGTGCCCTAGCCTGTTCTCACCAAAGCCTGCTGAGCCAAAGCCTCACTCTAACATTGGTCCACTCCAACGATCATCACTCCACATAAACCTCCTCTGTTTTATTGGCTCAAATAATAATCGCTCCCAATGAGACTTTTTTTCAAAATGTCTCCTGCCTTGCAATGATGTCTCTCTCTTACTCACTGCTTCAAATTAAATTTCTATTTGGTTTCCACCAAACTAATGACATGATGCAAGAGGTTCCAATGGCTCCCAAGAACAATTAAAAAGGAAGTGTAGCAGCAGTAACATTTCCTTACATGATGAATCGTTATGTAATAAAGAACTTGTCCTAACCAATATTTACATTTGATTACATTTACATGATTATAAAGAACTTGCTATCTGGACCTAACTTTGATGTAATGGATGAACAGTGATGAAAGAACCAAGAAGGAGAAAGCAAACACATTAAAGGAAGAAAGTAAAATAGATTGGATATATTTAAATTAGATATAAAATGCAAGAAAATATTTATTTTGAGTTAAATTTACATTATGAAGCATTTTAAGGGTATATTGTGTACCTGAAGAATTTATTAAATAAAAGTTCTCTCTTGACATCTTTCAGTTTTACGATGTGAAATTCTGGCATTTCTTTTCATAAAGTGAATATGTTAGGAATACGTATTTCTCAGAGTCAGTCAAGTGCCAAGGATCAACTTACTGTTCTGTAACATTTCAGATGTTCTAAAACAGTTTCTCAGAAACTGAATCAGGTTTAATATCATCGGCATATGCTGTGAAATTTGTTAACTTCATAGCAGCAGAACAATAAAATACATGATAAATAAACAGAGTACAAGAAAACTGAATGACATTAAGTTTGTTTCTGTTTATTAAATAGTTAAGTTAAAATAAGTAGGAAAAAAACAGAAATGAAAAAGGACTGAGGCCCTAGTCATGGGTTCAATTTCCATTTAGAAATTGGAGACAGAGGAGAAGGTACTGTTCCTGGATTGCTGAGCGTGTGCCTTCATGCTTCTGTGCCTTCTTCCTGATGGCAACAGGTTGAAGAAGGCATGTTAATGATGGATGCTTCCTTCCTAAGGCACCGCTCCTTGAAGATGTCCAGGATACTACAGAGGCAAGTACCCATGATTGAACTGAATAATTTTACAAGTTTCTGCAATTTTCTTCAATCTTGTGCAGTAGCCCCTGCCCTCACCCCCCAGTACCAGATGGTGATGCAGCTAGTCAGACTGCTCTCCATGGTACATTTGTAGAAGTTTTCAAGTGTTCTCGTTGGTAAAACAAATCTCATCAAACTCCTAATGAAATATAGCAGTTGTCTTGCCTTCCTTATAGCTGCATCGATATGTTAGGTCCTCAGAGATACTGACACCCAGGAACTTGAATCTGCTCACCCTCTCCACTTCTGATCCCTCTCTAAGGATTGGTTTGTGTTCACTCTTCTTACCCTTCCTGAAGTCCACAATCAGCACTTTGGTCTTGTTGACACTCAGGGCAAGATTGTCGCTGCAACACCACTCAACTCACAGTTTTCAGAGAAGGTCCAAATATTCTTCGACAACAGCTTGTTTTGCCAAAAATGTGAAAAACTGAGTAGGCATCCAATAATTTTAGAAGGATCTTCATAATCATTATATGTTGAAACACACTTACATTTAAGTATAGTTTACCGGACGTTTTTAAGGAATTACCTGCCAAATCTTTGCTGCTTTTCTGAGGTATGCGCAGGGTCATCAAGAGGCCAAGAAAATATGTAATATGAAAAAAATAAAAATGTGTGTCACAAAGTAATCAAGCTTCAATCAGGCTATACATAAGGTTGCAACACAGTCCTGGGAGCTGTTGTACGCACACAAATTTTATGCTGTTATTATACTCAAGGGCTACATACAGTAAGTGTAGTGCTGCAGACACTGCACCATTTAGAAATCAAGTCTGCTTGTGTGAATACTTGAATAAAAAGCTGGTGTCCAACTGGGCTTTACCTCCCATTAATGCCGTTAAAAGGAGGCAGCTGAGTTGTCTGTTAAATGTTACATTTTGAAGTGTAAAATGTGTAATTCTCCTTTGGGGTGGCTGCCAGTATAACATGGCAGCATGAGGCCCCAAAAAATGTGAGAAAAATTCTTGAAGGGTTTAAACACAGGGACGGTTTATAGCTTGAAAGGCTGCAAAAATACACAATGAATCAAAACTAAAGCAGAATGTAGTCATTGTGAGCGTGAGGTGAAAGCGGCTCCTGGAGACCAGTGTTAAACAATCATCCATGCATGCTCCTGTATAACAGTAAATTTATTCTAGCAAAACAGTTTAATCTTAATCTTAATTCTCAGCAAACAATTGGAATGTCCTTGTAATTTAATTTTCTTTGTTCTCTAATTTAACTGCCATAAGAATCCTGCAATCCTTGTTGCAAATTGACCTGTCATTTTGGTCATGTAATACAGACGATAGATAATTCAGGGCTTGCAGTTTGTCCACATAAAGTACCTGATATTTTGGTTGATTTTTATTCCTCAATCAATCACCATTGTTCATATTAATACTGTTGAAAGGAATCTGTGGAGCTGACCCTTAAACTTTAATTTTTAAATATAAAACTGAAACAGTTTGCCTTGTATTAACTGTCAATATAATCAGACAGCATGAAGTGTTAAATTACCTACCTGAAGTGGTTTGGCCTCAATCATATGAACAGTATGTACCTTGCAAACTACAAAGTTATACTGTGTTCTTTGTGGAAGCTTGCTGTGTGAAAATTGCCTATCATTTTTCCTACAACTGCTGCAGTCATAACACTTCAGAAGAATTTCATAAACTATAGGCATTTTGGGATGTCCTAGGTGTTTATAAAAGTTATAAATGGTTTATTAAAGTAGACACAAGGAAATCTGCAGATGCTGGAATTTCAAGCAACACATATAAAAGTTGCTGGTGAACGCAGCAGGCCAGGCAGCATCTCTAGGAAGAGGTACAGTCAATGTTTCGGGCCGAAGGGACGTTTGACGAAGGGTCTCGGCCCGAAACATCAACTGTACCTCTTCCTAGAGATGCTGCCTGGCCTGCTGCGTTCACCAGCAACTTTTATATGTGTTGCTTATTAAAGTAGACTCCACTTGTGTTTTTTTCCTATTTTTACATAGGTTGTTGTATTTCAATTGCTGCACCTTTGAGGATGATAGCAATAGTTTCAGCCATAACTTTCAAATGAACATTGGATAATTATTTGAAGGGAAGAATTTAGAGAGCTATGAAGACAAAGTAGGGAACTAATTCAACGGGAAGATGCAAAGACCCCGCATGGGCATGTTGGACTGTAGTGATCACTGAAATGGTTCTATAAAACAAATTTCATTTTAGCTCTTGAACAAAATACATCATGAAAATTAGTGCCATTGGTGGATTTAGATTAATTTTCAGAAGGGTAGTTATTAGCTCAGCTGCTTGGCATAACTTCCTGTAGTTCAAGTCCTCATGTACGTATATCTCTTCGGAACTATCCACATCCCTGTAAGGGTATGAAGCATAGATGGTAAAATTGGGAAACCTTGGACAACAAAAGAAAATTGAGGGTTTGATCAGGAAAAAGAAGGAAGCATACGTCATATACAGAAAATTGTTACTTTCTATATTGGACATATGCTTCCTTCCTTTGAGGTTCAGAGGAGAGATATTAAGAAAGTAGTTAGTAGGGCAAAGGTATTAGAATCAGAATCAGGGTTTATTACCACTGCCAAATATGGCATGATATTTGTTGTTTTACTGAAGCAGTACAGTGCAGTGAATAAATTACAATAAATTATAAGGAAAAATCTGGCCAACAGAATTAAAGGAAATCCCAGACTATTTTATAAATATACACTACTTGAAACAATAGAATGGATAGGGTAAGAGTAGGTCCCCTGAAAGACCAGAAATGAAGTCCTTGTGTGGAGCCAAGGAATAATTGCACTTGCTTTGATCGTCAAAACAAAGAGGCACCTACACAAACTCCCACTTCCCCAAATGATTTCAGTCTCTAGGGCAGACATGACAGCATCCTTCAGATGGCTGAATCCATGGAAGACATCCGGCCCAGACAGGACACCTGTCCAAATACTAAAGACCTGTGCTGATCAACCGGCTGGAGTGTTCACTGATATCTTTAAACTCTTGCTTCGGCAGTCTGAGGTAGCCATCTGCTTCAAGCAGGCTTCAATTACACCGGCACCTTGAAGAACGTGGAAACCTGCCCCAAACACTATCACCCAAAAGCACTTACTGTGATGTCAGTGATGAAGTGCCTTGTGAGGTTACTGATGAAACATATCAACTCCTGCCTGAGAAGCGACTTGGATCCACTCCAATATGCCCACCATCACAACAGGTCCACAGCAGATGCCAGTTCATTAGTTCTTTACTCAACCCTGGAACATCTAGACAGTGAAGATGTATACATCAGGATGCTCTTCATTGACTACAATGCAGCATTCAATACTATTGTCCCTTCAAAACTAGTCAACAAGCTTCAAGTCCTAGGGCTCAAAACTTCCTCTTGCAACTGGATCCTCAATTTCCTCTCTTGCAGACCCCAGTCATTTCAGATTGGCAACAAAATCTCCTCCACAACCTCCATCAGTACTGGTACAACACAAGGCTGTGTGCTTAGTTCCCTGTTTTACTCACTTTATACTTACGAATGTGAGATGAAGCAGAGCTTCAATTCCATACGTAAGTCTGCTGACAACACCACTGTTGTTGGCTGAATCAAAGGTGGTGATGAATCTGCATAGAGGAAGATGATTGAGAATCTTTCTGATTGGTGCCACAACAACAACCTCTCACTCAACGTCAGCAAGAGCAATGAGCTGATTATTGACTTCAGAAGGAGGAAACCAGAGGTCCATGAGCCAGTCCTCATTGGAGGATTAGAGGTGGAGAGAGTCAGCAACTTTAAATTCCTTGATGTTATTGTTTCATAGGATCTGTCCTGGGTCCGGCACCTATGTGCTATTATGAAGAGAGCGCATCAGTATTTCTACTTTCTTAGAAGTTTGCAAAGATCCAGCATGTCCTACAGAACATTGACAAACTTCTATAGATGTGTTGCGGAAAGTATATTGACTGGTTGCATCACAGCTAGATATGGAAACACCAATGCCCTTAAACAGAAAAGTCTACAACAAGTAATGGATGCAGCCCATTATCCCATGACAGATAAAGTCCTCCCCTCCATTCAGCACATCTACACGGAAAGCAGGAAAGCAACATCCATCATCAAGCACCCATACTATCCAGACCATGCTTTCCTCCCACTTCTGCTATCAGGAAGAAGGTACAGGATCCTCAGGACTCACACCAACAGGTTCTGGAATGGTTATTACCCTACAACCAATAACTTCCCTCAACTTCACTCACCCCATCACTGAACTGTTCCCACAACCAATGGACTCGCTTTCAAGGACTCTACAGCTCATTTTCTTGATATTTATTGCATATGTATTTATTATTATTTTGATTTTTTAAATTTTGTATTTGCAGTTTGTTGTCTTTTGCACATTGATTATTGTCCATCCTATAGGGAGCGATCTTTTATTGATTCTATTGGGCTTCTTGTATTTACTTATCACCTAAAGGATCACTTATGTAAGCTCACATTTAAACAACCAGTTTGATAAACATTTATCTTCTCTCCTCTAACAACATAATTTAATCTCTTGCTGAGAATTTGAATGCACTAAAAATAGTTGTTCTCTGAAATTCACCATCCTTCTTCTCACTTCATCAGAGAGAGGGTGTTGTTTACAGCTGTTGATTTTTAATAATGACAAGAAAAATTATTTTTCTAGTTTCCAAAACTGGATAATATTCCCCCGTAACAAGAACAATAACAACAGTAAGTCGCATTCATACGAAGCTATTAACTTAGCACAATATCCCTGGACGCTTCTAACAAACACTCTGAGGCAAAATTAAACAACCTGCCATGTAAGGGGCTATTAAGACTAGTGACCAAAAGCTTAGTCAAAGAAGTAGATCGAAGGAGTGAAATGAAAGATAAAGGAAGATGAGATGTTTAGAGAGTGTATTTCAGACCTTATGACCTCAACAACAAGGTCCTGTTACCAGTCCTTGAGCAATTACATTTGGAGGTTATCAAAAGGCAACATTTAGAGCCGCATAAAGACTCTAGAAAGGGAGATGGGGTGGAAAAGATGAAAGAACCAGGGAAGAATGTGTTGTTGAGAAATTTAAAAGCAAGGATAGATTTTCATGAGTGCATACTCATGCCCACTTGGAACAAATTGTCTGAATCTACTTTACTCAATGCAGTGCAGATCAGCTGTCATGGGGGAACCCACTGTGCTAAAAGCATTAGCACAAACCCATGATTTCCTATCCATTAAAACTGATGGACAGAGAAATCACGAGCTCCATCCCTGTAATTTTCTATAATGCACCCCCAGACAGAACCATACACCACTGAGAATTGAACTTTTAATATTATTGCCCAATGCATCAGATTAGCCAGGACTGCCTTTGAACCCATGTTGAAGAAAGAAACAACAATCTTTATTAGCTTGCTTCATTAGATCTCTTGAGGTCTTTCTGTCAATACAAATGCCTGATATACAGTATGACATATGACATATGAGCTTTTGGGAGACTATTGGGATGAATTTGCCATCTGCTATGGAGATGCAGGCATCTTCTGTATTTGGTTGCACCTCTGACTTGGGAACAGTTCAAAGCTAAAAAGTTCAAAGTAAATTTATAATCAAAGTACATATATATCACCATATACTACCTTGAGGTTTGTTTTCTTGCAAAACAAAGAAATACAATAGAATCATTGATAAACTACACAAAAAAACTGACAAACAAGTAACGTAGTAAAGAGGACAAACTGTGCAAATAAAAAAATGTAAATGAATAATTCGGAGAAACAAGTTGCAGGTACCTTGAAAGTGAGAACATAGGTTGTGGAATCAGTTCAGAGTTGAGTTGAGTGAAGTTATCCACAGTGATTCAGGAGCCTAATGGTTGAAAGGTAATAACTGTTTCTGAAACTGGTGGTGTGGGATCTAGGTCTCCTATACCTCCTTCCCATTATGAACAGCTCATAGAAACAGAACCCTGCTGTAACCTTGGGATGTCCTGTAATATTAAGGTGTAATTTATAAACAAAATACATTAAACTGGCAAAGCTGATATAAAATGTTGAAAATCAAGAAAACAGGCTGCACGAGTAGGAAGAGAAACAGCGTTAATATTTAATTTCAAAGGCCCAGTAACAGAATTGTTCAAAGATCTGGCCTGATTTGCTGAGTATTTTCAGCATTTTGTATTTTTGTTTTAGAATTTCTGCGTGTGCATTTCATATTTTAAGTTACTTGTTAAATTCTCTGCAACTTTTCTTCCAGGAATTCGGAAACTCTGTTTTTATTTAAGATAAATAGCTCCCTCTGCTTTTGTAAAGACTGAATAAAGACCGACCATTCATTTCGATTTATTATTGTTACTTGGTGTATTTTTTAATTATATAGAGTGATATTTGATTTAGTGCAAAATTCCAAGTCATCTGCTTCTCACACCATGGCCATCCCAACATAGAAGTCAAGCCGCATTAAGACCTTTGTATAACCTTGTAAATGAATGGGGTTCACCTATTGGGATTCAAAAGGGAGACATTGGTGAATGATATTGTTGGAATAATGTAATGCATAGGACAAAAGTAGCAACCCTGTGATCAACACAAAGCCGGAGGACACTAGCAAAACCATCAGAGAAAGAAGAGCAAATAATTCAAAGTCCTGCTATACGTAGGCTCCTGGGCAGAGTCCATTGTTCTCCCAGCAGACTTGCAAGAGCCAGGAGAAATTCTGTGCAAGTTCAGGATCAGGAAGAAATAAAATAAAGTCCTTCTGGGTATTCTTTCTCAAAAAGAGGAAATAAATATTTTATGAAGGTCAACCCTCCCTTTAACATGATCTAAACATTTACCCCTCTCCTTAAAGTTCAAAGTCCTTGCTCCCAGTCAGTCTGTAACTTTGTGTCCTTAGGCTTCTGTGTTTTATGATGCACAACAGTTGAATAAACAATTAGGTCAGTGCACGTTATTCTCTGCATGCTATTTCTTTGAGTGCTCATGTAACAGAAGGCTACTGTCCCCTGAGATCTTGCGACTAGCCAAGCAGTCAACGTCCATACAACACACGTGTCCTGCAATATCTGCCCCTTCCACAAAAAGTGATTAAATATGGGCGTACTGTGAAGAGCAAAGTGATTTTGCTTCTGACTCCTCATTTTAATCGTTGCCATCCATCCACCATCTGTCATTCCTGCTCACTAACAGGTCAGTAGTGATCCCATGCTGGTCTGCTATCTTGGATAAAGTAAAAATGACAAAGGGCTGGCAGGCCTCCCTATGTCTGAGCTGTGATCCACCTCCTTTACATGATCAGCACAAGAAATAATCTTACTTTAATTAAATCATTGGTGTGTTATATTTATTTACAGATACAAAACTGCAGTAGATGCTTTGAATGCTGTGCTTTGCAAGACCAGATCAGGTCTACTCAGTGTTGAGCGGAAGCATCTGAAAGACCTGGTCCTCCATCATTTAATTGCAAACAATGCATTCAGGCATGTTCATCCCCTCATAAGTTGGCAAGGAAGCAAAGCCCTGTTTAAAACCATTTTTATAAGGGAACCTCAGAAATGGCCTCAGAGCCTGCATTAAAGTGCTGTAAGCACCAGATTGTGAAAAACAGGTGCCCTCCTTCCCTAGTCACACATTAGGCTGTCAGAATCTCCCCGCAGCATCAAGAATCATCAGTGATTCCACACTATTCATGAATTAAGAATGACTGGGAATGGGTCTCTTGGAATGATGAGGCTTCCCTGACAGCTACCATGAATTTTATATTGCAGCAAACAGGCATCCCTCCCTACAGTATCACTCTTCCTCTCTTCACTAATATTTAGCTGCATAGATACAAATAAGAATTTAACAATCTGGGGACAAGGGTGATCCCCAGCAGATATTCCTTCCAATTCCTGCTAGGAAAACACAACTGTTGAACTCTGCTAGAAGATCCATCTGTTAACTGTGATTGATCTCATCCAGGAGTAGGCTACTGAAGTCCTCTGGGACTTTTTTTAACCCGAGGAAGTCTAGTACAGTTAAGTACCCTAAAACTGCTGTATAACACAGGTTTGTGTTTCATATCTTAATGCCATAAGCAGTGGCCACATGGAGCCACCGCTGAACAAGGACCTCCACTTGTTGAATGAGAAGACAGATGATTTCAGAGAGACCGAGTAGGTGGAATGATTCCAGTGGTTGCCTCCAATCATAGTTCTTCTGCAGGACAAACCTTGCTTCCTTTCCCAAGTAGCTGCAGTGAAGTTCTCTCCTGATCCTTCTACCTATAGATAAGTGGTGTCCACCATTGACCATACAAGATATCCGACACTGCGGGGTCTCTAGTTACAATAGCAACACTGCCTTCCAACCAAACTTTCAAACAATATTCTCATCTTATGGGTTTACACAAATGCTTAATAGTCATACTTATATGATCCTCGGGTGCCAATATAAGTCCCCCCCTCCTTATATATGTGCTCCTCAGTGCTACTCTCACTGACACAAGGACTGAAAGGCTGCTGCTCCAGACCAACACCTGCCCTCTGATTGAGAGCTTCTAACACATCCTTTACACCTGGGATTATACATGGGTAGCTGTACTCCCACAGTTAGCCTCCGTGCAATTTATCACTCAGTTATTTCCCTTCGGAGCTGATGGCTGGATTAATGAGAGCAATGAATAGAAGCTCCAAGAAAGGATTGCTCCTGCGTTCTCTGTCTGAGAGCATGCATACACCTCAACATGTTGATGCAATCACAGGAGCACACCAGCAGCTTTAACTCATTAGGAGCTTGAGGAGATTTGGTATGTCACCAAAGACTAGCAAGTTTCTACAGAACCTACAGAGAGCTTTCTGACTGGTTGCATGACCTCTGGTGTGGAGGTGACAATGCCCAGGATTGAGAAAACAGCTGCAGACCATTGAAGACGTAGCTAGCTCCATCCTGGGGACTAGCCTCCCACCATCAAAAACACTTTCAAAAGCTGGTGCCTCAAGAAGGCAGCATCGAGCTTGAAGGAACCTCACCATCCCCGACATGCCTTCTTCTCATTTCTCCCATCAGGGAAGAGATACATGGGCCACCCGATTTCTGAATGGTCCATGAACACGACCTCGCTACTTTGCTCAATTTTTACACTATTATTTTATTTTTAATGTATTTTTGTTGTAACTATAGTAATCTTGCACATATTTCGTTCTGCCACGAAACAAATTTCACAACAATGTCAGTGACAATGAACTTGATTCCATTTCTGATTCAGGTTTTTGATCCTGAGTGCAAGGCATAGATAGGTTAGGACTATCATTAGAAGTGAGAGTTTAAGAAGTAATCTCACAACAATTCTCAAAATGATGAGCGATGATGATTGAATAGTAGTTTTAAGGTCTTCCCTCTGGTCAATGGCTCAATGACCAAAGGTTATATAAAATGTAAAATTACTGACAAAACGTTGAGACAGGAGATGAGCAGCAATACAATAATTTTATGCACAGACCTCTTATCGCTGTTTGTGCATGGCTGTATGTGTACTGGCTGCCATATCCCACACCTTAAAGGTGCATCATTAGTAGTGGAATGTTTCAAAAACGTCAGGGAGAAAGGTGAAAATTCTTCATTATCATTCTTTAGTTACAAAGGTAATCAGTGATTTTATTAAGTGCCAGTGCAGGTGCTATGCTTGGTGAATGAGACAGAAAAAGAGGGAGGAAGTAGATAAACTTAAGCTCCCGTGTGCCTATCTTCCAATTTGACCATCATCAATAATGCATTCTTTCTCTCTGCCAATAAATATTGAATCATCCTGTTTTCATATTCTCTCTTCTTGTGTCGTGCAGGCAAATGGGTTCCTTTAATTGCCTCGCCAGTGCCTCCAGCTCTGCAATCCCCTCCTCTGAAAGCCTACTTATCGAACAAAACACTCAGCTAATTATCTCCTTATATGGCTTCGAGTCAAGCTAGGTTTTGTGGAGTACCTTGGGAACTTCTACAACACCAAGTATGCAATGGAATTACATACTGAGCTCTTCTCTCTTCCTTTAATTTTTATACAGTATATTAAGCACAAATAAAAATAGAATTTCAAACAACTCGGTTGTTTCAAAAAAGTAACTTATTGACATTTCCTTCCTTATTTCCTCTGAATTGTTTGTGCAGGTTGCTGAAAGGTCCACTCTCTGAAACATTACCTCTGTTTTTCTCTCTCTCTACAGAGGCTACCTGACATGCTGTAACTCGACCAGTTTCTGCTGCTATTAAATTGCTCAAGTTATGGATTGTGTTATTCTGCTTTATGCACAAGTCATTGTAATTAAAAGACACAAGCTAATTAGTTGCAGGATGTCATGGCATTTGATCAGACCCACACAAGGGTATGCTCCCAGCAAAGATCAATGGATAATGATCAGAACATTCCCTAAGAGCTCCAGAAAAGAAGAACGGAACTGTACAAAGATCTGCATTATAAGACTATCCCCATAGTGAGGTATGAACGGACAGATTTATCTACTTGAAATTGAAGGTGGATCTAGAGAACTAATTGAAGTTCGGTCTCAGGTTACTGAAGTCTGCCAGCTGGCCACTGCACTGAAGGCAGAAGATGTCGTCAATTTACTGTATATTCTCAGACAGATGGCCCGGCGTAGCAGAAGGTGCAATATAGACAAATAATGGATATAAAACAAGCTGTTCAATATTTTCTTATCATATATAATCTCAGTATTTTCCCTTTATTGGCTATATTTAGACCCTTTATCCTTACCATTTTATTGGCTGCTATCCAATTAAATTTTCAGTATTCTTACCATGCAAAAATAAAACCTGAATTTCCTTCAACAACCACGTTCACTCAGACTACACAATCCCCACTACCATCAAGACTTGCCAACTACAGGTCACACTTAATCCCAGTTGTGGGTTCCAGTCTATAGCAAGTGAAGAAATTACAAAGGCCAAGGCAGACTCTGGCAGGCTTTTAAAGATATATGGCAATATTTTGCAGAGACCGAGAAAATTATTCCTAGGGTCTTGACTAATATTCATTTTTATCCTGGACCCAACAGATTGATGCAATTGCAAAGAAGGCATGCAGGCAGATCTACTTTGTTAGGAGTTTGAGGAGGTTCGATTTGTTATCAAAGCTTCTTAAAATTTTTAATAGATGTACATTGGAAAGGAGCCTCACTATCAAGGACTTTCCCTCTTTTCATTACTACCATCAAGAAAGAAGCAAAGGAGCCTGAAGACCTACACTTAGTGACCCAGAAACAGCTTTGTCCCCTCCCCTCACCATCAGATTTCTGAATGGTCCATTATATATGGACCTCAATATTATTTTTTGCACTATTCATTTATTTTCGTAATTTGTAGTAATTTTGTGTCTTTGTACTTTAATACTGTTGCAAAACAACAAATGTCATGCCAGTTAATTCAGTGAGAATAGATCTGATTCTGATTCTAAATTATCATCATCAAATTATCTAGTCATTTTCACATTGGTGTTGTTCAGAGTAGGCTGCATGCCTATTAGCAATTCCTACAGAACAGTATTAATGCACTTAAATTACTTAATTGATTGCATGTGAGCTGCTAGAGGATGTGGTAAGGAGGGTATAATTACACGTGTATAAAGCTAAACATGGCACTATCTCAATAGGCATCTTGGTCAGCATAGACAAGTTATGCCAATGGACTTGCTTCCATGCTGTATGACTTTATGACTTGCAATTTGCCCAAAACTGGATTGCCTGGTTTCTGTTTTATTAGGTATTATTTGCACATAATTGGCTCTTATCCAGAGCAGAGCATATAATCTACCAGAGTTTTCCCAGCAAACAATGGTGCATCGAATTATATCTTTTTGCATGTGATGCTCATTTGCGCCTGAACCAGCATAAATTGGAGCCATAGCTCCACAGTAAAACAATCATAAGACCACAAGACATAGGAGCAGAATTAGGCTATTCAGTCCATTGAAACTGCTCTGCCGTTCCATCATGGCTGATTTATTATCTCTCTCAACTCCATTCTCCTGCCTTGTTCCCATAACCTTTGATACCCTGAATAATCATAAACCTATCAGCCTCTGCTTTAAATATACCCAGTAACTTGGCCTCCACAACCCATCCATAGCAAAGAATTCCACAGTGTTTACTGCCCTCAGGCTAAAGAAATTCCTCCTCTCTGTTCTAAATTGTCATCCTTCTATTCTGAGGCTGTGACCTCTGGTCCTAGACTCCCCTACTATAGGAAACATCCTCTCTATATCTGCAGTATCTAGGCCTTTCAATGTCCTATAGGTTTTAAGAACACTATTCATTCTTCTAAACTCCAGCAAGTACAATGCCATAGCCATCAAATGGTCCTCCTACGTTAACCCTTTCATTCCCTGATTCATTCTCGTGAATCACCTCTGGATCTTCTCCAATGCCAGCACATCTTTTCTTAGATAAGTGGTGCAAAACTGCTGACAATACACCAAGTGTAGTCTGACCAGTGCCTTATAAAGCCCCAGCATTACATCCTTGGATTTATACTATAGCCCCCTTGAAATGAATGCTAACATTGCATTTGCCTTCCTTACTACTGACTCAATCTGAAAGTCAACCTTTAGTGAATCCTGCACAAGAACTCCCAACACCCTTTGCACCACTGATTTTTAAATTTTCTCCCTGTTTAGAAAATAGTCTACATCTTTATTGTTTCTACCAAAGTGCATGACCATATACTTCCCTACCTTATATTCTATCTGCCATTTCTTTGCCCATTATCCTAATCTATTTAAGTCCTTCTGCAGACTCCCTACTTCCTCAATGCTACCTGTTCCTCCACCTATCTTTGTATCATCTGCAAACTTTGCCACAGATCCATCGATTCCAAATCATTGAGATATAACTTGAAAAGGAGCAGTCCCAACATTGACCTTAGCAGAACAGTACTAGTCACTGGCAGCCTTCCAGAAAAGGCTCCACTTGATTCCCACTCTTTACCTTCTGCCAGTCATCCAATCTTCTATTCTTTCTAGTATCTTTTCTTTAATACAATGTGCTTTTATCTTGTTAAGCAATCTCATGTGATGCATCTTGTCAAAGGCCTTCTGAAAATCCAAGTAAATATCATTCACTGACTCTCCTTTGTCTGTCCTACGTGCTACTTCCTCATAGAATTCCAACAGATTTTTCAGACAAGATTTGCACTTAAGAAAACCATGCTAACGATGATCTCTTTTATCATGTCTCTCTAAGTATCCTGAAACCTCATCTTTAATATTACGATCACTGCCTTATAAGGATTCCTTTACCTTAAGTTCCTTAATCAAATCTGACTTATTTCACAACACTCAATCTAGAATTGATTTTCCCCTCACAAACAAGAGAAAATCTGCAGATGCTGGAAATCCGAGGAACACACACAAAATGCTGGAGGAACTCAGCAGGCCAGGCAACATCAATGGAGAAAAGTACAGTTGATGTTTCGGGCGAAACCCTTCGGCAGGACTTCTCTTAATGGGCTCAATCACAACCTGCTCTAAAAAGCCAACTCTTAGGCATTCTACAAATTCCCTCTCTTGGGATCCACCAATTTGATTTTCCCAATCTGCCTGGATATTGAAATCACCCATGACCATTGTAACATTGTCCTTTTTACATGGTTTTTCAATCTCTCTTCGTAATTTACATTCCCCATCCTGGCTACAATTCAGAGGCCTGTATATTACTCTCAACAGGGTCTTTTTACCCTTGCAGTTTCTTGACTCTATCTACAAGGATTCTACATCTTCTGATCATATGTCACCTCTTTGTAAGGATTTGATTTCATGGAACCGTCTTGATAAAACCAAGTGCACATCATGCTAGTTTGGGATTCTTCCTATTTTCAAAAAGAAACATTGTTGCTGTAAAGAGTTTCACCACTGATTCACCACCAGCCAGCAAAAACAATTTCCACGATCCAAGGTCTCTGCCTAGCCTGGTGACACTTACCTCTGTGGTCCGCTGCAATGTTTGGATATCTCACTGATCTAAGGACTCAGGGAAGTAGAAGGTGGTTCTCATCCTCCAAGATCCATCTCTCTGCAGAGGACTGAAAAAGTCCAGAAGAACAATACAGCTCACATGAGTCGTGTAATCATCCAAGAAGCATGTCATTCACCATTAGGAATTTCTTCCCATGATCCACATCAGGCTGCATGTTGAAGGATTGGAAAGCTTTCTGTGGATAAAAAGGTTTTAATTCTCCCCAGGAATGCAATTGTGGGAAGCCAGCATTTCCAGCAAACCCCAGTGCTTGACCTGCTGCCCACTCCTTACTGAAGTCAATGTACTTGGAAATTCTCTCTTAGTAGATCTGAGAAGGGTGGCTTCTCTGATGCAGTCCTAGCAATAATTTGGGCACATAACAGATCAGATGCAACTGTTTAGAAAGATCCTGTGGTGAGGAGATTAAAGAAAAATATGGCAGAAATGTCTACAAAACATAGGCAAGAGCAGAGTCAGAGAATCAGTAGTATGAGCAAATGTCCTCCTGCGGAATGTCACATAATGCAACAAATATAGGCTTAGAAAGCTTAAGCTTGATTATCCAAGTTCATCAGAGAGATTCAGGTTGGCACCCATGGAATGAATATCTCCAGCATAAACTTTAAAAAAAATTCCAGTAATTTAGGCATACTCTGGATTTTGGAAGGCATTTCATCAGCCTACATTCCACCAAAAGCAGTACACTTCACCACCACTTGCTGGCTCTCCCCTTCTAAGGGCACCTTCCCATGAGAGATGCATCACTCGCCTTTCACCTCAACACTCCAAGCCATCCAGAAACCTACAATTTCTTCCAAATGAAATAGACATTCATTTGTATTTTTGACATCCTTAACTGGTTGTTTAAAAAACTTTACTTTCTCCAAAAAGTATCACATGATTAGCAACACACACAAAATGTTGAAGGAACTCAGCAGGTCAAGGGGAAAGAAACAGTTAATGTTTTGCACCAAAACCCTTCATGAGGACTTGGGCCAAAAGGTCGCAAGTCTCACCATGTTTCTGACATGCTTCTAGCATGCCCGTACAGCAACCATATGTCTTGTTTTAGAATGTGGGAGGAAACCTGAGCACCTGAGGAAACCCACACAGTCATGGGGACAATGTACAAAAACTCCTTATAGACAGCGGCCCAAACGGAATCCTAATCCTATAGCTGGTGCCGTAAAGTGATGTGCTACTACCAAGCTGCCTGTTGCAACAGAACCTGAGGAAGATTAGCAATGCGGAGTGTGGAATTCAGTCAGATGGAGAAGTGTAAATGGTAATGTTGGAGAGGGAAATAAATAAAATAAATATGCAAAAGGAGGCAGAGAATTGAGGAGAAATCGAGGAGCCCTGGAGGATGCAGGGCAGGTGGATTATAAGGATGAGAAGGCATACTGTATACATGCCTTCAGAAAAGAACAAAGGAATATTGAGGTGCAAATGGTGACGCGTTTGGATATAACGGCCTCGGGGCCAACCAAAGGTTTTTCTGACTTTTTTAACATCTTTATTATGATTGCAAGCCAATGCTAAACATTAATAATTTCAAGTACTGCAGGTATATTCCATCAGCAAGGTCCTCACTGGCAGAAGAGCTGGACTTGGTGCAGACCGTGAAACTGCCTGCTGCAGGAATGCATCAGATTCAGTGCAGGAAAGTGTTATGTTCTTAATATTTCAGTAATATTGAAAATATATTGTTTGTTAAGCATCTTTGTTTGTTTAAATAATTCATTAGTGGATGACATACTTCATCACACTACCACGTCATATGCCTATGCTTCGTTTAAAGTAAAAATGAAACCAAGACCTATTCACCTGGGCTCCATTGTTTTCCTTTCAAATAGCTTTATGTTTGAGAGTTACAAAACATAACTGTGGTGCAAGGAAGTTTTAAATGAACTCAAAATGACTACCTACCTGTTGAAGTGCAGTGAGACATTTGAGTTTTAAAAAGTGCGGTATGCTTTCTTAACAAAAGGAAAGGTGGTTGAGTTTTTTAAAAAGGCAGAAAGCAGACAAATTCATGGGTTCCTGGAAAGTGAGAACCAGCTGATAGTAATAAAAAAGGCAGAAATGTCTGGCTACATCAGAAAGATAGAGGCATTCAATTACACAAGAGATAACTGGATTTTGTATACTGAGGAAATTGAGCTATATTTTGAAGTGAATGGAATAGCCAATGAGAAATTAGTACAAGTTTTGTTGAGTGCATTGGGGCTAAAGGTATACATTTTGCTTAGAAGTTTGACCGCTCCAACGAAATCAGCCAAAATGAGCTTCCCTGATATAATGAATGTAGTGCAGGAACACTTAGAACTAAAACCATTGTTGATTGTAGAATGCTTTAGGTTTCATAGGCAGAATCAAAAGGAAGGGGAGTCCATTTCAGCTTATGTTTCTGAATTGAAGAAATTATCCTAGCATTGTCAATTCAGTGATGGGCTTAATAATATACTGATAGATTGTTTAATTTGTGGAATCTTACAAGAAATCACGCAAAAACTGCTCCTAACTGAGACGCATTTTACACTTAAAAGAGCAGTTGAAATCATTGAATCAATAGAAACAGCAGACAGAGTCACAATTGAGTTGCAGTCAGGAATGAAAATGAGAAGGAACAAAATTGCAACAGAAACCTGCCTGGCTGAACAAATTGTGTTACAGTTGTGGCAGGGACTCACATACGCTAGACCAATGCAGTTGTAAAGGTGAAACTTGCAGAAAATGCAACAAAGTAGGACACATTGAAAGGGCATGTCAGGCAGACAAAAATAAATGGACTACACAGGGAAGAGGAAAAGTTAAAAGGTCAAGTTGCAGTTTCAAGAAGAGTACTAACCTGCATGCTGTTGATGAAGAATCTGATGGTGATTAGAGTGACAGAGGACTGCATAGCCTTGAGATTTACATTGTGAAGACTAACAATAAATAAGCAATATGGCTTACACCAGAAGTGAACGGCAAATTCATTAAAAATGAATTGGACATTGGTTCAGTTGTTTCAGTCATTCCACAAAATGAGTTTGAACAGTGTTTCAAAGATATTAAGCTGAAGCCTGCAGATATCCAACTAAGAACTTACATTGGACTAAATGATAATTCCTGTGCAAATAACATTCGTAACAATGAAATGCAACGGTCAACAAGCTACATTGAGCTAGTATGTGGTAAAAACAGAAGGACCAGCATTGTGGGTGGTGTGGAGAGGAGGAAATTGTCTGAGACAACTATAACTTGATTGGAGATCCATCCACCATTTGTATGCCTCATCCCTTGCAATAAAGCCATATCAAAGTGAATTAAGAAAGATACTAGATGATGCCACAGCAGTGTTCAAGGAAGGCATTGGAAAACTCAAATACAACATAATATCAAGGGTAAAATAGTGTTAAATGAAAATGCCACTAACATGGTTTAAAAAGTCTGTCTGGTTCCTTATGCCATTCGTGACAAAGTAGCCAGTGAGCTAGATCACACGGAATCTGAAGGAGTTCTTTCCTAGATTGAATGACATCCATGGACAACACCAATGGTTCCGGTAGCCAAGAAGACCGGATTTATCAGGATCCGTGGTGATTTTAAGGTCATCATCAACACAGATCTGAAAGTTGATCAACACCCTCTGCCTAGGATAAAGGATGCATTTGCAAACTTCTTTGGTGGAAAATACTTCAGCAAAGTGGACTTAATGCAGCTGAGTCTTACCCACAGATGGCGATGGAAGAAGCGTCCAAACTGTTTCTCACTATGAACACTCACAAAGGGCTTTATCAGTATAATAGGCTTATTTTCGGTTCGTAACTCTCCCGGCACTCTGACAGAAAGGTATGCACAGGCGCTGCAAGATTGCCCAGGCACTCAGAGTTACCTGGATGACATCATTGTTACCAGTAAGGATTACAAGGAACATCTCCAAAATCTCAATACAGTGTTAAAAAAAACTTAGCAGATTATGGGTTAGAGCGTGACGCAAAAAATTTGAATTCTTTAAATGAAGCATCACTTAGTGTGGTCACACTATTGATGCACAAAGATTACACAAGTGTGCTGAGAAAATTCAAGCAGTGGTTGATGCCCTAAGGCTAAAGGACATGTCACAGTTGTGGTCCTTTTTAGGATTTGTTAATGATTATAACAGGTTCCTGCAAAACTTGGCTACTGTGCTCCACCCCTTAACTTATTACTACAGATCAGGAAGAAATGGCAATGGACAAAACAGGCTGAGGCAGCTTTCCAAAAGGTGAAGGAAATGGTGGCATCAGACACCGTAAACACACATTATGATCCACACCTCCAGAAGAATAGTATTCAGAGCAGCCACAACCACTTCCTGCAGTCCCATGTTCAACTCCTACAACTGCCATGGAGGGGGCCTCAGAACCTGAGATTGTTTCACAGCCAGTGGTCTCACCTGTCAAACAGAGTGACATCCCTGGTCAGGAAAGACATTATCCCACAAGAGTAAGAAATCCTCCATAGCCATTTAATCTTTAGGCCTGAATGGAACAATTTAAAATTTACTACGCCGTGGATGTTTACGTAATAGTTGTAATATATAGTATTCTGTGTATTTGGTTGACATGCATTCTATGTTGAGTTGGACTTTATTTATTTCCTCCTGCTCAGGTTCTCGCTAATTTTCAAATTTCAAACCATTTAAACTTCACTGCGAACTAGACAAGGCTGTCCGTTGAGTCCTTTACTTTTTGATCTAGCTTTAGACCCCCTTGCCATTGCTTTTCCAGAATCTAATGATATTTGTGGTATTTTAAGGAGAGGTATCACCCACAAAATCTCGCTTTACGCTGATGATATATTGCTTTTTATCTCTAATGTTGAGATCTCGTTACCTTGTGTACTTTCTTTACTCTCCCATTTTAGCTGGTTTTCAGGATATAAATTGAACCTACATAAAAGTGAATTATTTCCTTTAAATAATTTGATATCAATTAATACTAATCTCCCTTTTAAAATTGTAAAGAATTAATTTACTTATTTGGGTGTAACAGTCACTAAGAATTACAAACACCTGTTTAAAGAAAACTTCCTTACTTTATTGAACCATGTGAAAAAGATATCATTAAATTGGTCACCTCTTTCAATATCGTTGATTGGATGAATTAATTCTATTAAAATGAATATTGTACCCAAATTTATATATTGTTTTCAGGCTTTACTTGTTTTTATTCCTAAATCCTTTTTTGACTCTCTTGAATCTATTTTATCTTACTATATATGGAAAAATAAACGTCCTTGTTTAAATAAAGTTCATCTTCAAAAACCTAAAAATTCTGGAGGTTTAGCCTTGCCTAATTTTAGGTTTTATTACTGGGCAGTTAATATACGATATCTTACGTTTTGGCTATATTATATTAATCATGTAGACTATCCAGTATGGGTTTCTTTAGAAGCTAACTCTGTTAATAAATTTTCTACTATTGCTCTTCTTGGATCCTCACTTCCTTTAGTTGTAAGTAAACTAGCTGGTAATTTAATAGTTAAACATACTCTGAGGATCTGGATACAATTTAGAAAACATTTTGGTTTATTGAGATTTTCCATTTCTAGTCCCACTTATTCTAATTTTTTTTAAACCCTCCATGACTGATTAAGTTTTTAAAGAATGGGACAGGTTGGGTATTAAATATTTTTGGGATCTGTTTGTTGGAGGAAATCTTTTCTCATTTGAGCAATTGTCAGCTAAATATAGCTTACCCAAAACTCACTTTTTTAGATATCTACAAATCAGAGACTTTCTAAGATCTCAATTATGTGTGTTCAATATTTCAGTAATATTGTAAATATATTGTTTGATTATGCATTCTCTGTTTGTTTAAATAATTCATTACAGGTTATATGTAAAAGTACGTGAATGACATTCGTCATCATGCCATCATGTCATATGCGTGGCCTCGCTTAAAGTAAAACCAAAACTAGGACTTCTTCTCCTGGGCTCCTGTCTTTTTCCTATCAATTAGCATTATGTTTGAGAATTACAAAACATACACACATCGAGCCAAATGGCCTGCTTCTAAGTATATAACTCTATGGCTCTAGGAAATACGTTCAAACTTACTAAGCAGCAGTTAGAAAAAGATTACGGACTGAATAATTGTATTCAGCTGGCATGTACACAGTGGGATAAAATACCCTCTTCACTCCATTGCTTATAACTAACACATAAAATATTAACCAAAAGAAGGAAGAAGCTTGTTCAGTACTTTGGCTTTGAGATAGGTTTATTTTGTTCTTTAGCCCAGCACCTCCCATGAGAAACATGGCAGGAGATCAGCTAATATCAGGCAGTTTCCTTTACATAATTACATGCACTTATCAGAAAAAAAAACCTTTTCTAAAGATAATTGGTGTGCTCTGCTGTTGTCAAGATGTTCTTAAATGTTGTTGGCTATAAAATTATAGGTCTAATCTGAAATTGCCTAGTAATAAAATAGTGCACTTGTTATTTTTTATTCCAGTACTAAGACTAAAATTAAACGGTATAGATACCAGCTTCCATGATAATATTACATTTGATTTAATGCAATTTTGATCGATAATAAGAAAATATAATATTTAGATTGAGTGCCAGCAATTATAAACTGCAATTAAAGAGTACAAAAAATCCTTAAGCAATTGCCTTGCTTATCACTCTTGTCAGAGCAGAATAGTAAGATTGGTAGCTTATGATTTGAGTAATAATTGAAAAAAGCAACTTCAGCGAGATCACAGAACATTCTAAAACAGTTTGCAGACAATGAAACACTTTTGAAGTGCAGCTATTATTATAATGTAAGAAATATCAAGCTTCCACAAGCAATGATAATCTTTTGTAATAATGTGATTTAAAATATAAACATTCTGCTGGACACAAGGGAGAACTCCTCTGCCCCTCTGCAAAATAAAATCATGAGTTCTTTCATGTCTACCTCTGCAAACTGCGCCTTGGTTTAACATCTCATGCACAAGATGGCACTTCCCAAGCATTATCCTGAAATACCAACCAAGGTTTGGTATTTAATTTTTTGGAGTTGCATTTAAACCCATAACCTCCTGTGAGATTGAGCCACAATAATTACATGAGTTAGCTAGGATTTTCTTAAAAACTTATGTTTAAGCTTACATTGTCTATGAGAATAAACAATAAATTTGATGCAATTGACTTTTTAAATTTTATTTATTGAGATTGGGTGTGGAATAGGCCTTTCTGGGCCTTTGAGCCGCGCCACCCAGTAATCCCCCGACTTAACCCTATCTTAATCACAGGACACTGTAACATACCGACTGGTATGTCTTTGGACAGTGGGAGGAAACCAGAGCACCCGGAGGAAATCCATGCATTCATGGGAAGAAAGTACAAACTCCCTTACTGACAGCTAACCACTACACTACCGTGTCGCCCTGATAAACCATATAGTGAAATAATTTCACTTTTACCTTCTGGGATGATATAAAGGTTTCTCCTTTTCAATCACAATCCTAAATAAATCTTATTGCTCCTTTTAAATGTAACATCCATTTCACTGTCTTCTAATAATGATGATTGTAGGTAAGGCATGGAAATTGTGGGTGGTCAACAAATGGAGTCATGATTGTTTAAATTGGAGTCACAATAGTTCAAATGAAAGTCACCACCCCAAAGCGAAAGCCACTGAATCAACTCAGGCCTGATCCAACTCCATCACTAATCATGTTCAATGTACTGCAATCAAAGTACGTTTGGCAACCCCTCATTATTTAGGAAACCACAGATTAATTTAGCTATGTAAATGCTCTTTTATATTGTGTACTTCAAAGACAAAATGTCAAAGTCAAAGTAAATTTATTATCAAAGAACACAAACAGTATGTCATCGTATACCATCTTGAGATTCATTTACATGCAGGCATTTATAGGAAATTAAGGAAATACGGTAGAATTTATGAAAAACTATACATAAACAAAGATTGATAAATCATCAGTGTACAAAAGAGACACATCGTGCAAATTAAAATTAAAAATAAAGCAATAAATAATACTGAGAAAATAAATTTATAAAGTCCTTGAAAGAGAGTCTACAGCTTGTAGAATCAGTTCAAAGTTCAGGTTTCTTCTTTTACACAATCAGTGACTTGGCAAAGAATATAGAAGTTCATTTCCTCCCCATTATAGGATCTGTTCCGTAACATGACAAAAATATTGCAGCTCTAGGGATATTAAGACCTGCCAGCTGCCATTCCCAACCTGCATTAATTGGACTGAGAACAGCAAAACCAATTGCACACAGGCTTTCTGCTAAATGTCGCTTTGTTTTCAATGACATTTCCTATGGATAACACCATGTCCTAAACTCTTTGGTATTTGTGCTGAGATGAATTGAAGCTTCTATGGGAAAGCGTGTACTAATTGTAGGGATGCAACTGGAAATGCGGAAAATAGTGCACTTGTAAAAGGTGTTTGCAATGTTAGGAATAATTTAGATTTCTGTGGTGGGAGGAATCGGGGGGGTGCAAGGGGGTGGCAGAATAAATAACTGAATCACCACCTATTTAGCTGGAAATTTGGATTGGTCCTATCATAAGCTGCCATGAGGTAAAGGTGGACCCTGGAGAACTATGAGCAAAGGTTGACAGTTCAGGTGAGAGGAAACTCATTTTCACTTTGAAATTAACAGAAGTAAAAATTAGGGTAGGTATAGATAGGACAATTATTTTATACTAAGACCTGTAGTCTGCAAAGATATGAATCCAGGAAAGTTCCCAGTCTTAACTTTGAGCAGCAAAGTATGACTCTAGGGCAGAATACTATATCCTGTGCTTTATTTTCTCTGAAGTATTTCAACATTTCCAAGGTCAAGAATGCTGAAATTTAAACAGAAGCTTTTTTTTTCCTTTCTGCGGTTTTGTGAATTTTCATTTATCTCAGGGCCTGGGAGTGTGTAGCAGCCATCTCCAAGTACGGCAAGCCAGCCATTTGCTTTTCCCAGTTGATCTTAATTAGAAAAGAGCAGAGGTAGAGATGGAATTTGATAGGCTTGAAGCAGGTTTGGTGATGTTTATGTCACCAAAAGAAAAATGTATGAAAATGTCCATTTGAAGCATTTTTCAAACAAATAAAATGGTCTATGGTCAGCCTTGCTTTATTGAGATAAGTTTAATTAAGACACCCTGATAAAGGTTAACACTGCCTCTGATTTATATATATATATATATATATAGAGAGAGAGAGAGAGAGAGAGAGAGAGAGAGAGAGAGAGAGAGATACATAGAATAATACAGCACAGTACAGGCCCTTTGGCCCACATTGTTGTGCTGACCCTCAAACTCTGCCTCCCATATAACCCCCCACCTTAAATTCCTCCATATACCTGTCTAGTAGTCTCTTAAACTTCACTAGTGTATCTACCTCCACCACTGACTCAGGCAGTGTATTCCACGCACCAGTCACTCTCTGAGTAAAAAACCTTCCTCTAATATCCCCCTTGAACTTCCCACCCCTTACCTTAAAGCCATATCCCCTTGTATTGAGCAGTGGTGCCCTGGGGAAGAGGTGCTGGCTATCCACTCTATCTATTCCTCTTAATATCTTGTACACCTCTATCATGTCTCCTCTCATCCTCCTTCTGTCCAAAGAGTAAAGCCCTAGCTCCCTTAATCTCTGATCATAATCCATTGTCTCTAAACCAGGCAGCATCCTGGTAAATCTCCTCTGTACCCTTTCCAATGCTTCCACATCCTTCCTATAGTGAGGTGACCAGAACTGGACAAACGTGGCCTAACCAGAGTTTTATAGAACTGCATCATTACCTCGCGATTCTTAAACTCTGTCCCGCGACTTATGAAAGCTAACACCCCATAAGCTTTCTTAACTACCCTATCTACCTGTGAGGAAACTTTCAGGGATTTGTGGACATGTACCCCCAGATCCCTCTGCTCCTCCACACTACCAAGTATCCTGCCATTTACTTTGTACTCTGCCTTGGAGTTTGTCCTTCCAAACTGTACCACCTCACACTTCTCCGGGTTGACCTCCATTTGCCAATTCTCAGCCCACTTCTGCATCTTATCAATGTCTCTCTGCAATCTTAGACAATCCTCTACACTACCTACAACACCACCAACCTTTGTGTCATCTGCAAACTTGCCAACCCACCCTTCTACCCCCACATCCAAGTCGTTAATAAAAATCATGAGAAGTAGAGGTCCCAGAACCGATCCTTGTGGGACACCACTAGTCACAACCCTCCAATCCAAATGTATTCCCTCCGCCACGACCCTCTGCCTTCTGCAGGCAAGCTAATTCTGAATCCAACTGGCCAAACTTCCCTGGATCCCATGCCTTCTGACTTCATGAATAAGCCTATCGTGTGGAACCTTTTCAAATGCCTTACTAAAATCCATATAGATCACATCCACTGCACTACCCTCATCTATATGCCTGGTCACCTCCTCAAAGAACTCTACCAGGCTTGCTAGACACGATCTGCCCTTCACAAAGCCATGCTGACTGTCCCTGATCAGACCATGATTCTCTAAATGCCCATAGATCCTATCTCTAAAAATGTTTTCCAGCAGCTTTCCCACCACAGACGTGAGGCTCACTGGCCTATAATTACCCGGACTATCCCTACTACCTTTTTGAACAAGGGGACAACATTCGCCTCCCTCCAATCCTCCAGTACCATTCCTGTAGGCAATGAGGACATAAAGATCCTAGCCAGAGGCTCATCAATCTCTTCCTTCGCCTCGTGGAGCAGCCTGGGGAATATTCTATCTGGCCCCGGGGACTTATCCATCCTAATGTATATCCATGACCTTCTTTGGTATGGTTTCCCCCATTGCATTTATAATGACATTCATGTTTATATAATCTTCTCCAAGACATTGGGCTGGCACAAAAATCAACCTATTCGCTCTTTCTCTGCTTTCCAGTTTCTAATCTCTTACAGCATCTTGAGAAATTATTGTAAAATATTGCCTACATTTTTATATAAAAGTTCCCTGGCTTCTGCTTGAAATGAGTTTCTTGGCTTTTGTTCATCTGGAGAATAATGTATAAGATGTTAAACAAAACAATTTCTCTCCCACTGCAGGAAGTATTTGATTGAAATTTGTATGCAACTTGGGAGCAGCCGAAATGAGATGGACAGGGAATAACATAAGTGAACCCATGAAATCAAATTGGTTTTACTCCATACTCACCATAGCTTAACACAAGCAAAGACTAAAATTGTGTAAGATGTGAGCAGGAATACAGGCATTTGCATGTATGAAGTACTGCTAACATGTTCAAGATATCCAAATACACTTTTCAGCCAATAAAATATTTCTGAAATGCAGTCACTGTTGCAATGCTTTACACAGCCATTAATTTCTGCACATCAGGACCCTTAAAACTGCATAATGATAATGCAGCGGTAGTTTGTTCCTAGTCATGTAAACTTGAGTACTGTATGTGTCAGTGAAGAGCTCTCTGTACACTTCAAATAGGATTTTCAGTTTCACAGACCAGCACTGAACTAACTCCATCATTTTCACAAGTAAAAGCAAAAAAATTTTGGAAACACTTAGCATGTTAGGCAGCATCTGTGGTGCGAGAAAAAAGAATTAACTTTGCAGGTCAAAGACCATTTGTCAAAATCTATATGCAACTTGGGACCGGCAATGCAAGGAATGTTGGGGATAGCCTAAACTAACTGCGTAGGTAGGCCAACTAATTGGCTTACGTGGTTAGTTTTATAGAAATATCTTCCCAAACAAAATGCTTGCTGAGGTTGTAGGCATGAAGACTGTACTCTGTTATATTGACTTCCTGCATATCTGAACGAATTGTTATGCTTTAATTAATCCAGGTATCACATTTTCATTGTAATATATTGGTGTTAGTGCAAAAGTTGTGCAGATATACAAAAATGACATCTGGGCTGCATTGTTTAATTGAAAGGGAATATAATATCATTTTTCAAGATATTTTCCCACATTATCTTGGGTAAGGTCAGCAGGTTTAGATGGAAATACTACTGTTTTATTTCGTGAGAAATTCGGAAGCCCTGCACTGTTCCTGACTGGTGATCACTGGTGCTTTGGAGATCAAATCTGGGTCAAAGAGTAGTGCACTAACTTTCTATAATTCCCCAGCACTAAAGCTGAGGAACCTGCCTGCTGGAATTTAGTGAGGTTGGACCTGCTGCGTGTTCAGCAGCTTTATTCTTCCCAACTGCTGCAAGAGAGAAAAACAAGTTCTTGGTAAGTTGCACATTTTTAATTAATCAACTTAACCACTTTCAATTGCTTTTATTTTTTTCAAATTGTTAGTAACTTTATTAAGAGCGCAACAAAAAGTTTTGGAAGTTAGCTGAAAATAGCTGTGAATTCTATTGAGGCATTTTCTTCGGCAAGGTTTCTTTAACATTGAAATGCCATCAAGGTTGAAGCCAACTTTAATGAGGTGGTTGTTAATTTGGAGATCTTCCAAAGATAAGCACTGACCTAGCTGGCAGTTCAGTACTGCCAGCAATAGAAATAGAAAGCAATTTTTGCTGCTTGAGGAAGCTGGGACTAGGGTACATTATCTAAAAGTTAGAGCTAGTCTTTTCAGAAGTGAAGTTAAGAAATACCCTTACATGGAAGATTGGAACTCACTTCTACAAAAGATAATTGATGTTTGGTCAATTGAAATTTGACATTAATGTCCTTTCTAAACCAATGTTATTACAGGATATAAACCATGTTAGTTACTCAGTTGCCTGAGGCTTGAATAATAGAGTATTATTAAGAGTCTAAATGGACTATTTTCTTCCTTTCTTCCAAAGCACAAATATACCTTTGACTGTTAGCAAAAAAATTAAAAAATACTTCATTGTTTGGCCCAAAGATGCAATGTATATTCAGTTGATCAGGTGCATGCTCTAAGTGAATGTTCAGGCTTGATTCAGAGAAGAAGATATTAGAAGGATTAATGTCTCATGAGAAAAACACAAGCTCAGTTAATAAAAGAGAATTGATTATTTATCACAGACTTGGGTTGCACACAGTTCTCCCGAAAAAAGGCCCTTTCATTACCTGGGGACTGTCTCCAGTGTTAATAAGCAATGAAAAATGAGCAATAGAAATTTAAAAACCAATGTATTACCTACCAAAGTAAAATCATATAATAAGGAGTATAAAAATGAACAATAGAAATTTTTAAATAGCTTATTATCTACCTGAGACTGGAGGACTTGAGTTATTAGGAAAGACTGAAACGGTTAGGACTTTATTCTTGGAACATTGAAAATTGAGGGGAGATTTGATAGAGATATACAAAATTATGAGGGGGTATAGACAGGGTAAATGCAAGCAGGCTTTTTCCACTGAGGTTGGGTGAGACTACAGCAAGAGCTCACGGGTTAAGGGTGACAGGTGAACAGTTTAAGGGGAACATGAGGGGAAACTTTTTGACTCAGAGGGTCGTGAGAGTGTGGAATGGCCTGCCAGCACAAACGGTGCATATGAGCTTAGTTTGGATAGGTACTTGGATGGTAATGGTATGGAAGGCTTCAGTCCCAGTGCAGTTCGACGGAAGTAAGCAGTTTAAATGGTTTTGGCATGGACTAGATGAGCCAAAGGGCATGTTTCTGTGCTGTACTTTTCAATGACTCTATGACTTTCTGACAAAGTAAAGTCATTTAAAGGTGTTTATTTATTACAAATCTGAATATGTTTGCATTTATATAGTGTCTTTCACAACTTTATAATATCCTAAAGCATTTTGCAGCAGATGAAAGAGATATTACAGTGCTGGAGCTGTGGTAATTTAGAAAATGCAGCACCCAATTTCATGACAGTTTTCTCTTACATGAATTGGTCTACTAAGAAATGCTCTAAAATTGTTAATGAAAATTGTTTTTACTGTAAATAAATAAAGAAATATTTTTATTTGTAGCTTTAAATAGATTTGAATACACTTTGCAATTATTTGTCACTCCTTTGAATTTGTAGTTCCAATTTTCTTTCACTGTGCAGAATAAATCAAAATTTTTTATAGTTTTTATATAATGGCTAGAAAGGGAGATGGTGGCGGGTGGCGGGTGGGGGGGGGGTGCTAAGGATGTGGTATGGGGGCCAAAGCGGCAGTAACCCAAAAACATTTGGGAACCACTGGTCTGAGAGAATGGTGCGTTAGCAAGAAATGAGGTGATTACCTGATCATTGTAATCAGTTATGAGACTCTGTGGATCAAATGCTTATATTAAGTACTTTAATTCTGAAATTAAACCTGTAATTGCTCAGATGCCCTCCTTGCTACCAAGCACCCCACCCCACCACCCCTTTACTTTTATCAACCCTTTAGAGACTCCTACCACTCCCGAGCGGTGTGATAGTGCCCAATTTGAGAATCACTGGTTTAATTAGTTCAATACAACATCGTAAGCTGAAAGCTTGTCCTGTGCTTATACTAATCCATGTTCTCTGCTGGATTAGAGTGATGATTCCTTTCTAAAGTGGGGATTGGAGTGTGCGTGATGAGACTTGGACAGACCCCACTTGGAATACCTTGAGCAGTTTTGGGCCCCTAATCGATGAAAAGATATGCTGGCATTGGAGAGGGTCAAAATGGAGTTTCAGGGGAATGATCCCAGGAATGAAAGAGTTAATGCATAAAGAGACTTTGATAGCTCTGGGCATATACTCACTGTTTAGAAGAATGAGGAAGGGATTTCATTCAAATGTATCAAATATTGAAAGGCCTGGATACCGTGGATGTAGAGAGGATGTTTCTTGTAGTGGTGGAGTCTAGGACAAGGGAGCACAGCCCCAGAATAGAGGGACATACCTTTAGAACAGAAACGAGGAGGAATTACCTTAACCACAATGAATCTTTGGAATTCATTGCCACAGACTGCTGTGGAAGCCAAGTAACTGGGTATATTTAAAGCAAAGGGTGATCGGTTCTTGATTGGTCTGAGTGTCAAAGGTTATGGTGAGAAGGCAGAAGAATGAGGTTGAAGGGGATAATAAATCAGCCCTGGAGGAATGGTGGAGCAGACTCAATGGGCCAAATTGTCTAATTCTGTTCTTATGTCTCATCTAGCAATAGAATAATGATCAGACTATTTGATTTTAAGTAATGCTTAAACATTACACAATCCGAGAATACTTTGCTGCATTTCTCAAAAATAGTCTCTTATGACTGATTAGATCCACCTAAAGGATCCGAGCTTCAGTTTACCCCCAACAGTGCAACTTTCCCTCAGGACTGCATAAGGGCAGCAGCCTGGATGTCAAACCCTTGTTCCTGGAGGAACACACAGTTCTGTTATTGAAAGGAGAATGCAATCCAATGGACTGCCAATGACTAACTGTAAAGTTTGATTAAATAAAGTTATGACCTACATATCTGATTTATTATGACAATTTTACCAGCACATTATTTCACTCATCAAAGATAGAAGGAACTTCAAAGTAATTTATTCATGCAAAAAAAGTTGAACCGGGGCAAAAAAACGAAGACTCATAATGATATTATCCTTTATCACTCATTATGGGCAAAACTTCAGAAGTGATACTATGTTTAAAAATTGTATCGATGTTACACGAGAAAGTGATACTAGTAAGATAACGATCCCTTCCTGATTTAGGATGTCACTCTGAAATTGATTCTTAAATTTATCTTTCACAGCTTGGCACCAAGTATACACTCCTTGTGGCAATTCAGCTGAAACCCTAAGTGATATGAAGACATATTCAAACCATAGATCCAGTGGAAGATAAATAACTGAGATGGTAGCCTTCAGAGATAAGCTAGCAGTCTTTTGAATAGTTTTACTGTTTGGCCTGGGATTTCCCATGATATGAAAAAAGTGACAAGGGATATTTCTTTCAAATTCATATCTGGAGGTCGCAGAATGTAATAGACAATCAGATAGTGACAGAATGGATATCATCTGCAGACAACATAACATTGTTCCACCAGTCGATCTCTCTGACAGGTGCGAAGGAAACTTCAAACTTCCTAAAATTCATCTGTGAGTGGAAATGAAAATAACCAGGGATGCTTAGTGGACCAAACAAAAGAGCCTTATCTAGATTGCTTAGTTCCTGCCAAAGAGAAGAGCTGTGACTTCCCAGTTACTTCCCGAGAAGTAAATAATAAATATTACCTGTATGTTTGAGAACAAGATTTGGCTTACCACAGAGACCCCTATGTCACATGTTTTATTGGATGGCACCAGTATAGAATCGATGCCTTAGAAAAAGTGTTCTGGTCAAGGAGTCACTTAAACATGCAACACAAGAGCAGGCAATTTGGTTTGTCTGTGTTGACTTGGTATTTGAGATCTTGAATTTGATACAATCCATTTGCTTTCCGTTATAGTGCATCAGCATGCTCCTTTTCGAATAGATACAGGTGGCCCTCGTTTTCCGAACGTTCACTTTACGACACCTCTTTGTTACGAAAGACCTACATTAGTTACCTGTTTTCGCTAACAGAAGGTGTTTTCACTGTTACGAAAAAAGGCAGCGCGCCCGAACAGCCAAGCTCCTCCCCCGGAACTGCATTCTAGCCGGCATTGCTTAAACACGTGCTTTATCCCTATTTATTTTGTGCATCCATTAGCAAGATGAGTTCTAAGGTATCGGAAAAGCCTAAAATAGCTCGAAAGGGTGTTACACTTAGCGTAAAACTAGACATAATTAAGCATTTCGATCGTGGTGAACGAAGTAAGGATATTGTCCATGCATTGAACTTGCCTGTGTCCACCATTCTCACTATTTATACGCAGAGAGAAAAGAATTTTGAAAGCTGCCGATGTTACTGTTGGTTCTGCTCGTAGCAAAGTGGTCTCTCTTAGTCAGCATCCAATAATGGATAAAATGGAAAGTCTATTGCTTGAGTGGATTGATCGGTGTACAAAGCGTGGTGTTCTGTTAAGTTTTCTTATACTTAAGGAGAAATCAGTCAGTCTTTTTAATAAGCTGAAACAGAAAGCACTGGACGATGGTGATGAAAGTGGAATTTAAAGGTAGTCATGGGTGGTTTGATCAGTTTCTGAGGCGAGGGCAGCTTCATAGTTTAAGCAGTGATCCCCAACCTCCGGGCCACAGACCAATACATTGCCACAAAGAATGCAGTGGAGCAGCGGTAGCCAGAATGCACCCAGCACATCTTTAAGAAAAAAGCCGAAATAAACAAGCTAATTGATTAGGTGCCGCCCAGCACGGAAATGTCTGCCCAGATCAAAGGTGATTGCCGATTGCGTCAGGTGGTTATTCGTATAAGCAAGGGTTTAACTGTGACGAAACTGCAATTTATTGGAGTCTTCCCGATTCCAGTAAGTGAAACTACACTGTACATACGTCATTTCTACTTTATATAGGCCGTGTATTTTTATGTGTAAATTGGTATGATTTGGCAGCTTCATAGCTTAAAGATTACTGGAGAGAGTGTTTCTGCCGCGAGCGCTTCCGCAAGATTTTCGCTGTGCTAGACTGTGCTGCAGAAAAGTATTTCTACTTTATATAACCTGTATATTTATCATATAATTTCTGGTTTTACCATATGTTACTGTTATTTTAGGTTTTGTGTGTTATTTGGTATAATTTTGTAGATTATTTTTTGGGTCTGGGACGCTCAAACTTTTTTCCCATATTAATAAATGGTAATTGCTTATTCACTTCACAACATTCCGGCTTACAAACCGTTTCATAGGAACGCTCTACCTTCGGATAGCGGGGGAAACCTGTATTGTATCTCGTTGTACAAAATAGTGTAGAACCTGTCAAAGAAAACTCTCCTCATCTGCTAATTCTTTATTTTTGCAAGTACCTTACATTTGCATCCTTTGGTTATTAACCCTCCTGTTAAAGAAGGAAAAGTTTCTTAGCATCTTATTAAAGCCCTTCATTATTTTAAAACCCACTGTTAAATCTCTAACTACTTCTGCTCTAAGGCAAACATTTCTCAACTTCTCTAGCCTTTCCATATAAGCAAAACTACTTATCCTTTCCACAGATGCCTGCCTGACCTGCTGAGATTCTCCAGTGTTTCTTTTTATGTCAAGTTCCACGTGCCTCCATTATATTTTATTAACATTTACTCTCATCCTTGGCACCCTTCCATAAATCTCTTCTGTGACCCTTCCAAAGTCCTTTCATCCTTCCTAATAAACAGTGTCTGGAAATGGACACAATGCTCCTGCTGAGGCCTAGCCAGCAATAATAAAATCTTTAACATTGCATCCTAATAGTTACTGGCAACGGAAAAAAATTGAAAGAAATCTAAAGTAATATATAAAAGTGTTTCTGTTGCTTTTTCCTGCACCTGCTAACAAACTAAACTTGGCTTTAATTTCAATTGAAAATCTCCACAGCAGCCAGTATGTGGATATTTCCAACTGGTATGTGTTAAATTGAGCAGACAAATTAATTTGCAGCTAGCATTCCAACAATAATTGGAGGGAATCTTCAACAATTAAATTATAAAGTTTGCATCCAAATAATGTTCCTTTTCAGTCATTACGGACTCCAGCTTTGATGCTTTCAACAGGGCATCAGTATTTCATATTCAGTGGAACAAGAAGACTTTAACACTATTTCAGCAGAGAGGGAGAAGATGTGATGGGGTGCGGGCAATAGATGATGGTTCCCTGAACCACTCCTAGATATGGACTGTTTTGATCATCCAAACAGCTTTCCAGCTCCTCCAGTCTTAGGGAATGGGTAAAACCAGAGGTGGAGAGGATCAGTAACTTTAAATTCCGGGGTGTCACTATCTCAGAGGACCTGTCCTGGACCCGTCACATAAATATAATTACAAAGAAAACATGACAGCGCCTCTACTTCGTCAGGAGACTGTGGCGATTTGGCATATCATCAAAAACCTTGGTAAACTTTTATAGATGTGTGGTGGAAAGAGTGCCGACTGGCTGCATTGTGGCCTGGTATGGGAACACCAACCCCTTTGAGCAGAAAATCCTACAAAAGATAATGGATTCAGCCCAACACATCACAGGTAAAACCCTCCCAACCATTGAATGCATCTGCATGAAACATTGCCATAGAATAGCAGCATCCATCATAAAAGATCCTCACCACCCAGGCCATGGTCTTTCCTCGCTGCTGCCATCAGGTAGAAGGTATAAGTGCCTTAGGACTCACACCACCAGGTACAAGAACAGTTACTACACCTCAACCATCAGGCTCTTGAACAAAAGGGGATAACTACACTCATTCCATTTCTGGTGTTCCCACAACCGATGGTCTCCATTTAAGGACTCTCTAGCTTGTTATCTCATGCTCTCATTATTTACTGCTAGTTATTTATATTTGCATTTGCACAGTTTGTTGTTCATTGATCCTGTTTACAATTACTGTTCTATAGATTTGCTGAGTATGCCCACAGGAAAAAAAATCTCAGGGTTGTATGTGGTGACATGTATGTACTCTGTTCATAAATTTTGCTTTGAACTTCGAGCTTTTTGAACTTTGAAAACCATAAAGAAAAAATAATGGCTCAATATCCACATTCAGAGTTCAAAGTATATTTTATTACCAAAGTCACCATATACAACCCTGAGATTCCATTCCCTGCAGACATACACAGCAAATCATAGAATACATACATAGAATAGTAACTATAACAGGATCAATGAAAGATCAACTGCTGTGCAAAAGACAACAAACTGTGTAAATGCAATATAAATAAACAGTTATCAATAATGAGAACATGAGATAACAAGATAAAGTGTAATTAAAATTTCGTCATTGGTTGTAGGAACAACTCAATAGATGGACAAGTGAGTGTAGTTACCCCTTTTGTTCAAGAGCCTGGTGGTTTTGTTTCAAAGTTCAAAGTAAATGTATTATCAAAGTACATATATGTTACCATTTATTACTTTGAGAATTTTTTTGCATGCAGTTATAGAAAGAAAAGAAATACAATATAATTTAACAAAAAAAATCCATAAACAGACAAAAATTGACAAATACCAATGTGGAAAAGAAGATAAACTGAATAAATAAAAATAATACTGAGAAAATGAGCTGTAAAGAGTCCTTAAAAATGAGCCTGTAGGTCATAGAATCAGTTCAGAGTTGTGATGAATGAAGTTATCCACACTGGTTCAGGAGCCTGATGCTTTTTGATAGTAACTGTTCCATGAACCCAGTGGTGTGGTACCTAATGTTTCTGTAGCTCCTGCCTGTTGGTAGTAGCAAGAAGAGGGCATGGCCTGGAAAGTGGTGATCTTTGATGATGGATATTTGTTTTTTTGTGGCAACGCTCCATGTGAATGTATTCAATGGTTGGGAGGGCCTCTCCTGTGATGTGCTGAGCTGTACCCACCAATTTCTGTATATAGATATTTCTATACCAGGTCATGCTGCGACCAGTTAGGATACTCTACAGAAGTTTATCGAAGTTTTTACTCTACACAAACTTCTGAGAAAGCCGTCATGCCTTCTTTCTGATGACATTTATGTACTGATCCCAGAACAGATCCTATGATATGTTGATGCCAAGGGATTTAAAGCCCGCTGGCCCTCTCCACTTCCGATCCTCCAATGAGGATTGGCTCATAGACCTCCGGCTTCTTCCTCCTGTAGTCAATAATCAGCTCATTGGTTTTGCTGATGTTGAGTGATTGTTATTGCTTGGCACCACCAATCAGATTTTCAGTCTCCATCCTATATGTCATTCATCACCACCTTTGATTCGGCCAACAACATTGGTATCATCGGTGAACTCAAATATGGCATTAGGGTTGTACTTAGCCACGCAGCCTTAAGTTTGAAGTGACTAGAGCAGGGGGACAAGCACGCAACCCTGTGGTGCACCTGTGCTGATGGTGAGTGTGGGGGAGATGCTATTACCAAACTATACTAACTGGTGTTTTGCCAGTGAGGGAATCATGGACTCAGTTGGACAGGGAAGAAAATAGAGGAGTTGCTATGCTCGTGGTACTGGGAAGCCAAGTGGCCATGAATAACACAGACGCGAGAGGAAAAGGTGAGGAATAAACATTCAACTATTTATTTTACTTGTAAGTCATTTACCCAGAATGCCCTCCCAGATTACATTCAGTACTTAACACACAGGAAGGCTAGGCAGCAACCTGTATGGGTCAAAATACACACGAATACAGAACATATCCTCCCCTTTATTCTAATCTAAAGGTTTCTCCCCCTTCCCACACATAGACCAATTGCTGAACTATTAAAAATCAATGGAGTAATCATCAAATTCAACCAACAACAAAAAAATGTGTTTTTTTTAAACTAGAGAAAGAGGGTGGACTGCTTCTATTCCCAGACATAACCCTGGGGATTATTCTGCCCCATGTGCTGAGAGTTAGTTATCAAACTAGTGATTTAATCTGTCTGAAGGCGGCCTGATCCTGTGAAAGTATCAATGACCTGGGGATGACACCAAGGTCATTTTATCTCTTGGTGGTGTATTTATAGATCTTGGCTTGGGCATTGCATTGTCAGTAGGGGACACCTCAGAAAGCTCAGATAATGGGGGAACACTGGCTATGTCATTTGATCTTAACAGGGGTTCTGCATTCATCTCAGAATCCTGTCCCAATTCTACAACTGGATCTGGATTGGTCAGTTGTTATGTTGGTTCTCAGTAGCCTCAGAAGTGGACAACAGCTGATCAACATGCTTTCTCCAGATGTTGTGGTTACTAGTTTCCACTATGTACAACGCAGGACCAGTTTGTACCACCACTGTCGCAGGTATCCGCTTTGTTCCAGAAGTGTAGTTCCAGACAAGTGCTCTCTCTCCTGCTGTGAAACTTCTGTACTTCACTTTGGCACGTCTCTCTTCTTGGGTTTTCTGTTTGTTTAGCACAGCCTGTTTTGTGTTTGGGGGTCTAACCAGGTCAAGCTGGGTACAAAGCTGTCTCTTTATCAGTGCAGTGGCTGAAGTCATTTGGTGGTGGCGTGAGATGTGTTGCAGTATGTCAGCAAGAAAGTGCTAAGACGCTGGTTAAGAGATCCTTTTCCCACTGAAGTCTTGAGGGCTTATTTCATTGTTTATACAAATCATTCTGCAAGGCCATTAGCAGCTGAATTATATAGTGCTGACTTGATGTGCAGGAGGAGAAGATGGCAGTGCGACGCAGCGCGCGCAGCTCTCCAGTGAAATGATACCGTTTCTGTTAAATAGGGGCCATGGACAATTCTGATTTGATGGAGACAGACGTGAAAGCACAGAGGAACATCTGCAGAAATTTCTGAAATGCCGGTTCGTTGCTGCTGTTAATGGGCGATCGAGAATCTTCTGGAGGGAAAGCCCCAAAATCCCCGGCTTTGCCTGCTGCTGGCGACTGAGGCTGAGGTCGAATCGTTCGTATAGAGATGGTCTTCAGTACTTGGTGTCGGAGAGCTGATCGGAGGCTCGAAGTTTTCGGACGACTCAGAGTCGGACTGTGGTCGGGCATGGCAGGGAGAGTTTTCTTCCTTCTCCCGTCTGCGTGAGATGTGGGACATTCGAGAGACTTTGAACTTTTTTACTGTGCCATGGACTGTTCTTCATCAAGTTATGGTACTGTTGCACCGTTGTAACTATATGTTATAATTATGTGGCTTTTGTTAGTTTTTCAGTCTTGATCTGTCCTGTGTTTTTGTGATATCACACTGGAGGAATATTGCATCATTTCTTAATGCATGCATTACTAAGTGACAATAAAAGAGGACTGCGTGTCCTCATAATCTAATCTAATCTAATCTAATACCATTTGCTTCCATAAATGCTTTGAACTCTTCAGACAGGGATTGTGAACCATTGCCACTTACGTGCTACTGAGGAAGCCCAAAACAGCTGAAGATGGAACTTAGGTTCTCAATGCACTTGTTAGATATAGTGCTCTTCATAATGGCAACCTCCGGCCACTTGATGGGTGTGTCCACGAAAACCAAGAATACATGACCTTCTATAGGTCTGGCAAAATCAATGTGAATCCTCTACCATGGTTCTTCAGGCCATTCCCATGGATGCAAAAGAGCAAGCTGAGGAACATTTCTCACTCACTGATAATATGGGAATGCTTTGGCCTTCTCTTCAATGGTTACATCCAGTCCTGGCTACCAGAGGAAGCTGCGTGCGATTCTTTCATGCACACTACGTCACAGTGCCCTGCATGTAGCTCGTCAAGAGCTTGTTTTCTTAATGGTGAGGAATGACAGCACAGTAGCCCCATTGTAAACTTCCTGCTTCAACTGTGAGTTCCTTCCAGCGAGCCTGGTGAGGTTACAATTCTAAGGTTGGCTTTCCTTTCCATTCATGAGTTACCATGTTCACCACTTTAAATAGAACTGGGTCAGTAAATGTACGCTTCTGGCATTGCACCACAGACACTTCCTTGAAGTAAAAGATCATTTTTGGGATGGCTCTGGAGTTTAACAACTATAGGAAGTATGGATAGTCCATTAACATTTGAACAGCTAATTTGAACAGCAGTTTTTGTTGTTCACCAGCAAGTTATCTATTTTCCATTGAGAATGTGTTTTTGAAGTCCATCTAGACAGAACTACTCGTGGTGACTGTACCTCAGTAATCTCACTGCTCAGCATGAGATCCATGTAGATTAGAGATTAGCTTTATTTGTCACATGTACATTGAAACATACAGTGAAACGTGTCGTTTGCATCAATGTCCGAGGAAGTGCTGAAGACAGCACAGAGGGGGTAGAGGCAAGACACTGATAATAGACAATAGGTGCAGGAGTAGGCCATTCAGCCCTTCGAGCCAGCACCACCATATAGTGTTTCTTACCCTCCCTCAAATGCAGCTTGACCTGCTGAACTCCTTCAGTAATTTGTTGGCTCAGATTCCAGAACCTGTCAATTCTTTTGTCTCCATCCTGGATGATTGCTGCTTTGAAGGGGTTCGAGACATTTGATAGGGTATCCCCATCCAAAGCCATTTGGTGACAAACTTATATATTACTGTATATTTTCTGCTGATTACCTCTTTAGCTATTGTGTCAGTAGTTATGATACTGCTTTAGAAAGATTCATTTTCAGGGGCAACATCTTTTGCTTTTGAGAAAGTGGCTAACAACTCAATTGTTATGCAATTGAAAATCAATCTTTTTTCCCCGTTGTGAATCACAACATTGATCATTTCCAGATCGATATGCCTCCCTCCAGAAATTCATCATTAGACAGCCTGGTGCAATTTCCACATCAGTCTCACCCATGATTGTGTCATTTCCTAACGTAAGTCTCATATTGGTGCAATGCAGAGGAACTTAAACCATGATGTGAGGAGCAATCTTTGTTGGTCATTCTTTGAACAACTGAATATTCATATTTCAAAAAAGGTTTGGGGACTTTGCAGTGTGTCTATTACTAACCTTACAACCCCTCACCATATAGCACCCACCAGTCCCAACCCTGGATATTGTTCGTAATCCACAGAGATTCATCCCCCGAGCCTCAGCCCCACCGAGGCATCTCTGGCCACCCAAACAAATGATCCTTGATACTCCCCTACACTGCCCCATCACCCAAAATCATAATTTGCCAATCCTCTACAACAGTGCTCAACAAATCGCAACCACCTCTTAAATTTCCCTTTGCTTCTTTGACAGCCGTACCATTGAACTTCACCACCGTTCTTATATCTCCACACTAGTTTTTTGCCCAATGGATCTCATTACTCCTGTCATTATCTTACTAATTTTAATTTCCAGTGAGCTCATTTTCCTTTCACCTTTCCCTCTGGCTCTTCACCTTCTACTGTGGAGAAAAATAAAACATAATCCATGCAGCAGCTGACACAAGTTCAGACTGCACTAAGTGAACTACTTTCGAAGTGTAGTATTTATTGTGATCTATCATTATTAGCATTGACACAGAAATAATCCACCACATCGATGGCCAAATGGTCTTCCTCTTATTGTGTTTAGGGGATCATTGCTGCTCATTATATTGGGGATAATCTAATTCTTCTTCCTCAAAATGAACTGTGAGTGTATTTATTTATCTTAGAGATACATCACAGTAACAGGCCCATCCAGCCCAGCATCCACACCACTTAATTACACCCACGTGACCAATTAACCTACTAACCCACATGTCTTTATGTTCACCTGACAGAGTAGATAAAGCATTGTTTTATCATCTTACTTGAAGATAACACCAAACAGTGCAGCATTCCCTCTGAACTACACTGGATTGTCAGCTTGGACTTTACGCTCTTCTCATTGTGAGTGAAACCCTCAACCTTCTGACTAAAACAACAGGAATTCTGCAGATGCTGGAAATTCAAGCAACACACATAAAAGTTGCTGGTGAACGCAGCAGGCCAGGCAGCATCTCTAGGAAGAGGTGCAGTCGATGTTTCAGGCCGAGACCCTTCGTCAGGACTAACTGAAGGAAGAGTGAGTAAGGGATTTGAAAGTTGGAGGGGGAGGGGGTGATCCAAAATGATAGGAGAAGACAGGAGGGGGAGGGATGGAGCCAAGAGCTGGACAGTTGATTGGCAAAAGGGATACGAGAGGATCATGGGACAGGAGGTCCGGGAAGAAAGACAGGGGGGGGGAACCCAGAGGATGGGCAAGGGGTATATTCAGAGGGACAGAGGGAGAAAAAGAAGAGCAAGAGAAAGAATGTGTGTATAAAAATAAGTAACAGATGGGGTACGAGGGGAAGGTGGGGCCTAGCGGAAGTTAGAGAAGTCGATGTTCATGCCATCAGGTTGGAGGCTACCCAGACGGAATATAAGGTGTTGTTCCTCCAACCTGAGTGTGGCTTCATCTTTACAGTAGAGGAGGCCGTGGATAGACATGTCAGAATGGGAATGGGATGTGGAATTAAAATGTGTGGCCACTGGGAGATCCTGCTTTCTCTGGTGGACACAGCGTAGATGTTCAGCAAAGCGGTCTCCCAGTCTGCGTCGGGTCTCGCCAATATATAAAAGGTCACATCGGGAGCACCGGACACAGTATATCACCCCAGTCGACTCACAGGTAAAGTGTTGCCTCACCTGGAAGGACTGTTTGGGGCCCTGAATGGTGGTAAGGGAGGAAGTGTAAGGGCATGTGTAGCACTTGTTCCGCTTACACGGATAAGTGCCAGGAGGGAGATCAGTGGGGGGGGATGGGGGGGACGAATGGACAAGGGAGTTGCGTAGGGAGCGATCCCTGCGGAATGCAGAGTGGGGGGAGGGAAAGATGTGCTTAGTGGTGGGATCCCGTTGGAGGTGGTGGAAGTTACGGAGAATAATATGTTGGACCCGGAGGCTGGTGGGGTGGTAGGTGAGGACCAGGGGAACCCTATTCCTAGTGGGGTGGCGGGAGGGTGGAGTGAGAGTAGATGTACGTGAAATGGGGGAGATGCGTTTAAGAGCAGAGTTGATAGTGGAGGAAGGGAAGCCCCTTTCTTTAAAAAAGGAAGACATCTCCCTCGTCCTAGAATGAAAAGCCTCATCCTGAGAGCAGATGCGGCGGAGACAGAGGAATTGCCAGAAGGGGATGGCGTTTTTGCAAGAGACAGGGTGAGAAGAGGAATAGTCCAGATAGCTGTGAGAGTCAGTAGGCTTATAGTAGACATCAGTGGATAAGCTGTCTCCAGAAACAGAGACAGAAAGATCTAGAAAGGGGAGGGAGGTGTCGGAAATGGACCAGGTAAACTTGAGGGCAGGGTGAAAGTTGGAGGCAAAGTTAATAAAGTCAACGAGTTCTGCATGCGTGCAGGAAGCAGCGCCAATGCAGTCGTCGATGTAGCGAAGGAAAAGTGGGGGACAGATACCAGAATAGCCACGGAACATAGATTGTTCCACAAAGACAACAAAAAGGCAGGCATAGCTAGGACCCATACGGGTGCCCATAGCTACACCTTTAGTTTGGAGGAAGTGGGAGGAGCCAAAGGAGAAATTATTAAGAGTAAGGACTAATTCCGCTAGACGGAGCAGAGTAGTGGTCGAGGGGAACTGATTAGGTCTGGAATCCAAAAAGAAGCGTAGAGCTTTGAGACCTTCCTGATGGGGGTTGGAAGTATATAGGGACTGGACATCCATGGTGAAAATAAAGCGGTGGGGGCCAGGGAACTTAAAATCGTCGAAAAGTTTAAGAGCGTGAGAAGTGTCACGAACATAGGCCGGAAGGGATTGAACAAGGAGGGATAAAACCGTGTCGAGGTATGCAGAAACGAGTTCAGTGGGGCAGGAGCAAGCTGAGACAATAGGTCGGCCAGGACAGGCAGGTTTGTGGATCTTGGGTAGGAGGTAGAAACGGGAAGTGCGAAGTGTGGGAACTATAAGGTTGGTAGCAGTGGATGGGAGATCCCCTGAGCGGATAAAGTTGGTGATGGTGTGGGAGACAATGGCCTGGTGCTCCTTAGTGGGGTCACGATCGAGGGGTAAATAAGAGGAGGTATCCGCGAGTTGTCGCTGTGCCTCGGCAAGGTAGAGGTCAGTACGCCAGACTACAACAGCACCCCCCTTATCGGCGGGTTTAATAATAAGGTTAGGATTAGTGCGGAGGGAGTGAAGAGCAGAGCGTTCAGAAGGAGTGAGGTTGGAAAGGGGACAAGGTGCGGTGAAGTCGAGACGATTGATGTCCCGTCGGCAGTTAGCAATAAAGAGATCCAGAGCAGGCAGAAGACCAGAGCAGGGTGTCCATGAAGAAGAGAAGGGTTGAAGACGGGAGAAGGGGTCATCGGTGGGGGTGGAAGAGTCCTTGCCGAAGAAGTAGGCTCGGAGACGGAGAGGGCGGAAGAAAAGTTCCGCATCATGGCGAACACGGAACTCGCTGAGGTGTGGGCGAAGGGGGACAAAGGTGAGGCCCTTAATGAGGACCGAGCGTTCTGCCTCCGACAGTTGAAGGTCGGAGGGGATGGTAAAGACCCGGCACGGATGAGAGCTGGGATCGAGGGGTGGGGGGGAGGCTGGGGGTGTCAATGGAGAGGGGAGGGTTGGGGTGAGAGGAAGATGGAGCCTCTGAGGGCCCAGGAGCTGACGGTGGGATCTGAGGGAGATGGGATTGCAGAGTATTGGTGGGGGAAGGGGAGACGGGAGTCACAATAGCAGCACATAAAGACCCGGCCTGGAATTCAAGGCTGGAGTCGCAGTTGGCGGTTACGCAATCATTTTGAATGTCTCCATGGTCGTTGCTGGAGTCCAGTCCCTATATACTTCCATCCCCCATCAGGAAGGTCACAAAGCTCTACGCTTCTTTTTGGATTCCAGACCTAATCAGTTCCCCTCTACCACCACTCTGCTCCGTCTAGCGGAATTAGTCCTTACTCTTAATAATTTCTCCTTTGGCTCCTCCCACTTCCTTCAAACTAAAGGTGTAGCTACGGGCACCCGTATGGGTCCTAGCTATGCCTGCCTTTTTGTTGGCTTTGTGGAACAATCTATGTTCCGTGCCTATTCTGGTATCTGTCCCCCACTTTTCCTTCACTACATCGATGACTGCATTGCCGCTGCTTCCTGCACGCATGCAAAACTCGTTGACTTTATTAACTTTGCCTCCAACTTTCACCCTGCCCTCAAGTTTACCTGGTCCATTTCCGACACCTCCCTCCCCTTTCTAGATCTTTCTGTCTCTGTCTCTGGAGACAGCTTATCCACTGATGTCTACTATAAGCCTACTGACTCTCACAGCTATCTGGACTATTCCTCTTCTCACCCTGTCTCTTGCAAAAACGCCATCCCCTTCTGGCAATTCCTCTGTCTCCGCCGCATCTGCTCTCAGGATGAGGCTTTTCATTCTAGGACGAGGGAGATGTCTTCCTTTTTTAAAGAAAGGGGCTTCCCTTCCTCCACTATCAACTCTGCTCTTAAACGCATCTCCCCCATTTCACGTACATCTGCTCTCACTCCATCCTCCCGCCACCCCACTAGGAATAGGGTTCCCCTGGTCCTCACCTACCACCCCACCAGCCTCCGGGTCCAACATATTATTCTCCGTAACTTCCGTCACCTCCAACGGGATCCCACCACTAAGCACATCTTTCCCTCCCCACTTCTCTCTGCATTCTGCAGGGATCGCTCCCTACGCAACTCCCTTGTCCATTCGTCCCCCCCATCCCTCCCCACTGATCTCCCTCCTGGCACTTATCCGTGTAAGCAGAACAAGTGCTACACATGCCCTTATACTTCCTCCCTTACCACCATTCAGGGCCCCAAACAGTCCTTCCAGGTGAGGCAACACTTCACCTGTGAGTCGACTGGGGTGATATACTGCGTCCGGTGCTCCCGATGTGGCCTTTTATATATTGGAGAGACCTGACGCAGACTGGGAGACCGCTTTGCTGAACATCTACGCTGTGTCCGCCAGAGAAAGCAGGATCTCCCAGTGGCCACACTTTTCAATTCCACATCCCATTCCCATTCTGACATGTCTATCCACGGCCTCCTCTACTGTAAAGATGAAGCCACACTCAGGTTGGAGGAACAACACCTTATATTCCGTCTGGGTAGCCTCCAACCTGATGGCATGAACATCGACTTCTCTAACTTCCGCTGATGCCCCACCTCCCCCTCGTACCCCATCTGTTACTTATTTTTATACACACATTCTTTCTCTCACTCTTCTTTTTCTCCCTCTGTCCCTCTGAATATACCCCTTGCCCATCCTCTGGGTTCCCCCCCCTCCCTTGTCTTCCTTCCTGGACCTCCTGTCCCATGATCCTCTCGTATCCCTTTTGCCTATCACCTGTCCAGCTCTTGGCTCCATCCTTCCCCCTCCGGTCTTCTCCTATCATTTTGGATCTCCCCCTCCCCCTCCAACTTTCAAATCCCTTACTCACTCTTCCTTCAGTTAGTCCTGACGAAGGGTCTCGGCCTGAAACGTCGACTGCACCTCTTCCTAGAGATACTGCCTGGCCTGCTGCGTTCACCAGCAACTTTTATGTGTGTTACCTTCTGACTAAAGGCTGATTTATACTTGTGCGTACGGGCCACACCGTAGCTTACGCCGTAGCCTACATAAGTGGCCTATGCCGTTGTGAGCATTTATACTTGTGCACTGGTGTGTCTGCGTCACTCTGCAATTCATCGCCAAAATGCTAGTTGGCCGTAGGGTTTATATGCCACTGTGTTGAGTTTTTTCCTGTACTTCAAACAATGGTGATTGAAACTGAGCTCATCATGTTGGAGTTGGAGTTTATGTTGAGCTAAGAATGCTCAACTCATGTTCTTCTTCTCTCTTCTCTCTCAATTCTGAAATGGCGGAGAAGAAGAAGCAACCGGAAATGCGTAGGAGGAAATGTGGTGCTACCAAGTGGACCAATCAGAGTTGTTGCGGTCTGCGTCGCCGCAACGTGTAGTTACATTTTGGGAGAGGTGCGCATTAGGCTACGGCGTAGGGTTCAGCGTGGAGTACAGCATAGGGTACGTGGCTACGTCATACCTACGGCGTATATTTGACGCAGATGTATAAATTGGACTTTAGTGTCAAGATTGCTATCCTATCCCCCGAGCCATGGCTGACAGGTGATAGCCTGTGCTTCCATACACCTGACTGCTCTTCTGTTCCTCACTCTCTTTTGCATTCACTCTTCATCATCTGGTTCACCATTCAGACAAGCAGGATAGAGTACATGGAGCATAAACACAGGAGTCTCTGCGGAGACTGGAAATTTTGAGCGACACACATAAAATGCTGGAGGACCTCAGCAAGTGAGGCAGGGAAATAAACAGTCAGACTTTCAGGTCTTGGCCCAAAACATCAACTGTTTATTCCCCTTCATAGATGCTGCCTGATTTCCTGAATTTCTCCAGCGTTTGTGTTGGTGTGTTGTTCAAGTATATGGATCAGACTTCAATAATATACAATAGTGATCGGTATAAATGGATAGAAAGAGAACACTTTTTTATTTACTGCTTCTTTCAAGTTCTTTTGCAAACTGCTAAAACTTAAACACTGTTATACTCCATATGTTGCAAAAGTTTTATGACATTAACCTGTTTCTGATTATTTTGAAGACAGTTTGTAATTGCTGGAATTTTTTTTTGAATCTTTCAAGGACTTTGTTCTCAGGAGTGATAGCAGTGACAATCAATTCCTAAGGGCCTTTCAAGAAAGTAATAGTCAGCTGCTTTCTTGAAATGTTGCAGTCTAGGCAGTGTTGGTGCTGCGAAGTGGGGATATCAGGCAGTAGTAAATCAAGGCAGCTGGACACTGTGTTATCTAGAAGAGGTTTCACCACTCATCTGAGAGGCTTCTTCCGTTCTGACCCACGGTGGGTAGTTTTGCGGCTTATAAACTCTGTGAGTTGTTTAAAGATATAGCAATCACATGAGGATCGTTAAGAGTCACAGAGGTAATGAGAGGTTCATTAGCCTTACCTTTGCATGAATGGAGGTGTGAACTAATATGGAGAAGCTGGGGTAGATATGCTAGGACTGTACGTTAAGTAGCTGATAGGTGGTGTCGTACTCTACCCTCTCTGTTCAGGGACGGGTTTTCCAGTTGGACAAAGATGGCTTCTTTAACCACTCTCTCAAACCACCTATCCTCCCTGTCCAAAATGTGCACATTGTTATCATCAAAGGAGTATCCCTTGTCCTTAAGGTGTAGGTACGACTTCCGCTGATGCTCAGTTGAATTTGTGCCACTCTTGATCTTCATGGGTAGAGTCGAGGGAGAGTTGGTCACACTGCTTGACTGACGGTTCATACTCATGGATCCTTGTGGATCATCTTCTCCCAGTGTGGCCAACGTAATGTTTGCCGCAGATCCCACCTTGGATTTTGTAGACCACATTGATCCTTTAGTTCCACCATGCTGCAGGTTCACATACAGATCAGATCCTAAATGATCACAGCAATCACCCAAATGCACACAAGAAGAGCTGTATTAAACCCTTGTTCCAAAGAGCAGAGACACACATCAGCATGGCAAAACTCAAATATAAAGAGGGAAAACATGTCTTTAAAATATTTGCATGAAATGGATACTCACGAACTTCATACGAAGATGCCTACAAAGTCAACAAAACACCAACCAAGGAGCAACCAAATGGGCTGTCGTTCCATAGATTCAAAATATGTCAGAAATGTCAGCCCGACTGCTCCAAGAGCATAGAGTTTCAGTTGCATACAAGCCATAGCAACATTGAGGAGCGTACTTTGCAGACCGCAAGAACAAACCAAGCAACTAGGCAAGATCACTGTGGTGTACAAAATCCCGTGCGGTGATTGCAACAAATATTATGTCTGCCAAACTGGGAGAAAACTGTCAACAAGGGTCTATTTACATCAACTGGCTGTAAAGCCGCATGACCAACTCTGTCCATGAAGGTCAAGAGGGGCATAAATTCAGCTGGGCATCGGTGAAAGTCATAGTGCAAGTGAGCATGCAGCATGCAAGAAAATTCCTAGAAGTGTGGTTTCCCGAACAATTCTGTAAACAAGCAGTAGATCTCGATCCTACTTATGAGTCAATGCAGGCAAAATTCCTGACTATAACGCACAAAGTTCACCGCACTGGAAATCAGTGACAAGATTTCCTCCCAACAGAATGACTGAGTTACCGAAGTGACAACCAATCAGATATTGAAAAGAATATGAAGGCCAAGGATTTGGAGGGTACAGCACAAGCAGCAACACACTGACAATGTCTCCTCATATGGTGACAAAACGTTTGCAAGTAAATTGCCAGGATCGGAGAACCATTCAACCTAACCATTAAAGTTTCCCTATGACACTCATGGCTAACATCACCACTTCCACTTATTTCCTTAAAGATACATTTATCATAAGGGAAGGCAAGTTATGCACTCCTCCATGGGCAGTCCAAGATCCACGGAAGTTGAATTGTTCACTGTTAAGTCCCCAAGACATCTAACATGTAGTCCCCCGGAATATCCATCAAATTCATGCATAGAAACATATTTGATTTCCCTGTTGCTGAATGGGTTTCTCCCAGGTACCCTGGATCCCCCCCATATCTCATAGACACACAATTTGGCAGGGTAATTGGTCACTGTGAATACTTTATACTTTATACTTCATTGTCGCCAAACAATTGATACTAGAGCGTACAATCATCACAGCGATATTTGATTCTGCTCTTCGTGCTCCCTGGAGTACAAATTGATAGTAAGCATTAAAAATTTAAATTATAAATCATAAATAGAAAAGGGAAAGTAAGGTAGTGCAAAAAATCTGAGAGGCAGGTCCAGATATTTAGAGGGTATGGCCCAGATCCAGGTCACCTGATATATAGAATCTTGGGAATTTGATGGGAATGTGAAGAGAATAAAATGGGATTAGTGTCAGATTAATATTAACAGGTGAGGTCAATAGATTCTTGACCGATCAGGGCATGAAGGGTTGGGGGAGAAGGCAGGAGATTGGGGCTGAGAGGAAATATGGATCAGCCATGATGAAATGGTGGAGCAGACGCAATGGGCCAACTGATCTAATTCTGCTCCTATCTCTTATGGTCTTGATGTTTGAAGCCAGTGGGTAGGCCAAAGGGTTGTTTTCCATGGCTGTGTGACTCTTTGACTTTATGGCAATAGGCCATCCCATGACTTAAGGCAACCTCGCCATAAATTCAAGGGTTAGTATAATTTGCATGATGATAATAAGCTTGCAATGTAAAGTAATCATCAGTAGAGGAGAATAGGACAGGAATCATTCTAATATACCTTCCTGCAAGTTTAAAAGGCTGCCGTATGCAGTCAACAATTAGAATATGAAAGATGTTGCTTTCAAGAATGTCCATCAGATCTGTGAAGACCTGTGGATTACCCAAAATTCCCAGGCTCACAGGTGAGTAGGTTCCTTCTTCCCAAAACCTATACCGTGTCTCTCTCTTCACAGCCGCTGCCTGATCTGTTGAGCATCTCCAACATTTTCTGTTCTTAGTTTGAGATTTTGTTTTGTTTCTATACTTGTAGCACCCATCTGGTTAATCTGTTTTTGAGGTAATTAAAATAAAAGTGTATTCACTAATTTCCCATCTAATCAAATGCCTATCTTATTCTCCCAGAGTTCTTAGTCTTTCAATTGGCTTCACGCACTTTGAGGTGAATGGTGAAACACATTGATTTGTTCCGCAAAAAGAAACATCTTTGGTTTTCTTTCCAGATGTCGATGACCTGCCAGTGAATAGATAGTCTAGAAACATTGAAATCAACAATGGAGTAGGAGCGTTCCCAATTCTCATTTCAATGTAATAGCCAACTAAAATGTGCAGAGTATCTTAGGAACTGGAATTACACAGTAATAGAGATACATAGCAGGCCATCAGAAACACATATTGCTATAGCATATGTAGCTAAGCAATTTACAGCAGCACATTATCTCCAACCAATAGAACAAAATCAATGTGCACAGCTTGTTAATTATGCTATCAATGTTTACTGCTGAGATCCAAAAAAATTGTTAGAAAGAAAACCCAGCCTATTAGTTTTATGATGGCAATGAGATCATTCAGAGAAATGCATTATAGACCATTTAATTCTATGTCATTGTTCTTAGATATGCCATTTACAGATAATTAATTAAAGGTTGGCATGATGATATAGGCAAGGGGTATGGTGAGGCATATTTTAATTTGTCTCATGATCCCCCTTCCTTGCATGTAGGCAAGGACATGATTAAGTATGCCATACTCAATACCAGTGGCTGCCAAACATTATTCAGGCCACAAATTCCCTGAAGAATGTAAGTTTGCAAACAGATACTTTCTTGATTCTCTGCAGCTATATCTTTATGTTTTTGTCAGAGTTATTGTTGTATCCCAAGTCTGCCTAATGCATTTATGTACCAGGATAAACAGGTTATAACAGCTTTTAGCATTCCTCTGAAGGGTGATCTGATTTATGATACATTCTAAAGTTCAAAGTTCAAAGGAAAATTTATTATCAGAATACATGGATGTCACTACATACAACTCTGAGATTATTTTTTCTGCGGGCATTCCCATGATGACTTAACTTATGAAGACATTGTTAAATCACAGTCAAATGAAATAATTAGAAATTTGCTAATGTTTATTTTCCTACCCAACCTATACAGATTTTCAAATCCTACCAAGTGTTTACATTTTCCTATTTCTTATATCTGTGTTTATCCAAAAAATGTAATTACTCCATCATTGGGGGCCATGTCTTCTGCTACCAAATGCCCTAAGCTCTCAAATTCCTTCTCAATCTTTCTCCCTCTCTATTTCTCTCTCATCATTTATAAGGTTCCCGCAAACCTATTATCTTGACAAAGATATTTTTCCCAATAACTCTTGCTGCAGCTCCTTCAGTGTCAGATACTGCTTGGTTAAACATCTCAGGATGTGTTGCTAAGGATACTACATCAATACAGTCAGTGGTTGTAGATGGAACTTTCTGTAATAATAGTATTGAAACAGTGGAGAGGAGTGACAGAGACCTGTCAAAAAGTTGAGCAGTAAATACAGAAAGAAGAAATGAACAATGTACTTTGTAAATAGGATGAAGTGTCTATGCTTAGAAAGTTACAGAGCAATGAGCAAATCATAAGGGCCAACTGCTAACCGAACATGTTGAAATATTCTATATAACAGAACTCCCTTAACACCACTGAATAACCACAGAAGATTATGTCATTGAAAATAATTGCTGAATGGTCGCATCTTCTGAAAGTGGCCTGTCATTGCATAACGTTATTAATGAGAAGTAGTTGTTCTATTCACTTTGATGGCTTTGCATCAGCCTTTGTGGCCAATTTTGTAGATGATACGAACATAGGTAGAGGGGCAGGTAATGTTGATAAAGAAGGTAGTCTGCAAAATGACCTAAATTAGGGGAATGGACTAAGAAGTGGCAGATGGAATACAATGTAGGAAAATGTACAGTCATGCACTGTGGAAGAAGTTCAAAGCAAATTTATTGTCAAAGTACATATATGTCACTATATACAGACCTGAGATTAATTTCTTGTGGGCATTCACTGTAAATACAAGAAGCACAACAGAATCAATGAAAGACCGCCACCAACAGAACAAAACAACCATCAAGGTAAAAAAGACAAGAAACTATGTTTCATGAATCATGACTGATCCATTTTCCCTCTCAGTCCCAATCTTCTGCCTTCTCCCAGTATCCGTTCAGGCCCTGACCAATCAAGAATCTATCAACCTTTGTCTTAAATATACTTAAATACTTGGCTTCCACAGCTTTCTGTGGCAATGACTTCCACAGATTCATCACTCTCCGGCTAAAGAAATTCCTCCTCATCTCCGTTCAAAAAGGATGCCCCTCTATTCTGAGGTTGTGTCCTCAGGCCTTAAGACTCTCTCACAATAGGAAACATCCTCTCCACATCCATTCTATTATGGCCTTTCACTGTTTGATAGGTGTCAATTAGGTCACCCCTCATTCTTCTGAATTCCAGTGAATGCAGGCCCAGGGCCATCAAACGCTCTTCATATGACAAGCCATTTAATCCTGGGATCATTTTCATGAGCCTCCTTTGCACCCTCTCCAGTTTCAACACATTCTTTCAAAGATAAGGGGCCCAAAACTGCTCACAATACTCCAAATGAGGCCTCAACAGTACTTTATAAAGCCTCAACGTTACATCTTTGCTTCTATATTCTGGTCCTCTTGGAATGAATGCTAACATTGCATTTGCCTTCTTCATCACTGACTGAACATGCACATTATTTTTGTGCCTCAGGTTTTTGTATTTTCTCTCCATTTAGAAGATAGTCAACCCTTTCATTTCTTCCACCAAAGTACATGATCATACACTTCTTGACACTGTATTCCACCTGCCAATTCTTTTCCCAATCTCCTAATTTGCCTAAGTCTTTCTGTAGCATCTCTACTTCCTCAAAGCTATCTGCCCCACCTCCTATCTTTGTATCAGCTGCAAACTTTGCAACAAAGCCATCAATTCCATCGTCCAAAACACTGACCTATAAAGTAAAAAGAAGTATCCCAATACAACCAGAAAAGGCTCCCTTTATTCTCGCTCTTTGCCTCTTGCCAGTCAGTCACTACTTATCCATGCTAGGTTCTTTCATGGACTCATAACTTGTTAAGCAACCTCATGTGTAACACCTTGTCAAAGGCCTTCGAAAATCCAAGTACACAACATCAGCCAATTCTCCTTTGTCTATCCTGCTTGTTATTTCTTCAAAGAATTCTAATAGATTTGTCAGGCAAGTTTTTCCCTTGAGGAAACCATGCTGACTACGGTCGATTTTATCATGTGTCTCCAAGTACTGCAAAACCACCTCCTTAACAATTGACTCCAACATCTTCCCAACTACTGAGTCAGACTAACTGGCCTATGATTTCCTTTCATCTGCCTCTCTTCCTTCTTGAAGAGTAGAGTGACTTTTGCAATTTTCCAGTCTTCCTAACCATTCCAGAATCTAGTGATTCTTGAAAGATCATTACTAGTGCCTCCACAATCTCTTCAGCCACCTCTTTCAGAACTATGGGGTGTACACCATCTGGCCCAGGTGACTTCAGACCTTTCAGTTTCCCAAGGACCTTCTCCCTGGTAATGGTAAATTCACATACTTCCTCCACACTGATAGTGTCTTCCACAGTGAAGACTGATGCAAAATACTTATTCAGTTTGTCCACCATTCCCTTGTCCCCCATTACCACCTCTCCAGCATCGTTTTCCAGTGGTCCAATATCCACTCTCAATTCTCTTTTACACATTATGTATCTGAAGAAACTTTTGGTATCCTCTTTAATATTATTGGCTAGCTTAATTTGGTATTCCATCTTTACCTACTTAATGTATTTTAGCTGCCTTCTGTTGATTTTGAAAGCTTCCCAGTCCTCTAACTTCCCACTAATTTTTGCTCTATTATATGCCTTTTCTTTGGCTTTTATGTTGGCTTTTTCTCTTGCTAGCTATGGTTGTGTTATCTTGCCTTTAGAATAATTCTTCTTCTTTGGGATGCATACATCTCGTGCCTTCTGAATTGCTTCCAAAAATTCTGCTCTGCCGTCATCTCTGCTGGTGTTCTTTTCCAATGAATTCTAGCCAACTCCTCTCTCATGCCTCTGTAATTCCCTTTACTCCACTGTAATGCTGATACATCTGACGTTAGCTTCTCCTTCTCAAATTTCAGGGTGAATTTGATAATATATGATTACTTTCCACTACAGTTCTGTTTACTACAAGCTCTCTAATCAATTCTGTTTCACTGCACAACATCCAATTCAGAATAGATGATCTTCTAGTGGGCTCCACAATGAGCTCCTCTAAAACACCATCTCGTGGGCACTCTTAAAATTCCCCCTCTTGGGATCCAGCACCAACCTGATTTTCCCAATGTACCTGCATATTGAAATCACCCATGACTATTGTAACATTACCCTTTGGCATGTATTTTTTAATCTCCGGTTGTTACTTGTAGGCCACCTCCTTACTACTGTTTGGGATAGGTATATAATTCCATCAAGATCTTTTTACCTTTGCAGTTCCTTAGCTCTGTCCACAATGATTCAACAGCTTTTGATCCTATGTCACCTCTTTCTAAATGATTTAATTTCATATTTTACCACGCCCTCTGCCTTCCTGCCTGTCCTTTAGATACAAGGCGTATCCTTGAATATTAAGCTCCCAGCTATAATCTTCATTCAGCCATGATTCAGTGATATCTGAATCATCATACTTGCCATTCTGCAAGTATGCTACAAGTTCATCAGCCTTACTCCATATACTGCGCACATTCTGTCCTGTATTCAGCCTTTTCGATTTTTCTGCCTTTTACGTTGCAACTCATTGCCTACAATTTTGCCCTGTCATCAACCTTTCCTTGCTAGTAATCTCACGACACATTGCCTCTGTTTGTAAACCAGCTGCCTCATCTTCAGCACTATCACTCCTGTTCCCATTCCCCTGTCAAATTAGTTTAAACCCAGCCACACAACTCTAACCAACCTGCCTGCAAGGATATTGGACCCCCTAAATTTCAGGCATAACCGTCCCTTTTGTACAGGTCATACCTTCCCCAGAAGAGATCCCAATGATCCATAAACCTGTACCCTTGCCCCCTGTACCAGTTCCTCAACCACGCATTCACCTGCCAAATCATTCATTCTTACCCTCACTGGTACGTGGCACAGGCAGCAATCCTGAGATTACTATCCTGGAGATCCTGTTTCTCAGCTTTCTACTTACCTCCCTAAAATCTCTCTTCAGGACCTTTTCACCTCTTCTACCTATGTCATTGGTACCAATATGTACCAAGACTTTTGCCTGCTCACCCTCCCCCTTGAGAATACATTGGACATGATCCTAGTCATCCCTGATCCTCGCACCAGGGAGGCAACATACTATTCGAGTGTCTCTACTGCACCCACAGAACCTCGTCTCTGTTCCTCTGACATAAGAATCTCCTATCAAACCCTGCAGTCCTCGCCACTTCTCTGCTCATCTGGGCCACAGCATCAGACTCAGTGCCAGAGACCTGGTTACTGTGGCTGCCCCCCCCGACCCCCACCTTCAAAAGTTGTGTACTTATTATTGAGGGGAACAGCCACAGATGTACTCTGCACTGGCTGTGCATTTCCCCTCCTTCTCCTGAGAGTCACCCAGTTACCTGTCTCCTGCAATCTAGGGGTAAGTACCTCCCTGTAGCTCCTGTCTATCACCTCCATATGAGTCAAAGGTCAGACATTATTCAGACCACATTTGGAGTATTGTGAGCAGTTTTGTACACCATATTTAAGGAAGGTTGTGCTGGCATTGGAGAGAGTCCAGAGGAGGTTCACAAGATGATCCCAGAAATGAAAGAGCTAATGAATGGGAGCGTGTGATGGTCTGGGCCTGTACCCACTGGAGTTTAGAAGAATGAGGAGGGATCTCATTGAAACCTATTGAATACTGAAAGGAGAATACAAAATTGTCCCTTTAGACCAGAGTTAGGAGGAATTTCTTTAGACAGAGAGTGGTGAATTTGTGGAATTCATTGCCACAGAGGCTGTGCAGGCCAAATCATTGGGTATATTTAAAACAGTGTTTGATAGGTTCTTGAGAAGGCAGGAAAATGGGGTTGAATGGGAAAATAAATCAATTGTGATTGAATAGCAGAGCAGACTTTTGTTTTGGCGTGTGCCTGCGTGCGTGCGAGTCTGTGCGTCTGCGTCTGCGTGTGCGCTCATGCACGTCTGTGCTTGTGCGTGTGCATCTGCGTCCGTGCGTCCATGTGTGCTTCTGTGATGTTGTCTTTTTCATGGCTTTTACAAGGCATGGAGCGAGAGAGAGACTGGGTGGCGTCCAACTCCTCACACAAACACTTTCACAGTATTTTTCCCTTTACGAAGTCGATTTGCGATCTTGATACTCAACCCGGCAAGGATGGAAAGCGTACTCGGGAACGGACCTGACTGGTTTTGAACCTGGGAACCTCCGCTCCCGGGTCCAGCGCCGATGTCATTGCGCCACCAGCCAGCCTGGCTGAGCAGACTTGATGGGTCGAATAACCTAATTCTGCTCCTATCTGTTACAGTCTTATGGTCATTTTTTGATTTGGATACCGTTCTTCAGGGTAACAAGAATAAAACTGGTAAAGGTTCATTCTGCTTGTAATTCATCCTTCTTGCAGGTGAAGATGCCTGAAGTTAAAATAGTTGTAGAGTTGTAGAAAGAGGAAGAGAGGGCTTCGGAATGTATCAACATTATGATATTCCCATTATTTGCACTGTACACCATCCAATTGTGTCTTTGCAGAGAACATCACATTAAGAACATCCTGAATACAGTACCTACGATCTATGCATATTACTGTCATTGTCCTGAGACATACTCTATCTCTCTCCAAAGATATTGCCTGATCTGTTGAATATTTCTTATATTTTCCAATTTCAGTTCTAATTTCCAGCAACTATCTTTCTTTGTATGTCCATGTGGAACTTTCTAGTGAGTGCGGAAAACAGCAATGGTTTAAGGCAAAATAATAGTGGCTTGCGTGATTTTCTCAATGAGCATTTGCAAACCTTCTGCAATTGCCATTCATCACACAACAGCATAAGCCCATGCACCACAAGGTTTTCAGCATCTGCAGGGCAACTGGTTGAAGTGCTGAGGAAGGCACTCAAGATTATTTTTGTAAAACATAATGAGAAAGTTTTAGACAATGCCAGCACTTACTGCCCAAACTAATTATTTCTGAGCTGCGTAGCTTTCTTTGCTATTTTGGAGGGCAGTTAATAATTAATAACATTCTAGTGGGTGCAGTCAGACTGCAAAAAGGCAGCATGCTGCCACCCATAAGGAGTTAGTAAACCAGATGTTGTTTTTATATTTACCATTAATGTACCACCTTTCAAAATCCATATTCACTTAACCACTAACCTTAAATTCACCAGTTTCTGTCATAGAGTCATAGAGTTGTACTGCATGGAAACACACCCTTCACCCCAACTTGTCCATGCCCGCCAGTTTAGTCCCATTTGCCTGCACTTGTTACCTGAGCCACACAGAAAGTGGTACAAGGTTAATTAGATCAGAGAGTTAACTGTATGGCTCAAATACCAGCGTGGAAGAAGTGGGTTTGAATTTATGGGATATTGGCACCAGTATTGGGGAAGGAGGGAGATGTACCAATGGGATGGGCTTCACCTGAAGTATACTAGGACCATGGTCCTGTTGAATTGCATAACTAGGGTTGTGGATAGGGCTTTAAACTAAATAATAGTGGTGGGATATGAACTCAGATTATTGGTTTGGATGTCTGGAATACTAATCCAGTACCATAACCATAATACCACCATATCTCTACATGCCCTACTAATTTGCTGCAGATTTAGGAAAATGGAGAAAATTTAGTAAGTGTTTTAGCAGGTAGGTCATCTTAATAGGCTGCTCATTTCATCTCCTCAATACATAGATTAAAAAGGAAATTGCACATACCTAATTATGACGTACTTTAGTTCCAATGCATAAAATGTCAACTTGTGTAGTGATATTTGTTCACCTACCCATACGCCACAGCGATAAATTACCTGACACACCTAAATACATGAGGTCAAATCAAATCACCTTTTCAGTCAATCACCTATTCCAAACTTGTTGGTTGAACCCAGCTATTTTTATATACCCTTACTCTTACTACATCCATACAAACAGGTACGGCTGCGTAAGACAAAGTCTAGAGGGACTTAATTCAATTCAGATTAGACCTGACTTTGAGTTTGAAGCTGTTGACAACAGTCAGCTGCATTGAAGAATCCCTTGTGCTGACACACAGCAGTGAATCTCTAATATTCGGTGTGGCTTACACCCTGTCTCTGTAGTTCCTTGCACTGCAGTAAATTGAGGGTACACACCCTATAGGCAATCTAATCTTCAGTAATTTTAATGTTTCTCTATTTGATTACATGCTTATACCAGGATGTGAGCAATCACTCAAAAATGTTTTGGTTATTTGATGGGAAACATGGTTCATCCAACAATATACTTCCAGACTTATTATGGACTGAAATTTGATTTGCAAAGACCATGCATAAATACTGAGTGCAGTAATGTGTCATTGTTGATTGATCTCTATTTTCATTTATGCTCTGAGTGTTACGGAGGACCAGAGGGATGGTAGCAACCCCTGGAGTACATCAATGGTGCCACCACATATCCTCGTCAGTTCAAGTCTCAAGGGGAATAATCTCTGCAGAGATTCAATTATATTGTTGTTTTACAGGGCAATGGAACTACACTGGGACCATACAAAGAGACCGAACCACACTGGGGTACAGAGCCACACTGTGATGTTATGGAACAAAGGAACCAAATTGAGATACTATGGAGATAGTGAAACATACGGGACATGACAGAGGGAATGAAATATACAGGGACATGATGAAGAGAGTGGAATGAAAAATGTAATCACTTTGCTGCCTTTGCTCTTTTTGATGGTAGAGTTCAGGTGTTTTGGGCTGTAGGTGAAGAAGCCTTCCTGATCAATTGCATCTATCATGATCACTAAAGATGCACACTGTACTATCTGGGACGCGCCCACTTCTTACTACTGCCGTCACGGAGCAAGTACAGAAGCTGAAGACCCACCCTCAACATTGTAGCTTCTACCCCTCTGTCACCAGGTTTCTGAACAGTCCTTGCACCCATAACCACTATTTCTTTTTTGCACTATTTATTTATTTTGTAATTTATAGTAATTTTATGTCTTTGCACTCTACTACTACTGAAAAAAAACACATTTCACAACATTGAAGTCAGTGATTTAAAGAAAAACTGATACCAATTCTGCATGTTGGATATAGTGAATAAGCAGCCATGTTGATGGTGAAGGCAGCAAATGCTCGGGATGGTGGCTGATGTGCCAGTTAAGCAAATTGCTTGATCTTGGATGGTGTTGAATTTTTATTCAGAGATACAGCATTGAACAGGCCGTACCGGCCCAATAATCCACACTGCCCAGCAAGCCACCTATTTAATCCTAGCCTAATCACAGGACAATTTACAATGACCAATTAACCTACTAACCGGTACATCTTTGGACTGAGGGAAGAAACCCATGTGGTCAGTGGAGAACAAAGAAATACCTTACAAACGACATTGAAATTGAGCACCAAGCTCTGACACCCTGAGCCGTAATAGCATCGCACTAACTACTGCACTACCTTGGTGCCCTGACTTCTTCTGTATCGTTGGAGATGGACCCAACGTTCCATCATAATCCTAACGTATTCCGTGAGGATGGTAGTAAAGCTGCAGCGTATCAGAAGATAAGTCACACCCTACATAATACCCAGGTCCTGCATTTACATGGCTGGTTCTCATGGTTTGTCAATGATATTAATATTGATGGTGATGGACTTGGTACAGCAATGTTATGGAAAGCCGGGTAGTCATATTCCAATGCTTGGCCTTAATCACCTGTGACTGGAATGTTTTCTGGGCCATTTCTCATCAAGTATTTCAATTTCCTTATCTTGAAAATGAAGAGAAGGCTCTTGATAAAAAGAGCAGATAACTGAGAATTGGCTGGGAATAAATTGGGATTAGGGCTCATCAGGAGTAAATAACGGAGGAGGAGAAAAGTAATTGAAGGAAGCTGATGATAGGCTTCAGAAAATAACAAGTAATGACATTTATGGAGATTGATTGACTGTACTGGTTGCTTATTATGAACCATTCACCTCACTTTCCTCTTTAGAAAGAGATATTAGAACCCCTAATTGCATATTCAGAGTACTGATCTCTTTACAGATGGTGCATTCTGAGGATCTTCTGTTCTACATTAGTCAACGATACATCGAACAGGAGCTCATATTGGCTCCTGCCCCAGAAGAGGGTTAAGATATTTAGGTCATAGAGTTAATTATTTCATTGTGCTAATGGATGAAATTCCAAGATATTAAGTGCAATCAGGTCTTAATTAATGCAATGCTTTCAGTTGCAGATGCTGTACGAAAACCTTTCAAATGATGTCAGTAACTCTATATTTTAACGTTAAAGAATAGAGTATAATCAACTTCATTAAATAAGCTGATTGTGCTGCCTCACTATATTATTATTCTTCACTGTTAATGGATGACGTGCCAATGCTCCCCAATGACAGTCATTTTAGGGCTACAATTACCCTGCAGGCTACTGTGTAGATGGAACAGTAATGTTTCCGTTTTGAGAAACTGCATTCAATTTTTTTTTCTCTCTCTGTCTTTGCCCTTGAACAAAATCCAGCACAGCACAACTCATTGGAAAAGCATTCGTCAGTAAACTGGGAAGATTTTCACCATTTTTGTCATAAATTGTATTTGTCTGATAACCTTTTTGTGTGTTGAGAAGTCAATCAATGAATGCCCAGAAGTACACACCACACAGGTGGCCTGTTGTAACCTTGCAGTTCAGAGTTTACACTGGCTCCATTTTTCTTTGATGAGTCAGACTTGGTAATGATCAACATCAGAAACTTCAGTCTTGCACATTGAGCAGCAAGCAAGTCTGCCCAATTTTTTTTAATCATTAATTCTGCAAACCTTCAGATTGAATCTGCATGTGTCTTTATACTTCTTTCCTAGACCTTACTGGTCCTCTGTTGTTACTATAATTGACAATACAGCAGGATTTGTAGAGTGCTTGTCACCCACCTAAGTTCAATAAGGCTAGACCAGCTTAGCTGAGCTGAAATAACCACTTCCCCAACACCCGCAGTGCTGTATACCACCAGGATGGAGGTGTTCAGAACTCTGACCTGCCATGGTATACGTGCCGCTGTTAGAAGATAGCAGAAACAAAGAAAATGCAAGCCTCAACATATGGCACTGACTGATGCATCCATACAAATATGTGGGCAGAATCACATCCTTGAGGTAGCTTCCTTGACACATATGTTCTGGTCTTGCCCTCTTTTGGAAAAATATTGGAAAGACATTTTTGATTATAATTCAGTAGTTTTGCGTATTGATTTACAACCTCATCCTATTACTGCAATTTTTAGATTACCAATGATAGACTTCAGTCATTTATCCCCTTCAGCTTGTCGTTTGGTTGCATTTGTTACATTAATAGCCAGAAGATCCATTTTATTTAAATGGAAAAATTCTAATCCCCCTACTACATTTCAATGGTTTTCCCAAACTATAACATGTTTCAATTTGGAAAAAATTAGGAGTGGTACTACTGATCTTTAGGTTAAGTTTGAAGAAGCTTGGAGGTCATTTATTCAACGTTTTCATATGATATAAGTTGACCTTTTCTGAATCCTTTTAAATAACTTTTTGTTTGTGTATAGAGGAGTGGAGTTAATGACAAATAATGATCTTAACTGATGAAATATTGCGGCCAGTCTTTCTTTTCTTTTGTTTTTTTTAGTGTAGGGAGTAAAAAATTTTTTTAAATCTTTTTCATGTTCAGTTATTAAGAGATTGGGAGATTTAAATTAAATAAATATGTTACTCGGAGTCTGTGTCTGTATACATTAACCGTTATTAATGTAATCCTGATCTCTTTGTATCATTATCATTGTTATGTTTATCAATTTGAAACTCAATAAAAAAAAGATAGAAAAAGAAAGATAAAGGATTTTTTTTTTAATATTTAGGCTTCTATCTTTCCATAGTTGCTCTGCTGTGAACTCTGACACCGGCATCTACAAAGGGTAAGTGTCACATGATTGTCATTAAAACTGAGTCAGATTACAGTTACTCAGAAACAATACATTCTCATAGTATTATTATTAGGTTTCCTAAGAATTGTCAAGCAAAATTTGATGGTGACCAGAGGGAGAATTTCAAGGATTCAAAGTACATTTATTATCAAAGTATGTGTACAGTATTCAACCCAGAGATTTGTCTTCCCGCAGGCAGTCACGAAACAAAGAAACACCATGGAACCTGTTCAAAAAAAACATCAAACACCCAATGTGTGACAAAAAAAAAGAACAACTCATGCAAACTGCAAAAAAAATGAGCTAGTGACACATAGAATATTAAACATCAAACTATCGAGTGAACTAGGAATATTCAGTTTAGTTCAGTTCAGTTCAATTTAGCGCTAAGTCGTTTGTTGACTGCAGGCAGCAGAAACTGTCCTTGTCGAAGAGCCCTGATCAAAATTGCATAAAAAAGAGTAACCAGAAACACGTGTAACATGAAGAGCAGAGATCTCTAACATTGACTCCAATCCATGAGCTGCACCAATCAAAATTTGCCCGAGACCCAAGACTCCCAGCAGCAGTGGGTGAGAGGGAGAAGGAGACTGGTCAAATACAGGTAGACAGTGCTGAACACCTGTTGGCCTTCCACTCTTGTCCTTGTCAATTTCAATCTTGCTCAATGCTATAATTGGCAACAAGGGTGTGTAATGGAGCCGATTATGGGATCGTGCTCCACCAACAGGCTGTACACTCCACTCTCAGTCTTGCTCTCAACCACGCTAAATTCCCCTAGAGACAGCAGAAGCGCCAGTTTGCTCAGTCAGCCCAAAAACACATCTTCAAAATGTAAATTACAGGCTCCAATCACATGCAGTTTAGTAGTGGAAGCATATTTAAATGAAGAAAAAGAAAAAGGAGAAGGAAAAAGAGACAGAAAGTCAAATGCTGATCAATGATGCTGATTTAGGAACTAGCTTAAATAAGAGACTTAATGATGAAATTATAAAGCTCACAGCCTTGACGCCTGATGGACATCTACAAATGGACAAGCAGTTAATGAACTGAGGGCTCAGTTTGAGAAGAGCAGAGAGACAGGTCAGTTGGGAGGCATTACAACAATAGTGAAGGGAGTACATTGAAGGCATTTGAGAGGGAGGATGAGTTTTTTTTTGATCAGAAGTCGATACAGGTAGAAAATAGGATATGTTTTATGGGTGCAGGTGGCTTTGTAAGATAAGGATAAGAAGCAAGTAGCGGGTCACCTCAGGCAGATTCGAAACAGTAACGTTGGTAAGCTGATGAAAGCAGTACATTTCACTGCTTTTGACATGGGATTTTTTTCTCTGAAGATCAATAAACTTGGTGAAGTTTGATCAGAAACAGGCCTACCTTAGAAACAAAATAAAAACATGGAAGGGAAGCAGTAGTAAGTTACTTCCAAGTTCCTACATTCATTAGTCTCATGCAGAACGACCTAAGAAAGGCAGTCAAAATCAACTTGCCTGTGGATAGCCACTTTCAAGTGGTACAACTTCCCAACGCACATCCCAGAAGTGATTCTCAAATTTCTCATACATTCCCAGAAACCACTTTTCAAGCTGTGGTATAGGATTGCATCTGTTTTAACTCCCGATTATTTTTTTCAGATTAGCCTTATTCAAAAGAAGCTTATTTAAGATACCTGACAATACACATTACACAATTCAAATTATGGTTTTCTCATGCGGTTGCATATTTACAGCAAAATTGAAAATAATTGCAGAAATAGGAGGTCATGCAACTTCAATCAACAAGGCAACACAGCAAAAGCAGTCATGTCTCGTATCAGGTCAACAATGAAGAGGTGCTTTTAGGGTTGAATTAAAAATTCCTTGCCTTATAAATTATTGGACACATAAATAACAGTGTGCACTATTATCCCAGTCTTGCTCTTTAATCAAATTATGTCTTCAAATTAAATGATTTTAATGAGGAAATCATAGTAGATGGGATTCCGAGTGACAGGATTACCTGCATTTGGAAAGGCAAGGACAGATTAAGGACAGTCTGCATGGCTTTTTTCATAGGAAATTGAGACTCCTGAACTTGATAGAGGATTTTGAAGAGGCGAGCAAGAGAATTGACATTCTCTACATGGACTTCAGCAAAACTTTTGACAAGATGCAGCATAGGAGGTTGATCCAGCAGGCCAGATCACATGGATTCCAGAGTGAACAGGTCAAATGGACACAAAATTGGCTTGGTGGAAAGAGACAGAAGGTGGTGGTGGAGCTTTTATTTTTCAGACTGAATTCCTATCTAAGATTACAACAGATCCAGATCAATGGAAAAGTGGGCAAAGGAACGGCAAATGGAGTTTAACTCAGACAGGTGCAGTAATGCATTTTGGGAAGTTAAACCAAGACAGGACATCACAGTGAGTGGTAGGGTTCTGGGCACTGTCGAAGAACAGAACGGTCAAGAGGTCCAAGTAACCGATTCCATGAAAGTTGTGATGCACTATCAATTACTCCAAAAGACTGGAAGTAGAGTAAATACTGAAAGGCTTTTATTAACCGTAAATGGACCAACGTCCATGCTGAGTATCTGTCCTGCACTGACTGCACTGAGGGAGGAGCAGTGACACAATCGCTTTTATTCAGGGGTCTGTGGGAGGAGCCACAGGAGCAGTCAGCAGAGGGGCGTGTCCAGGCATGTCCAGACAGGTAACCCAGTTACAACCTATATATATATGGTTTACCACAAGTTGTGACACTGACAAAAGAGCGGTAAAGAAGCTGCTTGATACATATATTAATTGGTTGGGAACATCATGTTACAGCTGCACCAGACACTGATCAGACCATACTTGTAGTGTGCAGTTCTGGTTATCTAGCCAGAGTAAGGTTCACAATGGTGTTGCTGGCATTGGACAGCTAAGGAGAGATTGGATACGCAGTGACTGTCTCCTCTGGAGCAGAGGATTCTGTGGGATGACCTTACAGAGATATATGAAGTCAAAAGGGGCACAGATAAGCTGGATGATTACCATAATTTTCCCAGGGCAGTGGAGTGTTAAACTAGAGAGCATAGGTTTCAGGTGAGAGAAAAATTTAAAGGGAAAATGAGGGGGCAACGTTTTCACACAGAGTGGGGGATATATGCAATGAGTTGGGGAGTGGGGGATATATGCATTGGAATTTGTTGCCACGGGCAGCAGTGGAGGCCAAGTCATTGGGTGTATTTAAGGCAGAGATTGATAGGTATCTGAGTAGCCAGGGCATCAAAGGTTATGGTGAGAAGGCGGGGGAGTGGAGCTAAATAGGAGAATGGATCAGCTCATGATAAAATGGCGGTGCTTACTCGATGGGCCGAATGGCTGACTTCTGCTCCTTTGTCTTATGGTCTTATGGAGTTTCCAGAGAAAGGGCAGAGGCATGGACAATCACAACATTCAAAAAAACTGGTACATAAAAGGAAAGTTTAGAGAGACAGATGGGCCAATCACAGGCAAAAGGGATTAGCTCAGATAGGAAGCTTGGTCAGCATGGATGAGTTGGACTGAAAGGCCCGTTTCCAGGATGGATAACCAGTATCAAACATTCCTTGTAAATTGGAGTGTGTGCTGAGGTGTACATAGAGACGTCTGGGTCCAGAGAACAATATCTCACATATGCAGCTATTTACAGCCAGACGGTTACCAGGCTTTTTGCCATTGCTGTATGAAGCTGGTGTTTCAGCTTCTAAACTTGACTATGAGAGCATCAGAAAGATAAACTGAGAGTATAGACTGGCTGACAATTTGTGCAGGGGAGAAAAACCTTGAAATTTCATGCTATTATATCAGCAGGAGTGGTGATTCATTCAATAAGATCAACTACAACCAACTAGGCCTCCGTCTCAGACTGGTATTCTCCTGATAAACAACACATTGATTGTCCAAATTAATTAGGAGTCAGGAATAATCAATTTCACTGAGATACATCAAGAAGATTATTATGCATCTTTTCTTCCTTTGCTGGAGATGCCAAGAGAGCCCATGATTCTAACCTTGATGTGTCCCATGAAAATATGGTTCAATTGCTTGCACAGTTATTTATACACTTGACCGAAAATATATTTAGCAAAATGACCTGCATATTTTTTTCTTGAACTGAGATAATAGAATCACTGTAAAGGGATGATAATAACCATCATTAATACTAATTAGATAAAAGATTATCATGAAATCCACCAGGATCAACTACATAATTGTGCACATTGAGTTTGTAGTTTTAATATTCACAGTAACTTCTGAAACATTTGTATATGAGAAGTTCGAATTTGTTCCATTGTAGGGGATAGCTTGGGTGTGGAAGTAAACCAGACACGTCTTTCATATAGCCAGCCAAAGCAGAATAGTTTTAATGATCTCCTTCAATATTTTCATATACTTTGATTCTAATTTATGTACATGGGACTTTTGATCACAGTGGTTATGCCTTACTGGTATGAAATTCTACTTACAGAAGAACGTTAGACAGCAGCAGCTCAAGTGGATTAGTTTTAGAATGCAGCTTGAGAAGTTTGACAACTTTATTCATGTCTCACAGTATTACAGGCTCATTAAAAAGTACTGTTCATCTTGCATGTCTAATGGGTGCCTGCTGCACTTTTGGTAAAAGTAGGATGACATGATCGTCTGTGGCTCAGAAGATAACATATTATCTTTAAGTCGTACATCAGAGGTTGTCCTGATTAAGAAATAAGTGAACAACAATCTAGCTTGGTGCTGTAGTGTGGAACTGAGGGGCAGCTGCATTATTGAACCTGTCCTTATTCAGATGCGAGGATGAATTGAATTGAATTGAATTGAATTTATTTATTAATCATGTAACAGGAGCCCTTGGTATAATTAAGTATCCCACCCATCCATCCAGCATCCTCTTTGACTTTCTACCATCGGGCAGGAGACTATGATGCTTAAAAACAAGGAAAGTCAGGATGAGAAGCAATTTCATCTCCCAGGCCATTAGGCTTCTGAACTCCCAATCACATCATATTTGAAGTATTACTGGTTAATCTGTTCGGTACCTTACAGTATTTAATATTAATGCACTTTAGTTTGTTATTTTTGTGTGATTCATCTGCAGATTTTATCCTTACCTTTGTAAGTTATCATGTGTTATGTGCTTTAAGACCATAAGATGTAGGAGTAGAAGTAGGCCACTCGACCCATCGAGTCTGCTCCGCCATTCAGTCATGGGCTGATTCAATTCTTCCAGTCATCCCCACTCCCCTGCCTTCTCCCCATATCCCTTGATGCCCTAGCCAAACAAGAACCTATCTATCTCTGCCTTAAATGCACCCAATGACTTGGCCTCCACAGCTGCTTGTGGCAACAAATTCCACAGATTTACCACCCTCTGACTAAAGTAATTTCTCCAGATCTCTGGACGTTCTTCAATCCTGAAGTCGTGCCCTCGTGTCCTAGACTCCCTACCACGGGAAATAACTTTGCCATATCTAATCTGTTCAGGCCTTTCAACATTCAGAGTGTTTCAATGAGATCCCCCCTCATTCTCCTGAACTCCAGGGTATACAGCCCAAGAGCTGCCAGACGTTCCTCATACGGTAACCCTTTCATTCCTGGAATCATTCTCGTGAATCTTCTCTGAACCCTCTCCAATGTCAGTATATCCTTTCTAAAATAAGGAACCCAAAACTGCACATAATACTCCAAGTGTGGTCTCACGAGTGTCTTATAGAACCTCAACATCACATCCCTGCTCTTATATTCTATGCCTCTAGAAATGAATGACAACATTGCATTTGCCTTCTTCACAACCAACTCAAAACCTGGAGGTTAACCTTTAGGTATCCGGCACAAGAACTTCCAAGTCCTTTTGCATCTCTGCATTTTGAATTCTCTCCCCATCTAAATAATTGTCTGCCCATTTATTTCTTCCACCAAAGTGCATGACCATACACTTTCCAACATTGTATTTCATTTGCCACTTCTTTGCACATTCCCGTAAACTATCTGTCTCTCTGCAGGCTCTCTGTTTCCTCAGCACTACCTATTCCTCCACCTATCTTTGTATCATCATCAAATTTAGCCACAAATCCATTAATCCCATAGTCCAAATCACTGACATACATCGTAAGAAGCAGCGGTCCCAACACCAATCCCTGTAGAACTTCACTGGTAACCGGCAGCCAGTTAGAATAGGATCCCTTTATTCCCACTCTCTGTTTTCTGCCAATCAGCCGATTCTCCACCCATGCTAGTAACTTTCCTGTAATTCTATGGGCTTTTATCTTGCTAAGCAGCCTCATGTGCGGCACCTTGTCAAAGGCCTTCTGAAAATCCAAGAACACCACATCTATTGCATCTCCTTTGTCTATTCTGCTTGTCATTTCCTCAAACAATTGCAGTAGGTTAGTCAGGCAGGAATATCCTTTCAGGAAACCATACTGGCTTTGGCCTATCTTGTCATATGCCTCCAGGTATACCGTAATCTCATCCCAACCGCTGATGTCAGTCTAACAGGTCTATAGTTTCCTTTCTGCTGCCTCCCACCCTTCTTTTCCAGTCATCCAGTACAATGCCAGAATCTATCGATTCTTGAAAGATCATTGTTAATGCCTCCACAATCTCTCCAGCTACTTCCCTCAGAACCCACAGGCGCTTTCCATCAGGTCTAGGAGATTTATCCACCCTCAGGCTATTAAGCTTCCTGGGCACCTTCTCAGTTGTAATTTTCACTGTGCATACTTCACTTCCCTGACACTCTTGAATGTCCAGTGTACTGCAGATATCTTCCACTGTGAAGACTAATGCAAAATACATATTCAGTTCTTCTGCTATCTCTATGTCTCTCATTACAATATGTCCAGCATCGTTTTCTATTGGTCCTATATCAACCCTCAACTCTCTTTTGCCCTTTATATACTTAAAAAAGCTTTTAGTATCTTCTTTGATATTAGTCACCAGCTTCCTTTCATAATTCATCTTTTCCTTCCTAATGACCTTCTTAGTTTCTTTCTGCAAGCTTTCCAATCTTCCATCTTCCCACTAGCTTTGGCTTCCTTGTATGCCCTCTCTTTTGCTTTTACTTTGGCTCTGACTTGTCCGCCACAGTAGTGTCCTTCTTCCATTTGAAAATTTCTTCTTATTTGGAATATATCTGTCTTGCACTTCCATCATTTTTCACAGAAACTCCAGCCATTGCTGCTCTGCTGTCCTTCCTGCTAGTGTCCCTTTCCAGTCAACTTTGGCCAGTTCCCCTCTCGTGCCATTGTAATTTCCTTTATTCCACTGAAATACCAACACAATTTAGAATTTAGTTTCTCCTTCTCAAATTTCAAAGTGAACTCAGTCATATTGTGATCACTGTTCCCTAAGAGTTCCTTAACTTTAAGCTCTCTTATCACCTCCGGATCATTGCACAACATCCAATGCAGCACAGCCGATCCCCTAGTGGGCTCAACAACAAGCTGTTCTAAAAAGCCATCCCTTAGACATTCTACAAATTCTCTCTGTTGAGGTTCAGTACTGGCCTGGTTTTCCCAATCCACTTTTATGTTAAAATCCATAACGATTATCATAACATTGCCCTTCTGACACACCTTTTCTATCTCCTGCTGTAATTTGTAATCCACATCCCGGCTGCTGTTTGGAGGCCTGTATACAACTGCCATTAGGGTCCTTTTACCCTTGCCATTTCTTAACTCAACCCATAGAAACTCTGCACTTCTGATCCTATATCATTCCTTTCTAATGACTTAATATTATTTTTTATGCACATGGCCACACCACCTCCTCTGCCTACTAACCTATCTTTCTGATACACCGTATATCCTTGGACGTTCAGCTCCCAATGGCAGCCATCCTTTAGCCAAGTTTCAGAGATGGCCACAACGTCATACTTGCCAGTCTGTAGCTGAATTTCAAGATCATCCATTTTCTTTCTGATGCTGCATGCACTCAAATATAATATGTTGTCCAGTATTTGTTGCTTTCTGTATTAATTCTGTATTAATTAATTGCTGAAGGAGGCGGGAGGAGAAGATGGCGGCGCGACACAGCGTGTGCGGCCGTTCTGAATTGATATCGTATCTGTGAAATAGGATGCCGTGCACAATCCTGATTTGATAGAGACAGACGTGAAGAAGCACGGAGGAACATCTGGAGTAACTTCTGAAATGCTTGCTTCGCTGCCGCTGCTACTGCGCGATCGAGAATCTCCGGAGGGAAGGCCCCAAATCCTCGGCCTTGCTTATCGTTTGTTGCTGGGGCTGGGGTTGAAACGCTCGGTGCATCGGTGTCGGGGCACTGGTTGGAGGCTCGGGGTTGGACTATGGTCGGTTGCTTCCAGGATGCTGCATCGGCAAGTTTGCGGCGCTGGAGGTTCACCGTCTGCGTGACATGATGGGACTTTCGAGAGACTCTGTGATTTTACTGTGCCCATGGTCTGTTCTTATCAAATTACGGTATTGCTTTGCACTGGTGTAAGTATATGTTATAATTATGTGGTTTTTGTCAGTTTTTCAGTCTTGGTTTATCATGTGTCTCTGTGATATCATTCTGGAAAAACATTGTATCATTTCTTAATGCATGCATTACTAAATGACAATAAAAGAGGACTGCGTGTCCTCATAATCTAATTGTATCAGGCTTCTATTGCACTGTAAATCATCCCACCGGCTGTGATTATGCCTTTTCTCCTGCCTGTCCTTCCTATCATATCTGTTGCACACTATCTTTGATTTATTTCTGTTTTCCCCTTCCTCAGCCCCATCACTCCAGTTCCCATTCCCTGCCAAATTAGCTTAAATCCTCCCCAACAGCTCTGTTAAACCTGCCTGCTAGGATATTGGACCCCCTTGGGTTCAGGGGTAACGTCCTTTTTGTACATGTTGTACCTCCCCCAGAAGATGCCCCAATGATCCAGGAATCTGAAGCCTACACCAGTCTCTCAGCCATGCAATAATATGCCTGATCATGCTATTCTTGCACTCGTTAGCACGTGGCACAGGCAGCAATCCTGAGATTACTACCCCGGAGGTCCTGCTTTTCAGCTTCCTACCCAACTCCCTGAATTCTCTCTTCAGGACCTCCTCCCTTTTTATAACCATATAACCATATAACAATTACAGCATGGAAACAGGCCATCTCAGCCCTTCTAGTCCATGCCAAACGTTTATTCTCACCTAGTCCCACCGACCTGCACTCAGCCCATAACCTTCCATTCCTTTCCTGTCCATATAGCTATCCAATTTTACTTTAAATAACAATATCGAACCTGCCTCAACCACTTCTGCTGGAAGCTCATTCCACACAGCTATCACTCTCTGAGTAAAGAATTTCCCCCTCATGTTACCCCTAAACTTTTGCCCTTTAACTCTCGACTCATGTCCTCTTGTTTGAATCTCCCCTACTCTCAATGGAAAAAGACCATCCACGTCAACTCTATCTATCCCCCTCATAATTTTAAATACCTTTATCAAGTCCCCCCTCAACCTTCTATGCTCCAAAGAATAAAGACCCAACTTGTTCAACCTTTCTCTGTAACTTAGGTGATGAAACCCAGGTAACATTCTAGTAAATCTTCTCTGTACCCTCTCTATTTTGTTAACATCTTTCCTATAATTCAGTGACCAGAACTGTACACAATACTCCAAATTTGGCCTTACCAATGTCTTGTACAACTTCAACATTACATCCCAACTCCTATACTCAACACTCTGATTTATAAAGGCCAGCATACCAAAAGCTTTCTTCACCACCCTATCCACATGAGATTCCACCTTCAGGGAACTATGCACCATTATTCCTAGATCCCTCTGTTCTACTGCATTCTTCAATGCCCTACCAATTACCATGTATGTCCTATTTTGTTTAGTCCTACCAAAATGTAGTACCTCACATTTATCAGCATTAAACTCCATCTGCCATCTTTCAGCCCACTCTTCTAACTGGCCTAAATCTCTCTGCAAGCTTTGAAAACCTACTTCATTATCCATAACTCCATGTATCTTAGTATCATCTGCATACTTACTAATCCAATTTACCACCCCATTATCCAGATCATTAATGTATATGACAAACAACATTGGACCCAGTACAGGCACACCGCTAGTCACCAGCCTCCAATCTGACAGATAGTTATCCACCACTATGCTCTGGCGTCTCTCATCCAGCCACTGCTGAATCCATTTTACTACTTCAATATTAATGCCTAACGATTGAACCTTCCTAACTAACCTTCCATGTGGAACCTTGTCTAAGGCCTTACTGAAGTCCATATAGACAACATCCACCACTTTACCCTCATCAACCTTCTTAGTAACCTCTTCAAAAAATTCAATAAGATTTGTCAAACATGGCCTCCCACGCACAAATCCATGCTGGCTGTTCCTAATCAGACTCTGTCTGTCCAGATAATTATATATACCATCTCTAAGAATACTTTCCATCAATTTACCCGCCACTGACGTCAAACTCACAGGCCGATAATTGCTAGGTTTACTCTTAGAACCCTTTTTAAACAATGGAACAACATGAGCAATATGCCAATCCTCCGGCACCATCCCCTTTTCTAATGACATTTGAAATATTTCTGTCAGAGCCCCTGCTACTGACACACTAACTTTCCTCAAGGTCCTAGGGAATATCCTGTCAGGACCCAGAGACTTATCCACTTTTTTATTCCTTAAAAGCGCCAGTACTTCCTCTTCTTTAATCATCATAGTTTCTATAACTTCCCTACCTGTTTCTCTTACCTTACATAATTCAATATCCTTCTCCTTAGTGAATACTGAAGAAAAGAAATTGTTGAAAATCTCCCCCATCTCTTTTGGTTCCACACATAGCTGTCCACTCTGATTCTCTTAGGGACCAATTTTATCCCTCACTATCCTTTTGTTATTAATATAACTGTAGAAACCCTTTGGATTTATTTTCACCTTACTTGCCAAAGCAACCTCGTATCTTCTTTTAGTTTTTCTAATTTCTTTCTTAAGATTCTTTTTACATTCTTTATATTCCTCGAGCACCTCATTTACTCCATGCTGCCTACATTTATTTTAGATATCTCCCTTTTTCCGAACCAAGTTTCCAATATCCCTTGAAAACCACTTCTCTCTCAAACTTTTAACTTTTCCTTTCAACCTAACATGAACTTAAAGATTCTGTACCCTCAAAATTTCACCTTTAAATGACCTCCATTTCTCTATTACATCCTTCCCATAAAACAAATTGTCCCAATCCACTCCTTCTAAATCCTTTCGCATCTCCTCAAAGTTAGCCTTTCTCCAATCAAAAATCGCAACCCTGGATCCAGACCTAGCCTTCTCCATAATTATATTGAAACCAATGGCATTGTGATCACTGGACCCGAAGTACTCCCCAACACAAACTTCTGTCACCTGACCTATCTCATTCCCTAACAGGAGATCCAACACTAGTTGGTACCTCTATGTATTGCTGCAAAAAACTATCCTGTACACATTTGACAAACTCCAAACCATCCAGCCCTTTTACAGTATGGGCTTCCCAGTCTATGTGTGGAAAATTAAAATCTCCCACAATCACAACCTTGTGCTTACCACAAACATCTGCTATGTCCTTACAAATCTGCTCCTCCAGTTCTCTCTTCCCATTAGGTGGTCTATAATACACCCCTATAAGTGTCACTACACCTTTCCCATTCCTCAATTCCACCCAAATAACCTCCTTAGATGAGCCCTCTAATCTATCCTGCCAGAGCACCACTGTAATATTTTCTCTGACAAGCAATGCAACACTTCCCCATCTTGTCCCTCCGATTCTATCACACCTGAAGCAATGAAATGTAGGAATATTTAGTTGCCAATCACACCCCTCCTGTAACCATGTTTCACTAATAGCTACCACATCATACTTCCAGGTATCAATCCATGTTGTAAGCTCATCCGCCTTTCTTACAATGCTCCTCACATTAAAATAAATGCATTTAAGAAATGTTCCACCTCTTACTCTCTGATTATCACTAACAGTGCAAACAACTTTACTATTTTCTTTTTCTTCCTACTCCCCTACATCTATTCCTACAGTCTGGTTCCCCTCCCCCCCCCCCCCCCCCCACCATCTTGTATCTAGTTTAAATCCACTGGAGCCTCTCTAGCAAACCTACCTGCAAGAATATTTGTCCCCCTCCATTTCAGATGTATACCGTCCCGCTGGAACAGTCCCACCTTCCCTGGAAAACTGCCCAATTGTCTATAAATCTGAAGCCCTCCCTCCTGCACCATGTCTTCAGCCATGTGTTGATCTTGCCTATCTTACTATTTCTAAACCTGCCTGCACGTGGCACTGGTAGCAATCCTGAGATTGCTATCCTGGAGGTCCTGTCCTTTAACTTGGTGCCTAACTCCCTAAACTCACCTTTCAGCACCTCCTCACTCTTCCTACCCACGTCATTGGTCCCTACATGGACCACGACATCCAGCTGCTCACCCTCCCTCTTGAGAATACTGAGAACTCGATCCAAGATATCGCGGACCTTGGCACCAGGGAGGCAACAGACTATCCGGGATTCTTGATCTCTTCCAGAGAACCTCTTATCTGTCCCCCTAACTATCGAATCCCCTATCACTACTGCTCTCCTCTTTTTTCTCCTTCCCTTCTGAGCTGAGGGTCCCATCTCGGTACCAGAGACGCAACCACTGCAACTTGTCCCTGGTAGGTCTTCCCCATCAACAGTATCCAAAATGATATACTTATTATTGGTAGGAACGACCACAGGGGTGCTCTGCTCATTCTGTCTATTCTCCTTCCCTCTCTTGACAGTTATTCAGCTACCTGTCTCCTGACTCTTAGGGGTGACTATCTCCCTGTAACTCCTGTTTATTTCTGCCTCTGCCTCCCGAATGATCCGAAGTTCATCTAGCTCCAGCTCCAGTTCCCTAACTCGGTTTGTCAGGAGCTGCAGCTGGATGCACCTTTCACACCTTTTCTACCAACGTCATTGGTACCAACATGTACCAAGACTTCTAGCTGTTCAGCCTCTCCCTTCTGAATACCCTGCACCTGATCTGAGACATCTTGTACCCTGGCACCTGGGAGGTAACACACCACGCGGGTATCTCTATCAGGCTGACAGAACCTCCTGTCTGTTCCCCTCAGTGATGGAACCCACCCTCATTCCTCATGATCTTCTCTCCCTTCTGCACCATGGAACCAGGCTCAGTGCCAGAGACCCAATAGTCATGGTCATCCTCTGTCAGGTTACCCCCCTCAACAGCATCCAAAACAAGACAACGATTACTGAGGGGGATGGCCACAGGGATGCTCTCTACTATCTGAGCTCTTCCCTTCCCTTCCCTGACAGTCACCCACTTGTATAACTCCTGCAGCCTCCGGGAGACTAACTCCCTGGTTTGAAGAAATGTCACATTTCTATATACCTTACATGATTATATATGTTGTAAACCTGTATGTAGTTAAATGACAATAAGCTTCACTTGCCTTGACTTGATACATTGAATATACTGTGACCTCCGGAATCACCAATCTCACACTTTGACCTTCAGAATCACAAATCTCAGGTTTTGACCTTGGGAACCAACCACAGGCTTTGACCTCCAGAATCACCAATCTGAGGCTTTGACCTCCGGGCTCACGTATCTCAGTCTTTGACCTCCAGACTCACCAACCTCAGGCTTTGACCTCCAGAATCACCAATCTCAGTCTTTGACCTCCAGAATCACCAATCTTAGGCTTTGACCTCTGGGCTGACCAGTCTCAGGCTATGACCTCCGGGCCCACCAATCTCAGGCTTTGACCTCTGGGCTCACCAATCTCAGGTTATGACCTCCGGGCCCACCAATCTCAGGCTTTGACCTCAGGAATCACCAGTCTCAGGCTTTACCTTCTCAACTCACCAGCCTTGGGGCTTTGACCCCAAGACTCACCAAACACAGGCCTCTGACCTCAGGACCTGAGAAAGGCAACCTGTTTTCCCCAGTGTCCTGACAAGCATTTCCCCTCCATTGCCTGTATTCCGTGAAAATTTGCTGCCTTGCTCCATGCACTATCAGAATGATTCTACTTAAGGTGTATTGAATTGATTGTTGCTTGTTTTATGATGACTTGAATTGATGAAAGGAGCTAGAGGAATCCAAGCCTTTAAGAAAATGTTCCATAATGGTCAAAACTGTATGATTTTTCAAACTTTGCAAGATGTCACCGATCCTCGGAAGTGTGCATCAGTTTCTGCTGCAGTCTTGGCACGTTCAGACTAACAGAGTGGTAGAAGCTCCAAGGAAATTAAAGGGCTTCATTGTTGTTTACTGGATACCTAATATTTTCATGCATGATTTTGTTAAATGACCTTGTACAGACTGCATCTCAATGCCTTTGTATTCACTACTGTAAAGCAGCAAAGAGTCATGCTGCTCTAATAGTTTTGTGAATAAGTCTTTTATTCAAGGATAACCCATCTTAATAAAGGAAAATACTTGAGAGTTGTCAGTTCAGCTCAAATCTTGTCCACATTGCACCTAAAACTCAGGTAACCAGAAGTTAACAAGTGGGGTACTTTGACAGCCTCATTGATGCCCAAGCCTGACCTAAGGCTGGATTCCAACTGGTTTCCACAACTTCACAGGGGAGCATAGTCTGCCCTCAGCAACCACTGTTGAGCAAATTGAGATTCTGCACCCCCTGCGGGGACTTGATAAACAATTAGTTTCAAACAACAATCACTCGCAATAGCCCATTCCTTCACTGAATTTGACCATATCTGCATTTCATTAACAAAAGAAAATCTACAGATGCTGTATTTCATTATCTTTGTTCAGGGTCCTTGTCTAAGTCTTACTACTTTTCTTACTACTAGTTCCTACTTTTCCTATTCGTCTTATCCAAACAGCAGTTATTATGTAAATAAATAAACATCAAGAAAAATCTTTTCCCACAGGTACTGCATGAACTGTTCAGTTGTTCCAGTATTTTCTTTTTTTTTCCAGATTTCCAGCATCTGCGGTTATATTTAATAATGTTCATCTTTGGGGCGTAAAGGGTGGGAGTAGGTGGGAGTGTTTCAGCAGCAGTTTTACAAGTGCAGCAGTATTTCATTGAAAAAGTTTCCTTGCCTTACTGATAGCCATGAATTCTGTGTGTTGGGGGCAGCCCAGTCAGTGAGTAAGTATGTCGCGTTGAGTCGCTCAGCCCGGCTGCATTGTTCATGTGTCTGGCTGAGCAACAGGAAGAGCTAATCCTTTAAACTCCAATTTACGAATTCAAAAGCTGCAGTGAGGCCCAGTGATGGGGAGCGCAGATACCAGTGAACGCACAATTGAAACCGCTCGCAGAGGTGTTCCCGTCCTGGGACGTTCCATTCTCCCCCTCTCCCTCCCTCCCCAGCCCATTGAGGCTCCGCTTGCTTTACAGCTGAGATAAGAGGATGGGTGATTCCGACTGGACGGTGCGGTCCTTCACTCGTGAGGGTTGGGAGGTGGGGAAACCAGTGATCCTACCCCTCTGCCTCCACACCCGATTTTGGCGACGGAGCAGGTCAGTGATGCTGTACTGGGTTAGTAGAGGGCCTTGGGGCAGAGCGGTTCCGAGCCGAGGAAGGGTACTTGGAGGGAAAAGGTGGGGGTAGAGGGTTGAGGAGGTGGCTTCATATTCAGAATCGCAGTCCACGGGGAGCGGTAGCGGAGGGGGTGGTGTGTGTGTGTGGGGGGGGGGGGTGAATTAAAAGCGCCAGCGCAGCACTTGCTCGCCTCGTTTAACCGTTGCTTTGTTACACTTTAAATTAGCCGTGCTTTTCCGATTTTTGTTTTCGTATTATGAGAGATGGAGAAGCTCCACAAAGAAACATAGTGGGTTTGACAGGAGGAAGGGGAGGTATTGTGGGTTCTCCTTTATTTGGGGTCTGAATCGTCCCGCAAGATTTTAGTTTTGGAAATAGAACACAAAGTTTATTGTTTTCCTTCCCTTCTTTGTTTTGCCTGGTGCTGGCGAGAGGGTGTTTCCCCAACACTTGGAGTACAGTTCCGAAGAGAAACACCCTGTTTTGTTCTGTTTATGGTACTGCCTACAGTTCCATCCCTCGCTTCCTCACTGACCATGGGACAAAGGCTGCTCTGTGTAGGCAAGAACCAAATTGATGGTACGGACCCACTCCTAGGTCAAATCAGAGCTCGTGTTTACAAGGGCTGCGTTTCGTGCAGAGACTGAAGTTATTAGCACGTGAACCAAGAAAAAGTTAGATTGCAAACAAGTTAAGTTAAACTAGCGTTAGAAAAAAACGGACACCTGATTTATGGAATTACAGTATTCCGGTTTCATTTTAGAATTTTATTTCATTTATGCACTATCTTTCACAAACTCCAAGCATCTCAAAGAATAGCATTTTGGAGTTAGTGATTTTAAAATCCAGGAAGTTTAGTGGCCTACATCTGCACAGCTAGCACCGAAATGATTAAAAGTCAGCGAGGCCCCTATAATCAAAGTTAACAATGCTGACTAATATATTGAACGGAGTATAGGTGTAATGTTTCCGTTCAAGATAGCGTCTTGGGATTTTCTTGGGATTTTGTTGTTGCACCAGAGAGAACATATAAGAAATCAGTTCAATGCTTATTATGACACACCACGGAAGGAGTCAAACTCTAGTTCATAGTCATGTGCACCAGCAGGTCTCTGCACAGGTGCAATGAAAAACTTGCTTGCAGCAGCATCACAGGTTTTTCACATCAAGTAAGTAATGCTCCCTAAATATGAGCCCAGGATTTTGTGTGGAGATCAGTCCTCCAGAGCCGTCAGCACTAACATCTAAGCTATCTGCAGTAATGGTCTGATTCTTTCAGTTAGCCCTTGACTCACTTGCTTTGTAAGTCCAGTAAATCCAATGACCATCTCCATTTACGCCACACTCATTGTCTACAGTGTTAACTGATACCCGAATAAAAATCATTCACCTGAATGTCCAACACACGGTTTTCAGAAGCATAAAATGTGTCCTGTGAGGAACTGAGAGCAGAGCAAAAACACCATTATGTGAACAAAAAGTGATTAGACCTGATGGATTGATTAATCAAATTATCTGATGTATCATTTTATGATCCCAGTGCATGTCAAGTATTAATGAAGGGAACAATAAAAGTAAATTTTAACTGGCTCAGAAAAGCATGATATTCTTGGTGCAGTTCACACTATTTTTGATATCTGTTCCAGCGTAAATGAATCCCATCACTTTCTATATGCATCCGGGGTTACCCTTTCAGAGGAGATCCATATATTTTGTTATTGCAAAGGCCCCACACCAAAATTCTTTTAAATTGTTCAGTCAGGAAAATATTCAGTTTCCCTTGGTGTTATATCCATTTGGAGGATAAAATATTTGCACAGAAAGATCACTTTAAATTGATGAAATTGCTGTCCAAAAGCACTTACAAATAAAAAGCTACTTAGTTATGCAAGGTAATGAGTCATATAATTTAAAATGATGATATATAATTTGTAGTTATTAAGTTGTGCCAGTTTTAAATGCAGATCTTTGGGAAAACTTTAGTTTGCTAAAATCTCTGCTGCCAGTTCCTTAACTCATGGTCAATTTCACTCACACATCGTGATGCCTGACACCGTCTTTTGCAGTCTCCCTTTTTAGCTGAGCGTTTGATCATCTCTGATATCTCCTCATGTGGCTCACAGTTAAAATTTGCTTGATAATTTGCAACATTTTACTGTGTTGAAGGTGCTGAATTCAGACAAGTTGTGTTACGTGGTGCTGGACTGGAGCCCAGCTATTCAGGTCTCCCATCTCCTTCATTCTAACCCTTATTTGGTTTGGTCTGAAAGGGACTCAAGACCTAATGACATGATAGATGCCTTCTGCATAATACTCTAGTAAATCTTTCAGCAAAGACAGCTTTCATTTATATACAGAAGAAATGCTGTAGATGCTGGAATACAGAGTAACACATACTGAACACTGGAGGAACCCAAGAGGTCAAGCAGCATCTATGGAAATGGATAAACACTCAACATTTCGGGAAGAGATGGCCTGAGACGATAACAGTTTATTGATTGACATAGATGGTGCCTCACCTTTATATTTTTATATTTATATTTTCCCTTTGTCAAAGTAAGACCTTCCTCAGCACTTCACAGGAATGTTATCAAACAAAATTTCACACCTAGATACCGAAAAGAAAATCTGGGGGCAGTTGATAAGAAATTTGATCAAGTATTGTAAGTAGATTCTGATAAGCATTGAAAATCTGAAATAAAAACAGCAAACAATAGGAGCACTCAACAGGTCAGTCAGCATCTGGCAAAAGAGAAATAGTTAGCATTTCAGGTCAAAGACCCCCAAACTGACAAAGAGAAGAGATACGTTTGATTCGGGCAGAGAAACATGTTAATCTGAAATCTAACTTGTTTCTTTGTTAGTTCTGGTGAGGAGGCTTGGACCTGAAATGTTACTCTGTCTTTCCCCCCAGATGCTGCCTGACCTGCTGATTGTTTCTTGCATTTTCTGTTTATATTTCAGATTTCACCTCTGGGCTTATGGTATCTTTATTTGCAATAGATTCTGGGGGCCATCTTAAAAAAAGAGAATTTTGGAGAATTTTTTATTTAGATTATGAGAACACTCTGTCCTCTTTTATTGTCATTTAGAAATGCATACATGCATTAAGAAATGATACAATGTTTCTCCGGAGTGATATCACAGAAAACAGGACAAACCAAAGACTAACACTGACAGAACCACATAATTATAACATATAGTTGCAGCAGTGCAAAGCAATACCATAATTTGATGAAGAACGAACCATGGGCACGGTTAAAAAAAAGTCTCAAAGTCCCCAAGTCGATCGACTCCCGAGTCCCCAATAGCAGGCGGCAAAAGGGAGAAGCTCCCTGCCATAAACCTCCAGGCACCGTCAACTTGCCGATGCCTTGGAAGCAGCCGACACTGAGTCCGTCCGTCCGAAAACTTAGAGCCTCCGACCAGCACCTCCGATACAGCCTCCCGAGCGCCTTCGACCAAGCCCTGGCCGCTGAAACAAGCAAAGCCGAGGATTCGGAGCCTTCTGCTCTGGAGATTCCAGTTACAACACAGTAGCAGCGGTAGCAAAGCGGGCATTTCAGAAGTTTTCCAGATGTTCCTCCGTACTCTCACGTCCGTCTCCATCAAATCAGAATTGTGCACGGTCCCCTACTTAACAGATTACAGATAACATTCACCGGAGAGGCTGTGCACGCTGACGTCGCACTGCCATCTTCTCCTCCTCCGAATTTCAGAAGGATATTCCGGAGTTAAGTCCCAAACAGCTGAAGGCACAGTCACCACTGAAGGAGCGATTAAACTGAGGAGTACAAAACACACTGGAATGGGTGAAGCGCAAAGACCGCAAATGGTTTTGGGGCTGGAGCTATGGAAGTAAAATAGGACAAGAATCAGAAGAAAGACAGAAAACAAGATTAAAGTTTTTAAAATCCAAGTTGCTGTATACCAGTTCTATTCAAGTTGATCTAATATAGATCAGCAAGAACAAAGAGGAGGCAGCATGGTAGCATAGTGGTTAGCACACCGCTTTACAGTACAGGAGACCCAGGTTCAATTCCCACCGCTGCCTTTAAGGACTAACGAGAAAATCTGCAGATGCTGGAAATCCAAGCAACACACTCAAAATGGTGGAAAAACTCAGCAGGGCAGGCAGCATCTATGGAAAAGTTGACGCTTCAGGCCGAGACCCTTCGTCCAGCATCCTTTACATAGATGCTGCCTGGCCTGCTGAGTTCCTCCAGCATTTTGTGTGTGCTGCTGCCTGTAAGGAGTTTGTACGTTTTTCCAGTGACTGCGTGGGTTTCCTCCGGGTGCTCGGGTTTCCTCCACGTGCTCTGGTTTCCTCCCATATTCCAAAGACCGACCTGTTGGTATGTTAATTGGTCATTGTAAATTGTCCTGTAATTAGGCTAGGATTAAATTGGGGGTTGCTGTGTGCTGTGGCTCAAAGGGTTGGAAGGGACTGCTCCACACTGTATCTCAATCAATCAATGAAATAAATAGTGTTGATGTGTTAGGACTCAGAAAGCAGAGTACTCGAAGGTTAAAGATAGGAGACAGGCCAAGAAAATAATGAGAAACTATGTAAGTTGGTTACAGAAGAACAGCAATAACTGTCAAAATAAAGATACTTATCACCCCTGCACAACTGGGAGAGTGCAATATATGTGATCTTGCAACACTGTGAGTACAAGTACTGTATTTAAAATGTCTCAAATGAAGGAGTACTTTTGTTTTTGGGTTAAGAGGAGAAAAGCCCACCAGAGAGGATCCTTTGACTAATGCATTATTGCTTTCTGGAAAGTTGTTGTTAGCAGAAGTGAGACTAAACTTAGGTGCCAATCAGAATAAAGGATTGACTCATAAAATGGTAACAGTAGCAAAGGAGCCCATTCAGCTGTTCATATCCAGGCGACTCTGTACAAGGATGCCAGGAATGAGCCCCTGTCCTCTGCTCTTTACCTGTAGTCCTCTGATTTTTTTTTTCTTTTGTTTTGAAAGCCCTAGTTCAGTCTGCTTCCATGGGCTGAGAGGTAATGCACCTGCCGCTTTGAAGTGTTTTGTCTTGCATCTCTTTTTTTCAACCAAGTGCCTTAAATCTGTGTTGCTTGCGTCTTTCGTATTATTGGAAACACCACCTCGCTGTCTAGAAGCCTCATTATTCTTGAAATTGCCCCCAAGACCTTTGCATTTTTCCCAGTGACCGGGACTGAACTTAATATTCCAGCTATGGCAGTGGCATGGTTTTATTAATATTCATTCTGACTTCCTCATTTTTTCACTCCATGTATGAAGCCAGGATCCTGTACATTGAAAATCCCTAGTGGTAACATAACCCATCAATCTTCCCTGTAGAACCTGAAATATGTAGAATCACCAAGGTACCGGAAGGCAGGTCATGCATATGGATCTGTATGGGGGAAGGGAGGAAAGGAATTAGGGTGGCGAAAGACAAGGAGAAAGGGTGATATTGGCCTGAAATTTCCATTAAAATGTCAGCAGTCCCATGTATACTGCTGTCAAATCCTTAACTATGTGGTTGTTCGGGACAGCCATGTAAGTATGCATTTTTCATTGATCCTGTTATAGTTAATACAGAATTCTATAGATTTGCCGTGTATGCCCGCAGGAAAATGAATCTCAGGGTTGTATATGGCGACGTATATGTACTCCGATAATAAAAATTTACTTTGAACTTTGATGTGCAGACGTCTTGAATTTCTGCACAGCCGATCACCTTTAGCACCTTGACTGTTCTGTGCCTAAAGCCGCAAATAAAATGACAGTTCCTACAATATCCTGCACTTTGGAAGGGTTAGCAGGAGAGGGAAACAAAGGGGAAAATAAAGCATGACCAGTAATCTCCCACAGATCCTTGCTAATTGATCACATTTTTGACCCCTTTTCAATATATACAGTCTATGTATATAATAGTTACTTGTACATTGTGTGTTTTAGGATTGTTTTTATATTTATACTTAATTTTTTTGTTATTTTATTGTGTTCTTTATGCTTATTGTGCTTTTTATGCTGCTGGACTAACAATCATTTCTTTCTCTTTTACACTCGTACTGAAGAATGACAATAAATAATCTTGAATCTTAAACATGTGAACCACCTTTTATTTTCATTTCTTTCTTCTCAGGACTTGAGCTTTGATGGTAAGGGGAGCTTTAACAGCCATCCCTTCGAAGTGAATCGGTTTTAGGCCATTTCAAAGACAGTAAAATCGGTGGGTCAAGTCCACACCAGACCAGGTAAGAACATCAGTTGTGTTTTTAGAAGTAATTTTGTGGTAATATTTACCACTGAATCTTATTTATTCCTTTAGTTTAAATTCCAAATTATTAATGAGATTTAAATACCATCGTTGATTTCAACTCATTTCGCCCAGGCCTCTGGTTTACTAATCCAGTAATATAACTGCTGCCCTTTCACCTAAAAATAATTATAGCTTTTCTGATTTCTGATGGCAAATTTCACAATATGTAAACCTTGACAGCTAGGCTGAAGGACGCATAGACTTTATATTGCTAGTTATGCGTTATCCTTTTCATGAACTGAGTTCAAAAAGTTAAGAAATATTTTTGTCAGGCGCATTCACCATATTAGAGGGCCTCTTTAAGGTGGGTGGAAACATGTTTTCCTGTCATTTTAAGGGCTTCCTGTGCTTTGCTTCTATTGCAACTCAGTACCATGTGGTACTCTGGTGTGAGACAAAAGGTCAATGAATAATCAGCATTATCACTGTTCATTTTTCTGTTGGCCAAGTCTTGGAAATGCTCTGTAATTTAATCTGGTGAGGTTTGATTTTAAATACACTCCTGAATTACAAGCAGAGAGGAATTAGTGCCTGGGAAACACATTTTTGAATAAACATTTCTACAAGAACATATGAGCTGAAGAAATGCAGGCAGAAGTAGGCTGCTTGACCTTTGCCATTGTCCTGCTATTCACTGAGTTGGTGACTGATCCCAGTGATATTTCCATGCACTAATCCCACATTGTTCGATTTTCCTTATGTATAAATTGCAGTGGGTCTCTGCCCATAAGACATAGAATCAGAATTAGCCATTCATGTCATTGAGTCTGGTCCACCATACCATCTGGCTGATTTACTATCCTTCTCAATCCCATTCTCCTGCCTTCTCCCACCCCATGACTTTTAAACTTCCATTTTAAATATACCCAATGACTTAGCCTCAACAGCCATCTGGTCAATGACTTCTGTAGATTCACCACCTTTTAGCTAAAGAAATTCCTCCCAATCTCTGTTCTAAGGGGGCATCCTAGTATTCTGAGGCTGTGCCCTTTGGTCCTATACTTACTATGATAAGAGTGTTTAATATGAAATTACCCCCACCTCCCCATTCTTCTAAACTACTGTGAGTAACAGGCCCAGGACCATCAAACACTCCTCATATGTTAACCTTTTAATTCCCAAAATCATTTTTGTGAACCTCCTCTGGACTCTCCCCAATCCTTTCTTAGATTGAGTTCTTCTTCATGCCTTTTGGCACAGTAGATGGCAACCATGCCATTTCCTTAGCCTTTGTATGTTTTATACAAGGCTGAATTGCTAGCTCGACACTCTACACAGCACAGATGGAAAGCATACGAGGAGCCGGCCGGTTTCGTATCTGGGACCATTCATCTCGATGTCTGGTGCAGATGCCACTATACCACCAGCTAGCTTCCTTTCTTAGATAAGGGGCCCAAAACTGCTAACAATTCTCCAAGTGTGATCCGATCAGTGCCTTACAAAGACTCAACATTACATCATTGTAGTCTTCTCAAAATGAATGTTAACATTGCAATTGCATTCCTTACCAGTAAGTCAATCTGCACAAGGGAATCCTCTGTAGGGATTCCTCCACAAAGAATCCTCTGATTTCTGATTTTGTTCCCTGTTTAGAAAATAGTCCATACCCCTTATTCCATCTACCAAAGTGTATGACCATACACTTTCCTACACTGTATTCCATCTGCCACTTCTTTGCCCATTCACCCAATCTGTCTAAGTCCTTCTGTAGACTCCCTGCTTCCTCAGCGCTACCTGCTCCTCCACCTATCATTACATCATCCGAAAACCTGGGGTCACAATCAATTCTAACATCAAAATCATTGACATGTAACATGTAAAGAAGCATTCGCAGCACCTACTCCTGTGTAACAACACTAGTCACTATCAGCCAATCAGAAAAGGGCTCCCTTTATTCCCACTCATTGCGTCCTGTCAGTCAGCCAATCTTCTATCCATGCTGGTATCTTTCCAATAATACCACAAGCTCTTATCTTTTTAGCAGCCTTCCCACTGACCTCTTTCGTTTATCCTGCATGTTATTTCATGAATTCCAATAGATTTTAAGGCAAGATTTCCCCTTTAGAGCACTGTCGTGACTCTGGCCTATTTTATCATGTATCTCCAAGTACCCAGAAACCTCATTCTTAATAATGGACTCCAACAACTTCCAACCACTAAAAACTAAATGGCCTATAATTTCCTGTCTTTTGCCTCCCTTTCTTCTTAATTAGATGAGTGACATTTGCAATTTCCCAGTCCTCCAGGACCATCCTAGAATCTAGTGATTCTTGAAAGTTCATTTCTAATGTCTCTACAGTCTCTTCAGCTACCTCATTCAGAACCCTGGGGTAAAGTCCATCTGGTCCAGGTGACTTACCTACCTTCAGATCAGTCAGCTTCCCAAGCACCTACTCCTTAGTAATAGCAACGACACTCACTTCTGCCCCTGACACTCTCGAATTTCTGGCATACTGGTAGTGTCATCCACAGTGAAGACTGACTCAAAATACTTATTATGTTCATCTATTTTTTTGTCTCCTATTACTACTTCTCTAACGTTATTTTCCACTGGTTGAAAAGCCACTCTCACCTCTCTTTTATTCTTTATATATCTGAAAAAACATTATTTTATATGATTGGCTCGCTTACCTTCATATTTCATCTTTTCTTTCCTTACTGCTTTTTTCATTTGCCTTCTGTTGTTTTTAAGAGCTTCCACTAGTTTTTCCTATATTATATGACTTTACTTTTGCTTTAATACCATCTTTGACTTCGCTTGTCTTCCCTTTGGAATATGATGAAACTATAATGCAACTTCTGAATTACTCCCAGAAACTCCAGCCACTGTTAGTGTTCTCTTCCAATCAACTTTGGCCTGCTCCTCTCTCATGCCTCTGTAGTTCCCTTTATTCCCTGTAATTCTGATACATCTGATTTTAGCTTCTCTCTCTCAAACTGCAGGGTGAATTCTATCATATTGTGATTACTACCTTCCTGAGGGTTCTTTTACCTTAAACTCCCTAATTAAATCTGATTCATTATACAACACCCAATCCAGAATTGTCTTTTCCCTAGTGGGCCCAACCAAAAGCTGCTCTAAAAAAGCCATCTTGTAGGCATTCTAAAAATTTCTTCTCTTGGGATCCAGCACCAACTTAATATTCCCCAATCTGCCTGCATCTTAAAATCCCCCATACCTATCATTATGTTGGGCTCTTTACATGCCTTTTATATCTCCCATTGTAATCTGTATTCCACATCCTGCCCATTGTTCAGTGGCTTGTATATAACTCCCATCAGGGTGTTTTTACCTTTGCAGATGCTTAAATCTACCCACAAGGATTCTACATCTTCTGATCCTATGTGACCACTTTCTGAAGATTTGATTTCATTTTTCACTAATAGAGACACACCACCCTTTCAGCCTACCTGCTGGTCCTTTTGAAGCAATGTGCATCCTTGGATGTTAAGCTCTCAACCATGATCTTCTTTCAGCCATCACTCATTAATGCTAATTGCTTACTGTACTACAAAATCATCTACCTTGTTACATAATACTGCGCGCATTCAAATATAACACCTTCGGTCCTGTATTCATCACCATTTTCAATTTTGCCCCAATGTTACAGGAATATAAATTCTTAATCCTTTCTAAATTTCTTGTTCTTTTATTTATCCTGGAGGCTTTCCAAACCTCTTCTGCGCTCTCCTTCCCTTTTACTTTAGCCTTACATTTCCAAACTGTTGAACTGTTGAACCTTGTTTAGTTTAAAGAGACACTTCAACCCATCCCATTGACTGCAACTTTGCCCTTTGAATTACCTATCCTTCCCCACAATCTCACCACACACTGCATCTATTTGCATGACAGCTGCTCCATCCGGTTCCCTTCCCCTGCCAAGTTAGTTTAAAAAAGTTAAGGTCTGTCCCGAGCCTTGTGGCCCATCAGGCTGGTGCTTATGTCGGTTTCTGTGGCGTGAAGCGACTGAGAGTACGAGACTTCCCCCTGGGATAGGACACCAGTCTATCGCGAGGTTAACCCCCAGCATTTGCCGGTGCCCATTTTCAGCTGGGGGGACTGGAGCAGTGTGTGGTTAAGTGTCTTGCTCAAGGACACAACACGCTGCCTTGGCCGAGACTCAAACCCACGACCTTCAGATCGTGAGCCCAACACCCTAACCACTTGGCCACGCGCCACACCAAGTTAGTTTAACCGCCCCCCCCCCCAAGAACTCTAGCAAACGTGCCTGCAAGGATATTGGTTTCCCTCACGTTCATGTGTAACACGTGCTTTTGTACAGGTCGTACATTCCCGAGAAGAAATCCCATGATCCAGAAACCTGAAACCCTGCCCTGTGCACCAGTTTCTCAGCCACGCATTCACTTGCCAAATCATCCTGTTCTTACCCTTACTGGCGCATGGCACAGGCAACACTCCAGAGATTCCTACCCCTGAGGGCCTGCTTTTTAACTTTCTACCCAGCTCCCCATATTCTCTCTTCAGGAACTCACCCCTTTTCTTACCTATGTTGTTGATACCAATATGTACCATGTCTTCTGGCTGCTCAGCCTACCCATTTAGAACACTGTGGACCAGATCGGAGACATCCCTGACACTAGCACCTGGGAAGCAACATACCATTCAGGTCTCTCTTTCACATCAACAGAATCTCCCTTCTAGTTCTCTAACTGTTGAATCCCCTATCACCATTGCAGCCCTCTTCTCTACACACACCCCCCCTTCTGAGCCACAGAGCCAGACTCAGTGCCAGAGACCCAGTTGCTGTGGCTTTCCCCTGATAGGTCATTCTCCCCCAACATATCCAAAACAGTATACTTATTGCCGGGAACGGCCACAGGGATATACAATGCTGGCTGCCCCTTTTCCCTTTCCCTCTCCTGCATATGCCTCCTGTGACTTGGGGGTGACTACCTCCCTGTAGCTCCCACCTATCACACCCTTGAATGTAGCCCGTGACTGCACACCCACAATCCTCTTTGGTAAAGAGTTCCAAAGACTTTGTGTGTTCCTTGTATTTTGAGCAGCACATCATTTCACGGAGAGCATTGATGTGGTGCTTCTTTTACTGCAGTAGGGCCTGGTCTAGCTAATGATCTGCAGATATGAGCTCAAATCCCACCGTGACTCTGGCAGTTTAAGTTCAGCACATTAATTAAATCGACAGTCAGACACTAGCACTGGTAATGGTAATGATGGAACTGCTGAAAAATTCAGAATGTTTTTTTAAGGAGGTAATCTGCTTTCTTTGTTCATCCTGGCAAATTGCGATGTGGGAGACACTGAACTGTCCTTGGAAGTGGTTGTTTTCAGTTCATCTCAAAGGCAATGGGTGGGATAAGCAAGAATGCTTACACAAATACCTCATAATGACATGAATTAACTATGACTCAACCATCCTCCCAGAAATTTCAGTGTCAATGGTCTGATATTTGGTAGGAATATATGGAGGAAAGCCCAGTGATGCTGGCTAACTAAAAGCTGGTATCACCCTTAACACTAGGGCATTTTAACATGCCAGAGGTTTAGCAATCTGCTAAATTGGCAGATGGATGGGAGCAAGCAGGAATTGCAAACTGCTATTTCTAGCTTATGAAAAGTCACCTATTTCTTAGCTCTCTTCTCAATCCTGGCATTCTGGCCACTGCGTCTCATTCCATCATAAAGGCATCCATTAGTCTTGCTAGACCATGGATCTGTTGATCTGCATCTGGAAAGTTTTCACTCTCCAAGGCGCAGGCCTGAGCAAGGTTGTATGGAAGACCAGCAGTTGCTGCAAGTCTCCCCTCTCCACGACACCAATGTTGTCCAAGGGAAGGACATTAGGACCCATACAGCTTGGCACCAGTGTCGTCGCAGACACTGCTCAAGGACACAACAGATTCTCTTGACTGGGGCTCGAACTCATGACCTTCAGGTTGCTAGTCCAATGCCTTAACCACTTGGCCACGTGCCCATTCCATCATACCATGATTTTAATTAGACCCCTGCACCCTCTCTGTGGGCTTATTCCTGCAGGTCGGGCAGCATGGTGTTTCTGCTCCACAATCCTTCATTTAAAATGAAGACCTGATTTCCAGTGAGTGCCTCTTAGCAAAAGTGACACAAGTCAATGTCTAACAAGTAGAATAACAACCTTGATAATTGTGCTTGTCTGATTAGTTGAATTTTTATGAGGCTTTATATTGGAACCCAGGAGAGATTGATTAGTGGCAATGTAGTTGCTGCAATATTTTCTGCCATGACAAACACCACTGAATGTTTGAGGCAGTGGTTCCCGTTGTGCTTAACACTGATGCAGACAGGGTTTGTTGCAAGCCCTAATGTTTTCTTTAAATCCCAGGTGGCAGGTATTGGAACATATTGCTTTGACAGTGACACTCCCAGCAGAACTGTTTTTTTGTGTGATGTTTGCTGTGTAGCATTGCTACTTAAAGGGATGACAACTTTTGCAGACTGCTGCTCAAAAACATTCAAGACATACATTTTGACTTCAAGGCCCCGCCTAATCATTTCGGCCACATTAACAGCATTTACAAGTCCTCTTGACATTTGGGTATGGGAGCTGTTGTCCTTCTTCATCCACTTCCTCCAGGACCTTCACATCTCTCAATGGTTGTCAGAACACACTGATCCTCCCTATGCCCCTGTCAAATAAACACCATTTCCTTGTTGGAACAACCCTTCTGAGGTCGGTAGTTCATTTTGTTTGACAAATAGCTGACAAGTATTAAATATTGGACTTGTAAAGTTCCTTCCCACACCTTGATAGCACATGGGGCCGTTTCTTTACTTTTGTCTGTTTCATGAGGCTGAGTTGCTATTTCAATGCTTAACCCAGCACAGGTTGAAAGCTTGCAAGGAGCCAGTCAGATTCGAACCTGGGACCAAAGTCTGGGTGTGGATACCACTACACCTCCAGCACAGTCATTGGACTTGTAGCAGTGCTCAAAATACTCTTTGTCACTTAAGGCAATGCAAATGTGATATGTTGATCTATGAATGCCAGCATATTTATGTCACAATGGAAGCAGTACCTCCATAAGTGACACATATTAAACATGCTGCAATATTTCTGTCAGCTGCGTCCAATACCTAAGCCGACATACATTGAGAACTGCATAGGCCTATGTACATTGAGAACTGCGTAGGCCTACGTACATTATGAACTGCGTAGGCCTAAATATATTGCTGACTCTCTGGGCAGAGCAAAAAAAAACACAACAGACTTATAACATCGTAAATCAACGAGTTGTTTGGTATGTCTCCCCTCTTGCTGTGAAACGGGGACTCCCCTTTTTCCCTTATTAGGGAGAGAGAGAGCTTGTGGTATGTCGAATTACTGGGTGAACGAGTAGTTTTTGGTTTACCGCAAGCCTGTGTCTTTATTGATGCTTTTGCTGCACGCTTGAGTGCTCAGTGGAGGATGTTGATTTTTTTTTGCTGGTGGGGGGGTGGAGGGGTCTTTGCCTTGCTGCTGTTTGTGTGTGGGAGGGGGAGCTGGGGGGGCTTTAGGGTTCTAAGGTTTTAACTGTCATTCATTCTGTGGGGCACTCCTGTTTTCATGGATGTTTGCGAAGAAAAAGAATTTCAGGATGTATAATTTGTACATTTCTCTGATATTAAATGTCAGAGAAATACTGAAACCTATTGAAACATTGAGAACTACAATGGCCTACATACATTGAGAACTATATAGTCATACATACATTGAGAACTACAGTGAAATAATGTAATTTTTTTTGGATTCTCATTGAAACCTATGGAAAAGATGTTAGGAGATCCATTGACACATAGCTCGCACAGCTGCTGCCTTGCAGCTCCAGCAAGCCAAGTTCAAACCTGACCCATCAATGCTGTCTATGTGGAGTTTGCATGTTCTCTCTGTAAATGTGAGAGTCTCTACATGCTTCAATCTCCTCCTACATCCCAAAGAAATGCATGTGGGTAGTTGATAGCCGGCTGTAAATTGCCGCTAAATGCGGGTGAGTGGTGGAACCTGGTTAATGGGAATGAGGGGATAATTAAATGAGTTAGTGCAAGTGGGTGCTTGATGGCCAGTGCAGAATCTGTGAGCTGGAGGCCTGTTTCCACTCTGCATGACCCTGTTGCTCTCTGACTACAACATCGTGCCAGTCGTGCATGCAGCCTGGTATAGCCGTTCCGATCAGTATTCTTACTTTCTTCTTCACCCAATTTCCCTCGGGATTAATAAAGTATATCTATCTATCTATCTATCTATCTATCTATCTATCATTACTAGTTAGTGACTGCTTCTTTCCTCTCACTGATTCTGTGTGAACCAGTGAGTCCTTCCTGCAGATTGATTGTTGCGCTAACATTCTGCAGCAACAAACAATCTGGAGAATCTTGGTGCAGTGGGGAGGGAGGGTTAGAAAGGAATTGCTGACATTTTAGGTCAAAACTCTCATCAACCCTAACCCCACCCTTCATCCCCACCATGGGCTACCACTTTATGTGTATGTTCTGCACCTCATTCCTACACTGACACAGTCACTGTCCCACTGTGTTTTCATAAGCCCTGCTGCTACCTAGCAGAGTTCCTCTGGTCAAATATGACTTTGTCACTTTGTCATTTCCTATCAGTCACCTTATACAGATATTCCTACACGCGTCACTTTAGGTATATACAGTCTGTGTATATAAGCTAATCTTATGTATATATACGGCCACACTCAGTCACTTATACATTGTGTTTTATAGGATTGCATTTATATTTATTGTGTTCTTTATGCTTTTTCTTTAAATCTGCATTGGATCTGGAGTGATAATCATTTTGTTCTCTATGCTTGTGAACTGAAGAATAACAATAAACAATCTTGAATCCTGAATCAGTTGCTCCAGATTCCAGCATCTGCAATCTCTTGTGTCTCCAGTTTGTCTTCTGTGATGAGCTCAAAACACTTTACCCAAGTGCAATGGTAACAATTTTGCAAATAGCAATTAGTACTCAATCAGCCGTTAATTTTATTTCTGAAATTGATAGAGTTTGTTAATCAAGTGAGTTGAAGAATTCTGTTGCATGAGGGTTGATGACAGATCAGTCACAATCTCATTGAATGGTGGAACAGGCTCGACAAGCTAAACCGCCTACTGTTGTTTCAATGTTCCTATCCAGATGGCAATTTACAGCAAACAAGCTTATAATTACCAGAGCCAGGCAGATAATCAGAGTACTTTTACATTTACCTCATGAATAAACTTAATAATGCGGTTTAAACCTATTGTCTGATGTTCTTTGTAAGTGATAACCAATACCCTGGTGGGTTTAAGGTAATCCAGTTGCCGGGGTTTGATGAATAATGTATTTCAGTTACGTTCCTCCTGTTGATGGTGTCATTCCAACTTTTGATTTCATTACTGCCTTGTAATTAAGTCTTTTGTAAATTTTCATTATGTCATTCAGAAGACAAAGGTATCGCAGTAATTACACAATGTTGCTGTAAGAACATAGCTAAACTCCATAGTTGTGTGTGTGTGTGTGTGTGTGTGTGTGTGTGTGTGTGTGTGTGTGTGTGTGTGTGTGTGTGCACGCGCGCGCGCCACCTGTTTTGTAATACACGCCATGGCACATCCATGGCACATGCATTGGGTACCATCGTAGTCCAGTGGTTAGCAAAACGGTACAATGGTATTACAGCTCAGAGCATTTCGGAGTTCAATTCTGGTGACGTTCCGTAAGGAGTCTCTGTATGTCCTCCCGGTAAATTGCATGGATTTTCTCTGGGTCCTCTGGTTTCTTCCCACTATCCAAAGACGTACCAGCTAGTTCAATTGGTCATTGTAAATTGTCCCGTGATTAGGTTAGGATTAATCGGGTTTGTCGGGGGTTACTGACACGGTGTGGCTTGAAGGGCCGGGAGGGCTGACTCTGCACTCTCACACTAAATAAATGAATAATATCTCAGCAAAGCTCCCACATCCATGACCTCTGACATGGAGAAGGGCTAAGACAACTGGAGTGTGGGAAATTCTTTGCAACCTCGACAGTGACAGAGACACGCACTGCTTTGCAGATGGGGCAAGAGATGGCTGATTTATGAGGGTGTGTACTCCTCCTTCTGCTTGTGTAATGATTCAGTATGCATCCAGTGAATAGCCTTAAACTTCTCAATGCTATCCCAAATCCTCCATCTTCACGTTGAGCAATTGTGGCCCAGAGATTCCAAGGAGACTCTAGGAGACCAGGAGATCCAGCAGGCGGTGCGGCACGGCAGCAGCGGCCTTTCGGATCTGGTGCTACTTTAATTTAGTTTTTTAATTTAATTTTAAGGCACAATTAGGGTTTAGGGCAATGGATAACAGAGTGACCATCTACCATGGCCAGATACTGCAACAATACAGAGATCACCCAAAAACAAACCTCATGAAGATCTTAAAAACGCGAACAACAGGAATTCTGCAGATGCTGGAAATTCAAGCAACACACACAAAAGTTGCTGGTGAACGCAGCAGGCCAGGCAGCATCTCTAGGAAGAGGTGTTGCCTCGCCTGCTGCGTTCACCAGCAACTTTTGTGTGTGTTGCTCATGAAGATCTGCTGGTTAAATTGCACAACCTCGGCTTGCTGACAGAATCAGGCCTGCAGTCCTCAGAGTCACCTGATGCCAGTGGCCGGAGGTGGGGACGTCGTAAGCGGTGTGCGAGGAAGCGGAAGCGAGGCAGGAGTCCGTGCCAGGAAAAAAAACAAGCCCTAGCCGGCCGGCTCTCCCGTCCATTCTGCTCTCCAATGGACATTAAATTGGACTACATTCGACTCCAGTGAAATACTCGGCGGGAGTACAGAAACGAACAGAATCCCGGACGCCACCATTCAGCTGTTTATTTATATAACAGATTTTCCCCCAAGCCATCAGACTACCAACCTACTGCTGTGCCTATTGTCTTGTTTATTATTTATTATAATGCCTGCACTGTTCTGTGTAATTTATGCAGTCCTGGGTAGGTCTGTAGTCTAGTGTAGTTTTTGTGTTGTTTTACGTAGTTCAGTGTAGTTTTTGTATTGTTTCATGTAGCACCATGGTCCTGAAAAACGTTGTCTCATTTTTACTGTGTACTGTACCAGCAGTTATGGTCGAAATGACAATAAAAAGTGACTTGACTTGACTTAAGGAAACATTACAGACAGTTGTATATATGTCCACCTTCCACAAGAGTTTGGAACAGAGTGTCTGTTTTGGGAATCTGATGTTTGGCATGGGAATGACATGGCCTGCACAGCATAGCTAACTGCAATGTCTAGGGCCCTCTATTCTGGGGACACTGGCCTGGTAGAGGACTCAAATATTTGTTTGCTTGGCCTAGGTTTTGGTTTATTGTACCAAGTACCACTGAAAATCTCGTCTTGCATACTGTTCATATAAATCAAATCATTACACAGTGTTTTGAGCTAGAATAAGGTAAAGCAATAACAATAAAGTATAAGTGCTACTGAAAAAGTGTTGTCCAGGTAAACAATAAAGTGCAAGATCATAATGAGGGAGATTGTGAGGCCAAGAGTCCATCTTGTCATACAAGAGGTCTGTTCAAGAGTCTGATAACAATGGGATAGAAGCCGTCCTTAATCCTGGTGGTACCTTTTTGCCAGGCATCTCTAGAAATATGGCTGGTTAGTCCCTCGCTAATAAGCCAATGGACCCAGCGGTGAGAAATCCACCTTTATTGAATTCCATACGTCTAGGGTCAATATGACTTGGGTCCCATCAGACCTTCGATCTGAGATGTTTCAACCACCCACACCCTAATCTTAGCGAATACTGTGTAAATGCTGCCCACTTGTAATTACCCGCTTGCAAGAAGTAACAAATTGTATGCTGCATACAATTATAAAGAAAGTATATTTATAAATTTCAGCTTGATCGAACAATTAGAGGGAAAATAAAAAGAAAAAAAATTAAAAGGGCCTATTACAGTTAACACAGTCCAAATGTGCACTTAAGTTGGAGCTCATCTTTAAGTTGTCTTTAACTCACGGGCTGGACCCACAGTCTGCATGGAAGCACACACCATGTTTCGGATGTCGCTCAACATCCATTTCAAATAAATTGGTCTTTCCTCCTTGAAGCCATTCATCTGCACAAAACACCCTATGCAGCAGGGACGGTATTCTCAGCCATCTTCCTTCCTGTCTTCTCCCAGCTCCCGCAAAAAAGACCTCGACCCCACACCAGTGTCCTTCACTAAAAAACACTCCGCTCAGCGTTCTCTGGAACCTCCTCCCAATTCCACCATCCTGACTGGATGATACTACATTCCTAAGCTTGAACATTACAACCCCCTATTTTTAGCTAACACCCAAACATGCTAAAAGCAGAACAGACTGGCTCTTACAGAACTGCTAAAATGAAAGACCTACAGCATAGCAGTAAAAATCTTAACACATGCTTTCAGACTTTTGTATCTTCTGCCCAATGGAAGAGGGAAGAAGAAAGGGTGAAATCTTTGATTACGCTGGCTGCTTTACAGAGGCAGCAAAAAATATATACAGAGTCCATAGTAGGGTGGCTGGTTCCCAGTTTGTGCTGAGCTGTGTCCACATCTCTCTGTAATTTCTTGGAGTCACGTGCAGAACGGTTGCCATACCAAGCATTATGCAGCTGATCGGATGCTTTCTATGGGCTATCAATAAAAGAGGGTTGTTGGAGATGTGCTAGATTTCTTTAACCTCCTGAGGAAGCAGAGGCATTGGTGAGCTTTCTTGATTAGAACCATAGAACCATTGAACACTACAACACAGAAAACAGGCCGTTCGGCCCTTCTAGTCTGTGCCAAAACTTTATTCCATTAGTCCCATTGACCTGCTTCCATCAATGTGGACCAGGGCAGGATGTTGTTGATGTCCACTTTGAGGTACTGCCCCTCCAACCCCTTTCTGAAGTCAGTGACCAGCTCTTTTGTTTTCTTGACATTGAGGAAACTGTTGTCATGACGCCATGTCACTAAGCTGTCAGTCTCCTTTCTGTACTCCAAGCTCATCATTATTTGCGACATAGCCCACTATGGTGGCATCATCCGCAAACCTGAAGGTGGAGTTGGGGCAGAATCAGGCCCTGCAATGATGAGTGTACAGGGAACAGGTTAGGGGACTGAGGATGCAACCTAGTTGTGCACCTTTGTTTCTGGTGGACCTTCCAGAGAACTTAAAGGATTTTGCATAGACCATGCTGGTGGGATCTTTCCAGTGCTGTGAGACGTTTGTTGCGGATGGTCGAGGTCTCAGAAACGCACGGGAAAAATAAGGAACACCACTGCCATGGATTCCACAAGTTTTGTACCATGTCTGAAGTCCTAGTCTTCAAGCACCCTTGTCATTAGTCGACCAGAGTCTGTGCAGCACATTGAAATCAGAGGTAGATTCCATCATCAATGCCTGGCTTTGCTGAGTGGTGGTTCCTGAGATATAGAGAGTGATCCATGTTTTCCAGGTCCCGCTGTGAACCTTTGTTGTTTGAGGGCAGTGTAATGCAGCAGGGGGCAGCTTCGCAGACGGCCTTGCCCTTGTGCAAGGCCACCCTCTCGCGGGCATTGACTTGAGCTGGCCATGCTGTGGAGCTTGGCCTCGCAGCACGAGCAAGTGCATTGCCCTCTGAAACCTGCAGCTTGATGGCTGAGATTCAGCAACCGGAGTATACACCCCACAGACTGAACAGGTTCCCATCAATTCTGAGGATGAGCTCTACTCCTTAGGGATGTTGGAGGTGCAGTGTTATGGTGTGTATGAATGGAGAGACAATGAGGCAGCCTTGCTTGATATTATTGGCTTTGAGACTGATTCTGTTGTAGACTCACTGGATGGCATCGTGGCTTGCATGCTGTCATGTAAAGCACAGGAATAAACACACCAGATACTTGATAAATCACATACTCCTTGTTATTTATTATTGCTGGGCAAATTTCCAGAGCTCATTTCTTAATAGCACCCGCAGGAGAGCCCAGACCAGACGGACAACAACGGTTCATCACCTGAAGGTGGACTCATCATATCAAATCTAACAGGGGATGACCGAAATATGATGACCTTGCCACAACATCCCCATCCGACTGATGAACGAAACAAAAGCCTGGGGTTTCCTATAATCACTGAGCTTGCAGTATCCTTGACAACTTGAACTGAATTGGCAAATTGCAAAAACCTTTTCGACACAGTTGTGTAAAGAAGCTCATTTTAACAACACCGACATCTGATGTCGGTTGTTAGGAATGCTGATTCAGAATGAAGGTGATTGAAATTCTCAAATAGCTTGAGGTGATCATTCTCATTCTCTGAGAACTGAGACATAGTGGGGAAAAGGCACACATTCCCATAGAACATTCCTCAACCTTGGGAGTGCTTTACATTTGAAGTACAGTACTCTTGTAATGTAGGAAATGCAGTAAAGCTCCTATTAACAGTGATATTGATGCAGACCTAGTATATTGTCTATAGCAATGGTTCCAGTAGCAATAGCTGCCATGGTAGTGTAGCGGCTAGCGTGATGCTATTACAGGTTGGGGTGTCAGAGTTCAGAGTTCAATTTTGGCATCCTCCGTAAGCAGTCTCTGTACTGTGGAATGTGTGGGTTTTCCTGGGGTGCTCTGGTTTCTTCCCCCAGTCCAAAGACATATTGTGTAGGCTAATTGGTCATTGTAAATTGTCCGGTGTTTAGGTCAGGGTTATGTGGCTGTTGTCGGAGGTTTCTGAGGCAGCATGTCTCAAAGGGCCAGAAGGGCCTACTCCACACTGAATCTCTAAATAAAGTAAATAAAAGTTCCCTATTTAAAAGGACTAATGTCTATCCAAGAGAGGAGCCTGGGACTTGATTTGAAGTCAACATCTTTGGCATATAGTACTCCCTCAATAGGGCAGCACAGTAACGTAGAGGTCAGCATGCCAGTGATTCGTGCTCAGTTCCTCCCTGACCTGCCCAACATCTCTAACGTCCTGTATTTCAGGTAATTGTCGCAACCAAGAAGCAACTACTTGGAATGCCATTCACTTAAGTAAATGCTGTGATAATTTGTCCATCTTAAGGTAATTATATTAAAGTAATGGGACATATTAATGTCGAGTTTGTACGTTCTCCTGATAACCATGTGGATTTCCTCTGGATGCTGCGGTTTCCTCCCACATTCCAAAGATGTACGAGTTAGGGTTAGTAAGTTTTGGGCATGCTACACTAGCGCCAGAGGTGTGGTGACACCCGTGAGCTGCCCCCAGCACGTCCTTGGACTGCGTTAGTCATTGACTCAAATGACACATTTCACTGTATGTTTCAACGTACATGTGACAAATAAAACTAATCCCTGTCAAATCTCTCTTACTGGAGTCTCAGCACAGAATATATTTGCTTTGAGGGCTCTGGGGTGAGATTTAAACCTTCCGTTTCGAAGGAAGGAGAGCCGCCCATTGAGCCACATTACTATTAGGATAATAGAATATATCTGCTAAATACAGGTACTCTCATGCTATTAATAATAAATTATGATATGAGAGTATTTGTATTTTGGAGATACATTTTTAACATAGCAACAGCACATTAGTATGGCCCATTACTGGGACATTAACTTAATTAGCACAGCACATCAGATAAAATGGCCCAATTATCACTGCATCTACTTAAGGAGTATAGCCTCCCAAGTAGTTGCTTCTCGATTGCAGTAACTAATTAAATAAAAATGAAACATGGGTAAGTCAGGCAGCATCTGTGGAGACAGAAACAGAATATTTCAGACTTTGAATTTTCTTTGGGGGCTTGACTTCTTGTCAAGATGGCGCCGGTGAACAATGATTCCTCAGGCGATATCTTCCAGATAGTCAATCATTTCAGCTTTTCTATGTCTTCTGCTTATTCTTTTTATCTTAGTTTTGTTTTTGAAACTATTGGAGCCTGTGACTTACAGTCTGTAGTTCGATTGAGTGAGCTCGCACTCTGCTGTCCCCAAGAAAAACTCCAGGAGAGAAATGCGAACACGAGCTACCACGAGGAGAACCTCAGAGATGAGGGTCCATGATCAACTACATTTCTCGCCGATTAAAGCATCAAGGTAAATGCAGAGGACAGCGAGTGGTTCTCGGAGAGGCCACTGGTTCGTGTCACTTTCCTCAGTGGGGCCTTTGCTGCCGGAGGGGCCCACGGTTTGAGCTGCTGCCGTCGATGGGGATGTTGCCACTGGTTTGGACCACTGCCACTGGTTCAGGCTGCTGAGCCCCAATGCTGTTGGAGATGTTATAGAAATTCTGAGATTTATGGATTGGACTGAAGTTCAAACTAACTGTTGTTCATACCGACCTTTTTCAGTTCTATTTTTTTTAAAGTTCTCACCTATTCTTTCTTGTTGCTGATTGGCGGGCTGGGGGTTCGGGTGATCTTTTTTTAGATTATGAGGACGCTCAGTCCTCGTTTATTGTCATTTAGGGATACATGCATTAAAAAATGATACAATGTTCCTCCAGAAAGATATCACAGAAACACAGGACAAACCAAGACTAAAACTGACAAAACCACATAATTATAACATATAGTTACAATAGTGCAAAGCAATACCATAATTTGATAAAGAGCAGACCATGGGCACGGTAAAAAAAAAGTCTCAAGTCCCGATAGACTCGTATGGCTAGATTTGAGAACAGCTTCTTTCCAACTATGATAAAACTGCTGAACGGATCCTGACCCGGATCTGGCCGTACCCTCCAAATATCCGGACCTGCATCTCGGTTTTTTTGCACTACCTTACTTTCCATGTTTCTATTTTCTATTTATGATTTATAATTTAAATTTTTAATAGTTACTATCGATTTGTAATCCAGGGAGCGGGAAGCACAGAATCAAATATCGCTCTGATGATTGTATGTTCTAGTATCAATTGTTTGGCGACAAATAAGTATAAAGTATAAAGCCCCATCATCTCACGCAGATGGTAGAAGGGAGAAACTCTCCCTACCATGAACCCCAACCGCAGCAGACTCTGAGTCTGTCCGAAAACTTTGAGCCTCCGACCAGCCCTCCGACACCGAGCACCATCTCTGCCGAGCACTTCGACCCCGCCCCGGCTGCCGAGCAACAAGCAAGGCCGAGGACTCGGGGCCTTCTCCTCCAGAGATTCTGGATCACACAGTAGCAGCGGTAGCGAAACAGGCATTTCAGAAGTTTCACCAGATGTTTTTCCGTGCTCTCACATCTGTCTCCATCAAATCAGGATTGTGCACGGCACCCCACTTGACAGATAACAGATATCATTCACCGGAGTGGCCGCTGCGTGCTGCGTCACGCCGCCATCTTCTCCTCCTCTGATCTGCTTGTTTTTGTGCAAGGGAGGGGGTGGGGTGTTTGGGGTTTGCGAATTTTTGTTTTTTTTCTTTTCCTTCAGGAGGTAGTAACGTCTTTCTTTCAACCACTTGTATGGTTTTCTGTAATCTGTGGCCATCTGGAGAAGACAGATTTCAGAGTTGTATTCTGCATACATATTTCGATAATAAAGTGAATTTTTGCGGGTCTGTGACAGGGCAGAGATCAAGAGAGCCTGTCTGACACAAGTGGCGATGGTAATCTCGAATGGTGAGAGGAGATACAACTGAAAGGAGTTGAGTAAGATCAGATGGCAGAAAAGGTACTGCTGAAACAAACATGGTTTGATTTGAGTGTTGAATTAATATTTTTGACCTAGTCAACAGATCAGAGTTTTTCCAACTGACTCAGGAGTTGTACATATTAAAATTTCTGAGGTTCCATTGAAACTGGTTATCATGCTTTAAGATAATTGAATTTATCATTAATGTTGAAAGGCTACATTCATAGATTGTTATGAATTCGGCATTGCTACATTGCATTTAGCTGCTGAAGTTTGACTCATGTGCTTTCTCAAAGTACATCTCCTTATAAGGCAGTGTTCAAGTGAATAATTTCAAGTTCCTGGGTGTCAAGCTCTCTGAGCAGCTAACCTGGTCCCAACATATCGATACAGCTCTAAAGAAGGCAAAACAATGGCCATATTTCATTAGGAGTTTGATGAGATTTGGTTTGTCACCTAAACACTCAAAAATTAACATAGATGTATTGTACCCTGACAGACTGCATCACTGTCTGATATGGGAGTGGGGGGAGGTGGGGGGGGTGGGGTTATACTACTGCACAGAACCAAAAGAAGCTACAGAAAGTTGTAGAATTATTGAATTGAATTGACTTTATTACTTACATCCTTCGTATGCATGAGTAAAAATCTTTACGTTATGGCTCTGTCTAAATGTGCAATGTGCAATTTATAGTAATTTATAATAAATAGTATGTACAACAGGATAGTCAATATAACATAGAAATACAAACACAAAATAATCTGCAGATGCTGTTGTCAAAGGAACACTCACAATGCGCATAGAAATACAGTTGTGTCAGCATGAGTTAAGCAGTCTGATGGGCTGGTGGAAGAAGTTGTCCTGCAGCCTGTTGGTCCTGGCTTTTATGCTGCGGTACCATTTCCCGGATGGTAGCAGCTGGAACAGTTAGTTTGTGGTTGGGGTGACTCGAGTCCCCAATGATCCTTCGTGCCCTTTTTACACACCTTTCTTTGTAAATGTCCTGAATAGTAGGAATTTTACATCTACAGAGGCACTGGGCTGTCCACACCACTCTCTTCAGAGTCCTGTGATTGAGGGAAGTACAGTTCCCATACCAGGCAGTGATGCAGCCAATCAGGATGCTTTCAACTATGCCCTTATAGAACGTTCTTAGGATTTGGGGGTCCATACCAAACTTCCTCAACCATCTGAGGTGAAAGAGGTGCTGTTGTGCCTTTTTCACCACACAGCCAGTATATACAGACCACGTGAGGTCCTCCGTGATGTTTATACCGAGGAAGTTAAAGCTGTTCACCCTCTCAACCCCAGATCCATTGATGTCAACAGGGGTTAACCTGTCTCCATTCCTCCTGTAATCCACAACCAGCTCCTTTGTTTTTGCAACATTGAGGGAAAAGGTGTTTCTTGACACCACTGTGTCAGGGTGATGACTTCTTCTCTGTAGGCTGCCTCATTATTATTGGAGACTAGGCCAATCAGTGTAGTGTCATCAGCAAATTTAATTAGCAGATTAGAGCTGTGGGTGGCGACATAGTCATGGGTATACAGGGAGTAAAAGAGAGGGCTTAGTAAACAGCCCTGAGGGGCACCTGTGTTGAGGATCAGAGGGACAGAGGTAAGGGAACCCACTCTTACTACATGTCAGCAATCTGACAGGAAGTCCAGGATCCAGCTACGTAAAGCAGGTTGAAGGCTGAGGTCTCTGAGCTTCTTGTCGAACCTAGAGGGAATTATGGTGTTGAATGCTGAAATGTAATCCAAGAACAGCATTCTCACATAAGCATCCCTCTTCTCCAGATGTGTAAGGATGGTGTGTAGAGCTGTGGCTATTGCACCATCTGTCTTATCGGGTGCATCAGTAGGCGAATTGTAGGGGGTCTAGTGTGGGTGGTAGCATGCTGCAGATGTAGTCCCCGACCAGCCTCTCAAACATTTGCTTATTATTGAAGTGATTGCCACAGGACACCGGTCGTTCAGACAGCTGCATCTTGGGTACTTGCCTCCATCGTACCCAAGAAATCTTCAAGGAGCTGTGCCTCAAAGAGCCGATGTCCATTATTAAGGACCGACATCACCGAGGACATGCCCTCTTCTCATTGTTACCATCAGGACGGAGGTACAGAAGCCTGAAAGCACACTCTCAATGATTCTGGAACAGCTACTTTCCCTCTGCCATCCGATTCCTAAATGAACATGGAACCCATGAACTCCACATCACTTTTTTAAAAACATATATTATTTCTGTATTTGCACTATTTTTAATCTATATATATATTTACTGTCATTTAATTTGTTTTTCTTTCTGTGTTATCACATATTGCATTGAACTGCTGCAGCAGCTGCTGAGATAACAAACTTCACTACACATGCCGGTGACAATAAATCTGATTCTTATTCTATTTGTGACGTACAATTATTGGGGGAGTTAGATCTGGTTAAAACCCATCAGTCTACGGTGCCTTGGAAAAAGTATCCAACCCACAACCCTTTGTTCACATAAATGAATATTACAACCAGGGAATTTGATCAGTTTAACTGAGAAATTTTGTTTGTGAATCACATGCTTTTTTCACAGTAGAGCCCAAAAACAAACAAGGAAAATTATAAAGAATGAAAAGCTAAGAAGTCAGATACTGAAGTGTCAGCAGTTCAGAAGTGCTCAGCATTTAGCTGAATCACCCCTTGCAGCTATTATAGTCAGTGGTCTTTTTAGATAAGTCTCCATTAGCTTTGCACAACATGATGGAGCAACATTTGCCCATTCCTCCTTGCAAAATTGCTCAAGCTGTGCCAGGTTAGTAGGGGAGTAGAGGTGGACAGTATTCTTGAGGTCTTGCCAGAGATGTGCCATCGGCTGAAGGTCAGGACTGCCTGGGCCACTCAGGGACATCAATTTTCTTCATTTGAAGCCACTCCACAGTTGCTCTGGCGGTGTGCTTTGGGTCGCTATGCTGATGAAAGACAAACTTCCCCTCTCCAGTTTAAGCTTTCTGGCAGAGGCTAGCAAGTTTTTACCCGGAACCTCTCTGTATTTAGCAGCATTCATATTCCCATCAATCCTGACAAGATGTACAGGCCCTGCTGCTGAAAAGCATCCCCATTGCATGATTATACCTCCATCATACCTTACAGTAGAGGTGGGAATACCTGGCTGATGCACTTTATTAGATTTATACCATACATACCATTTAGTGTTGAGGCCAGGAAGTTCCACTTTAGTCTCATGCGACCACAAGACTTTCTTCCACATCTTTTCATTACCTTCTAAGTGACACTTTACAAAGTCTTTATGGGCAAGGATATGCTTTTTTTAAGCCAGGGCTTCTTCCTTGCCACTCCTCCATTAATACTCATTTTGTTCAAGGCCTTAAAGATTATGGAGACCTGAAGTTCATCTGCAGTTGCAGTGACTGACTTCCGCAGCTCACTCAGAGTTATTTTTGGCCTCATAGAACAAGTGCCATTCTCCAGCGACAGCCTGACCTAGGCACTGTGTTTGTGGTTTCATATTTTTTATCCACTTTTTCATGATAGACTGCACTGAGCTCCGAGGAATGTTCAGTGCCTTTGGGATGGTCTTGTACCCTCCCCAGATTTGTGCTTCTCTATTATAATTTCCCTGACTTGTCTTGAATGCTCTTTTTGTCTAGATTTTGGTTTGATCTGTTGAAAATCTACCATACCATTGGACCTTACAGAAAGAAGGGGTATTTATTCTTATGATTTCCTTCAAAACAGTTGATGCTCCAATTTTCTACATCAGCAAACTGGGTGAGTTGGTAAGGTGATGCAAAACATTCCACCTGATGAAAGGTAGCATAGTAATTACAAAGGGTATGAATACTTTTTCAGACTCACATTTGTAGTTTTTAATTTTTAGTTAATTGATAACAGGTTTTGGAATATTTCTTTTGATTTGATATGATGCACAATGTTTTGTAGATTAGCTCAAAACAATCCTACTTCAATATATTTTACATTTAGAAGATGAGATAGTAAAATGTGAAAGTAGTTGTGGGGGCTGAATACTTTTTCAAAGCACTGTATTTCTCTTTCCACTTTTGTTATATTTCTCTCTCCTTCCTCCTCTGGGCATCACATCTATCCTTCCAGTTACCAAGTTGCAAAAACTTCATGCTCAACATTTTGAAACTTTGAACACCTCAACACCTTTGAAACTACTGATTCTCTTCATGCACAGTTTCATTGCTCTAGAGGTAAATAGGACACTGTTTTATTTGCACTTTGACATATTAGAGGAAGAAGAAAGCCCTTAACTCTGAGTGGAGTCATTGCGACGCCATCATGACAGAGTTTTTTTTTTGCAGGCTTTCTTATTTTTATGAGGCTGAGTTGCTAGCTCGACACTCAGCCCAGCACGGATGGAAAGCGTACAAGGGAGCCGGCTGGATTCAAACTCGGGAGCCTTCGCTCCAAAGACCGGCACTGATGCCACTACACCACCAGCTAGCTGACTTTGACATATTACCTGATGCTTAACCTGTGGTGCTGATTTCCTTCCTCATCAGGGTAATGCACAAAGTCTTATTGTACAGTTTATTTCCACTGTCTCTCAACCAGTAAGTTGCTAGTGTAGCCCCTTTACATAGCAGATTTGGCCTCAAGTACGTAGCATTTCGCTTTAGACAAGACACATTTTTTTAAAAAAAGGAGGGGTCTATAACTAACAGAATTAGTGACTCCTGCAAGGTACCAAGTAAAAACAAGACAACATCATGAGCCAAATGCAGTGAGAGAAAAAGAGCGGCTTTATAAAATGATGTCCATTAATATCCTTGCCACTTGGTACTGCAGTTTCTAGGTGTGATTGTTAGGTAGATTGCCAAACACCTCCATTTTGGCTAAGAATAGAGGGATCAGCATATATATTCGGAGTGTGCCTGATGGACCTGTAAGCATCTCATACAGACTCTTTTTTTAATTCCTAGATGAGATGAGGGAATCACAAGGAAGCTTAGCATGCAGCATGCATCCTTTTTAAAGATTGCGGAGAGGCACCTCAGTTCTTGTTGTGAAGGCATTCCCACTGTTGTGGTAGATTTCAGGATTTGGGTACGGGGTGATTGAAGGCATGGCCATATATTTCCAAACCAGGATGAGTGATTAACCTGGAAGGAAAATACCAGCTGGTGTTCACATGAATCTTCTCATTAAAGCAAGGGACGTTTCTCAACTTGCATCCTACACTTCCTTAGATCCAAGTTAAAACTTGTCAATATTTTTTTCTCTCCAACTTTTCTCTCTCCCCTTCCCCTGGGGCTTCACACCTATCACTCTAATTATCAGATTGCTAAAAGTTCAGGGCAAGTATCTCGGGTAATAATGAGTTTGAGTACAGAGAGGAAACTAAAATCCTGGTGGCATGGTGCGAAGACAATAACCTATCCCTCAATGTCAGCAAGATGAAGGAATTGGTTGTTGACTTCAGAAGGAGTAGCAGACCACACGACCCCATTTACATCGGTGGTGCGCAAGTGGAACAGGTCAAAAGCTTTAAGCCCCTCGGGGTCAATATCACAAATGACCTGACTTAGTTCAACCAAGCAGAGTCCATTGCCAAGAAGGCCCACCAATGCCTTTACTTCCTGAGAAAACTAAAGAAATTTAGCCTGTCCCCTAAAACCCTCACTAATTTTTATACGAACGTTTGTAGATGCACCATAGAAAGCATTCTTCTAGGGTGCATCACAACCTGGTATGGAAGTTGTCCTGTCCAAGACCAAAAGAAGCTGCAGAAGATCTTGAACACGGCGCGGCACATCACACAAACCAATCTTCCATCCGTGGACTCATTTTACACCACACGCTGTCGGAGCAGTGCTGCCAGGATAATCAAGGACACGACCCACCCAGCCAACACAGTTTTCGTCCCTCTTCCTTCCGGGAGAAGGCTCAGGAGCTTGAAGACTCATACAGCCAAATTTGGGAACCGCTTCTTTCCAACTGTGATAAGACTGCTGAACGGATCCTGACCCAGATCTGGGCCGTACCCTCCAAATATCCGGACCAGCCTCTCGGTTTTTTTGCACTACCTTACTTCCCATTTTTCTATTTTCTATTTATGATTTATAATTTAAATGTTTAATATTTACTATCGATTTGTAATCCAGGGAGCGGGAAGCGCAGAATCAAATATCGCTGTGATGATTGTACGTTCTAGTATCAATTGTTTGGCGACAATAAAGTATAAAGTAAAGTTCAAGGTACATCAACCCAAACTACTTTTGAAACTATTGATTCTCTTTGAGCACAGCTCTGTTCCTCTGGTAGTAAATAGCACTCTGTTTTATTTGACTGCTGTTTGACCATTGACATTGATTTACTTTCTCGTCTGGTCAGTACCTAGAGGCTTATTGTGCAAATTATTTGTCCTTCAAAATGGTAGCTTTGTATCATAATAAATTTTATTCATAATAAAAATTATTTTCATATGGTCCCCAGCATATAATAATTGAGGGGATTCCTGTCCCAGATTAGGCCCCTTCCTATCCAGTAACAGAAGAACCCTATTTTGTGGTTTTCACCCACTGAGCCCATGTGGTAGCTGCACCAAGCTTCAGTGCAGCTCTTAGCATGTACAGTACTCCTGCAGCCTGGAATATGACACAGACATCTTGAAATGGTAGTTGCTGTGGCTTTTAGAAGATATAATCAAAAAAAAAGCACAACTTTGGAAAATAGCTACAGTGCACTTTGCAGATTGGATACCCTGCAGTCACAATGCACCACTGGTGGCTAGATTGCATTCTCACAGTGGTGGAAGAGGTTTCAATCAGGTGGGCTGCATTGTCCTGGATAGTACTGTTTGATTACCTCTTATCCAAAATGCTTGGGACCAGAAGTGTTTCAGATTTTGGATTCTTTTGGATTTTGGAATATATAATGAGGTAGCTTGGGATCGCCATAATTTCCAACTCTGAATTCGTGCATTGCTAGTAAGCAGTCTTTGTTTTACAGTTGTTCGTCACACATATATACTTAACAGTAAAAATTATTACATACCGTTAATGTAATGACAATATAATGTGTGCAGGGTAACAAAAGCAGCACAGTAGCATTGGGAAAATACCTGAATCAGCTGTTTAACAACAAGAAATAATGGCAGGCTTTCAGTCTCCACCTACGATGTCATGTTTTGATTAAAAGGTTACAGTACACTGTAATTGTATTTTTTTAGGTTTTATGTATGGTTAAAAAACAATCAGCATTGTAGTTTTGATCTGGTGTTAGATTTTCATCAGTGATGTTGGCAACTCAATGTATGCTGCTTCGTGATTAGCAGATGCTTGATCACCTCAAATATTTAAAAAAATTGATGCCATGCCTCTTCTTAAATTTCTGCAGCCTGCCTGTTGAATATTCACAATAACTTTCAAATTTCAGTTAAGAATGATAGATCTTTCCTTGTTTCAGGATCAGCATACCATCAAGCTGCACATGTTCACTCTGACGCTGAATCCACTCTTACAATACATGTTGAGATCTTCATTTTTTACTTTATGCAGTGCTTTTCTATTTTTCATTAACTTCTGTTCATTAAAAATGTGACACTACTCAGAACTGTCTGTGGTGCGCAGAGACCTCAGCATCGCCTGGGAATCTTCCCAGTACCTTGTGGAATTTTCCATTTGTGGTCAGGGCTCAAAAACAATTTGGATTTTGGAGGTTTTAGGATTTTGGATTTTCAACCTGCACTAAGCATCTTGATTGTTGTTGCAATCATCCAGGCAAATGGACAATATTCCATATAGTTTTGACTGGTGCCTTGTAGATTATCCAAAAGATTTGATGGAGTTAGTTGGAAAGTCATTCACTGCAGAATACCTAGCCTCATCTTCAACAATTGCTCAGTTTGATTTTTAAATACCATTGCTTGGGCTTTCTTTCATACAGGGATATAAGCACTTTGCTAGTCGATAGTTCAAAAATTCAATTTTTTTCCATATTGCCATGATCAGTCATTCTGCTTAATCCAACTTTCTGCTTAATTCAACATTTTTTAAGAACAAAAATAATCAAAATTTTACTTCTTTTAAGATTTGTCTCATTAATAAAGTCAAACAGGACTTTTGTAGTTTGCAAAGGTTCTTTTTTGAGGTGAATCTCTTTTCTAAAATAAAACTTGCTCTTCACAAATTCATTTCTTAATGCTAGCATGTATAATGAAGTTCACTGTGCACAAAATACGTATCTGTTCAAAGTCAGTTTGATATTTCAGGGAATTGCACTGTGTTTTTGAAGTGCTAAAACTTGCACAAATCACAGACCCATCTACTTGCTGCTGTGTGAGAGCACACCTTTTTGAGAAAATCATTCTTCTGCAGACTTTCTATAAAATGTGAAATAACAGATGGCTGAGGGCAAAATACTGAGTTGCAAAAATGTTCTGTTGGGTTTGTGTTTTCCATACATCTGTGCATCAAACACAGCTAAGCCCAACGCACAGGAGTGTCATGTACCATACCACACTGTCCGTTCTCTAATGCACCAGTGAAAAGAAATTACTACTTTAATACCTAGAAAGTAGACATATCTGATTTGGAAAGATGTGTTTGGTAAATATGGCAATAAATGATTAAAATATCAGTTATCATAGTCACAAAATGACATAGGGACCAATTTCAATACAATCCTTTCCCTTCCCAAATTAGATATACTGAGTCAAATTGGAAGTTTTCTGGATGTTGTTTCATGTTTAATTTCACATTTAAAAACTCAAAAGCATTTTTTCACTCTGGTCAGTCTTACAATGCAACTACTTCGAGTAAACATGAAGCAAAATTTATCTTCTGTGTCTCTGAAAAAGTGCCATTGTGATGTCACAAATGTGTTACATATTCAAGACCACTTTCATTTGTCTTTCTACAGAGACTTTAATCATTTGTTTATCTAATCTGAGGTTCTATATTTTATGGCGTAGGTACACCATGCACAGCAGTAGTGAGCAAGCCTGGGGAATTCTGAGCAACTCAGAAAAATTACAATCGGCATAGAAATGTTGTGAGAATTTTTGGCTGCTGTGTCCCTAGGTCCTCATGGGCTTCATCTTAAAGTCTTAAAAGAAGTGGCAAACCCCATCTTCTTACCTCCTTAATAGATATAGAGATCCTCTTGTCCTCGCCTACCACCCCATAAGTCTCCATATCCAACACACAATTCTCCGCAATTTCCAACATCTTCAATGGGATCCTATCACCAAACCCATCTTTACTTTCCCCCCTCCCTCACCCCCACTCTCCGCTTTCCACAGGGATTGCACCCTCCATGATTCCCTTATGTATTCATCCCTCCTCACTAATCTCCCTTCTGGCACATATCTAGACATCCCACCTCTCCCGGAAGTTCCGGGAGTCTCCCGCATATCGATAGTGGCTCCCTGACGCCCAGAAATTATATACAATATCCCGGAAATAGATTTTTTTGAGAGGGAGAGGGAGAGCGAGAGCAAGCATCCTGATTGGTCTCTCTTCGTGCTAGGAGTGGTCCCCAACCACCGGGCCGTGAGGAAACAATATGATTTGGCGATATGAGTCAGCTGCACCTTTCCTCATTCCCTGTCACATACTGTTGAATTGAATGCACAAGAGGTCATCAGTGACCCGAGACGTGCAACGAAATGGGTCTGTGACCCATTTGTCAATGTCCCCGGTGAATCATCCACGTCAGCGCCGGAAAAAGATCAACTCCTCGAGCTTGCAAATGACGGTGGGCTGAATAGAATCTCTGCCGGCATTCCGGATCAAAGACAAGGCTGAATATCCTGAGATAGCCACAGAAGCACTGAAAACGTTGCTTCCATTTCCAACATACCTCTGTGAAGCGGAGTTTTCTGCAATGAATGCATCGAAAACTAAACTGTGGAATAGACTGGACATAAGGAACCCCCTTTGAGTATCGCTGTCTCCCATCACCCCTCGATAGACCATCTTGTTGCAGGAAAACAAGCCCAGGGCTCCCACTGATGCAGCGATATTGGTGTGTTGCAATGATTTTATATGTTCATACGGGGAAAATATGTGCTGTATGTTTAATATCCAAACGTTACTTAAAATGTTATGATGCAATTGACTTATCACCTACATTCCGGTTGTGATTAACACCCCCGCCCCCGGTCGGCCGATCCCCAAGAATATTGTCAATATTAAACCGGTCTGCGGTGCAAAAGCGATTGCGGACCCCTGCTAAGTAGACCTATCAGTTTTCTCTGTGGGCAGGCTTTACAGTCGACCTCAAAAATAATGACAGTGTTGCTCACTGCACTGTTTGCAACAGTGACTTCTCTATTGCCCATGGTGGGTTAAAATGTAAAAGACATGTTGAGGTGAGTTTAACAGGTGTCATTCGCTCATTAGCATAGCTAACGTTATTTAAACTAGCTGGCTGGCTGCTAAGGAGCTACGCTATTGATGTCCTACTTGATGAGGCTAAACTCCCTGCAGACTTGCTTAAAGTTGTAATAGAATAAACATGATAATATAATATAAGTACATATTTTAATATCACATTTTCTGTATATACTCGATTTGGTTTACAGATTAGACAAAATCACTAAACAAAGTATTACATACACCCTTGGAGGTCGACCGTGGGGGGGAGGGGGGGATATGGGGTTGCGAGGGGTGGGGGTGCTACCTCCTTGAAATGAGATTTTGCAGGGTGGGATGTCTGCATATCTCTGTAAGCGACAAAAATCCAACACCTGCCTTTCACCTCCATTCACGGCCCCAAACAGTCCTTCTATGTGAGGCAACACCTTGTCGAGCACTTCAGCTCCATTCACAAAAAAATAAAATGGAATTTCCTGATGGCCAACCATTTTAATTCCTCTTCCTATTCTCTATCCAACATGTCGGTCCATGGCCTCCTCTTCAACCATGATGAAGCCTCCCTTAGGGTGGAGGAGCAACACCTCGTATTTCGTCTAGGTAGCCTTCAATTTGATGGCATAAACATCGATTTCTCCTTCCAGTATCTTTCCCTCCCCCTTCATTCTTCTGTTCCCCACTCTGGCATCTTACCTCTTCTCGTCACCTGCCTACCATCTCCTCCAATTACCCTCCTCCTTCCCTTTCTCCCATCGTCCACTCTCCTCGCCTGTCAGGTTCCTTCTCCTCCAGCCCTTTACCTTTCCCACCAACCTGGTTTCACCTATCATCCTCTAGCTTGTCCTCCTTCCCTTCCCTTCAACTTTTTATTCTAGAATCTTCTCCCTTCCTTTCTTCCTTTCTATTCCTGATTAAGTGTCTTGGCCTGAAACATCAACTCCCCCCCCCCCCCACACCATTTCCGTGGATGCTGGCTGACTTGTTAGGTTCCACCAACATATTGTGTGTGTTGCTCTGGATTTCCAGCATCTCCAGAATCTCTTATGTTAATGATATGAGATAGTTAATGGTTTGGTCTTACTTTTCCAATGTTACCTAGATTCAGGAAATTTGTTTGTTTCACACAAAGGGTGGTAGGTACCTGGAATGAGCTGTCAGAAGAAGTAATTGAGGCAACTTATAAAATACAGTTGGACAGGTCGATAGTTTGTAAAGGTTAGCAGGGTTGGAAAGATTTATGGGCCAAATAATAGCAAATGTCACTGGCTTGGATAGGGCATTTTGGTCGCCATGCACCATTAGGTTGAAGGGATGTTTCTGTGCTCTATGTGTCTGACACTGGGAACTACTTCATTCATAAAGGGAGAGACAGACAGAAAATGATAAACCGCAGGCCAGTTAACTTAGCATCGGAGAAGCTATTAGCAAATCCATCAAGACTCGGGGACATAACAGTTAAGAGTTCCAACAATTTGCTGAGTACCATTTTGTTGACAGTATGATTTTCCCAAGTTTCTCCCTCTCTTCCAATTCCCTATTAGCATCAATTTTATGATGTTACTTGTATCCTCCATTGTGACACTTCATAAAATTGAAGGTAATTAGATAAAACCACCATGGCTTTGTGAAAGGGAAATCATGTTTGACCAATTTATTGTAGTATTTCAGAAAGCAGCTGCTGCAGATGAAGGGATATTGTGTACTTGGGATTCCAGAAGGCATTTAATATGTCACTATATCAAAAGTTTTTGCAGCAAGTAAAGGCTCATAGTGTTGGAAATAACGTAATGGGCAAGTAACAGAGAATAGGAATAACTAGGTTTTTTTCTGGTTGGCAAGGTGTACCATGTGCTATGACATTGGGATATATATACTATAAAAAGTATTCATCCCCACCCCGCCCCTGGATGTTTTCATGTTTTATTGTTTTACAACATTGAATCACAATGGATTTAATTCTGCTTTTTTAACACTGATCAACAGAAAATACTTCTTTGTGTCAAAAGTGAAAACAAATTTCTACAAATTGGTTCAATTTTTTTGCAATTATTAACCACAAAATAATTGATTACATAATTACTCACCCCACTCAAGTCGGTATTTAGAAGATTCACCTTTGGCAGCAATTACAGCCTTGAGTCTGTGTGAATGGGTCTCTACCAGCTTTGCGTATCCGGACACTGCTATTATTCCCCATTCTTCTGGACAAAACTGCTCAGACTCTGTTAAATTGCATGGATATTGAGAGTGAACAGTCCCCTTTTCAAGTCCAGCCACAAATTCTCAATTGGATTGGGGTCTGGACTCTGACTTGGCCACTCCAGGACATTCACTTTGTGTTTAAGCTATTCCTGTGCAGCTTGGGCTTTATGTTTGGGCTCACCATCTTGCTGGAAAGGAAAGCTTCTTTCAGGTAGCAATTCTACAGATTGCATTGGGTTCTCCTCCAGAATTTCCCTGTATTTTGCTGCATTCACTTTACCCTGCCTTCACAAGCCTTCCAGGGCCTGCTGCAGTGAAACTTCACCACATCATGATGCAGCCACCACCATGTTTCATGGTAAGGATGGTGTGTTTTTGATGATGTGTGGTGTTTGGCTTACTCTGAACATAGTGTTTAGCCTGATTGCCTAAAAGCTCAATTTTGATATAATCAGACCCATAAAATCTTCTAGCTGACTTCTAGCAAACTCTAGCCAAGGTTTCATGTGAGTTTTTTTTTCCCAGCTGTGGCTTTTTCTTTGCCACTCTCCCATAAAGCTGTGACTGGTGAAAAACCCGGGCAACAGTTGTAGGCGCTGTCTCTCCCATTTCAGCCACTGAAGCTTGTAACTCCTCCAGAGTTGTCATAGGTCTCTTGGTGACCTCCCTCACTAGTCCCCTTCTTACACAGTCACTCAGATTTTGGGGACAGCCTGCTCTAGGCAGATTTACAGCTGTGCTATATTCCTTCCATTTCTTGATGATTGACTTAACTGTACTCCAAGGAATATTCAGTGACTTGGAAATTTTCTTGTATCCACCTCCTGACTTAAGCTTTTCAATAACCTTTTCTTTCTTTATTAATCTTTTTATTGATTTAAAAGGAGCATAAATACAAACAAGAGGAGAATTATCTCAAATATATATATATATATATCAAGAACAATACAAACAAAGAGTGAAATGGACATTATCAAAATCGTACATAGTGTTAAGCTAGTATGTAGTATATAATAAAAAAGAAAACAGCTAATTCTCTTATCAATTCATGGAGAGGAAAAAAAACTTGAAATTTTAAATGGAAAAAAACCACTACACTATACAAAAGAAAGGAAGGAAGAAAAAAAAAAGGGACTGGGCAGTCCATTCTGAGGATATGACCAAAAGAAAAGAAAGACTTTCTGATCAAATCTAAAACTTCGAAAAAAAAATTGGAAGGGTATCAGTAACCTTTTCATGGTGTTATTTGAAGTGTTCTTTTGTCTTCATGGTTTAGTTTTTGCCAGCAGTTGGACAGGTTTATCCCGATACAGGTGTATTTTTACTATAATCAATTGAAACACCTTGACTGCACACAGGTCTCCAAAAACAGATCTCCATTTAACTAATTATGTGACTTCTGAAACCAATTGGCTGCACCAGTGGTGATTAGTTGTGTCATATTGAAAGGGGTGAATACTTATGCAATCAATTATTTTGTGTTTTATATTTGTAATTAACTTAGATCACTTTGTAGAGATCTGTTTTCACTTTGACATGAAAGAGTCTTTTTCTGTTGATCAGTGTCAAAAAAAAGCCAAATTAAATCCATTGTGATTCAATGTTGTAAAATAATAAAACATGAAAAGTTGCGGGGGTGGGGGGGGTGAATACTTTTTATAGGTTCTCTGGGGAAAGAGGGATGATCCAATGTAGCTAGCCATGAATAACTAGGGCAGCCCTCAGAGAGGCTAATATTTGCTTGGTTATTCCTCTGGTAGACTTTGATTTTGCTGAGGCAGCAGTATTGGCACCTTTGCAGAGTCTTCAGGTGTCTGTAATGGATAGTACAGGTCACAGAGCCACAGAGCAAGACAGGGATCACAGCTGACTGGCAGGCCATGACCGAAGCAGGAGGGAATCTCCGCAGGGGCATCAGGGATGCAAAGCGCAAATACAAATTGCGCATTGAAAATCAGCTTGATTACAACAACCCCCGTAGTATGTGGAAGGGCATCAAGGCGCTGACAGACTACAAAACCAATAACCTGCTGCCAGATGATGACGCCGCACTGCCTGATGTCCTAAACCAGTTCTTTGCCCGTTTTGATACTCAGAGGGAGGAAGCATCAACCCACCTGACGATGAGTCTTCACTGGTCCTTAAGCAACATCAGGTGAGATCCACGCTGAGGAAAGTGAATGCGAGTAAGGCAGCTGGCTCAGACGGAGTACCCGGCCGGGTACTGGAAGCATCTGCCGACCAGCTTGCTGAAGCGCTTACAAGTATATTTAACCTCTCGCTACAACAAGCTGCTTAACCAACATGTCTTCAAACCTCCACCATCAACCCAGTGCCCAAAAAATCAACTGTGAAGTGCCTGAATGACTATCACCCTGCAGCGCTGACACCCATAGCCATGAAGTGCTTTGAGAGACTTGTGCTCTCACACATTAAGGCTATAATCCCACCTGATCTGGACAAACACCAGTTTGCCTACCAGGCAAACCACTCCACAGAGGATGCAATCACAACAACCCTCCATATTGCTCTGACTCACTTAGAGGAACCGAACACTTATGTGAGGAGTTATTTGTGGACTTCATTTCTTCATTTAACACAGTCATCCCCCATAAACTGGTCAGCAAACTGAACACTCTTGGCCTCGGTTCCTCCCTGTGCTCATGGGTCATGGACTTTCTCACAGACCGACCACAGCAAGTCAGAATTGGTCAGCATACCTCCACCACCCTCATCTTTAAAATAGGCACCCCGCAGGGCTGTGTGCTGAGCCCTGTACTGTACACACTCTTCACACATGGCTGCACCCCCATCTACACCTCCAACTCCATAATTAAATTTGTGGATGATACCACAGTGGTTGGCCTGATCTCGGACAAGGATGAAACAGCCTACAGGCTTGAGGTGGATCATCTGACGGAGTGGTGTAAGGACAATGACCTGGTCCTTAACACTTCTAAAACAAAAGAGATGATCATTGGCTTCAGGAGACCAAAGGACAGAGTACACACCTCCCCTCCATATACATGGAGAGGTAGTGGAAAGTATGGAAAACTTAAAGTTCCTTGGAGTTATGTTGTCAGAACAGCTGACATGGACCACCAACACCTCGCTGCTGGTAAAAAAGGCACAACAAAGACTCTTCTTCCTCAGAAAGCTGGAACAGGCCAAACTCCCACAAAAGCTGTTGCTTAACTTCTACAGAAACACAATTGAAACCATCCTGACCAACAGTGCCACAGTGTGGTATGCCGGCTGCACAGCCGCTGAGCGACAAGACCTGCATCGCGTGGTGAAGGCGGCCCAGCGAATTGTCAAGATGGAGCTCCCGGGACTGGACACCTTCTATTCCAGCAGACTCAGGAGGAAAGCAATCAGCATAACCAGAGACACCACACACCCCGGCCACTCCCTGTTTGACCCGCTGCCGTCCAGCAAAAGGTTCAGGACACTAAAAGCCAGAACAAATAGACTGAGGAACAGCTTCTATCCCAGAGCTGTGGCCCCCATCACACCACTCCCACAGAACGATGACTGAAACTGTGAGCACACACATGCACACACTAGGACTCAAATACTTGCACTAACAGCACTTTGTGCATTACTGTGATATTCTGGTGCTGCTGCAACTTACTATCTGCTACTTATCAATTTAATACTGTTTTTCTATTACTGTCTTGTTTTTATCTACCGCTTTATTTAATTGCCTGAGAGGAAGCCAAAGAGAGTTTCATTGTACCTATGTATAACGACAATAAAGATCATTCAATTCAATTCTGCTGGATGTGGGGTCTTGATCTTAAAGCACCCATTTTCTCAATTAACTAGAATGGATAGTGAACTTTATTATTAAAGTCTGTCATCATTTTGCACCATTGCAGCTGAGATACACTTTAAACAATGATCATAAATGCAAGTTCCTTCTGTTTTGAACACGCTGCCACTGTCTCTCTCCCTTTTTGAGCCTTTTAACATAAAATAGAGATAGGTTTATTTGATATTTGGTAAAAGGAATCAAACCAGCTTTCTCGGCATTTCAGTAAATGTTTAAGATTTACCTGTATATATGCTTGACAAACCAGATTATCCATCAGTTTATCAAAGGCTCCACTTTATTTCTGTTTTCCAGGGTCATTTTTTTTATTACCATGAATGAATCATGCAGTTTCTATTTATTATTAAAAATTTAACAAATTTGATTCTGAAGGCAGCTCTCCATTAGAATCTAAATATCAGGGCAAACTTTTATACTGTGCTTGGTACTCTGCATGGGAGATAAGAATGGTATACAAATTTTTGAGCAACTAATCCTTTTAACTACCCTGCTCAGCAGAGGCTGGTATTAAACAGATCAAAGCATTTCTGCTAGCATTGTTGCCAAACTATCTGTGACTACAGAACTGAGAAGCAAGGAGTACTGAACCATGGTTAGACCACATTTGGAATTCTGTGCGTGGTTCTGTTCTCCTTACTATAGAAACGATATGAGCATTATTGGAAGAGATTGAACACACAAAAATTCTCAAGAATTATACCATCTTGTGGAGATTACAGTAAAGGCCATTCAGCCCTTTAAGTCCACATCAGCTCATTCTCAATAGTTCCATTTCTGTACTTACTTCTCTTTAACTTGCACTTGGTCTGTCTTATACATACCCATCAGCCCCCAGTTGTTGCTTTTTGCCAGTAATCTACACTGGGAAAATTTACTCGATGAATGCTCTTTATATTTAAATTAATTCCCAACTAAAATAATTTATTGGAGCTCTGGCCACCTTGGCCTTTAGTTGGAGCCTTTCTGACAAGTACATGTATTCATTACCCTTCGCTTCTAGAGATTTTTAAAATTTCTCTCTGGTTGTTCTGGGTACAGGTATGCATTTCCTTTTATAAGACAATTGCCTGCTTAACTTTATTTAATATCTATCAACTTCCATCTGTTGGAGATTTTTCTCCAGTTTAACTGTTACCACTTGCTGCATTGTGAATTCTCCCTGGAATTCTTTTGCTAAACCTCTTACCTCTCCACCTTTACATTTCTTTGTTCACCTGTCCTCCTACAACTTAATGGAGGCAGTGGCAACTCCAGGTTTGATGATGCTCCTGTAACATTCCATGGGATTTTTTATTGTCTCTGGTGGTTCTAGGTATTGTGTTGTTTACTTAATCTTACCACAATGGCAACTTCTATAGCCACCGAATACCAGCTTTGTGCATTTACAACTTTCATTGTAAACTTTCCACTGAACTCGGTAGCCCAACACCCATCATTAGAAGAGGTAGTGTTTCATCCCACATTTCCCTCTGATGCCTTACATCCTGAGGTATCAGTGACCCTCCATTCCTGTACCTTCATTCACATTCACCCATCTGTCTAACTCCTCCGCAGTCGCAACACGTCATTGCTCAGCACTCCTGGACCAAGTAAGCAAAACAAAAAAGCTGCGATCTCCTATAATAAGATGCTTGTTTTCTTTGACCCTAATTAAACTATATTTGAAGAAGGTTTGACAATGTTAATACTGAAAGGTTGCCCCTGCCTTAGCCATAAGATCTTGAACCTGGTGCTATGGTCTTTGGATAAACAATCACCACCTAGAGCTGCAAAAAATAGAATCTTGTTTTTTTTTAATTAGGTAACAAGTGTTCCTTGCCATTTGCCCAGCTGTTAGCTTGCAGATGAATGGATAAAAGCCAGTCTGAAGTATTGTTTATCTTTCCCTTCTGAATCCAAGTTTTTTTGCACAGATTGTTTTATTTTTAAGGCTATATGGTAGAACTATAAAGAATTGTATGGTATACTCACACACTGCAGGCAGTCTAGGTATAGAGCTTTGAGTTATAGATTACAAATTTTACTTAGTGTCAAATCGTTGGTAGGTTAGCTGACTAAAGTTTGGAGACCTGAGTCCATCTGTGTGGAAGTATCTCCTTTTGTGATAGGAGTTCATGAAATTGTTTTCCCATCGCAACCCTAAATGTGTGGAATTACTCACAATGTGCTCCGCAGAAGTGATAGCCATTCTGCCCAACAAGTTTGTAACTGTTTAGTACTCCATGAAGATGTTCTCCAATTTTATCTGTCCTATATCGAGTGTTTCATCAAATCTTCCCATCTCTCACATCTGATTTCGAATGGAAGCGTGAAATCAGTTTTCCACAGCAACTTCCTGTGGTAGAGAATTTCACATTCAACTCACTGTCTCAGTAAAGACAATTCATCTTTCTTTATTGATGTAACAATAAAATGATAGCTGAATATTGTATAAAGTGCTTTATCAATATATTAATTCCTTGTAAGTTATTTTCCATCATGAGGATTAGTCCTTGAATGGTGTTAAATATAGCCATGTCTTCAAAATTTCTGTGGGGTAAGTTGCTCTTTGATCTAAATTGCTGTCTTTTCTGTTCTTTTCAAAGTGGCTAGCTAAGGCATTATTATATTGGACCATAGCTGAAAATGTAGCTGATAGCTCACAATGGTCAACGTGCATAGAAGGACGTGATGTTGGAGCGAATGGAACTTGTAGCCTTTAGCGCATAGGTTTGCACAGGTTTGCAGATGAAAACTAGAAGAACCTGGTCCAAAAGGAAATTACAAGAAAGTGGGAGGTGTAAGTTCAGAAAGTTGTCTTGGCTTCCCTTTTACAATATCTCTGAGGTTACTTGCAGGATTTCAGCTGTAATGGGAAAAAAAAAGCTTCAATAATGATGTCACAGTTGTCAAGGTAAAGATTTTAATGCTCATCTGAACTCTTGGTTCCTCAGGTCACCATTAGCTGTGGCCTCACTACTCATTACTAGCCTTTTCAGCTTAACTTCAGAATCTAACAGTCCCTGGGCACACATTTTGCACTGGTCTCACCAGGTTTGTAATCGTGACCACCTAAGTGAACAAGATGAGCCCTTTCTCTGAATGTTACACAGGACAACCATTAACAGCCTCCATTCTTTCTTGCAGGAGAATGTTGTGCACAAACCATGGCAGTGGACAGAAAATAGAGAAGACCCAGGTTTCCTGTGCTCCTTTTCCTCCTGAGGAGTCTTGCTAGTCCCCATGACTGAGAAGAGCAGTAACACAAGCAAGATCATCACTTCCAGGGTTACATCTACCCTTAACTCTATCTTCATTGAACATGACATGTACTTGTCTGTCCCTCTTTGATTTACTCTCTCATTCTTGCCCCTTCAAGTTTAAATCTAAAACCTTGTCCTTTTCTTTAGTTTCAGATCAAGGGTTCTGAGCCACATAAGGAGAAAGGAGCAGGGGTGGGGAAACCTGCGGTAATGCCACATTACACCAGGCACCACTCTGAGTTTGCCACCATAGACAATACGGTGGCCGGGCTGCAAGGAAGCCCTCATTGCTATGAATCACAGAGTGCAAGCATACAGGAGCATGGAGAGCAGAGTTTGCCACATGTGCCCGTGAGTGAGCCCATGTACCACCTCTGCTCTGGAGGTGCCATACACCAGCTCGAGGTGCCCTGTGCACAGAAAATGGCTGACCAGCACCACCTACAAGGAAGTGCACAAAATTTAACTTCAAGTTTTAGTTTTATTTCTCACATGTTCATTGAAACACAGTGAACTGCATTGTTTGTATTATCAAGTCAAGTCAGCGAGGATTCTACTGGGGGCAGCCCACAGTGTCACTACGCTTGTGACAGCGACAGAGTGTGCTTACAGACTCAAACCACATCACTGGAATATGAAAGGAAACAGGAGCACCCAGAGGAAACCCATGCAGTCATGAGGAGAACATACAAACTCCTCATAGATAGTGGCGGGAATCAATCCCTGACCTTACAGCTGGCGTGTAAGGTGTTGTGGCAACTGTGAGGCCGCCATGCCACACTTCAGAGAAAAGCAGACCATGAAGACTTGATAGAGCTTATGGTCAGCTCTCCTTCAGCGTGATAGCAGGAGCAGCATAATGGAGCATCTGCTGTTAGTTCTTGCAGTTTCCTGCAGGCTAAGAAGTTTTCATGGCCACCACTTTGGCTCAGTGAGTGATACAACATTGGTGAAGAGTGTCGTGCCTCATCCATGAGCGGGTCCTGTGGAGAGGTGCAGTGCAGTGCCAGGACACTGACCTTGCCTTCACTGGGCAGACAGCCGTTGTCCTCTCTCAGGGTGACAGCAGGCCTCTGCTTCCCCCGGCATCCATCAGCCCAGCCAGGTCTCTGCAGTCCAGGCCGATGTTGCAGAGAGCAGACAGGAACTTGTAGCCCTGAGGGACTGGTTGTTCACTGTGGCTTTTCCATGTATTCTCAATGGGAGTCCAGTAACATTGCATCTCTCTGATCCCAGGCCCTGTTGGAGCTCTAGAAGAACATCAAAAATAGACACCATAGGTGAGATGGTGTTAATTACTCCTGATGATCAGTAAACACAGATGGGATAACGTTAGTAGATTACTAATCTCTATTGCCCTGTTGCTGCTGTTACTATTTCCCAGAAATCAGGCTAAGACCCACTACACGTGAGTAAAAGTGGGCAAACAGACACTAGATGTGCTAAGGGTAATGGGATTGACAGTGTAGATGGAATTGGAAGTTTGATTCACTAGAAGTGACCTTGCAATAGTTACTGTGGGAATCATTGACATCTGGGTAGACTTGCTGGTCATCCCCTTGCTCCTGTACTTCCTCCTCTTCTTGTACTTGCCGTTGAACTGCTGGTGATGGAAAGGGCTGCTCCCTCAGCATCGTAAAGTTTAGGCAGCACGACTACAAATCCTGATGGACAGTCAGGGCCATGATGCTCTTGGATGATCCAGGAAGGAGAAACAATACTGAGGTCTACCTACTGGCTGTATGGTGATAGTTCTGGACCAGCCCATGTTCCCAGCAGGGGATCCTGAACCTCCCTTGGTTACCTCTCTGTCGCCTGATGTTCAGATTGGGACAAAGCCAGCAGGAAGGAATTGCACAATTAGACTGAATCTTATCTGCTGTAAGTAATCCAGGAAGAGACCTGAGTAAAGTTCTGCTCACTGCCACAAATCAGGCAGCCATCCGGTGACTGGAGTCTCATCCCATTGGGAGAAGCATAGGGACCGTTTAAAACCCCTTTGTACTAACTGGATGAATCCTTATGTTCTCTCATCCTTCTTCACCCGGTTCTTGGGAAAATAGCATCAAGATCTGTTATAGTCCTAATGCAGGAGTTCAACCCAATACGTGGACAATTTATTCAAGACCACTCTCCATGCAGATGCTGCTCAGTCCAGTTCCCATGGTGTTGCAGTTGAGAGCTGTATTGACTTGGACAAACAGCGCTGTCTGTAGTTGGGTTTGGGTTTCCAAGTGTGACAGGACAGAATTGAATACCTTGCTAGCATCCTCCTTGGGCAAGAATGTATTCCATAAAATTGACTTTGGAAATTATATCCTTCACAGTGAATCTCACCACCTCTTACTCCCAGCTTCCATGATTCCTTCCTACAAACCTCATGGCTACCGTTTATCCTGTGCCCCAAATGTCAGACTTAAGAGTAATAGAATTTCACAATACTGCAGAAACTTGCCCTAACTGATACTTATTGGCAAAGGTGTCTGCCTAAGTTAATCGGGTTTGACCAATGTCCGTTAAATGTTCCTGTGCATCAAAGTGCAAGATGAATTTGGAATTCACTATCCTTCTCAACTATCTTTACCATTATCCTGGCCCTGCAAAAGCTAGCCTCATATTATGTTTGGAACAGAATAGTGCTGAAGGCAAATAAAAGCATCTGGTTACACAACAGTGAAGGGAACACATCGTAAGAGGAAAGGGCCTAAGGAATTCAAAGTAAGCAAATGAAGTGACTTTTTAAAAGTATTACATTAGTCATTTTCCCACTTGCAAAGAAATTTAATCACAAAACAGTGCAGGTTTGAAATAATGAAAATGAATAAAACTGCAGATGCTGAAATAAGAAGAAAAAACGCTAGAAACAGCCAGGAGGTTGGTCAGAATCTTTGGAAAGAGAAGCAGTGTGAACGCTTCTGGTCAAAGGCCCAGGTTTTGAAAGAGTTCACAGCACTTTGCCAAAGTGGAGGTGGTGATGTAGTTTTGTGCTGGGTTTGGGCAGGGAACTATTTTGACTTCCTGCCACTTGAGGGAAGTTTTCACGCTACTGCTGGTTGTAGGAAAGAAAATGCCTGTTGACTGCATTAGCTGATGATTTATGATATGTACATGCCCAGTTGAGAAAAGGGAAGTATAAAATGAAATTTTATATCTTGAAGATTGTTCTAATATACATGTTGATTTCAGTGGATGACTACAGTTTCAACCTAGTGCCCTTAAACATACATCACATTTTCCTTTATTGCTGCTCTCTCATGATCCCCAGGTACACAAAGTCATTGTTTTGGTAATTACTATAGTCATGCTTTAGCACCTCATCTCTTTAAACTCTGTAATGACAATGGCATAATTGGTAATTGCACCTGCAATGTCAAATGGTCTAAAAAGTAAAGACTTGTCTTTTGTATTGCAGCATTCAGAGTCATAACTACTTGGAAACAAGCCATTATATGATCAAGCAGAATTTGCATAAATTCTTCACTAATCCCAATTTATTCTCCCCACATTTCTATCAGCATCCTCCCAGATTCTCCACTCAACGAAACACTTAAGGCAATTTGCAGCAGCCATTTAAGCATGTGACCTACATAGCCTCAGAATAGAAGGACATCCCTTTAGTGGTGAGAAGGAATGTCTTTGGAAATTGTGGAATTCATTACCACAGACAGCTGTGGAGGCCAATTCATTGGGTATATTTAGATTGCTAGGTTCTTGATGAGAAATGGCGTCAAAGGTTACATGGAGAAGGTAGAAGAATGGAATTGAGAGGGAAAATAGCCAAGATTAAATAGTGGAGCAGACTCACTGAGCCAGATGGTCTTACTCTATGTCTTATGGTCTTTAGGATGTGAAAGGAAACTGGAACATCTGGAGGAAATTCAATCTGTTTTGGTTGCACAACAGTGAAGATAGCCCGTCCAAAGAGAAAAGGGCCTAAAGAATGCATGCAAGCAGAGTGTTTTTTAACCCATCAGTTTCCTGCTTCCAAAGAAATCATATCACTAAATGAAGTTCTGAAATGATGAAAAAAAATGCAGATGCTTGAAATATGAAGTAAGAAGACATAATACTAGAAACACCCAGGAGATCAGGCATAATCTCTGGAAAGAGCAGCAGAGTTAACTCAAATGTGCAAACTCCACCTAATTAGCACCCAAATTAAGTATTGAACACAGGCCACTGGAACTATGAAGCAGCAGCACAATAGCTACACAGCTGTGGTGTTTATGTCCCTTTTTAAACTCCACAAAACACTGCAAAATGACACAGTGCATTTCTTCACCTATACCCCCTATCTTTTTCTTCAGACATGAGCTTTGCCTTACATATTATGTTGGAAAAGAGGTGGGATTTACCTTTCATTTGGGAGTGATGACAATATGTCTCTTTTTGGCAAGGCATCAAAAGGTCAGTTTCTATTGACATCACTGCCAGCCAATGAGTTGTGGGCAGGATGTGCCATCTCAGTAAGCTCAGACCAACTGTGGATTGTGCATGAAGCAAAAACAATTTATTCAGAAAACAGTCTGTTTAAAGAACAGAGGGAAGAAAACTCTTGACAGCAATATCTCCCAATAAAAACAGGGTAATTTCTGCAGAGAAAAAATGCAGTGACTGGAGGCTGGTTACATTATGTGTATAAAATCAATTTTAATCACACTTGTGGGATACTACTTGCAAAAGTAATTGGGCCAGCTGGCCTTTTATTGTGAATCTGTGACATCACCAATGATATGGGGAGGAGTATCCACACATCGATTACCAGTGCTCAGCTCTAGGGATTATAGATCATACAGAAGTCTTCCTTGACCCATGACACTGACACTGCTTCCAGCATCACCGGCCAAACTCACTACATGAGCACACTTTCAGTCTGTTAGTCTGAGAAGATCCCAGTTTAGATTTTCGTTGAGTGATTATTCACATTTTTATTTCTTTTGTTTGTACCTTAATAATTTTATCCTTTGCCACTACCTCCAGTTAAGAAATAACTTGCCTGCCTCCTCACTTAATCTTACAGAAAAGAAAGTCTTAATACAGAGCAGACTTGATGGGCCAAATGGCCTACTTCTGCTCCTATATCTTATGGTCTAATTTTTACTTTCTGTGCTTCAGCTGCATATTTTGCCTTACGTAATTTTGAATCGATTAGCTGCTGGCATAATTATTACAACTAGCAACTATCTTCTTCTCTCCCATATTCCATACAAAGTGCAATAACACATATTCCTGTTTCTCCTCTTCTATCTTCTTCAAAAAGAAAATCTGTGGCATGGATGAGTAAAACCATTTTATTTTGCTCCATGTTGCATTCTATTTGGAACATCATGCTGCAAAGAATGAACTTCAAACAGTGAAAACCTTGTTTCCCACCAAACTCTTCCCCCACACCCTCAAATATAATTGCCAATCGAAGCTCTTGATGCCAGGAAAGTCTTTTTTTACACTTCAACAGTAGTAGTTACATCATTGTGCACTTTAGTATACATTGGCCTAATGTTCATTTTGTCTGGTAGAATTCTGATCAAATCATTATTTTACCCACCTGTTGAAAGCATCAACCATGCATACGTGTGGTGCACCCTAAGTATTCCTTGTGCGTCTACGATCTGTGCTCCCTACTGCCCATTACGGTGCTGGTGTTTCGGGCAGTAATCAAAGTCCTCCATCTCTGCCAGTCCTCAGGGCTTCCTTCATCATGTCATTAGCTCAGTTTTCATTACTGTCAATCATGCAGATTCCAAGAGGAGACACAAAAATACCATCGCACTCATATGTAGAAGGATTTTTCATTGCTGTTTCTGTAACAATTTTGTTTTACTGGTCAAGTTGTTAGCCCTGAGCTGAACCCCCAAACCTGGAGGAACGGTGAACTACTCTTAGTCTGGCCTCTACCTCATGACATGTTTGGCATGGGTGACCCTACCAAAAGCCAAAGCATTAAAGCCCTGACTCCAGCCAACATAGTTCTCCGAGTCATTGAGACATACAACCCTCCAAGTGATGACAAGGTTGTAGTCTTCTTGGAAGACAATCTGTGCTAGTAGAAGTAAAATATGCAACTTTTTTTTTAAAAGAACATAGTCAGCCTGCAGATACTCACTGCAAAGTTCTGTATTGACAGCAAAATGCAATTTGATTTGAAAAATCCTCCAAAATTTGCATACTTGTGGAAAATGAACAGCCAATTTGTGACATTGAAAATTGTAGAACATCCAGTTAGTTTGTAGGTTGCTGGATGCCTTGGATATAAATCATTGAAATTCGTACTGCTGGTGATGCTGAGATTCTAATAGCGAAATTTCCTGCATATTTATATACAAAATGCTTCACCCACTGGAGTATTAAACAGCCTTTATTGGTTGTGCCAGTGTTGTGAAAAAGGAATCAACCTCCTCTTGGAAGAACATTTGTAAGGTGGTGCACGATCTGCCATACCTGAATCATTAGAGAAAGCAAGCATGAATGCTGAAGGTCATAAAATACAACTACAATAAGTTATGGTATCAGCAATGCTCTGGCCATATAATAAGCAGGCATACTTTTTTTTTACAAGTGCAAACAATTGTATAAGATGCTAGTTACGTGGTCTGCGATTGCTTTGCATTTAAACTAGCACAGCTAATTATATTTCTAGACCTTGTATGCTGTTTGCTATTAATAGGAAGTAGAACTATTTAAATGAAGCATCACACAGGAACCTCACCAAAGGAAAACAAATCCAAAATACTGCTGATGAAGGAAATTCTCAGCAGGTTGGGCAGTATCTCCAGAGAGAGAAAAAGAGTTATATTCAGGTTCAGATTAGCTTATTTTCACTTACACCAGGGTACAATGAAATTTCTTTGCTTGCATGAAACTCACGGTGTAAACAGTAAAAATAAATACAATATACAGGGATGAAGACAAAAGCAATGGAATGGTGCAAAGTAGTACAAAACGGACATCTGGAAGTAACAATATTGGAGGAGGTAGAGTTAAGGGTTTGTGAATGTGGCAGTTCAATTTTCAGGATGATCAGCTCTCATAAGTTTTGAATTATGCTAATCACAATGCCTGTACCCTCTCAGGGAGGAGAAGTGCAGCTGTTCAGGAGCCAGCATTTATTCCACTAACATAAAGAACAAACGTTGATGAAAGACTGCAGATGCCAGAAGTATGGACCAATATACACAAATTGCTGGGGAACTCAGCAGGGCAGGCAGCATCCATGGAGGGGAATGAACAGTGACGGCCCAAAGTACCTGACCTGCTGGGCAATTCTCTATGCCATCACTCCATTGCATCAGTAGGGGTGTGCTGCATTGTAAGAAGTGCCTTATTTTAGAATGGACAGTAAGCAGTATGCCTCTAAGGTGGACAGAATATGTCCCACAGACCTATTTTGAAGACAAGCATGGGAGGTTTCTGCAGCATGGTTACCCCTTAGCCAACATCTCGGAAACAGATTTTCTGATCATGATCATGCTGTTTATGTGAACTTGCTGGGCACATATTGGTTACTGCATTTCTTAATTATAATGATTACACTTTATTGGATGGGAAGTGTTTTGGGAGGTCCAGAGGTTGTAAAAGTGGCTATGAAATGCAATTCTTTCTTTATGTCCATTTCATTGTTAGTCTTTGGGCTATTAACTGCAAACATAACCAACTCCATGCACATCAAATGACCTGCTTTACAAGAGACAAACTAAATACTTTGGGGGATGCTTGTTTAATCCTCTTTTTATTAAAGAGGGCAATTCCTCCTTCCTGTGAACCTTGTAGCAATTCTACTAGAGACAATTGTGCTTAATCTCCATCACCACCCATGGCTGATTGTTTCTGAAAGATGATTGAAAACATGCAAGACTTATTAATACGTTTCCTAGAGAATAGATAACCCTTTATACAGTATTTATTGTGTGTCTGTGTCTTTCCATCATCTTCAATGAATGTCCCACAAAAGTCTTCTGTTAACTGAGGAGGCAATGCATTAAAAGTGGCTGTAGATCACACTGATTGGACCCCTGATCTTCTCTTTTTCAATTTTTATTTAATATGAATGGCAGAGTTTACCATTTAAAGAGTTTTTAATACTTCCTGTTGTGTCAAATAAAGTGCTCTTCATCAGCCTCCACAATAAACATCCTGAGCCAGAAGCAAGATTGAGTGCTTCTTACTGAGTGACCCAGGCACAGCCACTACAGTCATAGGCTATTGTCAGTCGTGAAATTCTCTGGAGTTTGATCTGAAGAGAACCAGAATTATTTTGTTTCCATCGACTATTTTTGATTATTTCTTCTAAAATGAACAAGTGCTATTTTAATGTCAAGAATAGCTGTCTTTAAAAGTGGAAATGTAGCTTTTGCAAACATATAACAAACTGAATTGTATGTAGATTTCCTCACAGTCTAATTATATACAAAGAAAACCTCTTTTCAAGAGCAGACCACAGTGATCTTGAATGGAAAAAGGTCAATCTGTATGTCCACATGTGCTGCTATGTTCAGTCATATCTGTGTGTTATGGTCTCAGTATCAATATGATATATGAATATAAAGCAGAATTCATATTGCACCACCAGTGACTTAATGGTGGGATGAGTTTTAGAGTAAAGCCCATAAGCAGACTGCATTCAACTAGCACAGCAGAGCAAACAGTCTACAGCATTATCACTTGTCAACTTGAACTCCTCACCCTCTTCCCCAACCCCCACCTTCTTGTTCTGGCTTCTGCCCACTTCCTTTCCAGTCCTGATGGAGGGCCTCGGTCCAAAATGTCGACTGTTTATTCCCCTCTGTAGATGCTGCCTGATTTACTGAGTTCTTCCAAAATTCTGTGTCTACTGCTGACAATTTACAGCATCTGCAGAATCTCTTGTGCTTATAGTCTGCAGTGTATTTTTTAATATGTCTTTTAACAAAACTCTGAATCTGAACTGCAGCAGTTTCTCTTGCTGAGGCTGATTTTCCGAGAACAGTGGGTGACGTATTTCTGTATTGAAGTTTGGTGATCTCCCAGTGGCCACCCATTTTAATTCGACTTCCTATTCCCATTCGGATATGCCTATCCATGGCCTCCTCCACTGTCGTGATGAGACCACACTTAGGTTGGAGGAGCAACACCTTGTATTCCGTTTGGGTAGCCTCCAACCTGATCACCGATTTCTCAATTTTCTGGTAATACCTGCCCACCCCCCCACCACTTCTTCATTTCCCATCCCCTTTTCCCTCTCTCACCTCATCTCACTAATCAACTTCCCAGCTCTTTACTTCATCCCTCCCCCTCCCAGTTTCACCTATCACCTGGGTCATCCCCTCCCCCACCACCTTTTAAATCTACTCCACAGCATTTTTTCTCCAGTCCTGCCGAAGGGTTTCGGCCCTGTACTCTTTTTCATAGATGCTGCCTGGCCTGCTGAGTTCCTCCAGCAATTTGTGTGTGTGTGTGTTACTCAGTTGTTCCAGCATCTGCAGATTTTCTGTCGTCTGTATTTTTATGTTTTTTTGAAAGGACCTGATGTTATGTCGCAAATGGTTGCTCCATTCCCACATCTAGTATTCCCACTCCTAATATTCAGATTCCTAGTCATAGTATCACACAGTGTAGACATGAGCCATTTACCTTATCATTTACGGTACATGCCATACTCATCCCCTATACCAACCTCCAAAGCTACCTTTGCCTTGGCAATTCAAGTGATTTTTGAGAACCTTTTTTAAAATGCAGACGCTATCCTGAGGCAGCTTGATCCAGATTTCAACCATTCTCTTGTGTGAAAAAAAATCCCACTCAGATCCCCTCCAAATCTCCTACTTCTCGCTCCATATAAATGATGACATTTTAGACACCTCCCCCCCAAGACAGACACACAATTCCTGCCGCCTGGAATTTTGTGATCAAGCTAGAGGATGCAGTCCAGAAAAAGTGTACCATAGCAGTATGAAAGAAAGACTTGTAATTATGTGGTGCCTTTCATGAATTTGGAGCACTCCATATAGGCAGTACAGTACTTTTGTTATTTTGTGGAAAACTCACCCGCAAATTTTGTGCCTCGGTCCCACAAAAAGCAAGATAATGATATTGGAGCTTAATATTGGCCAGGATAGCAGTGAAAATTTCACATGTTAGTATTGTAATGGGGCAATGGGATTTGTCACATCTGCCCGAGAAAGTAGTTTAATGTCTTCCGACAGCGCAGAATTTCCCTCAGAATCGTGCGGGGGTGTCAGCCTAAGATCTTTGAGCTCCAAATCTGGAGAGGAATTTTACTCTTAGAAACCTTCTCAGAACCGAAAGTGCAAATCAAGGCTGACCTAACTGAAAAAGACAAACGTGGAATCATTCCCAGTCACAACATTGATCGATGAGGGAATGCCCAATAATCCCCATTCCGGTTTGGCTATGCATTGTCTTCATGGGGAGAATCCGTCCCGCAGTACAGTATATTGTTTAAGCTTTCCGAAAGAAGTGATGTGTTGTTAACCTGACGAAGTGTTTCTGCCGAGGGGAGAGAAGACGATGCTTTGTGCTGAGACACAGGATAGCGGTGTGTGTCTGCCTACGAGTGCGAGGCAGCCCTTGCCCCTTTAACTGCTGGCGCTGTGCATTGACTCTGGGTATTTACAGTAGGTGTCAGTATAGTTTCTTGCCCAGTCGCTGCCGGGGCTCCCAATGCTGGCTGGTAGCCACTCTCCGTCTGCAGGAGGACAATCTCGATCGCTGTTTTCTTTCTCTTTATCGTTCCCCGAGGAAAATAAAAATCCTCAGTAACTTAAACATCATCCGACAGTCGCCGCGAGAACAAGAACTGAACTCTCAATAGGAATTCGACCAAGTGCATGCAACAGAGAGAGAGAGAGAGAGAGAGCAGCACATAAGAGAGAGAAGCTTGTTTATTTTAATCCGATCTGCGGCAGGACCCAATTCATAACAATTAGTCAGCCGTAGCCGGAAATATCCCCAGTTCCGCGCCGCTGAAGGAATAGTGCAGGCTTACAACTGGAAACTGGATGAGGATGCTGGAGTTACAACCAAGACAGCGATTCCTGACCTCGGATCACACTTGAGCACAAAACAGGGAGTGGGGTAAAGGTCTTTATACCTGCAAGGAAAATTCGGGGGAGAATTTAAGTGCTCGAACATCAGCCCACCTTAGCTCCCCCTGCACCTACAGCCTGCCGGCTGCCGTTCACATGCACCCATGGTCGATACCAAGAACAGAAACATGAAGTGTCTGACTTTCTTCTTGATGCTTCCAGAGGCGGTGAAGAAATCCAAGAAGGCATCGAAGGCCAGCCGGCTGCCGGTGTGCTACGAGATACTGACATTCAGGAAGAGGATGGCGGCGGAGATGTACAGCGCCAAGAAAGTGGCCGGCCCTAGCGTCAGTGTCCAGAGTCATCAGCAGAACCTCAACAACAACAACACCATCCAGGGGACTAACTGGCAGGGGCTGTACCCCACCATCCGAGAGAGGTAAGAATAGGAGATCTTCGACTCGCAACTCTCCGGTAAAAGGTGTTTTGTCTGCCGACGATCCGAGTAAGCTGTCCCTTTTTCCCTCAACTATCAGAGCCTACAGGTAACCAAGCACATCTTTCCTTCCAGATCCTAATCTTATCGATGTCGGGTTGCATTTTCCGTTTTAGATGGGAAACAGTTTGTAAACTTACGGTCTTGCGAATTTGCTTCATTCATTCATTGAGGGCATGGACTTAACTGTTTTGTTGTTAACTGTAACTAAACAATTGACAGTAATCAACCCGCCCTGGATAAGGTTTTTGATTTAGAAGGTTTTTCTTAATATATTTTCCTATGCTATACCCTTTAGGGCAGAGATGAAATAATTGGCACTGGTTGTCATGGAAGCCCTAGAAAGGAGCTGTTATTTAAAGGAAACTGCTTACATCGATGCTTTTCCTTATTTTTATTAATGGGTGATATCTGTTTAAAACTCTAAGCAGCAGTCAAGAAAAAAAAACATCTGCCCCCAAATAGTAGAAGATTGTGCAATGCGCTTGTCAAAATTGGCTAAGTTCTGTTGTTCTTTTTAAAAATAAATACACTGGCCGTTAACTTGAATAAAATTCTTTTAGCTAAAATAACAATTGTGTTGGGTGCAAGCTTTAAAACCTGCCAGCTGCCCAATGAGTGGTAGGGAAATGGTTTCTCAGGAAAATGCAACCAGGACCGGAAGGCATGGTTTTAAGATCACTGCTAAAGATGCAGAGGGGAGAAAAGAAGGAATTTGTTCCTCCTCGGGTATTTTCTAGGGATCTTCTTGAACGGGTGACAGTTGTTACTTCCACAATTGATTTTAAAAAGGAATTGTGTATAAGATAAGTGCAGGACTATGAAACAAGATTGTACAGTGTGGGTGTTGTGGAGGTGGTCGGCTGGGCAATGGTGGGACTCTCTTCCTCTCTGCTTTGAAAGAAAGAAGGTACAATGATCAGAATGCCCCCTCTCTGGGCTGTATCAAGGTTAACAAATGTGTAGAATCATGGCCAACATGTAATGCAGAAGTAGGCTATTTATCCTGTTGTGTCCACACCAAACTGTTTAAGAGCCACCCAACCTAATCCCAACTTCCAGCATTAGCCGCGTAGTTCTACAGGTCTCCGTTCTTCATTTCCACATTAAGTATGTTTCAGATGTGATGAGGGTTTCTGACATTGTCAAACTTCAAGTCAGTGAGCCTCACATCACTATCATTGTCTGGTTGCAAAAAAAATTTCCTCAAAGCTCCTTGAATTCTTCTACTAATTCAGCACAGCACAGTGGTGAAGGTAGTAGAACCATGGCTTCACAGTGTAGGAGATTGGATTTAACCATAGCCGGACATGTGGAGTATGCTGCTCCTCTTGATGAATGTGTGCATTTCCCTTGAAATGTGGGATGTAGTTTCTTCCCACATCCCACGTGTGGGTTGATAGGTTAATTGGTCCCTAATGTGAAGCTGAATGGTCAAAACTGGTGGTGGGGGTTGGGGAAAATAAATGGGGTTAATGTAGGATGGTTGATGGTTAGCACAGACTGAGTGGGCCAAAGGGCTTGTTTTTCTCTTATGATTAAATTACCTTGAATCAATGGAGACACAAGAGACTGCAGACGCTGGAGTCCAGAGCAACAAACAATTTGCAGGAGGAACTCAGCAAAGTGAGCAGCATCTGCTGGAGGAAAGGAATCAGTAACGTTTTGGGTCTTGATGTTGTTCAGCCTGCTAAGTTCCTCCAGCAGATTGTTTGTCACTTTAAATCTATGTTTATGACTCACTGTTAAAGGAAGTCTATTCTTATTCATTTTATCTAAGCACCTCACATTTTCATATATCTCAATTTAATCTCCCCTCTGTCTCTCCTGATCTAGTGAAAGCACCCTGTGCAACTCCCTTACAATTAAAATTTTACAGTCCTTGTTACAAACTCATAAATCCCCTTGGCAACAATCTCCAGCACAATCGCATCTTTTCTCTTATCTTGCAACTTGAATTATGCACAGTACATACACCATGGCTTAACAGTTATTGCACAGAATCGTAACATCATCTCCCTGCTTTTATATCCTATGCCTTGGTGAACAAAGGAAGGCATCTCATATACCTTTTAACCCATCGTCCTACCTTTACAACTCCATGGAATTGCTTTCCTCTATGACTTCCCACCTGACATAAGACTTATTAACTAAGTCAGCTGGCAAATGTACACTCAGTGACCATTTTATTAGGATTGGAAGCCGATGTGGTCTTCTGCTCCTATAGCCCACCCACTTAGAGGTCCAACATGCTATGTGTTCAGAGCTGCTCTCCTGCATGCCACTGATGTAGCGCATAGTTATGTAAGTTACTGTCACCTTCCTGTCAGCTTGAACAAGTCTGGCCAATCTGCTCTGACCTCTCACTAACAGGCATTTTTGACCACACAGCTGCCACTCACTGGACTTTTTTTTTGTTTCCTGCACCATTCTGTGTAAACTGAAGAGACTGTCGTGCATAAAAAAATCCCAAGTGATCAGCAGTTTCTGAGATATTCAAACCACCCCGTGTGGCACCAGCAATCGTCCCATGGTCAAAGTCACTTCAGTCATATTTCTTCCCCATTCTGATATTTGGTCTGATCAACGACTGAAACTCTTGACCATATCTGTATGTTTGTTCGCATTGAGTTCTTGGCACATGATTGGCTGATTAGATATTTGTATTAATGAGCAGGTGTACCTAATAAAGTGGCCACTGAGTGTATTTTCTGGGAGTGAGATTAAATGTTGGGAGACTTGAAAAGGGGAAAGGCTTCATTGGACATCTTAGTTTGAATTAGGTTAAATATTTGTATGGACATCCTATTACATGGGGTGACATTGCAATATTTTCTGACAGAACACTTATATAACCTTTCTTTCTCTCTGCCTCCTTAATCTACTCTAGAAATGCTGTGATGTTTAACAATGATTTGATGGCAGATGTTCATTTTGTGGTTGGACCACAAGGTGGGACCCAGAGGTTGCCAGGACATAAGGTAAGCAACATACAGTATGTAATGGATGTTAAATGATTATTTAACAAGCATCAACATACACCGTTAAATGAATCAGCAATCTATTTGCTTAAAAGGAGCCATTTTTGTAACTGTAAGTAGTCATATACTAAGCTAAAGATGTTCTTTCTAAACATCTCTTTCTTGAGATGCATATTTGCAACACTTAAGGTTTTATAAAAATCTCAAAAGAGTATATAAAATAAATAGATTTGTAAACATCATGGTCTCAGAGTAAATCTGGTATTTGACTACAAACCATTTGCGTAAGACACATCCTTTAGGCAACAGGTTTGTGCTAATTATTGCAACGTTAGTGCTTGGAAAATAAAAGTGTGGGGGGAATATACACTTGTTATAAAGAGCTACATTTTTGCAGAACTTTGCCTTGGAATACATAATGCTGACATTTACTGTAATAAGTTTATTGCTGTTCCATTTCTGTCGTGATCCTGTTCAACAATCAGGACTCTGTTGAGAATTTTATAAGAACAGTATCCAAAAAATCCATTTTGTCTCAATGTACACTATTGTACAAAAGCCTTGGGCATGTGTAAAAATAAACTCTGTAACGTGAAGATGCTTTCCAAAATAATTGAAAAGTTTCTAAATATCAGAAAGTTTACTATAAAGAGCAGTAAACAGTAAAAAAAAACTAATATATGGTCTGACCACCCTTTGTCTTTAAATCTATATTAATTCTCTTAGGTACATTTCATGCAGTTTTATAAGAAAATTGGCGGTTAGGTTGTTCCAAGCATCTTGGAGAACTTGCCATAGTTCTTCTGCAGACGTTGACTATCTTGCTTGCTTCTGTCTCTCCAGGAAATCCCAGACAGCCTCGATGATGTTGAGATCAGGGCTCTGTGAAGGCCATACCATTTGAGACTATATAAAAAATCTAGGGTGCCAAAACCTTTAGTACAGTACTGCATTGTCACATGAAGCAATGCTTTTCCTAATTAAAGGTAACATTCAAAGACAAGCAAGCCCACCTAGTTCAGGGCAGGCAGCATCTCTGAAAATGAATGAACAGTTGCCATTTTGGGCTGAGTCTCCAACAGAACTGGAAAGGAAGGGGGAAGAAAAACAAGTGGCAGAAGGAGAAGGAGGACAAGGTAGGAGGTGCTAGGTGAAGTCAGATGGATGTGGAAGTTAAAGGGCCGGAGCAGAAGGAATCTGAGGGAGGGGAGAGAGAACCATGGGATAACGGGAAGAAGGAGGGGCACCGGGGGAGGTGATAGGCAGGTGAGGAGAAGAGGTAAAAGGCCAGAATGAGGAATAGAAGGTGGGGGGGGGGGTAGAAAAAAAAGAGAAAAAAAATTACCAGAAGAAAAAATAAATGTTCAAGCCATCAGGTCGGAGGCTACCTAGATGAGGTGTTGCTCCTTCACCCTGAGAGTGGCATCATGGCAGAAGAGGAGGCCACAGACCAACATGTCAGAATGGGAATAGGGATAGGAATTAAAATGGTTGGCCACTGGGAAATTCTGCTTTTGGTGGCTGGAGCAGAGGTGCTCAACAAAACAGTCCCCCAGTATAAGATATGTCGGGTCTCACCAGTGTAGAGAAGGCCACATGAGGAGCACTGGATACAAAGAACGACCCCCGCAGGTTCGTAAGTGAAATGTTGCCTCACCTGGAAGGACTGTTTGGGGTTCTGAATTGAGATGAGGGAAGAGGTTAATAGGCAGGTGCAGCATTTCTCTCCTTGCAGGGATACGTGCCAGGTGGGAGATTAGTGGGGAGGGACGAATGGGCAATGGAATTGCAGTGGGAGCAACCCCTGTAGAAAATGGAGGAGGGGGAATGTAAAGATGTGTTTGATGGTAAGATTCCTTTGAAGGTGGCGGAGATTGCAGGGAATGAAGTGTTGGATGTGGAAACTCAAGGGATGGGAGGGGATGGGAGGTAATGGGAAGATGGGGTGAATGCAGATGTCTGGGAAATGACACAAGTTGGGAGACAGCTTTGTTGAGCATCTCTGCTCTATCCACCAAAAGTGGGATTTCCCAGTGGTCAACCATTTTAATTCCTATCCACATTACGGTTCATGGCCTCTTCTTCTGCAACAATGAGGCCACTCTCCGGGTAGAGGAGCAACACCTCAGATTCCATCCAGTTAGCCTCCATCCTGATTTCTCCTTCCAGTTCACTTATCCCACCTGGTTTTACTCAACACCCACTAGCTTGTCCTCTTTCCCCTCCCCACACTTGCTCTTCTAGAGTCATTCTCCTTCCTTTCCAGACCTGATGAAGAGTGTCAGCCTGAAACAAATACTGTTTGTTCATTTTCATAAATTCTTCCAGCACTTTGTGTGTGTTACTCTGGATTTCCAGCATCTTGTGTTTAATATCTTCTTCAGGTGGGAAACTGGCTATCAGAACTGCCCACACTTTTTTTTTACCCCATTTAGACAGTCTGATTTTTTAAATAATTGCAAAAGATTATATATCTTTTCCTCTGTGCTGGGGCTGGCAGGAGAGAATTATCTGTCAAATCTTTTAATCACATTTAAGCACCACATGCAGTGTGTACTGATTGGCCTCCTTACTATAATATGCTGTGTTTCACAGCTCTGTGACCAATGCAAAATGACTGGGAATCCCTCTGCACCACAATCTGGGTCATCATTGTGTCTGTTGTGTGGGATCAATGTTCATGGTCGAATCATAGTATATCTTCAGGAAAGTAACGTAGTGCTACAAATTAGATTATTTTAGCACCATATAAAATTGCAATTCCATCTGCAGTTTCTTGTTAATGCCTTGGGGTGCAATTTATATATTTTTTTGCAAGCACAGATTTAGTCTTTTGCACGTTGGTGAGTATTTGTGTAGGATTGAAAGTCCATACTGCCGTTTGATTATAACTAGTCTCCTTTCCTCTTGAAGTACGTTTTGGCTGTTGGGAGCTCAGTATTTCATGCAATGTTTTATGGGGATCTTGCTGAAGATAAGGAAGAAATTAGAATTCCTGACGTTGAGCCCGTTGCTTTTCTCGCTATGTTGAAGTAAGTGCTGTTCTCTGTTAATTAACTCTGTTCAACTCCTTTGAGTAACGAAGTTTTGTTACAAGGGAAATGGTGTCTCAGCGATATGAGAGTGGGAGTGGATTACAATAAAATTATATAGCGTCAAATACAACCAGACACGTTGTACGCTTGCTAAAATGTCTTTAAAGTTTATTCAGTTGCTCAAATTTGTTGCTAAAATTAGTGACTTAGCTTTGAACTTCCAGCAGACTTTATTTATTACCCTTAAAAACTGTAGGCATGAAAAGTTTAAGCACCATCATCTATTAATCTAGAATTCATATTGTATTACTTATCCAAACACCCAACAACAAGATACAGCTTTTTAAAACATATAGGGGATATGGGCTTCACAAGCTGAGCTGATATTTAATTGCTCACCCCAGCTGCCCTTGAGAATTGCCCATCCCTAGTTGTACTTCAAATACTTTTCTAAGTTAAGAGTGTCAACTTCTGTAAGGTAGGAGTGAGCATACTTAATTTAGTAAAGTATTTGAAGGCTTACCACAGGAATATTATCAAAAGTTTCACCATGAGCCACTTGAGGAGAGCTGAACCAGAGCTTACAGTCCAATCAGCATAAGACATTTTCCCATGTTGATATCTGGTAGTCGATAAGAAGAGTAGCATTGCCACTAAATATAATTGGGGAAATAGGACTTTTCTTTTCATGAAAATGAGCTTCTATAGTTAGAACAGCAAAATTAGTATTATACTTCCTTGTTCTTGACACATTCTGTATAAAAAAACAGATCTCTACAGTTGTATAAAAGTTTAACAAAATGTAAGTTTGTAACTGAAGGCAGAACATCCTCAATGTGAGTTCCAGTTTTCTGAATGTGAAGTAGATCAAGAGAACTTTGGCTATAAACAATCCAGCTCCCAAAGCCAGCTGGACTTTTAGTACATTTTTATTTGAATTCATAAGGTGTATTGATTGCATGCTTCCAAGGCTGAATGCTTTTTCTTTGTTGGTAATGAGATCACACTAAGGGTCTCAAACTTTAGATGTTAACTTCCCATGTAAACTGTTGCTGCTTACAAAATGACATTATGTACAAGTAGCCCTAATGTCATCAAAAACAACTTTTTTTTAAAGGGTTTGATAATTAACATGTCTGAAAGTAGTAGTTAGAGCTAGATGCCTGTGTGTGTGTGTGTGTGTGTGTGAGAGAGAGAGATTTGATATTTGTACAGATAATATTTACGTTCATATTAAATTCTAAATGGGTCATGCCAGGGAACCCTCTTGATTTGCCCTGAGGTCTCTGTTAATTTATAAAAGTTAGCATACTCCAGGGAATTCAATGTGAGCACAAGGTCAAATGGAAAGAAAATTCCATTATGCAAAGTACTGAATCCTGAGGCATTTTGAGAAAAGTTACTTTAGATACAAGTGTCTCGACACAAGCTCTTGTGGGATTTGTAATTTAAATGAAAATTATTTGCTGGAAATAAAAAAAAAAACATTTCTAGAAATACTCAGTTAGTCAGGCAGCATCTTTGGAGGGGAAAACAGGTAAATTTTTAGGTTACAGGTTTCCCCCGTCATCTGACGGTAGAGCGTTCCTATGAAACGGTTCGTAAGCCGAAATGTCGTAAAGGAAAGAAACAATTACCATTTATTTATATGAGAAAATTTTGTGAGCGTTCGCAGACCCAAAAATAACCTACCAAATCATGCCAAATAACACATAAAACCTAAAATAACAGTAACATGTAATAAAAGCAGGAATGATATGATAAATACACAGCCTATATAAAGTAGAAATACTTTTCCACAATCATTACTGAGCTGTTCTCCGTAGTGAAAATCTCACGCAAGCGCTGTCAGCAGAAAATCTCACGCAAGCGCTGTTGGCAAGAACACTCTCTCCAGTAACCTTTAAGCTATGAAGCTGCCAAATCATACCAAATAACACGTAAAAATACACAGCCTATATAAAGTAGAAATAATGTATGTTCACGGGAATCGGGAAGACAGCGAGCACACTGATGATGGTGTGTTAGACTGAGTCGTTGCAGGTTGGGGTGGTGCAGTGGCTCCCCACCCTCCAGGCCGCTGAGTGATACATTGCTGCGAAGAATGCAGGGGTCCAGCGGTAGCTGGGAGGTACACAGCACATCTTTAAGAAAAAAGCTGAAACATACATGCTAATTAACTAGGTGCCACCTGTAATTGTTGGCCCAGATCAGTGCCGATTTCTGATTGCGTTGTCTCTGATCTGGGTGGACAATTACATGTCGGCGGCACCTAATTAATTAGCATGTTTATTTCAGCTTTTATTTAAAGATGTGCTGTGTGCCTCCCAGCTACCTTTGCATTCTCCGCGAATCGATATCTGTCCATGTCCTGGGGGTTGGGGGTGGTGGGACACTGGGGTGTCATCTCGTCACCTGTTTCCATTAGAGCAGGCATCTCATCTTCTTCTACCTCTGCCCACCTCGATGTCGAAGGTCAAGGTTCGTCGTCTGCTGTGGCTGATGTGGAAGGCTTGCTTGACTGCTGAGCCTCGCGCATTTTTCTATCACACAGTTCTTTAATAAGGACTCAAACCATCCTGCAAATATCCCCTAAACCGACGTACCCTTTCAAAATTAAAGTCGTACTTTATCATTACTCATTCAGTTTCGATTGTTATCCTTTTCTCTTCCAATTGCATCAGCTCTTCATCTGTCAGTTCTTGGTGATGGGATGCCAAAACCTCTTCAACATCATCTTCCACAAGCCAAACTCACGTTGTCCTTACTTCGTTCACCACGATCAAAACACTTAATTATGTCTAGTTTTACCGTAAGTGTAACACCCTCACGAGCTCTTTCAGGCTTTTCCGATACCATAGAACTCATCTTGTAATCGGCTGCTCACAGGCACGTGTTAAAGCAAAGCAGTTCTGAACCCAGGGAGAGCGGCTGCTTGGGGCGCGCTGCCTTTTATCGCGCACTGATTTTTTCGCACACTGATTTTTTATCACGCACTGATTTTTTTTTTCGTAACAGTGAAAACACCTTCTGAAAGCGAAAACAGGGTACTAATGTAAGTCTTTCGTAACAGTGAGGTTTCGTAAAGCGAACGTTCGAAAAGCGGGGGACACCTGTACTGATCATTTGCAGAACCGTGAAATCTGTAGTTCTGTTCTTGCTCAGCAGGTTTCTAGTTTGAAATACTGCGCCATTGGATTTGGGTGGGGTGGGCGTAGTAACGGCAGAAATGTGAGTGGTGTTATGGTACAATGGGCAGGGTTGCAGGGATATTGTGGAGTTAAGGTGTGGTGTGGTGATGCGGGGATGGGTGTGTGTGTGATGAGTTAACTTGGCCTATGATGACTTTGTAGTTGGGTGAATGTATTGCTTTAGGAGGGATGTGGTGTGGTGGGCTAGCTTGTGTGGGCAGACAGGTTTTAACAGGTTAGGTAGGGATGTGGTGGAGTTGTGGTGAGTCTGCTTCGGTGATATACATTTCCCAAAATTGTAGCAGCTGTCACAAATAATTTGAAAATCAACTGGTGATGCAAAACACTTGTCATTAGTAAGACTTTTCTTGAATAACTATATTTGCTGGGGTATATTTATTTAAATATAATCACCATTTAAGTAACTATTTATAATTGTAAGAAGTAGTTCATATTTCCTGTCTGATAGTATTTCATAATAACTGCTTTATGTACTCATTCCAAATGCTTGTCAGGCACTTACCATTTTAATTGAACTTTGAGACTTGTGTATAGGCACATCTGTCTAGGGAGCCCCAAGTTTCATTGACAGCCTCCAGACACACTTCACTCCACCCCCACCAGAGCCAATCTCTCTCACTCACTCTATTGTGTACACACACACACACAATCCCTAGTCAGAACTTACATCTGTGGCCCGAAGAGGGTCATTCTTGGCTCAAGTTTAATTTGCTTCATCGCTTTAGCTTTGAATATATGAAAAGTGCAGTGTTACCGACGTTGATGATGCTATAATTTGTACCTCATTTTCCACTACCATGGATGCTCCACTCCTGGAGAAAGCTTTCCGTGGCAGTGAAGACTTGCCGCCCAAGCTCAGTGTGGATGAGTGGTGGGTCCAGATGTTTAATTCTCCTTCAGAGAGCTGGAGTTCCTTAAAATATCACTTCAGAGAGGGAAAAATCTACACTTGGCTTCTTTCAATCCCTTCAGGCTGAAATCAAAAACAGGAATAGTGAAAGAATTTGCACTTATGTATGGTCCAGCACTGCCAAAATGGCTGTTGTGATGTGTCCAGTGTGGTAGTGTAGTGGGTAGTGCTTGTCGCTCTCACTTCCAGCTTCCATACGTAGCGCACAGGCCCACCGGTGTGTGGACACTCCCTGGTGCTCGTGAACCAGATCCCCAGCTATGGATGAGTAACCTCACTGCCTTGTGACAGCCTCAGGAGACATAACGGCTAGGGGAACAAATCCGGAGTGGAGCCCCTGAGGCGGCTGGACATCTTTGAACATCTTTCTGGCAGCTCCTGCAGCCAAGCTGGTGCCAAACATATTGCTTCATAATCTTTCCTTTGGACTACACTGGTGAGGCTGAGAGAGGGATCTTCATAACTGGGCATCTCAGGATCTCCATACCTTCCACCCAGGCTTGTGATAATGATCATCATCGCCCATTGTCCCTCAAGACAGGCGGATGCCAACCACCACTGTATATGGTTTTCCTGTATGAAACAGCACCAGATTGCTCACAGCAAACTTCCACAAGCAGCATCATGATATTCATCATAAAATCTGTCCTCTTTTGGCAGTGGTCCCCAACCTCCGGGCTGCGGACCCATACATTGCCGCGAAGAATGCAGTGGTGTAGCAGTAGTCGGACCGCACCAGCACATCTTTAAGAAAAAAGCCAAAATAAACAAGCTAATTAATTAGGTGCTGCCCGGCACGTAGATGTCGGCCCAGATCAGAGGCGACGCATTCGGCAATCGCCTCTGATCTGGGCCGACATTTACGTGCCAGGCGGCACCTAATTAATTAACTTGTTTATTTCGGCTTTTTTCTTAAAGATGTGCTGGGTGTGTTCTGGCTACCGCTGTACTGCTGCATTCTTCGCGGCAATGTATGGGTCCGCAGCCCGGAGGTTAGGGACCACCGTCTTATGGTGCCAATTGAGGTGCATTAGGTTCCTTAAGGTTGTCATAATCAGTGGCTATAATGGAGATAAGCTCCCACCACCTACTAAATGCTCCTCATGGTGTGCGTCTCAAGCAGCCTCTGACAACCTGGCCTTCATGTGTGGCTGAGCTACTGAGCCTGGCTGAACCATTTCTACTGACAGAGAGAGGGACAAAGGCAGATGATGGGCACCATAAAACCAGTCGCTTTGGGCAAAAGGTGCTCGTCAGCCAAGGCGGGCAGATCACCTTGGAGAAGGAAGACCGTGATCTCAATCCTCCATTGCCCTGCAGCTATACTCACTCATGGGGCAGTCTTCGGGAGTAAACCTCGAGGGAAAATCTGGAGCTGGAGTTCCTAAGGCACTCCGATGTTGAGTTCAACTCCTGAGATGCCGCTGGAGCCCAACTGTGTCGATCTCTGCCGTTCCTTTGGATTCATCAGCTGAGTGGAGGATGGAGTGGGGAGCCTGCTGTGTGGGCATCTGCTTGCTCTCCGTGTTGTGCTGCCCTAGCGTGTATATCATGGGGACAGCTAGGATGCAATATGCATTGTCAACCCCAACCGATGGAGGGCCTCAAGATGAGGTGTATGTTGCCAGAATACAAGAGATATTATCCCAGCACTTCCACAAAATAGTGCCATAGGGTTTTTAATATCCAGCTGCTGAGAGGGTGAAAGAGGCTTTGATTCAATGTTTCATTCTGAATGAAGGCACTGAATACAGCTCAGTAATCTCCCAATATTGCACAAAGATAATAAGCTACTTTTTCCTATGTCTAAGACCCTGGAGTAGAACTTTCATTCATAGCTCTGTGACTCAGGTAAGAGGACAACTAACTGAGCCACACTTACTGAGGTGACTGAGAGCAGCAATAATTGTGTCAAAGTCTTCCACTAATAATTTGGGTTATTTGACAATCTACAGCTAATCGTGGGTTTACTGTTGTTTTAATACAGTAATCCATCTGAAAATAAGATTGCATTTGTTGTAGGGCTTTTGGATGTCCCCAAGCACTTTGAAACCAATTAAGTATTTTTGAAGAGTAGTCATTATTAGCAATGCATAAATCTTTTCTTTTAATTTTGAAGGCAAAATTTAACGCCTGTGAATTGGAAAGTCATTCAAGCATTCAACATGACGATATCAAGGCTATATCCTTCTTTAATTCTGAGGTGCATTCAATCACTGGCAATAGAATTGCTAATTACTTAAGAGCTGTAGTCTCTTTAGTCCTAGCTACACAATCTGAATTCACCAGTCTCTAGTTAGATTTTATAAAAATTAGCAGAATTGAAATAGCCCCAAATGGCAGTCTGGGGAAAAAAAGAAGAATGAGAGACAGATTGAATTGCTACTTTGAATAAACTGACACATAAAGAGCTCAAATGTAGTTAGGACGTGCGAGAAAAGATGTTCCCAGTAAAAAAAACATCCATCTTTATAACTTGCAAGAGCAAGTAAAATTAGTTCTGCTTGGCATGCCAGTGGATAATAAACTGGTCAGATTTTCATTCTTGCCACATGGCAAGTTTGATTGTGAAATACAGAATGGAACAGGGCCGATTACAGTCAATAAAATAACTGGGTATATAGTGTATAGCTGAGAGATTCTTTCATGATATGTTCCAGATTGGGATGCTGCATAAATTCCCACCTGTAGGGTTTTACATTGCATCAACGATTCACTCTCACTCCCTTATGATTAAAATCAATTAGCTTTATTTGTCCATGAAAAGTAATCTCAAGTTGATTAAAGTGGTTACAGGTTACAAAAACAAAGAAACCTGGAACTGTTCAGCAGGTCAAATGTGGTGGGAAAGATAGGCAGTGTTTCATATTGCCCTTCATCAGAAATGGAAAATGAGAAGACAAACATGTTTTTAAGTTGCAGAGAGGGAAAGAGGTGGGGAGAACAGTGGGAATGGCTCTGGTAGGGTGCACACCATGGTTGTCAAAGTAACAACTACTTCAAGAACTGACAGAACAAAATGGCGCAGAAACAAGTTGAACTACAGACAATCCCTGCATTATGGTCAGTCAGATGACAGAAATTCTCCTTTACAATATTTACAAGTTATGCCTCAGAAATTTGAGGTCTATAGTAAAATTTGCTGTCACAGAATTTCAGTGGAAAAAAATTACCACACTATTTACTTTCAACTCACATTCCTTGACACCTGCCCAGATGATGTGGTTGCACTTTGCAGAAAATTGTGATGCAGATCTTTTTTTAGGATAGAAACACTCCAGAGCACAGGGATTGCCTGCATAGCAAATTGAAACAGAAAGGCACAGCCATGTCCATGAAAATGGGAGGCGGGTTACCTAAAATTCTCAAACTCGATGTTAAATTATGAGAGTTCTGCTGTGCCTAATCAGCAGATGAGATGCTGTTCCTCAAACTTAGGATGGATATCAAAGGAGTAATATTGGACATCAAAAGCAAGATATTAGAGTGGGACAGGGGTAGAGACTGGCAGGTAGAGGCTCAGGTTCACTCTTGTGAACTGAATGGAGGTTCATTCCTAAGTCATCAGCCTATTTACTTTAGGTTTCTGCCAAAACATTGACTCTCACCAAATGATGCTGTTTGACTTACTGGACTGTTTCCAGCATATGTGGTTTTATGTTGCAATTAATTAGTGGTCCAAAAAAAGCAAAAAATGCTGGGGGAAACTCATTAAGTCCAGCTGCATCTGCGGGAAAGAAACAATCATTATTTCAGGTCTGCAACCCTGCATCATTTTTGTTTTTTCTATCTCTTTTCAATTCCTGTCCTTCCCTGATCTCTGAGTAGCTGACTACACTTTTCCTTTGTTCTGACAAAGGGCCGCAAGCCCACAACTTTGACTGTTTCATGTTCCACAGTTGTTGCCTGACATGCTGAGTTTTTACCAGCACTTTATGTTTTCGTTCAGGTTTCCAGGTTCTGCAGTTTTTTGTTGCCATTAATTAAAATGGTAGTGTAGAATACAATAATAAGGTTATTATATGAACAGTTAAGTCTTGGGTGGAGGAGAACTGCCCAGTAGCTGTTGTAGGCTGAGCTCCGCTGAACGTATAACAAAGATATCAGCATTGTTTTCCTAGTGAGGTTAATAGGTTAGCCCTAATCCAGCATCGATTCCTCCATAGCTCTTGCAGAGTCAGAGTTTTGACATAATGTTGCATTTTCCCATTCTCCTTCTACAGGGATATTCCTGTTGCTCCTTTCACATTAAATTTCATGCTAAAATTTGCTTGTTTCCAGCAGGCAATCGTTTATGAATTGATAATGCTGAGTCCCTTGGTATCCACAGCACTATCTCTATCTAACCTTATCAGCTTTGTTGATTTCTGTTCTCTGTGTCTTCTTCTCGTATCTACCAGTGACTAACCACATTTTTCCCATGTGCTGATAACATTTCTTGTTTTCCCATCATTGGCTCCCATTGCTTGGTAACATAGCTTGTACGTTTATTCTCACAACATTATATCAAAACTCTCTGACAAACCCTCAGACTCCATAAGACCTGGAAATAAAAGGTTGGCATCAATAGAAATCAAAACTATTGGAGTGTTGTAAATATCCACTGTCTTCCAGGGTTGGAAGACTGCTACCCTTACCCATCTTGGGCTTATTAAGACTCCTGTCCCAAACCAACTTGGTCATTCTCAAGCAAAAGAAGAAGCACTATAGGAACTCCATAGGCCAGGCATCGCCTGTGGAGGATAATGGGCAGTCAATGTTTTGGGTTGAGATCCTTCATTTGTATTTGCCTCTTAAGTAACCTCTGAACTGGTTTGGCAATTTTTTCATGTGTAGACAAATGCATGTACCTTCTTTCTTCTTTTTGAATACCCAGATATATTTATGCCTTACATTGTTTTCTGTTTGTGAAGATAATAGTTTTCCGATCCCTCATTGTGGTAAGGGGAGAGAATGTCGATAGTGTGGCCAGGAAATGCAAAAGATTGGTTTATCCCTTCTGGTTTTTGTAGATCGTGTCATTTCCTACAAGAAATCAGAATTATCAGAGAAATGTCTCTTCTTGGAATGGCTAAGCCTGAAAGGTTTTTTACAGTTTCTTGATAGAAAGAAACAGATTGACTGAAAGTAAAGATCAGGAGATATGTAAGTCAGGCTGTCAATTCACTGTCATCTGGTTTGCAGTGTCACACAACTAGAGCTCTGCTTCAGAGTGTTAATGATGTTACTCAAGTAAAAATAGGCTTGTTGTTTAAATATTATAAAAAGAAGCTGTTCCTTTTGTAAATGGTTCAAAGACCTGGAAGGCCAGATTCATTATTTTGACCAGAGGTACACGGGCAGCATGTGAAGAAATACCTGTATGCAGAGCAAGGCTGTAATGATGGTAGAATGAGAACCAATCTGATCCTTCAAAGGTAAATTGAAGAGGCAATTCAAGGACAATAATTTTGTAGGGGGGACAGTGAAAGAGCAGGCAATCATACTTGTGGGACTTCTCTGTTAGGAATCACCATGTATCTGATGTGTCAAGTATCCTCTTTCAATTCCATTAATTTTCAATGATTCTAATGACTCTAAATAACTAAATGAGACAATGAAAGTGCAATTTTAAGCCAAAACAGTAGACCTCTCATTCTTGCCTCATTGCTCCCTCATCTTTCTTTCCCACTCATTCTATTTACTTAACTTTAATGTTAAGGTTTTATCTGCCTGGGTTAAGTCAGTCTACATTATGTTCTGTTTTTATGTTCTAAGTTCTTTACTTGATATATTTCTGTTTCTGTATTAATTTATGAAATAGAGCTGTCACTGAACGGCTTCACTCCTAAATGCCCTTAAGAGTGCTTTGGCCATTCCAGTAAGATGGCAGCGTACTTGGATGCAGCAGCCTTTCTAGGTCCAAACACAAAGGGATAATTGTTCATCTTTTATGTCATTTCTATGACCGCAAGACGTTGCTGGATATTAAGAACACCGAGGACTGTAGGTCTACCCCACTAGCGAGTTGCTCAGCAGCAGTGGAGCTGGATTTGATGTGCACCGTATTGCAGCCTGCTCAGCCACCCAGGGAAGAAGGCAACAGAGACAGTGCATGATGGAACATCTGACTGTCTTGGATGTTTGTACTGTGATTGCAAGATGCTGTTAGGCATTGTCATTGTAGAATATTGCGAGTCCGATTCACTGGTTGATTGGTGAGACCAGTGGCCGAGGAACTGCATGGCCTTGATGTTGCGTGGACCAGGCCCTTATGCCTCGGGGTCGCCTGTTGCAGCTGCCAGGGAAGGAGATGCCGGAGCTGGCTGTGTGCCACTGGATTCTGTGCTGGTTTTGGGGCTGGCCCTCCCATCGGTGCTGCTGTCCAGTGCATTATTCCGAGGCTGCACTTGCGCAAGATGAGAACTGCTGAGTGCTATTTCATATAGAAACATGGCTCCAAGGCATCTTCCATGCACCATCAATCCACAGGCCATGATGCTCAGGAACTTGGGCTATATTATTATTTTTATTTGCTTTGTTTTGTAACTATGTTTCTCTACTATCATAATGATACGTGCTGTTTGCTGTGTTTTTGTTGTGTATGTTGGTACCGTTTTTTGCGCCTTGGCCTCAGAGGAACGCTGTTTCGTTTGGCTGTATTCTTGTGTATGGTTGAATGACCACAATTAAGTTTCAACCTGAACTTGAACTTGGCTTCCTGGCCCCTTCTGTGGAGAGTTAAATGCCAAATGCATTGCTGAAGATATGAAGCCGTACTTACTCGTACAAACTATTATCTATCTAGGGACAGTATTGAACCAGATGGGCTTTAATAACAAACTGGTAGTTCCATGTTTGGCCTAATGGATAACAGCTTTTCATTCCAAGTTTATTTAATCTACTGAATGCATTAACTTAGGTGGATTTGACTGATTATTAGTCCAGCCACAGAAACACTCTGCAGTAATGCACTCAGTTTGTCACTATGCTAATAATTTCCCTCTGCCCGCATTCTGCATTTTGAAGTTGGGACTTATAAACATACCGGCTTTAATTTGGGCAGAAATGAGAATGGAAAAGTTTAACTTTTCTTCATCCAAAGCCAAAAGAGTAATAAAGAGCAAGATTGATAATGGTTAATATATTAAAACATGGCATGTATAGGATGGCAAACAAGAGAATATCTGCAGATTCTGGAAATTCAAGCATCTACCCCCACCAGCAAGGCCTCAAGGCTCTCAGTTTCTTTCTGGACACCAGATCCAACCCGTTCCCCTCCACCACCAATCTCCTCCACCTGGCTGAATGTGCTCACTCTCAATAATTTCTCTTTCAGCTCCCCCCACTTGCTTCAAACAAAGGGTGTAGTCGAGAGCACTCACATGGTTCCCAGCTTTTTCTGCATTGTTGGTGGCTACGTGGAACAGTCTATGTTCCAAGCCTGCGCTACCCACTCCACTACTTCTACTATATGACACTGACAACTGCATTGGCGCTGCTTCCTGCACCCATGCCTAGCTCCTCCACCCAGCCCTGAAATTTACCTGGTCCATTGGGAGACGGCTTTGCCGAACACCTACGCTCCATCCGACAGAAAAACAGGATCTCAGTGGATCTCCCAGTGGCCACCCATTCTAATTCCACTTCGCAGTTCCATTCCCACATATGAGTCCATGGCTTCCTCTACTGTCATGATAGGACCACACTCAGGTTGGAGGAGCAACACCTTATATTCCATCTAGGTACCCTCCAACCTGACGACATGAACATCAATTTCTCAAACTTCCTGTAATGCCCCCCCTCACCATTCCCCATTCCCATTTCTCTTTCTCACCTTATCTCTTTACCTGCCCATCGCATCCCTCTAGTGCTCCTCCCCTCTTCTCCATTTTTTCTTCCATGGCCTTATGTCTTCTATCAGATCCCCCCTTCGCCAGCCCTGTATTTCTTTCACCAATGAACTTCCCAGCTTTTTACTTCACCCCTCCCCCACCCCCACCCCCTTTGCTGGTTTCACCTATCACTTAGTGTTTCTTCCTCTCCTCCCCCCACCTTCTAACTCTGACTGCTCCTGATGAAGGGTCTTGGCCTGAATTGTCGACTGTACTCTTTTCCATAGATGCTGCTTGGTCTGCTGAGTTCCTCCAGCATCTTGTGTGTGATGCATAGAATGGGCTGTGCCAAACAACTATCCACAGCAGATGGGCAGGGACATGACAATTATCAAGTTCCAATGCAGTCACAAGTTGTCAGATTGGTCTGATGTGCAGCTTATCACTTTAAATATTTACTAAGAACTTCCCTTAGATTAGTGCAGCAGAAAACCGGAATTGTTTCAGAGGTTTTGATTGCTGGGAATCAATGGAATACCATTTAGTATAAGGTGTAGCAAAGAAGGTAAACAGATTGAATCCGCCATGATCTAGTACAGCGGTCCCCAACCACCGGGCCGCGGACCGGTACCGGGCCGCAGAGCATGCACTACCGGGCCGCGAGGGAGCGATATGATTTGGTGATATGAGTCAGCTGCACCTTTCCTCATTCCCTGTCACGGCCACTGATCAGCCATTACGCATGCGAGGTCATGACCTGCGCGTCATCGTGTCAGGGCGGGAAGGCGATCAACTCCTTGAGCTTGCAAATGACGACGGGCTGAAAAGTATGTTTGATATAACATCTCTGTCAGCAGTTTGGATCAAAGTCAAGGCTAATTATCCTGAGATAGCCACGAAAGCACTGAAAACGTTGCTTCTATTTCCAACATTTTTCTGCGAAGTGGAGTTTTCTGCAATGAATTCAACGAAAACTAAACTGCGGAATAGACTGGGCATCAGGAATGCCCTTCGAGTATTGCTGTCTCCCATCACTCCTCGATAGGATGGTGTTGGTGCAGGGAAACAAGCCCAGGGCTCACACTGATTCAGCGATATTGGTGCGTGGCAATGATTTTATATATTCATATGGGGAAAATATGTGCTGTGTGTTTAATATCCAAATGTTACTTAAAATGTTATGATGCTATTGACTTATAAGTGACATATATAACCGTATAACAATTACAGCACGGAAACAGGCCATCTCGGCCCTTCTAGTCCGTGCCGAACGCTACTCTCACCTAGTCCCGCCGACCTGCACTCAGCCTATAACCCTCCATTCCTTTCCTGTCCATATACCTATCCATTTTTTTCTTTAAATGATCATATCGAGCCTGCTTCTGCCACTTCTATAGGAAGTTCGTTCAATACTTACTTCAAGTTCCCCTGATAATTAACTTATCATTATATTCATGCGAGGAAAATATGCGCTCTGTGTTTAATGTTAAATTTGTTAGATAAACCCTTTTAGAAACAAAATTGAGTGTATAACCCGCTTATAACCTATATTCCGGTAGTCATTAACAGCCACCCCCCATGAACAGAATCGCCAAAAAGGATTTGCTGGGGGGGGCGGGGGAGGAGGGAAATCAGCAAGTAACAATGGGCATTGGTGCCCACGCAAGGCTTCATGGTCATTGTAGTCTTTTGGGTAAACAACGTATTTGGCTGCTACCCTTGTCCATTGGCAACGCTACCACCCCCGCCCCCCCCCCCCCCCGGGTCGGCTGGTCCGCAAGAATATTGTCAATATTAAACCGGTCCGCAGTGCAAAAAAGGTTGGGGACCCCTGATCTAGTAGATTGATGGAGTGTGCTCCTTTGAAAATAAAGCTGAGAAGGTCACTGATGTGTGCCTGGGGGGAGTACTTTGGAACCATAATTCTGTTAGTTTCAAGATAAATGGAAAAAGATATGGCTACAAATTAAAGCCCTAGATTTGAGGTAAAGCTAATTTTGACAGCATTAGACAGGATCTTGCAGATGTTGATTGGGGGAGGCTGTTAAAGGAGCGTCTGGCAGGGCTTTTAAAATGAGATAGGACAAGTGCAGGACCATGCTCCTGTTCCAATGGGAGATTAGAGAACCCTGGGTGACAAGGAATACTGGGGCTATGATCCGGAGAAAGAATGAGGTTTATATTAGTTTTAGGAGGCTGGGATCAAATGAGTCCCTCAAAGTGTATAATGGATGTAGGAGTCCACATAAGAAGGAAATTTGGAGGGCAAAAAGAGGGTCAGGAAAGGAGAATCATAGAAAGGTCTACAACATAGTGGACAGTGAAGAAGATTGTCTAAGGACACTGCATAATCTGAATCAACTCAGTAAGGAGGCAAGGGAATGGCTGATGGAATTTATTTCAGGAAAAATGCAAAATGGTGCATTTTGGGAGGTTAACAAGGCCAGGGCATATACAGCAAATGGCAGGGCATGGAGAATCTTTGAACACTGAGGCCTTGGAGTGCAAGTACATTGTTCCCTGGAAGTGATAAAACAGGTAGACGAAGTGGTGAAGCAGCCATTGGGTATGCTTGCCTTCCAATGGCTGAGGCATTGAGTACAGGAATTGGCAAGTCATGTTACTGTTGTTCAAATCGTTGATTAGACCATACTATTGTGTGCCGCTCTCTCTCGCCACATTAAGGGTTAACTAAGCTAGATGCAATATAGATTCAAAGGTATGCTTTCTGCATGGGAGGGCTTGAATTATAAGTAGAGATTGAATAGACTGGGATTTTTTTTCATAAGCTGGAGGCTTTGGGTTGATTTTATAGAGGATTATAAGATTATGAGAATTACATTGGGTTGATAGTCTTCTCAGGGTAGGGAAGTCTATAACTAGAGACTGTAAATTTAAGGTGAGGGGAAAGATTTGGAAGGTATCGAGGAGCATGTTTTTATTACCACACTGACAGCAGTGGGCATGTGGAATCAGCTGCAGAGAGGTTAAAGGCCTGGATGGACTGCGCTTAGAGACGATATTTCCAGTTGTGGGAGAGCTTTAAGACCAGAGGGCACAGCATCAGAATAGAAGGACACCCCTTTAGAACAGAGATGAGGAGGAATTTATTTTACCAGAGGGCAGTGAATGTGCAGAATTCATTGCCGTAGACCGTTGTGGATGTGGGCTATATCTAAAGTGGAAGTTGATAGTTTCTTGATGTCAAAGTTTAGGGGAGAAAGTAGGAGAAAGGGGTTGAGAGGGAATAATAAGTCAATCATGAGTGAAAGGCAGAGCAGACTCAATGGGCTGAAAGACCTAATGCTACTCCTGTGCTTTATGGTTTATGGTCTTATAGAGACTGGTACTGCTACAACGTTTATAAGACATCTGGGCAGATGCATGGACAGGAAAGGTTCAGAGGGATAGGGGCCAAATACAGACAATAGACATCTTGTCAGCATGGATAAATTGGGAAATTGGCCTGTTTCTCTGCTGTATATCGCTAGGGATCTTTGATAAACGATAAGGCCAACTTCTGTTAAGAGGTTGCTAGGATGAGGGGGCTGAGGAAGGTAGATAAGCATATTTCTGTCTTTAATGGAGGTTTAATCAGGTCCCCATACCCCCATATTATAGTATCTGAACCAGATCTATTATGCTGGGATAAACCAGTTCATAGTAGGTGTCCACCTTGGGATAGCACAGGTAGTGAAGCATATAGATTGCATTCTTTCTCCCATGGTTAGTCACCTCTTGTTCTATTTTTGCAGGTACATCTACTGTGATGAAATTGAGCTAGCTGCAGATACGGTCCTGGCCACCCTCTATGCGGCCAAGAAGTACATTGTCCCTCACCTGGCTCGAGCTTGTGTTAACTTCCTGGAGACCAGCCTGAGTGCCAAGAATGCCTGCGTGCTGCTGTCCCAGAGCTGCCTCTTCGAGGAGCCCGACCTGACCCAGCGCTGCTGGGAGGTTATTGATGCCCAGGCTGAGCTGGCTTTGAAGTCTGAAGGTTTTTGTGACATTGACTATCAGACATTGCAGAGCATCCTGAACAGGGAGACTCTCAACACCAAGGAAATCACCCTGTTTGAGGCGGTGCTGAGCTGGGCAGAGATGGAATGCCACCGGCAGGAGCTGACCACCAGCATTGAGAACAAGCGCAAAGTCCTGGGCAAGGCACTGTATCTGATCCGCATCCCGGCCATGACACTGGACGACTTTGCCAATGGGGCGGCCCAGTCCGGGGTGCTGACGCTCAATGAGACCAATGACATCTTCCTGTGGTACACGGCGGCCAAGAAGCCGGAGCTGGAGTTCGTATGCCGGCCTCGCAAGGGCCTGGCGCCCCAGCGCTGCCACCGCTTCCAGTCGTGCGCCTACCGCAGCAACCAATGGCGCTACCGGGGCCGCTGTGACAGCATCCAGTTCGCTGTGGACAGGCGGGTCTTCGTTGCCGGCTTTGGCCTGTATGGCTCCAGTTGTGGCTCAGCCGAGTACAGCGCCAGTATCGAGCTGAAACGGCAGGGTCTCATTCTGGGCCAGAGCTTCAGCAAGTTCTACTCAGATGGTTCCAGCAACACCTTCCCCGTGTGGTTCGAACACCCGGTGCAGGTTGAGCCAGACATTTTCTACACAGCCAGCGTGGTGTTGGACGGCAATGAGCTGAGCTACTTTGGGCAGGAGGGGATGACTGAGGTGCAGTGCGGAAAGGTCACCTTCCAGTTTCAGTGTTCGTCAGACAGCACCAACGGTACAGGCGTACAAGGTGGACAACTCCCAGAGCTAATATTCTACGGCTAAAGGGCAACAATGACACACTGGAAAGCCTTCCAATTCGCACTTCGGTCTGCCTAGTGTAACCTGTACACAGTATGGAAATAATTGTAAACTTAAACACTTGCAGATGAGAAAAAGACACACCATGCTGCCTCTATAAGTGCTTTCCAGTCCAGTCCCAATCTCAAGCTCTCGGTCCAAAGTTTGCAAATTGCAGCATGTCAAGCGAGCATCTAAGTACTTTTTCTAAACTAGCAGCTCCGAGGTTTTTTTGCCTTGGAGCGTTCACAGGGAAGGAGAGCAGTCAGGGGACTATCTCCCGCTCCCAATTATTGTAAAGCACATTCAGAAAGCATGCATATGTATAGAATATGCCTCTGTTAAATGTGCCGATCCATAAGTGGTCAAATTTAAATTTATGCACATGACTTTCCTGCCTATTTTACAGGCAATGAATTCCAATTTTCATCGCATTTGAATGAGAAAAATTCTCCTAAGCACACCTTTTAATACACTTTCCAATCCCCTTTAATCTATGCCCCGATAAAGAACTCTCAAACACGTAAAGTAAGATCCCCTTAATTTAATATGCCCCTATTTTAATCTCTTCTCATACTTTTTGTTTCAGTTTTTCTAAATATTTAAAATCTAGCAAGTATTACAAATTGATGGTCTCTTGATCAACAGCTTCAGCTACATCCATATGCTGTTCTAAAAGCAACGCTAGCTGTTTCCCTTTTCTACGCAAATAATGGTTTATTTAAGGAAAGATGTACTGTCAAACTGTTCAAGTTGATTCCTGAGCTAAGAGTGCTAATTTATGAGCAGCTTGAGCCTGTATTCATTGGAGTTTAAAAGAAGCAGTTGTGATCTTACTGAAACCTGTAGGAATCCGGGGTGTGGCACTGACAGAGAGGTTGGGTGCAGACAGGGCAAACAGTGGACTTTTCCCCTTCCTGCATAATCTAGATTTATGAAGCATACTTTTAGGACACGGTGTCTCCTAATTTAACAGGCAGGAGGAAGAATATCTTTGAAGTTTTTTTGAAACGCTTGCTTCAGAATTCTGTGCAGGCTGAGTCATAAAATCTGTCCGAGGCCGAGCTAGATTGATGTTGGTTTTTAGGGAGTTAACTGTTGTCGAACTAGATAAGAAAGTGGAACTGAGACCAAGATGATGTCAGCCATGATCTCAATGAATAGTGGAACAAACTTCAAGGTAATTCTGTTCCTTTTATGTCCATGTATTTAATACTGTTTGGCTAGCCTATGTGTAAAAATTATATTCACCTATTCACCAGCAAAGGTGAAAGGTCTAGGACGTTCATTTTGTAATGGATTACTATAGCTATTGGGATACTGCCACAGAATGGACTGAATGGTCTGGCTTCCCTTACCTCCATCCTCTGCAAAGCACAGCTACAAATTTCTCCATCTTTCTTGTCCCCACTTGTCGTGATGTGTTGAAGTACCTTTTAATGGAGAACATATTTGACTTTGTTGCTGCCAAGGTAATGCAACGGGAGCACAGATAGCATGATTGAAATGGATAAACAGAATTTTAATATGTGCATGAAGGGATGAAAGCTTGTCAGCTGAAAGAGTGGGTGTAAGGATGCTCAAGTCTTCCAATGAGAGTTGAAGGGGTATACAACAGGAATTCTGTAGATGCTGAAAATTCAAGCAACACACATAAAAATTGCTGGTGAACGCAGCAGGCCAGGCAGCATCTCTAGGAAGAGGTGCAGTCGACATTTCAGGCCAAGACCATTTGTCAGGACTTTGTCTGTTTGTCCTGTTGAAGGGGTATAATCCTTTGTTTTTTTTTTACTGCACAACCAATGCTCAGGATAGAACATGAATCAGAAATTGTAGGTCGAAGTTACACTACAAAAACTTGAGCACAAAATCAGCCTGTCTCTCTATTCTAATAAGGGAGTGTTGATCTGCCAGAGGGACAGTCTTTTGCATGAGACATTAAATTGAAGCTCTGTCTGATCTCTCAGGTAGATGTACTAAATCATAAACACAAGACTGTCTGCAGGTTCTGGAAATCCAAAGCAACACACGCAAAATGCTGGAGAAACTCAGCAGGTCAGGCAGCATCAATGGAAATGAATAAACAGTTGATGTTTCAGGTCAGGACTCCGAATAAGGGTTTCTTTCCATAGATGCTGCCTGACCTGCTGAGTTCCTCCAGCATTTTGTGTGCGCTGTTTCAGATGTACAAGATACCCCGATGCTATTTGGAAAAGAGGCAGGATGATCCCCCTGGGATCCTGTCATAAGTCAATCAGCATTGGTAAAATAGGAAATTTCTAAACATTGTGAAAACAGTTTTTGCAAATCCTACTTGGGCAAGATTGGGTGGCGCATTTCCTCTGTTAGAAGAGTAATTAGAGAGGATGAAGGGTGATGTGGAAATCCCTTTTCCGTTTACCCATCTCAGTTAGAGTAACTGGGTTCTACCACAATTTCCTGTTGCTAGAATCACTGAATCCTATAATTTTGGTCAGCCTTCTAGACACTTGTCAGCAGTGATAGTGGGAGATCAGAATGCATATTCTTTGCTTCTGTCTCACCCCTTCCCTTGACAATCTAATGTAGAAGCAAAGGGACAGTATCTATTCTGATATGAGATCATGGACTTGAAGCATTACCCTTGTTTCTCTCTTTATTGACGCTACCTAACCTGCCAAGTCTCTCCAGCATCTACTATCGTTTGTACATTTGTGGTATACCAGTATCTACCTCTAGTTTACTTGAGTTGGTCTGTAGACCGATATGACCATTTTTCCTATGCATAGAATGTGTTAAAGAGAACAAAAAACTGAAAATCAAATTTGCAAGAAAATGTTTTGAATTACAGTAAATGTATTTCATCTCCAGAATAATTTAACTGATCAGAATGTGCTGGCCATTGTCCTATTAAATTGTGTGGGAGGATGAAAAGGCAGCAGAAATCAATGGTAGGTTGATGTAATAAAGAATACTGTAATCATCTTCCAAGAGTCCTTCATACAAAGCAAATGAACCTTGTAAATAGAGATTAGTTTGGCTACACTTTTTACAGTCTAATAATTAAGACCTTGCAAGGTCTCTGGAGATTTTTTCCCTTTTCGTTCACTAGCCACTGGCAATACATTTTTGATCATATAGCAAGATACAAGAAAAAGAGAAATGATAATACTTTATTAATTAAGTTAAGAGAAACTTACTGAAACATTGACATGAAGCTTGTATGTGCTGACAGTTGGGTAAGGCTTTGCCTCCAGTCCCCAGTTCACCTAATATTAGTTCAGGGGTGATCTAGTTGAACAGTTTCAGATATTTAGAGGACTTGATAGTAGACAGAGAGAGACCATATGCTTCTCATTGGAGAAATCCAGAATAATTGATTAGAACCTTAATTTGAATGGTGTCATTTGCTGTGTTAGGGTGTCAAGAAGCACTTCCTCACACTAAGAACGGTGGGAATCTGGAAGCATCCTGCTTCAGAGCTGCAACCCCACCAACACCTAACCCCAACATTCTACCACCACCTACCCCAACAACCCTGCTGTCTCTACCAAAAACAAAATTTCAACTCTGGAGATCATTGAAAAAAATCAAAATAGAAATCATTTGGCTTTTGTTTACCAAGGGAGTAAGGGTTAATAAACCAAAGTAGTTGGAAAGCCAATGTCCAGAAAACCCATGATCTAATAGAATGATGAAGCAGACCCAAGGAGATAGATCACCTCATCCCATTCCTGTCATCTGAAGAGCAAACTACTCCATCATTTGCCTAGATAATATTCAAATATTCATATTTTTGAATTGCATGCTCAAAATAAAAATATATTAAATCAAAGGAGAATATTTGAAATTGCCATCTGTGCACAGACTTAAGGAAAAATGTGAAAGTCTAAAAAAGACCATATTGTTATCAGGGCAGAGGAGTCAGTTATATCTTGTATTTGTTTGTGGATCAGAGACAGCACTGGTAAGGCAGACATTTATTGCCCATACTTAATTTCATCTGAATTAAGTGACCTATTTCTAAGCAGAGACCATCAAACATGTTCAGTTCTTTAGAGAGATTGGGATAGGGTTGAGAAATAACCAAACAAGATTTTTCAAAATGATCACATTTGAAAGTAATTGATTATAGATCAACAATCATAGTTATTGGCCAAAGAGCTTGACAGTTAATTCCATAAATAATTTTGAAAAAAATTGAGTAAGGAATTGAGGATGAAGAACTTATCAACTTTGAACAAAAAATGAGGGTGATGAACTAAGCACATCTTTTTCAAAAGGGTCTACATTGACCCGATGGGCCAAATGGTCTCTTTTTGTGTTCTAGATTCTTATCATTTCACAATCAGCTTTTGGGGAAAGTTTTAGCACGATATTGTTGGACAGCTTTTCAAGGCCAGCATTCATTTTGAAGTCTGGAAGGGGAATTATGGTGTCAGTAATTAATGAGAACAGACAGTAACTACTGATTTAGCTCATCTATACCAGATTAAAAATAGCAGCTTCAAAGTCTAATGGACATAATGTGCTTAGCTGACAGAAGCCATGAAATCAGGACAGATACCCTTGAAGTTATTTGTTAGACACATCACGAACTTGCATCAAAAACGTACAGTACCACTTGGGACAACTATCTCTTTTAATCGGCTTCATAAAAGCTATAACAAAGTAATGGATGTCACTTCCTTCGGTTACTTATCTAAATCTTATTATGGGAATCAATCATAAAACCAATGAATGACAGAGAATGGAGGTAGGAGGCCATTCAGCCCAATATACCTGTGCCAGCTCTTTAAAGGAAATAACTAATAGTCCTTCTCAGTATTAGGTTTATTTTCCATCCTCAAATAATGTGTTTTTTAGGAAGTTACTACTTATTCTGAAAATTAGCATGCAGTTGCACCTGGTAATAAGGAGTGAAATGTGAGTCTTTATTGCAAAGAAAATGGAATGCAAATATAGGAAAGAACGGTGCTGAGACCTGGTTAGGCCACACCAGGAGTACTACAGGTAATTTTGGTAAGTTTATATAAGGAGGGGTTTATTTGCCTTTAAAGTAATACAGGGAAGGTTTACTAGGTTGATTCCTGTGAGGAAGCAGGTAATAGATTAATCAAATATAATTTGAGTTTATAAGATTGAAAGGTAGTCTTTATTGAAACCTGGGTTTCTTAGGGATCTTGACAGGAAGGATTTTTCCCTGGTGGGGAAGTCCAGAACTACAGGGCATAACCTCAGGATGAGGGTTGGTTACTTAAGGCTGAATTGAGGAGGCATTTCTGAAGATTTAAACATTAGCTTTATTTGTTACATGTGCATCGAAACGTATGGTGAAACGCTTCATTTACGCCAATGGCCAACACAGTCCAAAAACGTGTTGAGGGCAGCCCACAATTGTCGCCATGCTTCTGGCACCAGCGTAGCATGCCCACAACTTACTAATCCTTAACCGTATGTCTTTGGAATGTGGGATGAAACTGGAGCACCCATGGCCACAGGGAGAATGTACAAACTCCTTATGGACAGCGGCAGGAATTGATCTCTAATCGCTAATCCCAAGCACTGTAGTAGTGTTACTCTAACTGCTACGCCACCGTGCTGAGTGATGTAAATCCTTAGAGTTACCTTCTCTTGAGAGCTCTAAATGATGAGATAGGTTTTCAGAATACTGTGGGAACTGAGGAATATGGGGTAAGGCAAGAACGTGGAATTGAGGCCAAAGGTCAAATCTGCCATGAATTTAAGTGGCAGAATAGGGTCAAGGCATAGGACCTACCCGTGTACTTACATGTTATACTGCTGCATTCATCTCCATTCTGATCAGGATATGTTGTGTCACCTCATCTTTTAAATAGGATCTTGGCCATTCCTAGGAATAATAATACATCACCACATTTTTAAAAACCTTGGATTTCCTAATAGTTCTCCCAGTTTTGTTTTTTTTACGTTAATGGCTAAATGATACCATATTTCAGTTTATTTAGACCAAATGGTCTTGTAATACAGATAAGCCGCCAAAGTTAAAACTACTCCCCGTTATAATAGTTGCTTTGAAGCTTTGCAAGTAAATGATACAAACTGCTTGTGGGAGTGTATCACAAATTTGCTGATTATTGCAGCTCTGCATTTTAGTTTGATTTGCAAACCATAACAGTTATATTTCATACTTGAACAAGCATCTGGCTAGACCAATGCTGTTTCGATAGAAGAATTAAAGTGTTTATGGACCTACTAACTGAAGTGAAATGTGATTTCTTTTTTTCTAAAAAAAAATGGCAATTTGATAAGGAAGAATGTTATTGTGGTATGTAGTTAATTTCACAGCTTTTTTAAAAAAAGAAACATTCATTTGTTACTGCATTGTATATTGCTCCTGTGAAAATGGTGAAGTAACAAATTTTATTTGTGCATCAGTCTGGCACTGTATGTTTCAGTGAAATCTATACATATCTATAACTAAAATCGTTTCCCAAAGTACATATTTGACACTGATTATATAGTTTCTTAAATTGTGGTTGGCAACTGAAGTCTTTGTGAAGATGATAAAGTACCTCAAGCTTGAAATTGTTGTACCTTCACATGCTGTAATGAAGCAGTTTGAATGTTGTTAGACAGATGAATGTGTAGGATTTATTAAAATTTCAAAGGGAAATAAAGAAAGCTGGTTCTTTGTTGTCTGCTAGATGCATCTAAAATACTGCATTTTCACTTTGTTCATCCTTTTCTTGCTACCTGGAAGCCAAAATCCATGACCTTTTCCTTTGCTTGGTGTTCATCTGAAAGAATTTCTTTCAGTGCAGTTTTACGGAGGAAGGTTTCCCTTTTATTGATACTTATTTGCCAGAATCTAACTCTTATAAAAAGAACTTGAGTCGTATTCATGAATGGTGAAACATGTCCATTTGTGGCATGCCCCTAGCCTTGTAATTTCTTTTGGAAGAGAAAATGTGAGAAGACCGTGGAGGACATACTTAGTCCTGTTCTAGTGCACCAGTAATGTTAGCATTGGCATGTGTACGGTGCTTCTCCAGGGAGACTTTAGACATACTATCGAGTTTGAAGTCACCACAGGGAATTATGGCAATAATTCCATGAGAACATATGAATCTTTAGCTTCCTCTAAATCATTATTGTAGAACTCTTTCCAATAGTAACAGATGCTGTATTGTATTGACTTTTACTGGAAAACCATAAGTTGGATTGCATGAACATCACCCCTAAAATAGTGAGGAACACATCAATACTGCAACCCGTTATTGTGACCATTTCAGGGAAAATTCTGATGAAATTTGGCTTTAATTTCTTATGGCAAGTTTCCAACAGATTACACTGAACCATTAACTCATCACAAACCCAACTATCAGTATTAGCACTTAACTATTTATAACTGAGGATGTTCTTCTATAGAAATGTGTCAAAAAAAAGCCTTTTAAAGAACTGTGAAGAATCCTTAAGCATCATAGTTGAAGCAATATAAATCCAGATCCTCAAACTCAATGTACTGCCCTAAATTCAGATATTAAATAACCTACAATATACAGCATAGAAATACTCATATCGGGAAGAGTTTCATGAAAGCATCAAGTTGTTCTTCAAGGCAAACAACTGACGAAGGGTCTTGGCCTGAAACGTCAACTGTACCTCTTCCTAGAGATGCTGCCTGGCCTGCTGCGTTCACCAGCAATTTTGATGTGTGTTGCCTAAGTTGTTCTTCAACATGAGATGCTGAAAATCCAAAGTAACAAAAGGAAAATGCTTGAGGAACTGGGAAGGTCAGGCAACATCTATGTGGAGAAATGAGCAGACTCAGCCCAAAACATCGATTGTTTGTTCCTCTCCATAGATGTTGCCTGATATGCTGACTTCCAACAGCATTTTGTGAAATTGTTCTTAAACCCAGCTAGTTTACCGTTGTTCTATAGGGAAGGAAATTTTCCCAGCCTGGATTTCTATGACTCCAAACCTACAATAATGATTGTTTGGTAACTTTTGTCTGAAAGGCCAACATAATTATTAGTTACAGTAAGCTGTCCTCTTCATCACCTATACAAAGGCAATTTGAGCATGTGGCTCATCACTACTTTCTCAAGGGCATTAAGGGCTGCCCTTGCTCACAAATTCACAAGTACCTCAGGAGAACTAATAAAAGAAGCACATGGGATCCTAAAGAGACAGACACTAAGTACTTATGTAACAAAATACAAAAAACTCAGAATGTGGTCTTGTCCATTTCATTCGCTCCAAGATGTTTCCTTGGAGGTGGAGGGGATAGGTGTGTACAGGTGCCGGTTACTGATCTCAGATTGGAAGCAAAGCTATGGGAGAAATATCATCCAATCTGCTTCATTGGAAAAGAAGAAATTACTGAAAACCAGCATTGCATGTACAGTAAATAAAGGACTCAATACCGGACATAGGACTCCTCAAGGAATGAGTGTGGCAGGTGTTCCTTCAAGATCCTTCCTGCTCCATTATCCATAATAGGTACCACTGCACCATGTAGACACTACTAGAGTTTCCCAGCTCCTCACCATTATGAAGTCTTGGCTTATTGATCTACAACACAGAGCCAAAGAGTGGGTACAGCTCAGAAGGAGGTAATTTGTTCCATCGTGTCATCACAGGTTTTCTACCAGAACAACTCATTAAATCCACTGCCAAGCACATCCATCTTCCCAGCCACAACTCTGTTGAAGGGCTGGGATTGGGATGGTGGATGGGAGTGGAACTAATGAGTTTGTAGCTTTGCAAATATTTCTTCGCCATGTATTTACTCAATCCTCTCTCAAATGCTAAAGCCAATCCTGTCTCTCCACAACATCAGCAGGCAGGTATTCCAAACACGTACTGCATATTCCTCATGTCACAGTTCATTTTCTTTCTCTTTATTATTACACCCGTGACTTTTAGTCCTTGAACATTGCATTCACGGGAAAAGTGGAAGAGCATGCTGTTACCCACTCTGTTCTACAGTCAGTGGTCACTTTATTTGCTACTCACTGTACCTAATAAAGTGACCACTGAGTATGTTTGTGGCCTTCAGCTGCTGTAGCCCATCAAAGTTTGACATGTTTTAAGTTCATAGATAATCTGCATGATTATTTGAGTTACTGTCAGCTTGAACCAGTTTGGCCATTCTCTGACCTCTCTCATTAATGAGATGTTTTCTCCCACAGAACTGCCGCTCACTGGATGTTTTGTTTCTGGTACCATTCTGACAGTTGTGCATGAAAATTCCAGGAGATCAGCAGATTCTGTGATACTCAAATCACCCTATCTGGTACCAAAAATCATTCCAAAGTCAAAGTCACTTAGATCACATTTCTTCCCCATTCTGATGTTTGGTCAGAACAACCAAGTCTCTTGACCATGTCTGGATGCTTTTATGCATTGAGCTGCTGTCACATGATTGGCTGATTAGATATTTGCATTAACTAATAGCTTACGGGTGTACCTAATAAAGTGGCCACTGAGTGTATCTATTTCTTTCAAATTACCACCCCCCCCACCTCCATTCCACCTCAATAAAACAGGTCCACCCTCTCTAATTTATCCTAGTAACTTAACTCACTTGGCTTAGGAGCCATTCTTGTATATCTTTTCTGGACACTTGCCAATGCTTTTCTATAATGTGCTGGCCAGAAATGAATAAAATACTTCATTTGAAGCTGGACAAATGTTGTAAAGGTTCAGAATGGCTTCCCTGTTTTTATACTCGACACCTCTACTAATAAAGCACAGAACTGTGTTTGCTTTATTAACTACTTCTCAACATGTTCTGCCACTTTCAATGCTTTATGCTCAGGTCTCTCTGCCCCTGCACGTCTGCCAGACTTTAGTCTATTCATCCCTCTGAATCTTTGACTTGACTTCAGTCAGTCATGACTGGCAAAGTGTTTGAATTCTTCATGAATTTACAACTAGGTCTATTATTCCGTTTCACCATGCCACTAGAGATCAGTTTTGGTCTTGTGGAACTCAGCTGATCAGAATCCACTTAAATGCAGCAATCTGATTCCATGGTATAAATCAACCAATTGACAGCCGTTATATCAATTCTGTGATGCAGTTCAGTATTTTGTTTTGTTTCTCATAGAATACTACCAGTATCGGGAAGAGTGACATGAAAACATTCAGCCCACAATGTTGTGCCAATCTTGATACCATTTTATATTAAATACCCTGTGTATCATACATATCCATGCCCCTCATTTTCATGTATCTATCTAAAAACATCTTAAACTCCACCAGACTTTCTGATTCCATTACTGCTCTTGCTAAAAATATCTAGCCCCTCGTGTCACCTTTAAATACGTACCCCTCTTCTGGTGTTTGACATTTCTAGCCTGGGGAAAACATTCTGACTGTCTAGCTACTTATGCCCCTTATAGAGTAAAAACTTCTATCAGGTCTTCCCTCAGCTCTGATGGTCTAGAGAGAACAACCAAGTTTGTCCAACCTTTCCTTATAGCTCATACCCTCTAATCCTGGTAGCATTTTGGTAAACCTCTTCTGCACCCTCTCTATAGCCTCCGTATCCTTCCCTTATGGGAAAACAGAACTGCATTCAATACTCCAAGTGCATTCTGACAAAAATTTTATACAGCTGCAGCATGACCTCCTTACTTTTATACTCAATACCCCTACCGACGGCAAGCACACCATACACTTTCTTTACCACCTCATCTACTTGCATAGCCACTTTCACTGAACTATGGACCTGAACTCAAGATTCTTTTCTGCAACAATGCTGTTAAGGTCTCTGCCATTAATTGGGTACTTTCTTCTTTCATTTGACTTCCCAAAGAGCAACAGTTCACATTTGCCTAGATTAAACTCCATCTAACACTTCTCTTTCTATGTCTCTAACTGATCTATATCCTGTTGTATTCTTTGATAGCTGTTGACACTGTCCAATAAACTTAGTGTCATCTGCAAACCTGCTAATACACCTGGCTACATTTTCATCCAGATTATTGATATATATATATATAGCAAATAACAGAGGGTCCCAGCATCAATATCTGCAGAATACCACCGGCCATGGATCTCCAGCCTGAGTAACTGCCTTCCATCCCTACTCCTTGTCTTCTATGGGCAAGCTAGGTCTGAATCAAGCCTTGCAATTCTCCTTGATGCCATGTGGATAACATCCACTGCCTCCCCCTCATCAAGCTCCTTTGTCACCTCCTCAGGAAACTAAATCAAGCTTATAAGCCATGACATGCCCTTCACAATCCCTAAACAGTCTATGCTTTTCCAAATTTGCATAAATCCTTGGGGACTTATCCAACTTGACACTTTTCAGAAGACACAGCATAAACTTCTCCTTAAACTCAAAGTGTACCAACACAAGAGCATGCCCACCTCTGCCTTCTCTATCCTTCAAGTCCTTCTCCCCAATAAATACCAAGACAAAGTATTCATTCAGTACCTCAGCTACTTGCTCTGACTCCAAACACAAATCCCCTCCTTTATCCTTGAGTGGACCTACCATCTCCTTAGTTATTTAGTTTTTTCTTAATGCAATGGATTCCAGTCACATTGGGACCACTACATTTTGGCCCAATTAGTCAAAGTTTCATGGAAATAGTCAAAAATGTATGTAATTTTTACTAATTCCTAATTTGAACTAATTAGAACACTACTAATACTACTACAGTACTATAAAATTGTTTATTTGTTATTAGCAGAGGAATTCATCCAGTGTATGCTGGTGCGTTCTTTGGATTGACTGTAAATGAATAAAATCAGTGCAGAGACCAAGAGCAGATAGTAGCCTGCCTTCATAAAATGTTTTCCATGATTGAATCCTCCAAATCTTCATTTTCATTGTAACATTGAAGATGATTGAAAATACCTTAAAATTCCTCATAGTTCCTAACTTGATTAAGTAGTAAAATCATCCATTTTAACTCCCGACTGTTTCTGGCATCTCCAATCCTGAATGCTTGAAACCCTCAGTGAGCAAAACAGTTTTGAATTGTCTTACTGCTTATTTCTTGCCAAATGTCAGTGACAAAAATCTGTCCTCTTTGAACATAAACACACACAAATGACGCTATTTAAAAATTGTTCACTCTAAGCACGGTGTAGTACCTGTCACAGAAGTGTGCACAACTGACGCTAGTTAGAAACTGTTCGGCAACGATCCAACAGTTCCAATTAAGCAGCATAGTGTCTCAAATAAATGAGGAGAATCCTAGCTATTTCCTCAATTAGTTTTTGTTCTTTAAGAGTTGCGGCTGCCCCAATTAACCAAAATCCACTGTATAAGTATAATATTTCATTGCCGCTTTTAGCCTTGCTAATCGCCTGATTAAGAACTTTCCTGCTATCTTTAAATTCCCCAAGGGCCCAGTCTGATTTTAACTTCTGAATCCTAATGTATGCTTCCTTTTTCTTTCTGACATAATTTAGCACCTCTTAGGGCATCCAAAGCCCCCTTCCTTAGCTTGCCATTTTTGTCCTTCTTCCTTACCGAAACACGTTGATCCTGAACTCTGGTCGCCTGGTCTTTAAACAACTCAGATGTATACATGTCCCACAGATGCTGTTCTCAATCAGTAACATTAGCTCCTGTCTTATACTGTCATAATTTGTTCTCCCACCAATTTAGTACCTATCAGCACTCACAACTATATTAAAGCACAAAGGTGTTGTGGCTACTATTCCCAAAATGTTCACACCCTATCAGGTCTGTCACCTGGCCCAGATCATTTCCCAAAACCAAATGCAGTATGTTTTCTCCTCGAGTTGGACTCTTCACATATGGATTGATGAACCACTCTTGGATGTAATTGTGGCATTTTATCAAATGTGGCACACATCCTCAACAAGACTATCATGATTCAGGTCAGTGATTTGAGGTCAGACGAACAATTGTGAACAGTATCTAATGATTAGCTTCCACTGAACAACAAATCGACCTAGAGAGAAGAGCTCAGAACAGAAGAGATACAAGTTGGCTGCAGTGAAGACACGTTGAGCACAGAGCCCGCAGGTACACACACAAAGCGCTGGAGGAACTCAGCAAGTCAGAGTGCGACTATGAAGGGAATAAAAAATAACACACCCAAAATTATGGAGGAACTCAGCAGTCAGGCAGGAAATTAAGCACTTCTTCCCTTTTCCCTACCTTCTTATTTTCACTCTTGCCCCCTTCATTCCCAGTCCTGATAAAGCATCTTGGCCCAAAAGGTTGGCTGTTTATTCCACTCCATAGATGCTGTCTGATTTGCTGAGTTCCTCCAACATTTTGCATATGTTGCTCAAGGCAAATGGAGTTCTGGATTTTTAATGTGTGAAAAAAATGTTTGCCATTTGTCAGCTTTGGCTCACTCAGGCATCCAAGTCTGAACTTTCATATCCAACTCCAAAGCACAAAAATTTAAGATGACACCTAAGTCCAGAATGATAGAGTACCACAATCAGACTATTTTTCAATGTAATGTTACACTTATCTGGGCCACTCTATCTTTCTAGTGTAATAAAATCCCATGGTGCTTTTCAAAGAAAAGTGGAGCATTGTTGCTAAGGACCTGACATTGACCAACAAGCACAATTTATTTAGTTATTACCATGCTACTGCTGATGAGAGCACGCTGTGCACAATTTGGCTGCTGCATTTCCTGCATTGCTGCCATGGTGTCAATTCAAAGTGCACCATTAGCTGCAAAGCACTTTGAGGCATCTTGAATAGATCACAAAACAGCAAGCTGAATGTAAAATGGAAATAAACAAGCTTTCTTTCAATGCATTGGAATAAGTTCATACCTTAAGAGTATTAAATATATGGGCTGGTGGTGTACATGTGGCAGTCCTCATTTCTTTAAGTGCATCACAGAAATGGCATCAGTAATTTGACCTAATCTTAGCTGAGGTAGTTTTTACAGTTACTTGAATTGAAACACTTGAGCTGAATATTCATGGATTGGTGACCCCTGCATCATATTTTCAGACTTAAATGTGTATGCAAAACGTCAGCTTAGTTCATTGCCAAAATGTTACCTCCAGGCCTAACTTCCCCCATTAAATCTCTAGAAGAACCAATCAGGCTTTAATTGTTTTTTCAGTACTGCAACATGATTAATACATTTACCTGCAGTACAGAAATTCATCATCCTTGCTTTGATTATCTTTTTAGTGTTTATAATGCGAGATTATTATCCTCAGCTGGTTTTACAACCTCTTACCAGTTGCTGTCTTTAGAGCCAATGGAATTTTCAAGCACGGGAAAATCAGATGCTGGAAATCCAAAGCAACACACACAAAATGCTGGAGGAACTCAGCAAGCCAGGCAGCACCTTCAGTTTTCAAGACTAATCTACCCAGGAATCTGAAATGTTTAGCCATCTGCTTTAGAGGAACTTCCTTCTTTATTTTTACTCGGGACACACAAGATCGTTTTGTCAATTTGCATAGAATTAATTGAACTCATATTTTGTTCACTTATGGTTATTTTTATCTCATGTTCCAATGAACTCCCACCAGATCATTCTCTTTGAATAAATATAACTTTTCTGAAATAGGATAAATTACCAGAGGAGTTACTAAAATTAAACATTACAATGATCACATTTATCCAGGTGTACGACAAATGGAGAGTAGACATTGACAAAGGATCAGTTCCGCATGGTAAATCTATTAAAAATTGCCCTTTAAAAAAACAGGAAGCAGCCGTCCAACCTTTTGAGAACACTGTGCCATTCCTTAAGAGCATGTATGATCTTCTACCTCAGTGCCATTTTGTAGCAGTATCCATATGTCTCCTGATTCTCTTAGTGTCCAGAAATGTATTGATCTGGCTTTTCAATAAACACAATGACACTTGTCCCCTAGTCCTAGACAGCCCACAGTCAGAGGAAATATCCATGCTGCATTTAACCTAGTTCTCTCCATCATGCTCCCATAACACTGAATGTGAAAGGAATCATTAGACAAGCATGTGTTTTTGGTGAGCTTGGGTTCCTACTAATGGATGAGTTAAAATCCAATATGATGAAGGCACTGCTACAATTATAATCTGATTTTACTATCGTAACATTGCCTTTTCTATCCCCAGTTGTAATTTATGTCCTACTCCCTAGCTACTGTTCAGGACAAACAACAGAAAATCTGCAGGCGCTGGAAATCTAAGCAACACACTCAAAATGCTGAAGGATTTCAGCAGGCCAGGCAGCATTATGGAAAAGAGTAAACAGTCAACGGCTCAGCCTGAAATGTCGACTGTTTACTCTTTTCCATAGATGCTGCCTGGCCTGCTGAGTTCCTCCAGCATTTTAGGTGCATTGCTACTGTCCATGGACCTGTATATACTGCAACTCCTATCAGGGTTTTTTTTACAGTTGCAGTTTCTTAACTCTACCTGCAAGGATTCTACATCTTCTGATCCTATGCCACCTCTTTCTAAGGATTTGATTTCATTTTTAGTCAACAGAGACACGTCATCCCCTCAGCCTACCTGCCTGTACTTTCAATACAATGTGCATCCTAGGATGTCAAGCTCCCAACTATAATCTTTATACTTTATGCTTTATTGTTGCCAAACAATTGATACTAGAGCATACAATCATCACAGCGATATTTGATTCTGCGCTTCACACTCCCTGGAGTACAAATCTATAGTAAATATTAAAAATTTAAATTATAAATCATAAATAGAAAATAGAAAAGGGAAAGTAAGGTAGTGCAAAAAAACCGAGAGGTGGGTCCAGATATTTGGAGGGTACAGCCCAGATCCGGGTCAGGATCCCTTCAGCAATCTTATCACAGTTGGAAAGAAGCTGCTCCCAAATCTGGCCATACGAGTCTTCAAGCTCCTGAGCCTTCTCCCGGAGGGAAGAGGGATGAAAAGTGTGTTGGCTGGGTGGGTTGTAATCTTCTTTCAGCCATGACTAAGTGATGCCCACAAAGTCATACTTGCCAATTTCCAACTGCACAAGTTAATTCACCTTATTCCATATACTATGAGCATTCAAATAGAACACCTTCAGTCCTGTATTCGTTACTCTTTTTGATTTTGTCATGTTATACTATAACCCATCCGACTGGCTGCAATTTTGCCCTATCATCTGTCTGTCCTTCTTGATAGTCTCACTACACACTGCATCTGTGGGTATACCAAGTACCCCATCCTCAGCCCTATCACTCCAGTTCCCACCCCTCTACCAAGTTAATTTAAATCCTCCCCTCGCAGCTTTAGCAAACCTGCCTGCAAAGATATTGGTCCCCTTTGGGTTCAGGTCTAATCCATTCTTTTTGTACAAGTCATACCTTCCCCAAAAGAGATTCCAGTGATCCAGAAATCTGAAGCCCTGCCCCCTGCATCAGTTCCTCTGCCAGATCATCCTATTTTTACCCTCACTGGCAAGTGGCACTGGTTTCAATCCAGAGATTACCATCCTGGAGGGCCCCTTCTTCAGCTTTCTACCTAACTCCCTAAATTATCTCTTCAGGACCTCCTCCCTTTTCCTACCTATGTCATTGCTGCCAAAATGTACCAAGTTCTTCACCCTTCCCCTGTACAATGCTGTGCACCCGACATGAGACGACCCCGACCCTGGCACCTAGGAGGCAACATACCATCCGGGTGACTCTTTCATGTCCGCAGAATCTCATGCCCACTCCTCTAACTATGGAATCCACTATCACTACAGCAGTACTCCTCTCTCCCTTTCCCTTCTGAGCCTTAGTGTCAGAGATGCGGTTGCTGTGACTCACCCCCCAGCTGGCCGTCCCTCTCAGTAGAATCCAAAACGGTATACTAATTATTGAGGGGAACAGCTCAGAGGTACTCTGCACTGGCTGCCCATTTCCTGTGCCACTACTGATACCTACCACATGCAACCTAGGGGGCGACTACCAACTTGTAGCTCCAAACTAACGCCTCCTCATTTTCCCATTTGAGCCAAAGGTCATCGAGATGCATCTCCAGTTCCTGAGCCTGTTTGCTGAGGAGCTGCATTTCAGTGTACTTGGTGCAGATATGGTAATCCAGAAGGGTGGAGGTCTCGCTGAAGTCCCACATCTCACGCCAGGAACACCGCACAGCCCCTGGAATCATCCTCACTGCAGACTAATGGACGAATAATGAAGAAGAACCTTACCAGACACTTACCTTGGCCTGTTGACCTGTTGACCTTGGACTCCGCTTATCTCTACCAGCATCTTGATAGTCATGGAGATTTCAAAATGCAGGCAGATTGGGAAAATCATGTTGGTGCTGGAACATAAGATACCTACAAGATGGCTTTTTAAAGCAGCTTGCAGTTAATCCCATGAAGTGATGTGCTATCCTGGATTGGCTGCTGAACAGTGAAATGGATTTGCTTAGGAAGGTTAAGATAAAGGAACCCTTAGGAGGCAGCGATCATAATATGATAGAATTCACCCTCCAGTTTGAAAGGAAGAAGCCAAAGTCAGATGTATCAGTCTTACAGTGCAGTAATGGGAATTAGAGAGGCATGAGAGTGGAGCTGGCCAAAATTGACTGGAAGGGGCATACGCAAGGATAATGGCAGAATACCAATGGCTGGAGTTTCTGGAAGCAATTCAGAAGGTACAGGATAGATACATCCCATTGAAGAAGTATCCTAAAGGGAGAATGAGGCAACCATGGCTGACAAAGGAAGTCAAAGACAACATAAAAGCAAATGACAGGGGATATAATAGAGCAAAAGTTAGTGGGAAGTTAGAGGATTGGGAAGTTTTTAAAAACCAACACAACACAACTAAAAAAGTCATAAGGCGGGAAAAGATGAAATATGAAGGTAAGCTAGTCAATATATCAAAGAGAATACCAAAGTTTTTTTCAGATACATAATGAGAAAAAGAGAGGTGAGAGTAGATATTAGACCACTGCAAATTAATGCTGAAATGGTAGTGATGAGGGCAAGGAAATGGTGGACAAACTAAATAAGTATTTTGCATCGAACTGCACTGTGGAAGACACTAGCAATATGCTGGAAGTTCAAGAGCACCAGGGGCAGAAGTGAAGTTGCTAATACTAGGGAGAAGGTGCTTGGGTAGTTGAAAGGTATGTCTCGTGGACCAGACGAACTACACCCCAATATTCTGAAAGAGGTAGCTGAGGAGATTTTGAATTGACTTTTAAATTATCATTAGATTCTAGCATAGTTCCAGAGGACTGAAACATTGCACTCCACTCTTCAAGAAGGGATGGAGTTGGAAGAAAGGAAACCTGACCTCAGTTGTTGGAAAGATGTTGGGAGTCAATTGCTAAGGATTACGTCTTAGGGTACTTGGAAGCACATGATAAATTAAGCAAAAGTCTATGTGGTTTTCTTGCCTGACAAATCTGTCGGAATTCTTTGAGGAAATAACAAGCAGGATGGATAGAGGAGAATCAGTGGATGTTGTGTATTTCTGTAAAGATATTGGCATGGATAGCAGATTGACTAATTGGCTGGAGGCAAAGAGTGGGAATAAAGAGGACCCTTTCTGGTTGGCTGACAGTGACCAGTGGTGTTCTGCAAAGTTCGATGTTGGGTCCATTTCTCTTTACATTATATGTCAATGATTTGGATGACGGAATTGATAGCTCTGTGGCCAATTTTGCAGATGATATGAAAATAGGTGGAGGAACAGGTAGTGCTGAGGAATTAGAGAGGCTTCAGAAGAACTTGCACAAATTGGGAGAATGAGCAAAGAAATGGCAGATGGAATACACTGTTGGGAAGTGTATGGTCATGCATAACTTTTAGAAGGAATAAAAGTTAAATCTATTTTTAACCGGAAAGAAAATTTAAAGAGGCAAAGTATAAGGGGAATTGGAATCCTTGTGCAGGATTCCTTAGTGCTTAACTTGCAGTTTGAATCAGAGATGAGGAAGGCAAATGCAATGTTAGCATTCTTTCCAAGAGGACTAGGATATAAAAGCAAGGATGTAATGCTGAGGATTTATAAGTGATGAGTGAGGGTCCACTTGGAGTATTGTGAGCAGTTTTGGGCCCCTTATTTTAGAAAGAGCATGCTGAGATTGGAGAGGGTTCAAAAAAGCTTCATGAAAATGCTTCTGAAAGGTTTGCCATATGAGGAGCACTTGATGGCTCTGAACCTTTTCTTGCTGGAATTTAGAAGAATGAGGGGGATCTCATCGAAACCTTTAAAATGTTGAAAGGTCCAAGTAGCATGGATATGGAGAAGATGTTTCCTATAGTGAGGGAGTCTCGGATCAGAGGGCCCAACCTCAAAATAGAGGGATGTTCCTCAGAAAGGAGATGAGGAAGAATGTCTTCAGCCAGAGGATGGTGAATTTGTGGAACTCATTGCCACAGGCTGCTGTGGAGGCCAAGTTGTTGGGTATATTTAAGGCAGAGTTTGATAGGTTTTTGATTAGTCAGGACAAAAGGTTACAGGGAGAAGGCAGGAGAATAGGGTTGAGAGGGAAAATGCATCAGCCGTAATGAAATGGTGGAGCAGACACATTGGGCCAAATGGCCTAATTCTGCTCATATGTCTTATGGGTTAAGGAAATGTGTAGGCCAATGGAGGGACAGGGCCAAGGGAGTGCAGCTTCCAACATCAGGACAGCACTGAGAGAGAACCTGGGCAGTAGAAAACAAGCACTCTGGGTGACATGAAGTCTACCATGTGCTGGATAACAGTATGTTTGTAAATGCCAATATTTTAAGAACCCAATCAAGATTTTCATCCTCTGTTCCAAGTAACATCAGAGAATCTATTAAATTCACTTAAATAAGTTGAAATTTAATTTATACTTCAAGCAAAAGACCTTATCTCTGTCAGTGCATCCCTCTCTCAGTACCACATCAATATCCTCAACTTTTTAGGCAGTCACTTTTGATTGATTATATTCCTTTGTGTTTTGGAGTGACTGATAGCACCAATGTGGGAACCACAGACAGATGCACAGAAGAGTCAGGAGATACCTGATGGATGGGCGAACGGGTACTTTGAAGATGGTACACTCCTTACACTGTCCATGCTTGTGTGCTCCTGAAGCATAATATGCAGCTTCTTAATGCCACCCTGAATTCTGCTTCTCTGCTTTGAATGATGATGAGCCAAGGATTCCCAGGAGTCATTGATGATGTTGCTATTTTTCCAAGAAGTTTTCGATGCATAGTTAAAATCTTTTTCTCCAATCACTGGGTAATCTCTTCCCACAGCGACGTTCAGAATAGAGTGTCTGTTTTGTGAGACTGCAGATGCTGGAATCTGGAGCAAGCACAAAGCACTGGAGCAACTTGGCAGACCAAGCAGGATCTGTGGATGGAAATGGACAGTCAATGTATTGGATTGCGATTTTTCATCTGCCTGTTTCAGGAGTCTTGTGCCAAACCTGCAGACAAGCTGGCCTGTCTGAATGTAATTAGGACCTCAGTGCTGGAGATGATGGTCTGCTGAGTACACTTACATTGATTTACTGTGGATAGGAGATTGTTAAAGAAACAGCTTTGGTGATATCCTTGTGTTGCCCACTAAAGGAAACCCAGGAGAATATGGGAAGGCAGGGATCAAAATCAACCCAATGCTGAGTTTCATCATTAATTCAGTTTTCAGTGAGAGCTGGCCCCTGAGATATAGGAAGTGGTCTATATTTTCCAAAATCTTGGTGAGGTCATTTATTGTCAGAGAGTGAGGTGCATAATGGGACCAAGCTGGAAGAGGACCTTAGTCTTGCAAACTTCAAACACAAGCTCCACTCCCCCTTATCGTTCAGGAACAAAACAACAACAGTTGGTATTTCAAGCTCTGAACAGGCACAAGCACAAGTGCAATCTGTGTATTACAACTTTACAAATGAAGTGGGGTGACCGTGGTTGCTTTATACTACATCAATTCCTGTATCCTATACCAATATCCTAACTATTTATAAACAGTAGTGTAGATCTACAACCCTCTCATTACCCCAAACAACATTCAGATGTAAGAGTGCTGTTAGTGAAACATGACCACCTATTATGATTATTTGTGGGAAATATCTAATTCTTAGTACTAACCTGGTGAAAAATAAACTTGATGATTATGAATTAAAAAGACAAGGGGCAAAGTAAATTATTATAGCACTATCATCACAGGGATGCATATATGTAACTTGGTATTATGCGTGGAATTAAATGTATAAATGTCCTGTTTCTTTTCACTTACCCTTTCCCACACTCATCCGTGCTTCAATCAGTGGCATGTTATTGCAAGGGAGCTGGAGCACAGAAGTGAGGAATTCTTGCTGAGATTTTGCAGGGTGTTGATGAGACTTCATTTGGAGTGCTCGCTGCTGTTTCAGTCTCAGTACCTAGGGCAAGATATCTTGGCCTTGGAATCAGAGCTGTGTAGGTTCACTGGATTGGTTCCCAGAGAGAGTGATATAGAACATAGAACAGTGCAGCACAATATGGGCCCTTTGCCTGCTGATGAGCCAACCTACCCCACCATCAATCTAATCTTTCCAGCCTACATAGCCAATAACCCTCCATTTTCCTTACATCCCTGTGCCTATCTAAAAGTCTCTTAAATGTCCCTATTGTGTCAGCCTCTATTATCACCCCCAGCAGTGTATTTCAGACACCGACCACCCTCTGGGTAAAAGGCCTACATAACATAGAATGGCACAGCACAGTACAGACCCTTCAGCCCCAAATGTTGTACCTTCCTCTAATATTTTCCCTAAACTTTCCTCCACTCACCTTAAGCAGATGTCCTCTGGTATTGGCCATTGTCAACCTGGGAAAAAAGTGATGGCAGTCCACTCTATCTATGTCTGTCACAATCCTATACACCTCTATCAAGTCACCTCTCACCCTCGTTCACTCCGAAAAGTCCAAGATCACTCAGCCTTTCCTCATAAAATATGGTCTCTAATCCTACGGGTTTGTTGATAAGTTTTAAAACAGGCTGTTAAGAGGGGAGCAACTCAGACAGATAGAAACAGAATGGGATATGGGTCACTCGAAATGCTTGTTGTCTGACTGTCACAGGACTTGCAAATCCACAGAGGATGAGCAATCTTAGCTCCACAAAGTTTACATTCATCTTCAAAAACCTTTGGAAATGTTGGTGGAGCATCAGCCCTTCAAATACCCAGAACATTTTTCAGAAAACCACCATTTATGATAATGGTTGAACATCAATCAGAATGACATTTCCTTATAATGAGACTAAATCAACTAATTCATAAACCTACAGTACTGTGCAAATGTCTTGGGCCCATACTGTATATAGCTAGGGTGCCTAAGTCTTTTGGTACAGTACTGTAGTAATTTTATGTATTGCTCTGTACTGCTTCTCCCAACAAAAACAAATTTCATGACATATGTGAGTGATGATTAAACTGACTCTGATATGGGTCTCTACTGTGGACTGAGAGTGGGAAGAGGGCAAGGAGAGGGAAATCATGTTTAGGAAAAGGGGAAGGGAGAAAGGAGGGAATGGGAAACACCAGAGAGACATTCTGTAATGATCAATAAACCAACTGTTTAGAATCTAATAACCTTGCCTGACATCTCAGAGCTGGGTGTGTCTGCACCCATGCCACCCCTCACCCTCAGAACTCTTGCTCTGCCTCCTGTCCCATACTCCTCCCATAGTACTCCAGCCTTGCCATTCCCAACACCCTCAGCTTCTGCCACATTTACAGACTCACTCTCTGCTCCATGTTGATAAATACGGCACTGTACAGAAGTCTTAGGTGACCTACCTATGTATCTGTGCCTTATAATTTTTCACAGTAATGTATAAAGATGGGAAAATCGTAGTGGGGGAGGTAGCAATGAAATCAGTTGCAGTCACCTGATGTATTTTATCATATGACTTGCAACTTGAATGAAAGTCTATGATCTATTGAATGACACTAAAACAAATGTGAGGCCAATATATATTACAAGAAAGCATTGTTCAATATAAATACTTGCATGTACAGAGCCAGGAAGTTGTTGGCCAGAAAGAACTACAGTCTATTCATCAGTGAATTTGAATGAGTCAAGGACAGACCAATTGTCTTTCTTCTTGCCATGAGGTTGAAGGAATGGAAGCTGCCATTTTGTGAAGCTGCTCTGCATCCTCCATTTTGTGAACTGGTGTTGCTTGGGTGAATCTGTGTTGTAAAGTAGATGCAATGATGCTCCAGATAATCTGCTGGACTAGAGATAATTTCCAAATAAGAAGCTATTATTGAGTACAGGGAGGAAATTAAGAACCTTGTGGCATGGTGCGAAGACAATAACCTATCCCTCAACGTCAGCAAGAGGAAGGAATTGGTTGTTGACTTCAGAAGGAGTAGCGGACCGCACGACCCAATTTTCATCGGTGGTGCGTAAGTGGAGCAAGTCAAAAGCTTTAAGTTTCTCGGGGTTAATATCACAAATGACCTGACTTGGTCCAACCAAGCAGAGTCCACTGCCAAGAAGGCCCACCAACGCCTTTACTTCCTGAGCAAACTAAAGAAATTTGGCCTGAACCCTAAAACCCTCACCAATTTTTATAGATACACCGTAGAAAGCATTCTTCTAGGGTGCATCACAACCTGGTATGGAAGTTGTCCTGTCCAAGACTGAAAGAAGCTGCAGAAGATCGTGAACACGGTGCAGCACATCACACAAACCAATCTTCCGTCCATGGACTCACTTTACACCGCACGCTGTCGGAGCAGCGCTGCCAGGATAATCAAGGACAGGACCCACCCAGCCAACAGACTTTTCATCCCTCTTCCCTCTGGGAGAAGGCTCAGGAGCTTGAAGACTCGCACAGCCAGATTTGGGAACAGCTTCTTTCCAACTGTGATAAGACTGCTGAACGGACCCTGATCCGGATCTGGACTGTACCATCCAAATATCCGGACCTGCTTCTGGTTTTTTTTGCACTACCTTACTTTCCATTTTTCTATTTTCTATTTATGATTTATACTTTAAATTTTTAATATTTACTAATTTTTAATATTTAATATTTGTAATCCAGGGAGTAGGAAGTGCAGAATCAAATATCGCTGTGATGATTGTACGTTCTAGTATCAATTGTTTGGTGATAATAAAGTATAAAGTATAAGTATAAAGTATTTGTGAAGTTTTCTTTGGATAGATATAACATGCAGGTTTGTGAATAGTGCAGTCTGTGTCTGCCATGAGTGATTCGAACGGGTTATTGGTTTGGTACTGATTTAGAACAAAGAGCCATAAAATTACCAGTTGTCACATGTGGAAGAAGGACAATAAATGGATGCTGGCCTGTATCAATAAGAAGGTGTTATATTTGAGGCAGATGACACAGCCAAAAACACTGGAATGCAACATTTGAACTGATAAGGAATGACTATAAAAACAAAGGCTTCAAATGCAAAGTAGCGACAGCTCCAGAGATTAACCATCGCAGATGCAAGTGTGAGCAACTGAACATGAAGAGTGGATCAGGATTACAAGGAATACCTGGCCAGCATAGACTCCTTTCCCTGGGATTACCTTTTCTATTCTTTGCCTATTCTGGAGAGTCAGGGAAACACAGTGAGGATGCACACAGGTACTTAGTGCTTAACTTGTTGGTTTAAAGTCCAGGGAATGAAGAGACCTGGGAATCAACAGATATCATGCAGTATGTGAATAAGATCTTGCAAATGAGTGTGGAGAACAGAGAGAGGCTATGGAGACCACTGAAATCACACAGCAAGATTTACCATTGAAAGAGTGGAGTGGCTGCAGTGGGATATGGTGACCTGATCAGATATCAGAGGATGACCACCAGAATGGTCATGAGTAGATGGGGTTATATTCATAACTTAGAGAAAGAGTATTGGATGTTGAAGTGCCAACCATTGCATTGTAATTTCTTGACTCAAGTAAATACTTAAGTATTTCTTACAGAATAAGGAATTTTGATTTATTGCCATTTATCAAATTCCTGATTGGAACCTTAGACAGCCACAGTACTTCAACTCACACTTGTTATGAACATGGAGCAACCAACCAACCTGCTGGAGGAGCTCAGCTGGGCAGGCACCGACTACGGAGGGAAATGAACCGTCAATGTTTTGTGTCGAGACCCTTCATCTGCTTAAGCTTAGTGGATTTACTCATCCCAAAGAGAGTTGCCTTATGAAGAGAGATTAATTAAGGTGGTCCTTTACTCAATGGAGTTTGGTCAATAATCACTAAAAGACAATAAAATGATCTCTGAGATTCTGAGAGGACTTTGCCCTGTTTGGAAATTCTAGAATTAAGGGACTTCACCTCAGGAAAGGGTTTGTGTGGCAAGGAGACATTTATTTAAGCAGAGAGATACAGATGTTTGGTATTTTCACCTCCAGAAGGATGTTGATGCACATCATCCCAACTTATCTAAGGTTGAATTTGATGTGGTTCTGAGCACCAAGATAATCAGAGTATATGAGGATCAAGTGGCAAGTGGGGCAGTATCAACCTCTATTTCTTCTCATTTTTACAGATGAGACTGAACATTCTGTGTTCAGATCCTGCTCCAGAGCTTTCCAGAGCTTTCAGCAGGAAATCTCGGCTGGCTGCCCAGTATATGCCTGAGGAATTGTGATACTCTCAAAGAGTCATCTTTTGGCTGACATGAAAGCAAGTTTCAGGTGCATGTTAAAATTTCAAGGAGTTATTTTCAAAACCTGGTGTCTTTGCCATTGATGTTTTTTTAATCAAATTTTTGAAGAAAAAAATCTTTTATGATCACATTGCCATTTACAAAAACTGGCAGTATGCAGATTTGCAGCTGTGTTTTCAGTGTCACTATAGTTGAGGAAGTGCTTCATTGGAAATGAAGTAAGTTATATGTGCAAGTGTTTCTTGCTTCACTGCACTACCTTCCGCTTTTATAATCAACCTTAAAGCTAAGAATTGACTTAGAATGTAAATTCAAAGTAAATTTGTTATCAAAGTACATATATGTCACCATATACAACCCTGAGATACTTGCGGAAATACTCTGTAGATCCAAGAACCACAAAAGAATCAATAAAAGACTATACCCAAAAGGGTGGACAAAGAACCAATGTGCAAAAAAATAATAAACTGTGCAAATTCAAAAGAGAAAAATAACTAAATAGATAACCAATAAATATTGAGAACATGAGATGAAGAGTCCATAGATTGTGGAAATAGTTCAGTGATGGGGCAAGTGAAGTTGAATGAAGTTATCCCCACGGGTTTAAGAGCCTGATGATTGTAGGATAATAACTGTACTTGAAACTGGTGGTGTGAGCCCTGAGGCTCCTGTACCTTTTTCCTGAAGGCAGCAGTGAAAAGAGAGCATGACCTGGGTGTTGGGGGACCCTGATGATGGATGCTGGTTTCCTGTGACTGCGCTCTATGTAGATGTGCTCAATGGAGGGTTGGTCTTTACCTGCAATGGACTGGGGTAAAGCCGTCGCCCCCATTGATTAAGTATAAAGAAAATCCTCCCTAGAACGGATCACAAGCAACTAATGTGAGAAATATATCAATGTAGCTTAGCTAAACAATTTGGAAATTTTCTTCTAAACTGGTTCTCTGCAGCACCCCAATTTCTCTAACATTCTTACATCAACCCCCTTGGTGAAGGTTGGCCTTGAAATACTGTTCTATTATTAAGTCACCACACCATTTGGCCACTACACAAAGGAAATAAGGTGCAAGTCACTTGGTGCAACATTATTTTCCAACTCCTTTGCACCAATTCCCATGGACATAAGAATGCTCTGGCATATTTCACATCCTGACTTTGCATCGCTGATTGTTGGGAGGTTCCACACTGAAAATGCGTATAAAACTTGCCACTCAACCTGCTCAGATTGGAGTTAGCTATTCAATTTCCCAAGAACAGTCTTCACACTCATGTACTTCCAGCGATTGTTAGTGCCAAGCATCCACACCTCAGCACTTACTTCCAAAAGTTTCGTTCTCAGAACCTTCATCAGTGTGGATCCAAATTTCAGTACTGCTCATCCAATAATGCCAGCAATTTCTGTATCATTTAACTAACCTTGGGGACTTCCATCTTGCAACAATGCAACACTGTCAGGTACTACCAACTTTCAGTCAGTCCACCAACTTCTAGCATCCAGCAAGTGGTCTTCAGTAGTGCAGCCAGATTTTCCCCAGAGCTATTACTGATTGTTGTAGGGCTGAAACCAGTGATCTCCAGTACCAGGTGTACTGAATTGGCAATCTATTTTACACCCAATTAACAGAACCAGTTACTGACGACAATAAAATTTGCATTACATTTTCTAATATCCCCGTTGTTATACCATGAATGGCAGGGCAACCATCATCGCAATCGTTAACATAAAATGTTAATGTCTGCTTCAAAGTCTGTTTTGTGCTGAACACTATTACAGAAGTGTATAGGACAAACAGAGAGAGATTATTTATTCTGCTTGTAGAATCCTATTCAAGAAGTATTGGAGCTGGTCAGTCAGGGTGATAGTTAAGAAGCACAAAGGATTATTGAAATTCAGGGGTTCATCCCACACAAAGTGACTGGAGCCAGAAAGTAACTGAAAATTTCAAAATCAACATTGATGTTCTTTTTAGACAAGCGTTATGGAACTTAAGTAGGTTGATAGAGTTAAGGTATGGACCAACCACAATCTAACTGAGTAACGCATAGGCTTGAAGCGCTGCATCCCCTGTCCTCTCCCTGGGCTTATGTTAACAGTAACATCAATATATACAGTAAGTTCAAATTTATCTTACCCTAGCTACTTGATTGAATCTTAGTTCAGAATTCAGAATCAGAATCAGGTTTATTATCATTGGCATGTGTCGTGAAATTTGTTAACTTAGCAGCAGTTCAATATAGAAGAAGAGAAAAAAAAATAACAATTAATAAATAAGTAAATCAGTTAAAGTATATGTATATTGAATAGATGAAAAATCATGCAAAAAGCAGAAATAATATATATTTAAAAAGTGAGGTAGTGTTCATGGGTTCAATGTCCATTCAGGAATCGGATGGCAGAGGAGAAAAAGCTGTTCTTGAATCGCTGAGTGTGTGCCTTCAGGCTTCTGTACCTCCTACCTCATGGTAACAGTGAGAAAAGGGCTTGCCCTGGGTGCTGGAGGTACTTAATAATGGATGCTGCCTTTCTGAGACACTGCTCCTTGAAGATGTCCTGGGTACTTTGCAGGCTAGTACCCAAGATGGAGCTGACAAAATTTACAACCCTCTGCAACTTCTTTCAGACCTGTGCAGTAGCCCCCCTATTCCAGACAGTGATGCAGCCTTGTGGTTAAAACAGCAATACATCTAAAATATAACTTTTCAAGCTGCCATGTGGTTAAAACAGCAATGCATCTTTAACAGATAACTTTTCAAGCTGCCACATTAGTCCAAGTGAAACCATATTAAGGCAAATACAAAATACCCGACAGTTAGCTGTCAGCCCCCAATGTGAAACAATAAAAACCCCCTAAATATTTTTGAAAATATTTTCAGCTATCCTAATCCTACACAAAAGGAATAACAGCTTTATCACTGATGCATTATTAGATATTTCAATATAAAGTCATTATAAGAAATGCTGACAGAAAAATGATTAAACTCAGTGGTGTTCAAAACGCCTGCAGAAATCTTCTGCCTATAAAAAATTTCTATTACACTTTTCATAACCTTAAGACATAACAAAATGCTCTGCAGCTAATGGAGTTCATTTTGAAGTGTAGTCACTGATATAATAAAGGCAATTTTTGAACAGCAAGGTTCCACAAACAGTGGGATAATGACCAGGTAATCCGTTTTAGTGATGTTAAAGGAGGCATAAATATTGGACAGGATACCAAGTATAACTCTCCTGCTCTGCAAAATAATGCCAAGGGATGTTAAACAGTAAATTCATCTAAGAGAACAGACAGAAAAATTCACCAAAACAAATAGCAGAGTAAATTATTATTCTCTGTTGAATGCACTGAATACTCAATATACAATACACAATATTCTATGTACATTGAGCTCTCCTTCCGAAATTCAGTTCCATTAGCTTGCATAAAACTAAATTTCAGTAGCGAGCATCAAAACATAAAGCTCATAGCTAATAAGACCACAAGACCATAAGACATAGGAGCAGAATTAGGCCATCAGGCCCGTCGAGTCTGCTCCGCCATTCAATCATGGCTGATCCATTTTTCCACTCCACAACCCCATTCCTCGGCCTTCTCCCCATAATAGATCAGCTACAGCAATCCACCTTCAAGTTTGACCTCCAGTGCTGTCTGTGCAGAGTTTGCAAGGTCTCGCTGTGACCACATAGGTTTCTGCTGGTGCTCTGGATTCTTCCCACCACCCAAAGGCATGCAGGCTGGCAGGTTATTTGGCTTCTGTAAATTTTCTCTAATGTGTGCCATGGTTTGTAACTCTGAAACATAAAACTAATTGGAATAAAGGTACAGAGCAGGGAGATTACTTGTGTGCATCTGTTTTTACTTTCAGTGGGGCACACACATATGACGTGGTAGAGTCATGATGTATGCAATTCACTTATTTTTACATATAACCCATAATAATTATTCAAAGAAATAAAGAATGCTTACTTAAACAATACATGTATTTATGTATTTAAAAAATACTCAAATATTACTTAAATATTAAATACACAACAATGTGTATGTGTGGGGAGTGAGTTGATGGAAATGTGGAAAGAATAAAATATGATTAGGATGAATGTGTGTATGATGTGTAGATTCAGTCAGCCCTAGGGCTGTTTTCATACTATATGGTTATAATATGCTGACTAGAAGCAGACAGATCTCTAACCTACCTTGCCCAGAGTACACAAATCACATGGATAAGAATTATGGAGTGTAAATCTGAGCTCAAAATTCTTGGTTCAAAGTCAAAAGAACCACCAAGGCTGGCAAGCATGACGAGAAGCAGTTTTCTGAGACTTTTCAGGTGCATCAGTCCTAGCTAATAAATTTATCAAGGCACCTATTGAACACAAGGGAATATTCTCTTGCTTGAATAGAATGCTAGATGTTAATAGTGGGCATATTTTTCATTGGTTCTCTATGCCGCTTATTAGAGGCTACATCTACAACTTATGGTATCAATGTGTGATAGATTGTGTTCCAGGTAAGTTGCCAGAATAAGTTGAATTCTGAACTCTTTGTCTTGTTTATTTTCCAATGGGGATTGTGCTAGAAAGAGCTCCGAATATTCTTTGCCAAATTGAGATTAAAGATGAAAACTGTATTATTGTTTTGAGTTGATGAGCTATCATTAGAACCATATAGACTAGATACAAATGGATTTCCTACATCTAAAGCTGGTAACAAGAAAGCCCAAAGCAAATAGATATTGCAGTAAACCAGTTATATGGGAAGAAAGACTCCAAAAGCACTTTCCTGTTTGGTCTTGCATCCTAATGCTGAATCTAAGTGCTAAAATCAAGCTACAATCAATGGTGATTGATTGAAACAAGGGAGTACTGAGTTATAATTCTAGTTTGGACAGAAATCCTGATTAATAATCCTAAAGAGCATATGAATCAGTTTCAATTGCACTACTAAATACCATTGCAGAGATATTTAGTACAAAGAAAAGATGCACATTAATTTAATTTTATTGATATGCTTAACTCTTTAATGTACAGTACTTATTGAAAGTATTCACCCCCTTGGAAGTTTTCATGTTTTATTGTTTTACAACATTGAATCACAGTGGATTTAATTTGGCTTTTTTGACACTGATCAACAGAAAAAGACTCTTTTGTGTCAAAGTGAAAACAAATCACTACAAAGTGATCTAAATTAATTAAAAATATAAAACACAAAATAATTGATTGCATAAGTATTCACCGCCCCCCCCCCCTCCCGGTAATATGACACATCAAATCATCACAGGTGCAGCCAACGTTTTAGAAATCACATAATTAGTTAAACGGAGATCACTGTTTGCAGTTAAGGTGTTTCAACTGATTGTAGTAAAAATAAATACCTGTATCTGGAAGGTCCTTTTGCTGGTGAGTCAGTATCCTCGTAAAAACGACACCATGAAGACAAAAGGACACTCCAAGCGACTCTGCAAAAAGGTTATTGAAAAGCACAATTCAGGAGATGGATACTAGAAAATTTCCAAGTCACTGAATATCTCTTGGAATACAATTAAGTCAATCATCAAGAAATGGAAAGAATATGGCACAGCTGTGAATCTACCTAGAGCAGGCCGTCCTCAAAACCTGAGTGACTGTGCATGGAGGGGACTAGTGAGGGAGGCCATCAAGGGATGTATGAGAACTCTGGAGGAGTTACAAGCTTCAGTGGCTGACATGGGAGAGACTATGCATACAGCAACAGTTGCCCAGGTGCTTCACCAATCGCAGCTTTAGAGGAGAGTGGCAAAGAGAAAGCCACAGTTGAAAAAAAAACTCACATGAAATCTCAGCTAGTGCTTGCCAAAAGGCATGTGGGAGATTCTGAAGACAGTCGGAAGAAGGTTCTATGGTCTGATGAAACCAAAATTGAGCTTCTTGGACATCAGACCGAACGTTATGTTTGGTGTAAGCCAAACATTTGTACATCATCAAAAACACACCATCCCTACTATGAAACATGGTGGTGGCTGCGTCATGCTATAGGGATGCTTCACTGCAGCAGGCCCTGCAAGGCTTGTGTGGTTAGAGGGTAAAATGAATGTAGTAAAATACATGGAAAGCTTAGAAGAAAACCTGATGCAGGTTGCAAGAGAACTGTAACGTGGAAGAAATATGTTTTCCATCAAGAAAATGATCCCAAGTGTAAAACCAAAGCTACACAGGAATGGCTTAAAAACAACAAGGTTAATGTCCTAGAGTGGCCAAGTCAGAATCCAGACTTCAATCCAATTGAGAATTTGTGGCTGGACTTGAAAGGGCTTTTCACTCACGATCCCCATGCAATCTGACAGAGCTTGAGCAGCTTTGAAAAGAAAAATGGGGAAAAATTGCAGTGACCAGATGTGCAAAGCTGATAGACTTATACACACAGACTCAAGGCTGTAATTGCCGCCAAAGGTGCATTTACTAAATACTGACTTAAAGGGGGTGAATACTTATGCAATCAACTATTTAGTGTTTTATATTTGTAATTAATTTAAATTACTTTGTAGAGATATGTTTTCACTTTGACACAAAAGAGTCTTTTTTTGTTGATCAGCGTCAAAAAAGCCAAATTAAATCCATTGTTATTCGGGGGTGGGGTGGGGGTGGGGGTGGGGGGGTGACTGAATACTTTTTATAGGCACTGTCTATAATTTCAGAAAAACTTAAGAAAATAGCCAAAAATGAAAAAACTGTCAATGCATAATTTCTGTGCAAAGACTTGTTGATTTATGGAACATATGAGGAAAGTTCATTTACTTATTCAGTATTTGCAAGTTATTAGTTATTCAGTTTAAAGGAGTCAATGACATTTGCCTCTGGCAAGGCTTCCCGTTTGCTTCACAAACAGCCCTTGCTTCTGGGCGCTCTACACACACACACACACACACACACACACACACACACACCTATAATATGTACATATGATCATTAGAACCTTCCTAAATACATCAAGGAAGCAGTGCCTGCAGGATTGAGATGCCTATAGGGTAACAAGTGTGCAGTTGAAATAGGGTCTTTAAGCACAACCTTTCTCCTTCTTCTTACAGCCAACTTTTTAGTTGAAATAAATAACAGATTTGTGTTTTAACCGAGTAAATCAAGTACACATTTCTGCAATTCTGTAGCTCATTGAATTTGTAGCATATCATAAACTTGGACATTAACAGGGAGAGTAACTACAGCTGAGAGTTGAAGTGCATAACTATAGTTTATTTCACCCATTCTCGCAGCCCTCAGTCAAAGAACAACTCTGTATTCCATTGCAACACACACAAAATGCAGGAGGAACTCAGCAGGTCAGGCAGTATCCATGGAAATGAACAAATAGTTGACATTCCAGGTTGAGACCCTTCTTCAGGACTGGAAAAGAAGGGAGAAGATGCCAGAATAAAAATGCGGGGGGAGGGGAAGCCCAGTAGGCGGGAAAGATAAAGGGCTGAGAAGAAAGAATCTGATTGGAGAGGAGAGTGGACCAAAGGAGAAAGGGAAGGAGGATAATTGTGATTGAAACAGGTGAGATTAACCTTTTGTACTGACAAAGGATTATTTAATGAACCTCCTTTTCAACTAATTTCACAAGACCCCTCCCCCCAAACCATAAAAATCAAATAGCCATCAATGCATCAGGAAGGTATAGTCTGCATCGCTATTCGATTACACTCGTGTGAAGCCCCGGCATCAATTGGAACAGCAGGGGCTGCAATTTCTAGTTATTTTAGGACAGTTTGGTTTATCTAACAGAAGCCAAGGCGACTTTCTTCCTGGAGACTATCTGCAACAACAGTGCGATGATTGTAAGGGTGTTGGGAAAGCTGCATGAAGCACTACCTCAGACACTGTAGCAGAAAACTTTAGGAAATAAACTGGAGTTTATTACTACTGTATTATTAGTTTGCTAAATTGCAAACTAGAGCAGAGATCAGTGCAAAATGGATTGGTATTGCAGTTCCCACTGTAATAGCTCGCACAAATCACACACATCTCAGTAGGAAAGATCACTTCTTCATCCACCCAAACCCCCTCAAAGTTCAAAGTAAATTTATTATCAAAGTACATATATGTCACCATATACAATCCTGAGATTCATTTTCTTGTGAGCGTATTCAATAAATCTATGTAATAATGGCCATAACAGAATCAATGAAAGACCGACCAACTTGGGCGTTCAACCAGAGTACAGAAGGAAGCAAACAGTGCAAATACAAAAATAAAGAAGTAATAATAAATAAATAAGCAATAAATATTGAGAACATGAGATGGAGTTCTTGAAAATGGGTCCATTGGTTGTGGGAATATTTCAATGATGGGGCAAGTGAAGTTGAGTGAAGTTATCCCAACTGGTTCAGGAGCCTGATGGTTGACGGGCAGTGATTGTTCTCGAACCTGGTGTTATGAGTCCTATGACTCCTCTACTTTCTTCCTGATGGTGGCAGTGAGAAGAGAGCATGTCCTGGGTTGCGGGGGTCCCTGGTGTTGGAGGCTGCTTTCCTGTGGCAGCATTTCATGTAGACGTGCTCAGTGGTTGGGAGGGCATTACCTGTGATGGACTGGGCTGTATCCACTATCTTGTAGGATTTTCGCTTCAAAGGTATTGGTGTTTCCATACCAGGCCTTAATGCAGCCAGTCAATACACTCTCCACTACACATCTATAGAAGTTTATAGAGGTCAGGCCCATCTAGGCAAGTCTTTATTCTATTGATATTTATTCTTTAAGGCTGTGAATCATATTGGTTAATGAACAAACATCTTTGTCCAACATCTTTTATCAGTTTTTCAAAGCCCCACTGTTTTCGCTTTATGTTGGGATATTCCCAAATAATTTTTTCCTTCTAATTGGTTCTAATGGTTGAACTCAGTGTTGTGACAATCTAGCCCTCCACCATCTCAATTTGTATTAATATAAATTTTCTTACTCATCTATGGACTTTTTACAAAAAGGATAATGCATCAGATCTAATTATCTAATCTTAATACCACACAGCTTTTATCAAAAGCATTAATTTCAACCGGTTTGCTGATCTGAATTCAGATGGGAAATGAATAAGGATGATTTTTCCTTCACACACTTGCACTCCACACCAACCCTAACACAGTTCTGCTTTTAAACTAAATCTCCACCCTCTCCCCAGTTCTGAGGAAGGATTGCGAATCTGAAACCTCCATTGGTTTCTCTTTCCGTAGTCATTGGCTGACTGGTTCTTCCGGCACTTCTGTGCTTGTTGAAATGAGATTAAAGCTAAGTATTCCAAAAGGCAAATACTACCTTATAATACAATGTGTGCTCTCCTTTACTTCATACTTCACTTAACAATTTCACCTGTGGACTATAAGAACATAAGGGAGTAGATCTTTTGGCCCTTCTAGCTTGCTCTGTAATTCAGTAAGAGCAGAGCAGAAATTCAAACTCACTGCCACTTTCTTCCACTATTCCATATACCTTGATTCTCTTAATGCTCTAAATATTCATCCATCTGCATTTTGCATGAGCTTCCATGGTTCTCCAGAGAAGCGTATTCCAAGTTTTGGTACCCTCTAAATGAGAAATTATTCACTGGAGTCCTAAACAGCCCACCTCTCCCTCTTGAACTGTGCCCCTTAGGCAACTCAAGCAGGGGGAATATTCTCCCTGCATCTAACCTGTCCAGTTCTTAAAGAATTTTGTAAGTGTCAACGGGATCTCCTCTTCTAAACTCAAAACTCTGTGCTTAAAAGCACCAAATTGCCTTTATGTGTGAAAAGCCAAAAGATAAAACAAGATGAATAGAGAATGGAGCAGACCAGTTTACTCTCATGGTTTGGTTCATTTCTTATACAATACATGCTCATATGGTGTACAGTGCACACAACAGCTAAAACACATGAAAATCAGCACTACAAGGCTGTAAGAGAAGAGATTTCTTTGGGGCAGAGATTCCCAATTTGACTGAGCAAGGGGCTTCCCTTCCTCCACTATCAACTCTGCTCTCAAACGCATCTCCCCCATTTCACATACATCTGCTCTTACTCCATCCTCCCGCCACCCCACTAGGAATAGGGTTCCCCTGGTCCTCACCTACCACCCCACCAGCCTCTGGGTCCAACATATCATTCTCCATAACTTCTGCCACCTCCCACCACTAAGCACATCTTTCCCTCCCCCCCGCCGCTTTCCGCAGGGATCGCTCCCTACGCGACTCCCTTGTCCATTCGTCCCCCTCATCCCTCCCCACTGAACTCCCTCCTGGCACTTATCCTTGTAAGCGGAATAAGTGCTACACATGCCCTTACACTTCCTCCCTTACCACCATTCAGTGCCCCAAACAATCCTTCCAGGTGAGGCGACACTTCACCTGTGAGTCGGCTGGGGTGATATACTGCGTCCGGTGCTCCCGACGTGGCCTTTTATATATTGGCGAGACCCGACACAGACTGGGAGACTGCTTTACTGAACACCTACGCTCTGTCCGCCAGAGAAAGCAGGATCTCCCAGTGGCCACACATTTTAATTCCACATCCCATTCCCATTCTGACATGTCTATCCACGGCCTCCTCTACTGTAAAGATGAAGCCACACTCAGTTTGGAGGAACAACACCTTATATTCCGTCTGGGTAGCCTCCAACCTGAAGGCATGAACATTGACTTCTCTAACTTCCACTAATGCCCCACCTCCCCCTCGTACCCCATCCGGTATTTATTTTTACACACACATTCTTTCTCTCACTCTCCTTTTTCTCCCTCTGTCCCTCTGACTATACCCCTTGCCCATCCTCTGGTTCCCCCGCTTGGCTTTCTCCCTGGACCTCCTGTCCCATGATCCTCTCATATCCCGTTTGCCAATCACCTGTCCAGCTCTTGGCTCCATCCCTCCCCCTCCTGTCTTCTCCTATCATTTTGGATCTCCCCCTCCCCCTCCCACTTTCAAATCTCTTACTAACTCTTCCTTCAGTTAGTCCTGAGGAAGGGTCTCGGCCTAAAACGTCGACTGTACCTCTTCCTAGAGATGCTGCCTGGCCTGCTGGGTTCACCAGCAACTTTGATGTGTGTTGCTTGAAATTCCAGCATCTGCAGAATTCCTGTTCACTGAGCGACAGTATGTTTATCCAGGGAGCACCAGTGAGAAAGAGTAAAGGAATAATTACATTCCTAACACTATCAGTCATACTTAATAAGCTTAAGAATACATGATCTATGCAAAAAATGATCAGAGAACACAATGCAAAAAATATAAACATACAAGTAGTGAGGAATTGAAATTGGATGACTTGATCAGGTTTATTTTTGAACGTTATTGTTAAGAATTTATCCTGGTAAAAAGTGATTGTTTCAGCCTAAGTACCTCTGTTACTTAAATGTCCTTGTAAATATGATGTGATTAAAAGACATATGTAAATATAACAGCTGGCAGCATTCAATTAATTGTAGGATTCTCAACACAATTGTCTATCTAATTTACAATCTGAGCTCCCTCTGTTCAGGGAGTGGAAAAATCTAATAACACAAGCCAAACAACTCCAACACACATCCTGCTTTAATGCACTTCATTTGTGCCAGTGTTCTGCATCTGTTACAGCTCTAACTGGCTATTCAAGTAGTTTCCTAAAGTGTTGGTCTGTCCAGCCCAATATACTGTATGTCCTCGAGTCAGATCAATAGTTAGCATTGGTCATAAAATCAGGATCATTCACCAGGAAGTGAATGATATTTTGACTTCTTGCACTACAGGTCTATAAGATCACAAAACAAAATTAGCATTCTGGCCTTGGTCATGTAAACTTTCATTTTAAAGTGGAAATTCCAGACAAACCGTGATCTTATCGAATGGTGGATTGGGCTTGAAGAACCAAATGGCCTACTTCTGCTCCTAATTCTAGTTGCATCATCACCTCCTTTATCTGTAGCTACTGAAATCAAAATGCTTCCCATTCTGTTTAGGCTGCTAGATATTTGATTGTGAACAAGGTCACATGTTGTATACTGTTCCAAAACAACCAAAATTAAATCACGTCAAACAGCATTTTTACTTCAAGATATTTCCACATTTGATGCTATGTCGTGATAATACTTAGAGTTCTGTTAAAGGCTACAATACTTTCCTTTGACTTGGTTTTCCAAACTGACACCCCTTCCTGAAGAAAGTACTGCAGGTGGATGTCCCCATATCCACAAGTAGTCAATCCTTACTGTCTCTCATGAACTTTCCCAAGAATGCATTTCTCTTTATAAAAGGAGCTACAGTCCTGATATAGATAGATAGATATACTTTATTAATCCCAAGGGAAATTTGGTTTCATTACAGCCGCACCAAGAATAGAGCGTAAATATAGCAATACAAAAACCACCAACAATCAAACAACAAAACGCAAACTATGCCAGATGGAAAATAAGTCCAGGACCAGTCTATGGGATCAAGGTGTCTGACCCTCCACAGGAGGAGCTGCACGTTCGATGGCCACAGGCAGGAACGACCTCCCGTGCCGCCAAGTGTTGTATCACGGTGGAATGTGGCCAAAGTCCAACAGTAAAAAGTTCAATATCCAGTCTGCAAACACGTTCCTCGATTGTAATATACCCCGGATTGCACCATCCGTTGTTAACCAGATCAGTAAGCACCCAACTCCTTTACGCTTACCGCTCTCAGTGCATTTCCGGTCAGCCAGAACGGTATTATCCACCGAACTCCTCTTCTCCATAAGTCTCTGTTGTCTCGACCCGGTCCTCTTTACTCAACTTTGTGATCCCCCTCTGCATTCTCTGTGTGTTTTCCTCTGGATTTCAGCAGGGGTGTCCGCCGCTCTGTTCGCTAAACCAGCCGGCATTAGCTGGTTTCTGGAATATACAATGCGACCTTGCTTCTGTCCCGCATGTCGGGATCTAACCACGTCCAGCGCTAAAAAAAACCCAGATAAAACTCTCTCTACCAGCATGTTAGAGAGGGTGCAGCTTCGACGTGTTACCGTGAGAAAAAAAAATACAAAAAATAACGTAAATTAAAAAGTAAGAAGAAGAAAGTAAGAATAGATCAGAACGGCTGTACCAGGCTGCATGCACGACCGGCGCATGCGCACTACGTATAACACAGTGAAAAGTCATCCATTATTGAGTGTTCCCTTGTCCTGCATTGGATTTTAAATTGGAAATTTTAATTGGCATTTGGCTTATTATTGTGGAAAACCTCTGCACTCCATTGGGGCAGATCATGCTATACATTAAGGTAGTAAAATTTAAAAGGGGTGTATGGGGTGTCAGGGAGGGGTAGCACCTCTGGTGGGGGAACATGTCGCATCCTTTTCAGGGCAGTTAGTCCACCTTTGATCCCCACCTGGCACTCAGCTCTCACCTGTGGCTCCCCGTAGCTGTTTGCATGCGACAGCGGCCACACCGCAGGCAACGGCTTCGACAAGCCAGCTAGACCAGGTGAGGGTAGCCAACGGGTCTCAAACCCTTGGTGGGATAGGGAGATGTCTATCCCAGCATGTGAAGACAGACTCCGGCGGATTGAGCGGACGAGACCAATGGAAGGTCCAACGGTCAAGAAGGCGGTCTCTGCAAGCGTCGTGGAATGTGTAGAGCAGGACAAGACACAGAAGACGTCCTGGTCATCCACCACGCCTAGTCCCATCTCCAGCTGTCTAGACTCTGTCTTGCCACTGGATCCAGATAGGAATTGGGAAGAGAGAGTGAGGCTGACGCTGCGCAACTCTCCCTCACTTAAATCCAAATCACGCGCTAGTCTCGACACCATCAATAATGGTGTCGAGGTCCTCATCAACGTCAACGATGGGCAAACAACCAACCAAAATTTAAAAATGCAGAATATATTGTTGCAGCTACAGATAAAGTGCAGTACAACTAGACAAATAAAGTGCAAAATGAGGTAGATTGAGAGATCATTTTTTGTGCAGAATGGAAGTCTGGTGAGATGTACTTCCAAGCGTTTGTATCTTCTGCCTGACAGGAGAGGGAAGAATAGAGAATGACCAAGGTGGAAAGGTCCTTGACAATGGCGGCTGTTTCCAGTGACAGGCAAGAAATGTAGACAGAGACGATTAAGGGTGTTAGGGATCATTCTGGAGTTATGGCATTATGGATTGCATAATTATTGATTAAAATGAGAATCAGTCTTCAGGAAACACACGTGTACAGAATTTGACTTCTGATTAACTGATAAATTGTAACGAGTGAAACCAATCATTGGGTGTGGGACATTTTGATTCTGCCTCATTGAGGAAGACAATAGATGAACATTCCTGCTGTTAGCTCATTGTTAGAGGTGTATCCATGCTACTTAAGGCACAGTTCCAGACAGATCCATTTTGTCATTTAACCTTCTGGTTAGTTGTATATTTATGGAGCCATCCTTCAACGCTGTAACAAAAGAGGGATTTTTTAAATTGTCTTGAGCTTGTACTCAAAGGATATTGAATCAGAAACCAGTATTGAATATTGAAATAGATTCTACTAGTTGGGCTCAGCCACAATTGTGAATGTGCAATTATGTAAAGTTTCCTGACTATTCAAAATGTTAATTAGGTGATTATACAATTGAAACTGTAGTTAATTGTTTATTGTTACCTATGTTCAAAGATTCAAAGTTCAAGATTGTTTAATTTCATTTTCAGTACACAAGTGTAAAGGAAAATAAAATAATTGTTACTCTGAGTCTGATGCAGCACAAAAAAACACAATAGGATAAAAAAGACAATAATTAAAAACCATAATAAATACAAATCACTAGGTACAGGAGTGTCTCTACACAAGGTGACTGACAGGAAATGATGACGGTGGTGGAGTGAGTTAATGGCTCGAGGTATTGATTAGCCTTACTGTTTGGGGAAAATAACTTTTTAAGTCTTGTTGTCCTGGTGTGGATGCTTCATAGCCTCCCCCCTTACAGATGTGGGAAAAACAGTCCATGAGCAAGCTAAGTGGATTCCTTCATGATACTGCTGGTCTTTTCCAGCACCTTTCTGCATGTATGTTCTTGGTGGCGGGTAGGTGGTACTGGTGATGCATTGGGCAGTTTTGACTACCCATTGCAGAGCCTTCCTATCTGCCACAGGGCAGTTTCTGTACCATGCAGCGATGCAGCACACTAGGATACTTTCTGCTGCACATCTGTGGAAGTATTGAGCATTAATGTGCCAAGTCCACTCTCTTCAGCCTCTTCAGAAAGTAGAGGCACTGGTGAGCCTTCCTGATAGTGTAGGTTGTGTTCTGGGACCATGAGAGGTTGTGCGAGATGTGCACTCCCTGGAGTTTGAAACTGTTGGCAGTTTCCACTGCTGTGCAGCTGATGTAAAGAGGGGAGAGTGATATGAGCTCTCCTGAAGTCAATAACCATTTCCTTAGTCTTGTTGACATTGAGGAGGGGAAGAGGTTATTTGCTTAGCATTAGGCTTCGAGCTCTTCCACCTCTCTGTAGGCCGTCTCAATGTTGTTGGTGAATAACCCCACCACAGCCCTGTCATCAGCGAAACTGCTGATGTGATTACTCGGGTGTTTGGCCAAGCAGTCGTGTGTGAGCAGAGTGTGCTGCTGAATTATAAAACATTGTGTCAGGAGAGTGAGATTCTCTTGAACTCTCTCTCTCCGAATGTCTGCTACATAAATAATCCTCTTCCGTGACAGGGGTGACCTGTACAAGAGGGACTGGTTGCACCTAAATGGGAGAGGAACCAATATCCTGCCCGGGACATTTGCTTGTGTCACTCGGGAGGGTGTAAACTAGTTTGGGACAGGTATAGGAACCAGAACGCCAGGTCAGAAAGTGAATGGATGGAGAAAAAAGTAGATGCCAGGGCCAGTGAAAACAGGCAGGAGTAAAGTAATAGATAGATAGGATGAATAGTTTTGAAATATGTGAATTTTAATGTCTGGAATATTATGGGTAAATGTGATGAACTTAGAGCATGGAACTATGACGTTGTGGACATGACAGAGACTTGGTTGAGAGAATGACAGGATGCTTAATGTTTGAAGGGTTTTGACATTTTTGAAAAGATAGAGAGGGATGTAAAAGGGAGGGGCAGTTGCACTACTGATCAGAGATAATATCACAACTGCACTTAGAGAGAGGGCTTAGACACTGAGTCTATATGAGTAGAACTCAAAAGTGGGAACTCTGATGGGATTGTGCTATAGACCCACGAATAGCCACCGGGACATGGAAATATAGATACGCAGGCAGATGAAGGGGAGGTGTAAAAACAATAGGGCTGTTGTCATGGGGCCTTCAACTTTCCTAATATAAATTGAGACCATCAGTGTGCAAGAGGTTTCGATAGGGCAGAATTTCCAAGGTGCATCCAGGAGGGTCTCATAAATCAATATGTAGCTAGTCCGACAAGAGGAGGGGCTGCACTGGCCTGCTGTTGGGTGATGAACCTGGCCAGGTGACCAACCTTTCAGTGGGTGAGCAGTACAACTCTTTAAATTTTAAGATAGCTATAGATAAGGATAAGTATGGACCTTGCAGGAGAGTATAAAACTGGAGCAGGGCAGCAGCATTAGGCAAGAACCAAGGAGAGTTCATTGGAAACAGCTGTTCCGGGGCAAGTCCACGTCTGACATGTGGAGGGTGTTTAAAGACCAACTGCAGAGAGCACAGGAAAAGTATGTTCAAGTTAGAAGGAAGAAAAAGGATGTCAAAATAAGAGATCCTTGGATGTTGAGAGCGGTGGTAAATTTAGTCAAGAAGAAAAAGGAAAAGTACGTAAAGCTTAGGAAGCTAGAATCAAACAGAACCCTTGAGGATTATAAAGAAGCCAGAAAAGAACTCAAGAGGAGAATTAGGAAAGCCAGGGGGTCATGGGAAATCTTTGGCAAATAGGATTGAAGTGAATCCCAAGGCATTCTACACATACACCAAGAGCAAGAGGATAATTAGGTAGAGGGTAGGACCACTCAACAATAAAGGAGGGAACATTTTCTTGCTTGAAGAGGATGAGAGTGAGGTCCATAATGACTACTTTACATCAGTATTTACCAATGAGAAGGGCGTGGAGAATATGGAGATCAGTGCTGAGCGTATTGATAATCTGGGGCATTTTGAGGTAAAGGAGGAGTAGGTTTTCAGTCTCTTAAAGACCACTAATGTGGATGTCACAAGGGCCTGATGGAATATACACCAGTTTATTCAGAGAGGCAAGGGAAGAGGTTACTTGGACCTTGACCAATATCTTCGTATCCTCTCTAGACACTGGAGAGGTCCAGGAGAAATGACTAATAGCTAATATTTCTCCATTATTCAAAAAAATATAGACTGGTGAGTCTCATGGAGAGAAGTTACCAAAGAAAGTTCTTAGGAATAGGATTTATGAGCATTTGGAAAACCATGCCCTAACTAGGGAGAGCCGACATGGTTTTGTGCTGGGAAAATCATGTGTGAGGGGCAATTTTTTTTTACGCAGCGAGTGGAGGGTGCCTGGAATGTACTGCCTCGGGTGGTGGAAAAGGAAGATATTTTAGGGAGTTTTAAGTGATGTTCACATAGACACATGAATGTGAGGAAAATTTTAATTTATTTTATTTAGAGATACAGCACGGAACAGGCCCTTCCGGCCTACCAAGCAGCGCCGCCTAGCAACGCACCAATTTAACCCTAGCCTAGTCACAGGATAATTTACATTGAACAATTAACCTAATAACTGGTATGTCTTTGGACTGTGGGAGGAAACTGGAGCACCAGAAGGAAACCCATGCACACATGAGAAGAACATTTAAACTTTCTTAAAGAGGATGCTGGAATTGAAATTTGATGTCTGACACCCTGAACTGCAATAGCACCTCACGGTAAATAATAATTTAGTGATATGGACATTGCGTAGGGAGAAGAAATTTGTTTTATTTATTTATTTAGTGATACAGTGCACAGTAGACACTTCTGGCCCTTCGAGCCACGCCTTCCCAGTAAACCCATTCTCCCCAACCTCATCACGGGACAATTTGCAATGACCAATTAACCTACCGGATACAGGTCTTTGGACTGTGAGAGGAAACCAGAGCACCCAGGGAGGATGTATAGAGACTCCTGCATGAGGGCATGAGAATTGAACTCCGAACTCCAACGCCTCGAGCTGTGAAAGTGTACGCTACTGTTACCATTTGATTGGTTCTGCGCAAAATTGAGGGCTGAGGGGTCTGTTCTTGTGCTGCACTGTTCTACTTTTTATATTCCCTTTGTACTTCCTGGTTACAGACTCTGCGTGCCTCAGGTTTAGACAGTCATGACGGAAGCAAAGCCGGTTTATGCGATGCACTGGGCTGCATTCACAATTTCTTGGCAGTCTTGGGTAGAACAGTTAATATACCAGTCTGTGATGCATCTTGATGGGATGCTTTCTTTTGTACATATCATTACTGATGTTCAGGCTTGAGATTTTCCCTCATGACAATTTCTTACTGAAAACCTGGGATGAAATATCTATAAAGGGAGAAACAGATACAGGGTATATTTGTGTGCAGACATATAGGGATATATGTCCTCCCTCGGAGCAGTGAATTCTCTGTAATCACCTGAAAGAGTGAACAAAATATTTGCTTGGGTTTGTGACCACAGCACAAAATGGGATTAGACCAGTTTGGCTCATTAAAATGCACACTCTATGAAGAAGTGCTTCAATTGCTGTGAAGGTAATTTGTCAATGCTAGTTTAAACACATGGTTGCACGGAATATCTTTCTTCCTATGTTTTTTTCCAGAAGGAGGTCAGATCAGTCTGCATGTCCTTCAGACAAAACTTGAATGCCAATTATAAGTTCCATTGAAGTTTCTTGTAATATATACACTGTAATAAAACAGTTAGCAGGCTTCATCCACAGTTTATAAAAGCCCTTAAAGAAATTGGGCTGCCATCATAAAATCTGTCTTGTAAATTTGCAACCATCCACAGAAACAATAAATGAATCAAAATGATTATATGCAACTACCTGGAGTGGCTGGAGGAGCTGGGGTTTTCCTGTTAGATCAGATAAGGCTAAAAGTAAGTTTGATAAAATCACTTAAAGTTGTTAAAGGTGTGACAGGGTAAAGAAGGAAAAAGATGGGAGAAACAGTTTTGGGGGCAGAATTAGAGGCAGGAAGAGGAAAAGTGTTTCTGTGCAGCAAGTTGTTGTGATCCAGAATCCTTTGCCTCAGAAGATGGAAGAAGCCAATTCAATCATAATTTTCAAAGAGATTTGGATAGGGAGCTGAAGGAAGAAGCATTGTTGGGCTATAGAGGAAGAACAGGAGTGTGGGAAAAATTGGATTGCTCTTTTAATGAGGTGGCTGGGACAAATAAGGCCAAATGAGCTCTTGTAGTTCTACATTTTATGAAATCACATTCAAGAACATATAAAAATTCTCACATTGGAAAATGACTCACCCATTCCTTCTGCCTTAATTTCCTTTCCAGAACACTTTCTGTGTTGTGACAAGCTGTCATTATGATTTCAGAAATAGAAAACAAGTCAACAAAGTTGTTTATTTTGCCCAACTTAGATCCAATCTGGCTCTATGTTCGCTTCATTTGCAATAAGCATCCAATCATCTGCCAGTCAGAGTTTGAAAATGGAAAAAAAAATGCAGATTCTGGAAATCTGAAATAAAAACACAAAATGCCAGAAAAACACAGCATGTCTGGAGCATCTGTGAAAAGGAAAACATGATAATATTGTACATGAAGATCCTCCATCAGAGCAGATCACTGAAGCACGCTTATTAAATAAATCTGCAACCACAAGGGACTACATGGTGCAATCTCTCATGTTGTTTTCCTGCAGCCCTGTGTTTTGTGATATACAGTTGGTGCAGGATCTTTTAATACTTTCAGTTCGTCAACATAAAAGCTGCCACTGCTGGAGAATGAGGTGCTTATCGGAGCAGCATTTCAGGAGAGTGGTAGGAATGTCCATCTGGTGCAATGTGGACCAATAAATTGTCCTGCTCAAATTTACACCCTCAGATCCGATTATCTTCCCACTCTGTTTAAGAGACAATAGTGGAAGCAGATGGATTTAATCTTCCAATTTACCTTTCAGTTTCCACAATCCTCATGTTCCTCCTCCAAGCTCCAATATTTTCCTGTTTTGTGGTGCAACTGAATATTGATTTAGTTCTCTGTTGTCACCGTTCTTCATTATTTTCCTTTAGTGAGTCTTTAATTTGTTCTTCTCTCCTCTGTCCCTTATAAATTCAACATTTTATTTTCTGCTGTATTTATTTGTCTTGGCTTACTCTCTGTTTCTCCTGTGCAGCATCTCCTCAATAAATCCACTGCATTTTTTTTTGTATTAGAGTTGCTGTTCTTTTATTCATTTCAGTCTAGAATATTTTCTTTTTTCCAATTTGGAGATGACAGATGCCTTTTCAAAGCAATCTCCTGGACTGCATTCAATTCCCTGGAAGAGAAGTTTTTTTTTCTGATTTCATTCCCTCTTACTCACCAAGGGAATTTTCCTTATTTTTTGCCAAGATAGTGCATTGTTATGGCAGGCAGTAGAAAGGGCTCAGATAGAAAGGAAGTCTTGTTCTACTACAGCGTCTCAGGAATTCCCAAGTTCACCCTTATCCTAGGATAAATTCAAACCAGAACCAGTCACAAACTGGGCATCTATGAGGATCTGTGAGCCATAACAAACAACAGCATTGTGTTTCACCATCTACTGTACCCTCATAATCTGATATGACCCCAGTGATCATTAGAACAATAGACATTGATTCAATGAGTGTATCAGCAAATGATGGACCTACAATCACTGCCAACACAGTACAGAGCTGCAACACAGGACTACGTTAGCGTTAGACAACAAAAGCAGCACATACAAGATATCAAAATAAAGCTCAACATTCTTGGAATAACGCAAACACGAGGAAATCTGCAGATGCTGGAAATTCAAGCAACACACACAAAATGTTGGTGGAACGCAGCAGGCCAAGCAGATACTGCCTGGCCTGCTGCATTCCACCAGCATTTTGTGTGTGAGTCTTGGAATAAGTAGTTTTGAATGATGGTGGACAATTAAGCAGCTTATCAGAGGAGACTTAAAAATATAAAAACATAAACATAGCCCTCCACAAAGATGACGGGGTTCAGCATGACAATCCCGTTCAGAAAATATAAGTATTGAGGAGCCGGTGGATGGTCTATCTTAGTTCTCTCCTGGCCAATGTTTCATGAAGCTGGAACATAATTTCCCTTCTCTTGCACTCAGTGTCACATATATTGAAGGCTTGCATCCCTTATGCCTTCTTAATCATGTTATATGCCTGAATTTTTTTGAGGAATTACAAAGTATATTGTCTAAGTTGCATGCCATCTTGGTCAATGTCTCCCATCCACTACATAATGTACTGGGTGGGCACAGGAGTACATTCAACCAGAGACTCATTCCACCGAGATGCAGCACAGAGCATCATAGGAAGTCATTCCTGCCTGTGGCCATCAAACTTTACAACTCCTCCCTTGGAGTGTCAGACACCCTGAGCTAATAGGCTGGTCCTGGACTTATTTCATATTTTACTGGCATAATTTACATATTACTATTTAACTATTTATGGTTCTATTACTATTTATTATTTATGGTGCAATTGGAATGAAAACCAATTTCCCCTGGGATCAATAAAATATGACTATGACTATTGATGCGGGTAGAGCAGTAGATGCGTTTGCATGGCTTCAATAAGAACTCCCCCATGGGAGATTGATGCAAACAGTCAGGGTCCATGGCATCAAGAGCAAGGGGGAAAATTTTTATCTAAATTGGCTTGGCAATAGCAGACAAAGGGTAACAGCGGAAGATTAATTTCACTTTGGACATCTGGGACGAGTGGTGTTCCACAGGGGATTTGTGTTGGAGGCCCCTCCTGTTTTTAATATATGAATTATTTGGATGTGGATATAGGTGGCCTGATCAGTAAATTCACGGATGACATTAAAATTGGTGGAGATTTTAGTACTTTGAGGTGCATTTCTTAGGCTACAGAATCATATCAATGTAATGATGAAAAGGGTTGATAAATATCAGATGGAGTTTAATCCTGATAATGTGATGCATTTAGGAAGCATTTATGAGGTTAGGACATATACTATGAAAAGTAAGGTCCTAACAGAGTATTGAGGAATAGGGGGACCTTGGTGTACAAGTCTAAACATCCTTGAAGGTAACAGTGCTGGTTGATAATTTGGTTAAGAAGAAAGATGGGATGCTGGTCATCATTAGCCGGGGCACTGAATGCAATAGCAGGGGGTTATGCTCCAACCTTACAAAGCAGTTGACGGACATTATCTGGAGTACTACATGCTGTTTTGATCACCAGAACATAGGAAAGGTGTGTTAGCTCTAGAAAGATGGAAGAGACGATTCACTAGGATGTTGCATGGGATGGAATGGTTCAGTATGGAGAGGTGAGGTTTGTTTTCCCTGGACCAGAGAAGGTAAAGAGGTGCTTTCCCTGGATCAGAGGAGTTTACGAGGTGATGTAATTGATATATATATAAAATCAAGGAGTATTGATATGGTAGGCTGCAGTAAACCTTTCCCATTATCAGGACTGAATAAAACTAGAGGGCATAAGTTTCAGTAGGGGGTTAGAAATTTAGAGGGGTCCTAAGCGAGAGTAACTGCTGGAGAGGGTGGTGGAAGCAGAATCACTAACAGCATTTAAAGAGATGTTTAGATGAGCACTTGGATCAGTAGACATTGCAGGCTGCAGGCTGCAGGCCTAGTGCTGGAAGCTACAATTAATATGGACAGCTGATTAATAACTTCAGCTGTTTCTATGTTCAATGACATATGATACTGAGATCTCCAACAGTGCAGAACCTATTCAATTCATTCCATTTGAAGAAATGGTTGAGCGCACTGGATAGAGCAAGGGCAATGAGACCAGAAATATTCCAGTTGAAATCCTGAAGGCTTGTGCTCATGTACTAACTGACCCTCAGGCCAAGCTGTTCCAGCACAGCAACAACTCTGCCATGTACTCAACAACATGGAGAAATATCCAGGTATGTCCTGTCCACCGAAAGGACAACTCTAATGTGGTAAGTTACTGCCCAATCAGTCAACTTTCAAAGTAATGGAAGTGTCCTCAGCAGTAGCATCTGAGAGCACTTTATTCACCCGATAACTTGTTCAGAAGATGCCTGGTTCTGATTTTGCCAGTATCACTTGGGTCCAGATGACGTGACACCTTCAGTCCAAACACAGACCAAAGACTTTGAGTCATTTCATCAAATTAAAAGCACTGCATAAATACAAGCTGTTCAAATCAGGGTCTACTCCCTTTCAGGTGCCAACTATGTCCACCTGCCGCCTGGACCCCTGCAGCAGTAATCATGCTGCAGTACCTCTGGATGTGTTCCCATTCACTCCCCACTCCACCAATCATTCTAAGACCTCTCTCTGTTCAGACCCTTCTCTCAGCATCAGCATCAAATACTCCAAGCCCAAGTACAGTCACCTGGGGACTGATGGGCTCTGTGTGAGGCTAATGTCGCTATTTGATTTTCATTTTGTACACAAGCCTTCCTTAGACCCCTGTATCCTGGATGCTGATGGATCAGTGCTATAGATTCTTGCAGTTGTAATTTGTATTCAGAATCCCCATTCTTTATTTAATATCAGGGTCTAAGAGCCAATTCTTTCAGAAAGAACTCCATCTGTCAACCTGAACTACATCTGAACCCTTTGGCATCATATGCATTCTGAATCCAAGTCCAAAATTCAACATTTGTTAAGATATAGATTGCATGGTGATTATTGAAGTAATCTATGCAAGGTTTTGTTCAGAACTTTATACCAGTGTAGTAATATTTTGAAGGTGCATCTAGCATGAGAAGTGTGTACCTACCCTTCTCAATGCCATGTAAAGTCTAATTCTGGGCTGTGCGGTGCTGATCATAACCAGAATTTGGGACTGAATGTATTTCTCTCTCCAAGGTTCAGTCATGTTGGATCCTGAAGCTTTTGTGATCCAAGGGCTCCTTGGAAGTCAAGAATAAGCCATAAAACTTGTTGCTTACAGCCCAAGTATTACAGGAACAAAGAACAAACAAAGAAAGAGCCAGGAGAACAAAGAAGACAAAGAGAAAAAAACAGTTGTAGTCATCTCGTATTCAGACTAGAGATAACAAAATTCCAGTAATAACAATTGACATACAAAAGAGCCAGATTCAAGTGGTGTGACATCTACACCAGAAAACTAAGCTTCTGTATCATAATTGCTGGAAAATTCATTGGACAATTACGTGTATATAGATAATTATATAACAATACAGACAAGAATAGGAAAACTAACGTATAAGAAAAATATAAGAATTCTACATCTGATTCCAACAGCCATAATAGCAAAAATCTAGGTTTTGCACTGTTATATATAGGGTATAAGGCAAAATCTAGATGGATAACTGCAAAAATCAGTATTACATTTCTTTAAAAGAAACATCTACACAGCAGTATAAAGCAACTCCACAGGGCCAGCATCTGCCATCCGGACTTCCTCATAATCAGCACAGATTTTAATATTTTAGTATGCAGGAATATTAAGAATTCTGGAATAAATCTGCTGGAAATAAACAGTGAGTCAACCCACATTCAAAGCAAAATTTTGCCAATCATTTCCAGTGCAACATTTCTATAAAAATAAACTGGCCCATATTTTGTGGTAACAAATGTTAACTGTTGGTTTGATAGTGAATAGCAATGCTTCTGCCTTGGGGGAGGGGGATATAGTTGATCTAGTGAGTTGAGTGGAAAAGTAGCAAATGAAACTTAATCCAGGTAAGTGTGAGATAATACAATAATGCAAGGAAGTACAGAATAAATGGAAAGGATATTGAAAAGGATTGAGGAAAAGAAGGAATAGAAGGATTTTTGACATTTATTTAACCTAAAGTATAACAGGGAAGGTATTGTAAGTGGGGTGGTCCTAAAACTCTATGGGATGCATTCCTTTCATAACCATTGAATGTGAGAGTAAGAGTTTGATGATAAAATAGTACCCATGCATGTTTGCTTTAGCACTAAACACCAAGCTATGTGTTTGCACTGGATTTGTTCTGGCCTCTAGAGGCAAAGTTTATTTTGTATGTAGTTCATTTTGTGTGAACATCACTTCCTGAGCATAAGCTGTTTCTCCATATCATTTCCTGTCTGGATTAATTTGGATTTCATCTTGAAGCACACAGCAGAAAGGTATCTTTCTTCATCCTCTCTTTATTTGCCCATGAAGGAGCAATATCTGTAAATCATAAGTTCTTATTCATATTGGTAAATGTTTAGTAGATGTATTTTGAAAGAAATATCACATTTGTCATTATTAAGTACCATTGTGCAATGAGTTTACTCTTGTTTACACAACAAAGTTATGGGCATTGCATATGTGTAATACCTTGGTCAACAATTATTGCGAAAATAATGAGCAGTATTAGTATATTCAGGAGCACAACAATTCTGTATTGAATTTAATTTGTATTTTACTTAACTTTCTGCAGTTTCATGAGTAAGATCTCATTAAAAGCTCTGAAGGAAGCTCTGGTTCAGATGATTCTTGAGAAGGTGCTTAATTCACTGTGTAGTATAACTGCACTGCAAGGGCTATATAGGATTTCCTGCCCATCTTGTCCTTGCAACAGTGGTGGAAAGCCACCTTCTCGAGTCACTGCAGCCCTGTTGTGAAGGAACTCTAATAGTTCTGTTGGGTAGGGTTTCAGGATTTAGGAATCCGCAATGATGAAGGATCTTCAATGTATTTCCAAACTAGAACAACGTATGCCCACCACTGGAATGAAAGTTTGGACCGCAGCTATTTTCAATGTATATCAGCAATCTGAATGAGGGAACTGAACTTTAAGTCTGCCAACAATATGGAATTGGGAGCAAGTGAGAGGTAAACGCAAACTGGTTTCAAGGCAATGTACAGTAGACCTTGTGAGTAGGTGGACAAATGCATGGGAAATGCGAATGACATAGATAAATATGAGTTTATTGACAGATGGGCAGCAAGCAGTTGAGATAGCAAATGGTACGTTGGCCTTCAATGCAGGTTTTGAAGAAAGGAGCAAGGATATCTGATTACATTACAAGCCATATTTGGAGTATCATTCTTAGCTTAGAAGAGATATATTTGACATGGACAGAGCAGAACAGAGATTCACCAGACTAATTCCTGAGATGACTGTTGCATGAGGATCGATTGGGTCTACTTGGCCTATATTCACTCAGGTTTAGGGAAATGGAAGGAAGAATCATTGAAACGTACAGAATTCTGAAAGAACTTAACCATTATTAAACACATCCATGTGAGGACAAACTGAAAGCCATGGCTGACAGCAGATGTCTCAGCATAGCTGAGAGATTGGATGCTGCCTTCAGATTCGGGAGTGTTGGGGCGGGGTGCGATAAGACAGCTCTCAAGTCAGCAAGAGCTTCACCTTCCTATGCTATCAAGAAGGCAAAACAAGTTTATTCACAGAGAATATATAGCTATTTCTGAGACACTATCGACTTGAGGCTCACGTGCCAGGACACTAAGAGCATAACGGACTATAACTCCACCCTGAGTATCAACAACAGTGACACTTCTCTTCCTGATAGGCTGAATGTCTCTTATGCTTGGTTTAATTCATGGAAAAATGTGCTGGCAAGGAAGACCGCCCCCCCCCCAAAAAAAGCAGGCACTCTGGCAGCAGTTGATGTGAGGAAGACCATAGCCAGGGTCACTCCACATAAAGCTGTGGGGCCTGATGACATACCTGGTCAGGTGCTGAAGGGCTTTCTCTGGAACAATCCACTGTCCCCTCAGGCTTCAAGATGACCACCATCAACCCAGTGCCCAAGAAGGCAACAGTATCCTGTCTCAATAGCTGCCATCCAGTGACACTGACCTTAACTATAATAAGGTGATTAGAGTGGCTGGTTATGGATTATATTCAGTCCCATCTTCCTCCCCTACATTGGACCCTTTCCATATGGCATAGCCTCTGCACTCTATTCTGTCCTGTTCCACCTGACTTCAACTTGGCACTTAATATGATCATCCCTCAGAAGCTGGTGGGTAAACTGAACTCGTTGGGTCTGAACACCCCTCACTGTAACTGGATCCTGGACTTCTCGTCAGAAAGACACAGTCATTCTGTGTTGGGAAAAACATCTCCAGATCCATCACGCTGAGTACTGGCGCTCCCAGGGCTGCATGCTCTCCTGCTGCTGTTCACACTGCTGATGCATGACTGCACTGCTAGATCCAGTTCAAACTGAACCATCAGATTTGCGGATGACACAACAGTGGTTGGCCTCCTCAACAACGACGAGATATTGCATAGTCAGAGGTAGAATGGTGCGAGCACAACAACTTGAGTCTCAAAGTGGGCAAGACCAAAGAGATGATTGTGGACTTTAGGAAGGTGCAGGCTGACCACTCTTCACTACACTACAGTACACTGCTCCTCGATGGAGAGTCTTAGGAGAACCAAGTTTCTGGGAGTGCACATAATGGATGACCTAATCTGGTCTCGCAACACCATCTCTTTGGTCAAGAACGCACAGCAGTGTCTGCACTTCCTGAGGAGATTAAGATGTGTGAGGCTTGCCCTACCTCTCCATTTTAATCAGTTTTTACAGGAGCACCATGAGAGTGTTCTGACTGTCAATATGGGAATTGCGAGCCACCTGACTGCATATCTCTACATAGGATCGTGATGATCACTGGAGTCTCTCTTCCACCCATTAGAGACATTTATCAGGAGCGCTGTGTATGCAGGGCTCATTGCATTGTCAATTATCGCTCCCATCTGTCCAACAATCTCTTTTGACGTCCGACCATCAGGAAGGAGGTAATGTGGCATTTGCTCTCATCTGTTCTCAGGATGAGGCTTTTCATTCCAGAGCTAAGGAGATGTCCTCCTTCTTCAAAGAAAAGGCTTTCCTTCCTGCACCATTAGCTCTGCCCTCAACTTCATCTCTTCCATTTCACGCACGTCTGCCCTCACCCCATCCTCCCGCCACCCCACCAGGGATAGGGTTTCTCTTGTCCTCAACTATCAACCACCAGCCTCCACGTCCAGCAGATAATTTTCCGTAACTTCCGACATCTCCAACAGGATCCCAGCAGCAAGCACATCTTTCCCTTCCCCAACTTTCTGCTTTCCACAGGGACTGTTCCCTATGCGACTCTCTTGTCCGTTTGTCCCTCCTCACTGAAATCCCTTTGGCACTTGTCTTTTCAAGTGGAACAAATGTTACACCTGCCCCTATACCTCTTCCCTCACTACCATTCAGGGCCAAAACAGTCCTTCTAGGTGAGGCAACACCTCACGTCTGAATTTTTTGGGGTCATCAACTGTATCCAGTGCTCCCAGTGTGGCCTCCTGTATATCGGTGAGAACAACCATAGATCAGGAGACCACTTCACCGAGCATCTATGGTCCGTCTGCAAGAAAAAAACGGTATCTCCCAGCGGACGTCCACTTTAATTCCACTGCCCATTTCTATTCTGACATGTCAGTCCATGGGTTTCTCTACTGTCATGATGAGGCCACACTCGTCTTGGAGGAGTAACATCTTACAGTATATTCCTTAAGGGTAGCCTCCAACCTGATGACATGAACATCAATTTCTCGAACTTCTGGTATTTTCCCCACCTCCTTCACCATTCCCCATTCCCAATTCCCTCTCACCTTATCTCCTTACCTGCCCATCACCTCCCTCTGGTGTTCCTCTCCCTTCCCTTTGTTCCATGGTCTTCTGTCCTCTCTTATCAGATTTCCCCTTCTCCAACTCTGTATCTATTTCACCAATCAACTTCCCAGGTCTTTATTTCAACCCTCCCATCCTCCTGGTTTCACCTCTCACCTTGTGTTTCTTCCTCCCCTTCCCCCACCTTCTAATTCTGACCTTTTTTCTCCAGTCCTACTGAAGGGTCTCAGCCCGAAACATCAGTTGTACACCTCTTCATAGATGCTGCCTGTGTGTGTTGTTTTGGATTTCCAGCATCTTCAGATTTTCTCTTGTTTATAAGACCATAAGATATAGGAGCAGAAGTAGGCCATTCAACCTATCGATTCTGCTCCACCATTCAATCATGGGCTGATCCGATTCTTCCAGTCATCCCCACTTCCCTGCCTTCTCTCCATACCCTTTGATGCCCTGGCTAATCAAGAACCTATCTATCTCTGCCTTAAATACACTCAATGACTTGGTTTCCACAGCCACTCGTGGCATCAAATTCCTCAGATTTACTACCCTCTGACTAAAGTAATTTCTCCACATTTCTGTTCTAAATGGATGTCCTTCAATCCTGAAGTCGTGTCCTCTTGTCCTATAGACTCCCCTACCATGGGAAATAACTTTGCCATATCTAATCTGTTCAGGCCTTTTAACATTCAGAATGTTTCTATGAGATCCCCCCCCCCCCCCCCCCCAGCTGCCAGACGTTCCTCATATGGTAACCCTTTCATTCCTGGAATCATTCTCGTGAATCTTCTCTGAACCCTCTCCAATGTCAGTATATCCTTTCTAAAATAAGGAGCCCAAAACTGCATACAATTCATTTGTGTTAGGACAAGAACAAGGATGGGAAAAAAGCTTCTTCCCCCAGACCTTAAGACTACTGAACATCCTGCCACCACCTAGGTATCATCAGGTATAAAGCACCAGTAGCATTATACTGTTCACTTTTTAACTAGTATCATATATTCAACTTATTATTTGTTAGTTTACTTGTGGCAATATTACCTTATGTGTTATGTGTGTGAGCTACTGTATATGTATTATGTAGTGCACCTAGGTCTGGAGGAACGTTATTTTGATTGGCGGTATACATGTGTAGCTGTGAATGACAATAAGCTGATCTCAAACTTGAATTGGAACATGACCGCAAGGAGCTGCGCAGAGCTGTAGACATGGCTCTGAACATTATGCAAGCAAATCTCCATTTCACAGTCTCTGTCTTTACTGCTCACTGCTTCAGTAAAGCAGACAATATCATCACAGGCACCACCCAGCCTGGACATACTTCCATCGCCTCTCTTCCATCAGGTAGAAGATACAAAAGCCTGCAATTGCATGCCACCAGGCTCAAGGACAGCATCTACTCTGCTTTTATAAGACCACTATGGTTCCTATTTCAATAAGGTAGACTTTTGCCCTCACAGTCCTCCTCATCATCAATTTTAAGTTCGGGTTTACTGTAATATCAACCATATACATGTATACTGCCAAACAAAACAACATTACTCTGGACCAAATTGCACAACACAGCACATATAGCTCACACACAAAACATAAAGTAAAGTTACCACAAATAAATTAACAAAATAATGTGTATTTACGTTACTAATTAAAAATGTGAACAGTATAATGCTACTCACTCTTCATACGTGTTAAGACCTGGGTGGTAGAAGGGAGTTCAATAGTCTCACGCCCTGGGGGAAGAAACTGGTTTCCATCCTAACAGTTCTTGTCCTAATGTTACGTTACCTTCTGCCTGATGATAGGCTAGCAAGGAGATTGTTGGATGAACAGGAAAGATCATTGACAATGCCAAGGGTCCCGTGTACACAGCTCTCCTGGAAATATATCAGATGAGTGATGAGTGGAAGATAGATCCCAGTGATCCTTTGTAGAGAATTGTAGTCAAATGCCTTGCAATTCCTGTACCAGACAGTGATGCAGCTGGTCAGGATACTCTTGATGGTGCTCTTTTAAAAACTGGTTAAAATAAGGGGTGGGGGAGCTTCTCACCTCAGTCTCCTCAGGAAAGGGAGATGTTTCTGTGCTTTCTTGACCAAAGAGGTGGTGTTGAGGAACTTGGCAATATCATCTGTAACGTGCACTCCGTGAAAATTTGAGCTCGTAACTCTCTCCACAGAAGAGTCGTGTACATGTAATGTAGAGTGATCAGCCTGATTCTTCATAAAGTCTACACTTACCTCTTTGATCTTGTTCATGTTGGCACTCATGACCGTTATGCTACCAGCCACTCTACCTCTTCTCTATCTGCAGTTTTGTCTTCGCTGTCAATGAGGCCATCCACCGCTGTGTCATCAGCGAACTTCATGATTTGCTTTGAACTGGATCCAGCAGTACTTACACATTACTGTTTGTCTGCACTGTACTTTCTGTGCAACTGTTACACTTTATTCTGTATTCTGTTATAGTTTTACCTTGTTCTACCTCAATGCACTGTGTAATGATTTGATCTGTATGAAAATTATGCCAGACAAGCTTTTCATTGTATCTCGGTACATATGACAATAATAAACCAATAAACCAATTCTTCCTTTCTGTTTTTTTATGTCATGTGTCTCATATCCAAATCCATGAGATTTTTGATTTTTTTTATCTACTGTCAGATAGCCTTTGCATCACTTCAGAGACAAGCGCTGACAAAAGGAAATGCAAATTCCCTCAGTTGATTCTGAGATCTCAGAAAGACCCAAATCATTTCACAGCCAAAGGGAGGGGATTTCCATACAACAAACTCCCACAAACAATGATTTAATAATGACAGATAATCTTCATGGTGAAGATGAAGGATTGTGGGGTTCAGGATAATGGAAAAAATTTCTCTGCTTCTCTACCAAAAAGTGACCATGCAGCAGCAGATAGGGTCTTGATTTCAGCATGTCATCAAAAGGAGATCAGCTCCTTCAGCATAACTCTCCATCAATACCACAGTATACTATCAACTTAGATTTATGTGTTTAAGTCTCTGGAACTCTTAGCCTCCTTATTTAGAGGCTGAAGGGATACCCACAGAAGAAAACCTACCAAAGAACATTGTGGGTCATGTATATATTTTTGAAAGTTATTAATTTTTCATGATCATGACGTTACAGACAAGGTCCATCCCTAAATGCCCTGGAGAAAACAATGGTTAGCTGTCTTTGAACCACATCAATCTACCTACAGTATTTCTTTGGTGCTAGTGGGTATGGCGATGTAGGACTAGATCCAGTGACAACGAAGGCCTAGTGATGTATTTTCAAGTCTGGATCATGAATGACTTAGAGGCAAACCTATAGGTGTCCTTGAACTCTGTGCTTTTCTTGGTGGTGAACATCAAGAATTAGGGTAATGCTGTCAGAATAGCTTGGGTAAGTACAACATTGCATTTTGTACATTGTAAGTAAAATGAATTTTGAATGATAACAAGCTTTGTGAGACTTGTTAGGACTGCACCATCTAGGCAAGTGTAGGATATTCTTTCATTTTCATGATTTTCACTTTGTTAATGGTGAATTTTTTTTAGCATGTCAGGAGGAGACTGCCAGACACGTAGTTTCTGACCTGCTCTTGTAGCTATAGACTTCATGCAGCTGTTCCAGCTGAGATTCTACCCAAGACTCGGCAATGATAATGTCATAGAATGTCAAGGATGAATGGTGAGATTTTCTCATGCTGGAGATAGTCATTACCTGACAACTTTGTGGTTAAATGTTATTTGCCACTTAGTCATCCCTAGCCAGAATGTTGGTTTACTTCAGGTTTTACTTCAGACAAGCATGGGCTGCCTGGTTTGCTGAGGAACTGTGGGAAGTTGTGAAAGGAATTCAACATTGTGCAATCATCAGCCAAAATCCGCACATCTGACCTCGTGAATTTAATTAGTGAGATCTCAAATTTTACTCCAGTGTACAGTATAAAACTTGTCAAATCTAATTGCACCTGTACACAAGAGATTTTAGAACCCTTAATGACTGTTTCTAATCTCTTAGAAGTATAACTGTAAGTAGAAAACTTATTTTGAAACCTAAGAATGATATAAATGTAAGGTGCACAAAATATGAACAAAATACATAACTTCAAAATGCTTATTAATTAATATTTTAAATATAAATTCCACCTTTTGCTGTTCATTATTAAACATTTTACCATAACGTTACATCAAGTGTCAATGATATCAACATATTTAATATTATAACATTATAGTTAAGGCTGACAAGCAATTAAAACATTAATCATGACTAAATGGTGATCTTTATCGCTCTGTTAAGCAATAACATTATATCACTGTTTTCAAACAGTGCAAATGGTATTGGTTTGACAATGAGAGGGAAGGGGAGGATGGAACTGGGGAGACAGAGTGAGTGTGAGGGAAAAAGGCAGAAAGATCTGCAGACGCCATAAAAAACAAACCAAACTCCATTTTCAAATGAAAGTAAATAAACCTCAACTCAGTGTCTGAAAGAGACCATGCCTTCCTTGCACCTTTCCTTCCCTTCGTACTCTCCTCCTGCTTTTGTTCTGACCCCCTACTGGCCATCTCATCACCACCACTTTACCTCCCAAGAGGTGGTGATCCTGCATCTTTGACGGTTGGTATTAGCTGTGTGAGTTGGGAATGAGGGGCTCTGTAGTAAACCCGCTGGAGTCTGCTGTTCGTGTAGGGCTGCAAGTAGCATTAGGAAGGCAAAAGAGCTTAGCTCACAGCCATAACATTCCAAAACATAAAGGATACTTGTAAAAAATATGGGGATCTGGTTAAAGAGTACAGGTTTTTACTTCCCAACCCAACTGCCCCTGTCTCTCTGTCTTTATCACTCTGTTTCCGTCTCTGTCTCTGTATCTCTCTTCCCTTTCTTTCTCTTCGTCTTTTCTCTCAGCCCTCCATTTCCCCAGTTCTCTCTTCCTTTTTCTTTCTCCTCCTTCTATCCTTTTTATTGTTTATCATGCAATCCCCTCCAGTCTACCCCACACATTAATAATACTGTTCACTTAAAACTGTATCACCTGTATCACGCTGAGAGCAGCTCAGAGCCTGCGTTCATTGTTAGTCGTACTATACACTCCTTATTTCACGTCCAGAAGGTTGAGCTCACTAAGTAGTAAATCCATATCCAAAAAGGAGTGTGCAAAATCACTGTCAAATGGAGATGGTCCGAACAAGACCCACACCACAAAATGAGTTAAAGGCCTTTGACTAATGGCAAAGGAAATCCCACACCCTATCTTTGCAGGCTACCAAAGTTGTCATGTTTATTGAATGTTCCTGGTATTCACAAACTTTGAGAAATAATTAAAAATGATCAAAAGATATGTCAGCAACACACATCAAAGTTGCTGGTGAACGCAGCAGGCCAGGCAGCATCTCTAGGAAGAGGTACAGTCGACGTTTCAGGCCGAGACCCTTCGTCAGGACTAACTGAAAGAAGAGTTAGTAAGAGATATGAAAGTGGGAGGGGGAGGGGGAGATCCAAAATGATAGGAGAAGACAGGAGGGGGAGGGGTGGAGCCAAGAGCTGGACAGGTGATTGGCAAAAGGGATATGAGAGGATCATTGGACAGCAGGCCCAGGGAGAAAGACAAGGGTGGGGGGAAACAGAGGATGGGCAAGGGGTATAGTCAGAGGGACAGAGGGAGAAAAAGGAGAGTGAGAGAAAGAATGTGTGTATAAAAATAAATAACGGATGGGGTACGAGGGGGAGGTAGGGCATTAGTGGAAGTTAGAGAAGTCAGTGTTCATGCCATCAGGTTGGAGGCTACCCAGACGGAATATAAGGTGTTGTTCCTCCAACCTGAGTGTGGCTTCATCTTTACAGTAGAGGAGGCCGTGGATAGACATGTCAGAATGGGAATGGGATGTGGAATTAAAATGTGTGGCCACTGGGAGATCCTGCTTTCTCTGGCGGACAGAGCGTAGGTGTTCAGCAAAGCGGTCTTCCAGTCTGCATCGGGTCTCGCCAATATATAGAAGGCCACATCGGGAGCACCGGACACAGTATATCACCCCAGCCGACTCACAGGTGAAGTGTCGCCTCACCTGGAAGGACTGTTTGGGGCCCTGAATGGTGGTAAGGGAGGAAGTGTAAGGGCATGTGTAGCACATGTTCCACTTACAAGGATAAGTGCCAGGAGGGAGATCAGTGAGGAGGGATGGGGGGGACGAATGGACAAGGGAGTCGCGTAGGGAACAATCCCTGCGGAAAGCAGAGAGGGGGGCAGGGAAAGATGTGCTTAGTGGTGGGATCCCGTTGGAGGTGGCGGAAGTTACAGAGAATAATATGTTGGACCTGGAGGCTGGTGGGGTGGTAGGTGAGGACCAGGGGAACCCTATTCCTAGTGGGGTGGCGGGAGGATGGAGTGAGAGCAGATGTGCGTGAAATGGGGGAGATGCGTTTGAGAGCAGAGTTGATGGTGGAGGAAGGGCAGCCCCTTTCTTTAAAAAAGGAGGACATCTCCCTCATCCTGGAATGAAAAGCCTCATCCTAGGAGCAGATGCAGTGGAGACAGAGGAATTGCGAGAAGGGGATGGCATTTTTGCAAGAGACAGAGTGAGAAGAGAAATAGTCCAGATAGCTGTGAGAGTCAGTAGGCTTATAATAGACATCAGTGGATAAGCTGTCTTTAGAGATAGAGACAGAAAGATCTAGAAAGGGGAGGGAGGTGTCGGAAATGGACCAGGTAAACTTGAAGGCAGGGTGAAAGTTGGAGGCAAAGTTAATAAAGTCAGCAAGCTCAGCATGGGTGCAGGAAGCAGCGCCAATGCAGTCGTCGATGTAGTGAAGGAAAAGTGGGAGACTGATACCAGAATAGGTATGGAGCATAGATTGTTCCACAAAGCCAACAAAAAGGCAGGCATAGCTAGGACCCATACGGGTGCCCATAGCTACACCTTTAGTTTGGAGGAAGTGGGAGGAGCCAAAGGAGAAATGATTAAGAGTAAGGACTAATTCCGCTAGATGGAGCAGAGTGGTGGTAGAGGGGAACTGATTAGGTCTGGAATCCAAAAAGAAGCGGAGAGCTTTAAGACCTTCTTGATGAGGGATGGAAGTATATAGGGACTGGACATCCATGGTGAAAATAAAGCAGTGGGGGCCAGGGAACTTAAAATCATCGAAAGGTTTAAGAGCGTGAGAAGTGTCACGAACATAGGTAGGAAGGGATTGAACAAGGGGGGATAAAACCGTGTCGAGGTATGCAGAAACGAGTTCGGTGGGGCAGGAGCAAGCTGAGACAATAGGTTTGCCAGGACAGTCAGGTTTGTGGATCTTGGGTAGGAGGTAGAAACGGGAAGTGTGAGGTGTGGGAACTATAAGGTTGGTAGCAGTGGATGGGAGATCCTCCGAGCGGTTAAAGTTGGTGATGGTGTGGGAGACAATGGCCTGGTGCTCCTTAGTGGGGTCACGATCAAGGGGTAAATAAGAGGAGGTATCCGCGAGTTGTTGTTGTGTCTTGGCAAGGTAGAGGTCAGTACGCCAGACTACAACAGCACTCCCCTTATCGGCGGGTTTAATAGTAAGGTTAGGATTAGTGCGGAGGGAGTGGAGAGCAGAGCGTTCCGAAGGAGTGAGGTTGGAATGGGAACAAGATGCAGTGAAGTCGAGATGGTTGATGTCCCATCGGCAGTTAGCAATAAAGAGATCCAGAGCAGGCAGAAGACCAGAGCAGGGTGTCTATGAACAGGAGGAGGGTTGAAGACGGAAGAAGGGGTCATCGGTGGGGGTGGAAGAGTCCTTGCCGAAGAAGTAGGCTCGGAGAAGGAGACGGCGGAAGAACAGTTCCGCGTCATGGCAAATGCGGAACTCACTGAGGTGTGGGTGAAGGGGGGACAAAGTTGAGGCCCTTACTGAGGACCGAGCGTTCTGCCTCCGACAGTTGGAGGTCAGAGGGGATGGTAAAGACCCGGCACGGATGAGAGCTGGGATCAGAGGAGGGAGGGGGAGGCTGGGGGTGTCAGTGGAGATGAGAGGGTTGGGGTGAGAGGAAGATGGAGCCTCTGAGTACCCAGGAGCTGACAATGGGATCTGAGGGAGACGGGATTGCAGAGTATTGGTGGGGAAGGGGAGACGGGAGTCACAACTGCAGCACATAAAGACCCGGCCTGGAGTTCAAGGCTGGAGTCACAATTGGTGGTTGCACAATCGCTTTGAAGGTGTCCATGGTCGTTGCTGGAGCTACGGCAAAAGATATGTCACTTAGATGATCCAACAAGTAGCATGGCAACCTCACAGATCCAAAGACTCAGACCTGATTGTAACTTCCAGAGTTGTCTCTGTGAAGTCTGCATGTTCTCCCTGCGTACACTGCCATTGTGTGCTCAAGTTTCCACCCACATCTCAAAAATGTGCTGGTTCATAGGTTAATTAGTTATTGTGAATTGTCCCTAATGTAGATATGTGGCAGGAAGGGGAGGTGATGGAAGTGCAAGTCAAGAAATGGAATTGGTTCTAAGCGGCTGGCATAGACAGAGTGGGTTGAAGGGCCAGTTTTCACATTCTATGACTTCAAAGCATTTTAAAACAATTAAAACATGCAGAGAACTAATTAAAAGAAGGTAACTGACCATAAGCCATTCCCCAGTGTAACTGACAGAATCCAGATCTGGTTGAAATATCCCAGAATAATCCAGCTAAACATGTTGTTCTCAATCCTTTTTGATTTATTACAATTTGGATTTGCATTTTTTACGGCTTCAGTTTAAAACCCAACATACTGAAATGGCATCCCACAAAGTGTTCTCCTGGTTACTATTAAATACAAGAAGAATTGAGTAATAAAATGCCAATCCATTTGCTTCAATTGGTTAACTGTGCGGGATTCAAAAATAGAAACCAGACAGTGTTCTGTGAGCATTCAGAAGACAGGACCCACGTTACTTACTGACATTCTGGAGAGATAATTAATGAATCTCTCAATTCTTCATCAGAGTCCCTGGAAAACATTTCCCTTTTGAGTATATCAGGCAACAGTGCTGTTGATGTCCTTGTTGCTAGGTTAGGCTCATAGGCTGATAACTTGTTTGACAGAGATTGGACTCTTGGGGTTATCCCTGAAGTAACTGTAGTTCCATGAAGCAGGCAATTAGGGTTGTAGAACTGATTATATGCCGGTGTAGCACATAACCAATGCTAGCTGGGGTGTCAAAACATGTGCATTGCTAAAGCACCAAGCAGACATTTACATCTTAAAACATGTCAGGAAGCCCTGCAGAGAATTAGATATCCACTTAGTCTAATTAATGGAAACGATATTCAGACCTGCTGAGCAAAACTGCTCATGCCAAATTGACCAGGAATTTTGCTTAGGACAAATTCTTCTCTTTCCAGTTTAAAATCCTTTTTAAGCTAAGTAGGTCAAAACCTTTTATCTTTTACTGTGATCTTCATTAAAAGCAACAGCACATACAGTAGGTGTTCATTTGAGAGGTTCAGTACTAGTGCTGTGCGAATGATATTGTCCCAAACAGCCGGTCACGAGAAGAGATCTGATTCTGTTTCTAATACACTGGAGAGGTCAAACGAGCACAGCCGGCAAGTGCTGGGGGAAACTCTGAACACATAGCTCCAGCTTGTGGTGTGATGGTATTGGGTTTGTTGACTGCAAAGTTCAAAAGTCAGGCAAAGATCCTAAGCCCTATTGGATATACAGTAAATAGCCATAGGTACCCTCACTAAATGGGGGGCTATGCTGTAACTACCCAGTCTTCAAAGGCCAGTTCACTTCCTTGTTCATCCTTCATACTGAGTTTAGCTGTGGTCCCCACTCCCTACCAAAGTGGATATCCTTCCAGCTAACAAAGTACTTCAAAACACAGTAATCTACTCATCTTTTTTTCTCCAATCCTCCCGAAGGGTCTCGACCCAAAACATTGACTGTACCTTTTTCCATAGATGCTGCCTGGCCTGCTGAGTTCCTCCAGTATTTTGCGTGTGTTACTTGGATTTCCAGCATCTGCAGATTTTATCTTGTTTTTAAAACGGAGCTTATTTATTTTTAATGATGCACATTTACACGTTTGTAAATCCAAACAACATTCTTAAAACATATTTAAAACTCACAGAGGATTTAGTTGAATTTATTTAAATCTTACGTCCATCCCACAAGGGAGTAAAAATCTTTGCGTTATGACTCCGTCTCAATGTACAAGCATGTGAATTTATAAAAAGAAAGGAGCTGTCCCGTAGCCTGTTGGCCCTGTCTTTAGTGCTGCGGTACCGTTTGCCAGATGGTGGCAGCTGGAACAGTTTATGGTTGGGGTGACTGGTGTCCCTGTGATCTTCCAGGCCTTCTTTACACATCTGCTGCTGTAAATGTCCTCAATGGAGGGAAGTTCACATCCACAGGTGCATTGGGCTGTCCGTACCACTCCCTGCAGTGCCCAGTGATCAAAGTTGGCGCAGTTCCCATACCAGGTGGTCATGTAGCCAGTCAGGATACACTGGTGCCCCTGTAGAAGGTTTTGAGGATTTGGGGACTCATGCCGAACTTCTTCGGGCATGAAGGTTGAAGTGATGCTGTTGTGCTTTTTTGTCACACAGTCAGCGTGTGAAGTCCAGGTGAGATCGTCAGTGAGGTGTATACTGAGGAGCTTGAAGCTATTCTCCCTCTCAGCTGCAGTCCCGTTGATGTTGATCGGAGCGAGGCTGTCTCTGATCCTCCTGTAATCCATGATCAGCTGTTTTGTCTTCTGGACATCGAGGGAGGGGTTGTTATTTTGGTACCATTGTGTCAGGGCATCAACCTCTCCTCTGTAGTCTGTCTCGTCACCACTAGAAATAAGACTGATCAATGTCATGTTATCTGCAAATTTGATCAGCAGATTAGAGCTGTGTATGACAGCACAGTCATGGGTGTAAATGGAGTAGAGGAGGGGACATAGGACATAACCCTGGGGAACACCTGTTTTGAGAGTCAGAGGGACAGAGGTGAGGGAGCCCATCCATATCACCTGTTGGCGATCCGATAGGAAGTCTAGGATCTAGCTGCACAAAGTCTTCTATTTTATAAAAGACTTCCAAATTCAAAAGTATTTCTAGAAAAAAAAACAAACAAAGGTACAATTGCTATAAGTAAAAATGACACATCCACAAGCTGCGGAAGAACCAGTTGTCCATCTCAGAAATCAAAAGCAGAGGAATAAATTCTATTTCACCCCATGTTTCTATTATTCTTCTTGATGTTTCTAAACCATACCTAATAAGCCTAAACTTCTCTAAAAATTTATCTGTCCTTCTGTCACTTGGGAGACTTCACACACATATGATATTCTTTTAGATACCTTTTATCATAAATGGTCTAGAAGCTTCTGGGGATAATGATCCCAGGTACCCACAATGCATGCTGTGAAGCCGACTCCATGAGTACACAAACCTTCCAACTTATTAATAGATCAGCTACTGATATACTAAATGATATTATTCATTTATTCTGTAAGCTTCTTTGAACTAAACAACTTAGCCAGCGTTGTCTATTTGGAACAAGCCAAATTAAATATATAATGCATTGTCTTATGCTGTACTTCTTGAGTAGTTGCAGTACTCAAAAAGAGTAGTAGCCGGCATCCTGTGTTCAATAAGCAGTGCATCTGTTTGCAGAATTATTCTTTCAACTTCAAACTGATTACTGCTTGTCATTTATATTAAGAACTGAAGACTGGCTCCCATTTACAGCCAGAAGCTAAACAAAGAATATTGGGCTGAAGTTTAACTTACTCAAAAACAGCTGTTTGATATGTAGAAACTCCCAGGTGCTGATCTTGGCAAAGAATAAGGCTCCCTTACCCAGGACAGTGAATATCTACCACAGTGGTTGGAGCTATGTGTTGGAGCTTGGTCCTGACTTAAGGTGCAGTCTGTGTGGAGTTTGCATGCTCCCCCTGTGACTGCATGGGTTTACTTTGAAGATTCTGGTTTTCTTCCTCGTCCCAAGGCTGGTAGGTTAATTGGATTCAAATATAGATGGGAGGTAGAACATTAAGGGTGGGGAGGAGCAGATGTGAGTCTGTCCGTTCGGGAGCTGGGGTTGGATCAATCTCCGTCTGGCATCTCGTCCACAGCCATTCCAACATGGCCAGCCCTGAGTTGGCATTGCCTGATTGAATCCTTGAAGCATACAAGCTTCCGCACGACATCAACACCTAGGTCCAGATCATGGAGGACAGATGCAGTAAATGGGTGCTACTGTTCTCTCCATGTTTCTACATGTGTCAAGCCCAATGAAGCAGAGCTAGTTCTCCACCCTTTAGATGCCTTGCCACTGAGCCAAGGCCTCCCTTTGTCAGAATGACAAGGCAGCTGGTGTGCATTTTTGAGAGAAAACACCAACAGGCATGTCTCACTGCTGGAGTGGAAGCAAGTAATCCTCCTGTTTGAGATGTGATTAAAAAGAAAAACATATTCACCTTGTCAAGTTACTAACATTATCAAATATCCCATGATGCTTTGCAGGAGAACCACTATACAAAATTTGATGCTGAGACACATGAGGAGGTGTTAGTGAAAATGACCAAAAGCTTGGTTTAAGGGGTACGTTTAAAGACTACCTTAAAGGAGAAATGAAGAATGAGATGGAGATTTAGGGAAGGAATTCAAGGTCTAGAGCAAAGTCAGTGGAAGGGACAAACACCAGTTCCCATTAGTGGGGAAGTTAAAACTGGTCAAGCAAACAAGGTACATAAGTTACTGTCTGGCATCCCACCAACTAAACTAAAGTCTCCACTTTCCTAAACAAGCCTGCTTATGTACAATATCATTAACTGTAATTAAACTCTGAATCAACTAACATTCATATCGAGCTAAAGCAAATCCTCATTATCTTTTATCCTAACCTACAAAAACATGCAACGGTCTCTGCCTTGACAATACCCTTTAACATAGCTTTAGTGACTCTCAGTATAAAGAAATCACCCAAAATGCATCTATGCACTTTCTTAGTATTGATAATATAATTATGCTTGCTGATTGTAGATTCCCAGATCAGAGAAATTAGTCTTTCTCCACACGCATTCCAGAATCCTTTAAAAGAACACCTCCAGCTAATAAAGCAGTAGCCTAATAATGCTTTCCTCAAGTTCTTTAATGGTACCTTAGGGTTCAGTGGGCTACAATCAGAACAAGAGGTTGTTCATTGGTGACACAGCGCGAGGTTTAAGAAGAACTCAGGTGCATTCAGATCTTCACGGCAGGCTGAAATCAGCACAGGAGGCCGTTTGTTGGTGACACAGCACAAGATTTCAAAAGAGTTCCGGTGCTATCGGATCATTTCAGCAGTGTGAGAAGTCACTCATTGGAGACACTCAGGTGCGTTCAGCTCTTTTTGGTGGCCTGCAATCAGCATGGGGCCAATAAAAAGAAGTGAACTGTAAGCGGAGTGGTAACTGTTGGACTGAGCCAGTGTTAGAGTGGTCAGGCTTAGTGTCAACAGCCTTGGGCAAGAATAGGCGTGGGCAAGCACAAGTAGAAGTTCGAAGTAAGTAAGTTTCTAATAAGTTTCTTTTTCTCTGTTAATACATAGCTAGTGCACTGAGAATAGGTTCAGAGGTAGTCGTATGTTCTTTGTGTGAGATGTGAGAACTCTGGGATACATCCGGTCTCCCTGATAACTACACCTACATGATGAGCTCTGAGCTGAAGCTTCTGAGACACTGTTTTAAGGAACTAGAGCTGCAGATGGATGACATTCAGCCCTTGTGAGAAAAAGAGGAAGTACAGGAGGGTGCACCCCTAAGTTGCAGAAGGCTAGGGCCTGGGTGACTGTCAGGAGAGGGAAAGGGAACAGGTAGCCAATGCTGTGTAGTCCTGAGGCTGGTCCCCTCACTAATATGTTGAGAGGCATGACCTACAATTGGGAAGCCGCATCAAAGAGGTCTCTAGCACAGAATCTGGCTCTGTAATTCAGAAGGGAATGGGAGAGAAGAGGAGAGTAGTATTGATAGGGGAATCTATAATTAGAGGAGCAGAGAGCAGATTCTGTGGACATGAAAGAGACACTTGGATGGTATGCTGCCTCCCAGGTGCCAGGGTCAGGGATGTCTCAGATTGGGTCAATGGGGAGGGTGAACAGTCAGAAGTCATGGTACAGATTGGTAACAACACTATAAGTTGGAAAAGGGAAGAGGTCCTGAAGAGAAAGTGTAGGGAGTTAGGCAGAAAACTGAAAAGCAGGATGTCCAAGTGAATGATCTCTGGATTGCTGTCTGTGCCACTTGCCAGTGAGGTTAGGAATAGGATGATTTCATAGAGGAGTACCTAGCTGAAAAATTGGTGCACAGTGTAGGGTTTCTGACTTCTAGATCATTGGGATCTCTTCTGGGGAAGATATGACCTATATAAAAAGGGATGGGTAAATCCTGTACCTGAAAGGGACCAATATCCTTGTGGGCAGGTTTTCTGGAGCTGTGGGGGAAGGTTTAAATAGACTTGGCAGGGAGATGGTAACAGTAGTGACAGGGCTGAGGATGGGACAGTTGGTATACAACTAAAATGCAGTGTGTCGTGAGACTGTGAGGAAGGACCAGCAGATGGTGGGGTAAAGTTGCAGTCAATGGGATGAGTTAAAGTGTAACATGGGTACAAAATCAAAAAGGTGATGAATACAGAACTGAAGGTGTCATACAGAATACGATAGGTGATCTTGTAGTGCAGTTAGAAATTGGCAGGTATGATGTTGTGGGCATTTCTGAATCATGGCTGAGAGATCATAGTTGGGAGCTTAACATCCAAGGATACACGTTGTATCAAAAGGACAGGCATGTAGGCAGAGGGAGTGGAGTGGCTCTGTTGGTAAATAATGAAATCAAATCCTTAAAATGAGGTGACGTAGGATCGGAAGATATAGAATTGTTGTGGGTAGAGTTAAGAAACTGCAAGGGTAAAAGGACACTGATGGGAGTTACATACAGGCCTCCGAACAGTAGCCAGATCATGGGCTACAAAATACAAAGGGAGATATAAAAGGCACGTAAAAAGGGCAATACTGCAATAATCATAGGAATTTCAATATGCCTGTAGATTGGGGAAAATTAGGTTGGTGCTGGATCCCAAGAGAGGGAATTTCTGGAATGCCTATGAGATCACTTTCTAGAGCAGCTCATGGTTGAGCCCACCGGAGAATGACAATTCTGGATTTTGTGCTGCAAAATGACCCAGATATCATTAGGGAGCTTAAGATAAAGGAACCTTTAGGAGACAGTGATCATAATATGATAGAATTCACCCTGCAGTTTGAGAAGGAGAAGATAAAATCAGATGTATCGGTATTACAGTGGAGTAAAGGGAATTACAGCAGCATGCGAGAGAAGCTGGTCAAAGCTGATTGGAAGGGGATACTAGCAAAGATCAGAGCATAACAGCAATGGCTGGTGTTTCTGAGGGAAATTTGTAAGGTGCTGGAAAGGTACATGAGGATGTTAGGAGAATTCAAGGTGACTTGGATAGGCTGGGTGAGTGGGCAGAAACTTGGCAGATGGCGTTTAATGTGAATAAGTGTGAGGTTATTCACTTTGGGAGCAAGAACAGGAAGGCAGATTATTATCTGAACGGTGTGGAGTTAGGTAAGGGAGAAATACAAAGAGATCTAGGAGTACTTGTTCATCCGTCTCTGAAGGTGAATGAGCAAGTGCAGCAGGCAGTGAAGAAGGCTAATGGAATGTTGGCCTTTATTACAAAGGGAATTGAGTATGAGAGCAAGGAAATCCTTTTGCATTTGTACAGGGCCCTGGTGAGACCACACCTGGAGTATTGTGTGCAGTTTTGGTCTCCAGGGTCAAGGAAGAACATCCTGGCTGTGGAGGAGGTGCAGCATAGGTTCACTAGATTAATTCCTGGGATGTCCAGACTGTCTTACGCAGAGAGGTTAGAGAGACTGGGCTTGTACACGCTGGAATTAAGGAGATTAAGGGGGGATCTGATTGAGACATATAAGATTATTAAGGGACTGGACAAGATAGAGGCAGGAAATATGTTCCAGATGCTGGGAGAGTCCAGTACCAGAGGGCATGGTTTAAGAATAAGGGGTAGGTCATTTAGGACAGAGTTGAGGAGGAACTTCTTCTCCCAGAGAGTTGTGGAGGTGTGGAACACGCTGCCTCAGAAGGCAGTGGCAAGGCAAGGCAAGGATGTCATGCTGAGTCTTTATAAGGCATTGGTCAGACCACACTTGGAATATTGTGAGCAGTTTTGGGCCCTTTAATTAAGAAAAGATGTGATGGCTTCAAAAAGAGTCCAGAGGAGTTTCACGAGAATGATCTCAGGAATGAAAGACTAACATACGAGGAACATTTGATAGCTCTGGGTCTGTACTCATTGGAGTTTAGAAAAATGGGGGATGTTTTCATTGAAACCTATCTAATATTGAAAGGATTAGATAAAGGGGATGTGGAGAAGATGTTTCCTAACGTGGGCGAGTCTAGGACCAGTTGTTACAACCATGGATTCGGCAGCGCAGTAGTTTCGGCAATTGCGCTTGTGAATTTGAACATGTCAGCTAATTATTATTTAATGGTGATAAGATTTAACTCCATACTTGTCGTCGTAGTGCTTGTCGAGACTTGGACAGAGCACAACAACGCTTCGCTGCATGTTTGCGTTCGGCCTTCCCTGAGAAATTGGACTTTCGAGTCAAATGACTCTGAAGACTAATGTTTAATGTTTAGATTTCCTTTTCAGCCGCAGTGTAGACTTTGTTCACAATTTGAGTTTTTAGCTAACGGTCCTGTTTGGCCTAGAGTTTATTGTTTTCTTTACCCTTTAATACTTTTCGCATTAAAGTCTGTGAAGTATCAACCTGTTTCAGTGTCTCTCACTCCGCACTTGGGCCATATCCAAACCGGGTGACACCAGTGGGTACAGTTTCAGAATTGCGGGACATCCATTTAGAATGGAGATGAGGAAAAGTTTATTTGGCCAGATTGTGGTGAACCTACGGAATTCATTGCCACAGAGAGCTGTGCATGTCAGTTCATTGAGTAAATTTAAGGCAGAGGTTGACAGGTACTTGATCAGTCAGGGCATCAAAGGTTATGGGGAGAAGGCAGGAGAATGGTGGCTGAGAGAGATAATAAATCAGTCATGATGGAAAGGAGGAGATGACCCAATGGGCCAAGTAGCCTAATTCTGCTCTTTTTATGGTCTTATGGTAGGCTGACCCAGAAGTTTAAGGCACAAGAGATCCAAGCATGCTGGTAGATTGGATTCAAAATTGGCTCAGTTATAGAAGGCAGAGTATAGTGGTGAAGGCATGTTATTCTGCGATCAGTGGTGTTCCACAAGGATCAGTGCTGAACATCTGTTGTTTGTGACACTTAAGGATTTGGATGAAAATGTAAGTGCCCTGATTAGTAACTTCACAGATGACACAGAAAATGGACCATGAGGAAAGTTGTCAAAGAATTCAGCAGGATATGTGGGCAGAGAAATGGCAGATGGTGTTTAATCAAGATAAATATGAGCTGTTGCACTTCAGGAGGTCAAATATAAGAGGAAAGGATACAGTGAGTGCCAGGGGAACTGATATACACAGGGATCTTGGAGTGCAATTTCTGAGTTCTCTAGGGAAGTGTCAAACACAAGTAGATGGGGTGATAAAGACTGTATATGGCGTACTGGCCTTCATCAATTGGGACATTGAATTTATGAGTCCGGAAGTCAAACTGCAGCTGTAAAAATCTTTGTTTCAGCCAAAATGGGAGATATATATTCTGTGCAGGTTACCACATTACAGACATAATGTGGAAGCTTTGGAGAGGGTGCAAAAGAGGTTCTTTAACATCTGTTTGCTTAGGTTGGAGAGTATTAGTTCTAGGGTGGTATGGTAGTGTAGTGGTTTGCAAAATGCTTTACAACACCAGCAACCCGGGTTAAATTCCTGCCACTGTCTATAAGGAGTTAGTACGTTCTCCCCATGACTACATGGGTTTCCTCCGGGTGCTCCAGTTTCCTCCCACAGTCCAAAGACCTACTGGCTAGGGGGTTAAGTAATCATTGTAAATCGTCCCGTAATGCTAGGTTGCAGGGCGGCACAGCTCAAAGGGTCAGAAGAGTCTGTTCTGTGCTGTATATCAATAAAAATAAATGAATAAGGAGAGGAAGAATAAACATGAACTGTTTTCTCTGAAATGGCAGCGGCTGAGGGGTGATCTGAAAGAAGTTTATGAGATTACAAGAAGCATAGATAGGTTAAGTAGTCCTTCTCCCAGGGTAGAAGTTTGAGCATGAGAAGGCAAAACTTTAAGGTGAGCAGGGGAAAGTGTTAAGACATTTACAAGGCAATTTATTTACAGAGAAACTGGTAGGTGCCTGAATCAGGCTACCAGGGGAGGTGGTGGAAGCACATACAACAGGACTGTTTAAGAGGCATTTAGACTAACAGGCAGGGAACGGAGCGATATAAACCATCCTGAGGGGAGTAGTTTAGATTGGCATCACTGTTAGCACCAACATCCTGAACTTGAGGGACTATTCCTATGTTGTATTGTTTTCTGCTCTATGTTCTAAATCCTCCCAGCGTTCTCTGCAGCCACGCCAGTTACTGAGTGTTCTCATCATTATCGCTTCTTAACCTTGAGACTATTATACAGTCTACACAGATGCAGAAATTCATATAAAAATGTTGGAAGAGAAACAAAATCACAAAATGAAGCATTTTATGGAGTTGATAAATAATGATATTCTTTTAAAATAGTGCTTCATCGTACTAGATGTAGGGCTATTTTGGTGTTTTCGCACTCTGTCAATCTATTGTCATTGAGATTTTGTTTGTTTTCATATGCGAGATAGATTTGATCTCCACTGTGCAGGAGTTTCGGCCAAGCAGTGAGTACATTGTGCTAGTTTGTTACTTTACTTGCTGTTTAAAGACACACATGACTGCATGGGCAGATTTTGCTCTCACTCCATCTACAAGTTTGCAGATGAGTATCACTATTAGCGATAACATAGAGGGCAGGAAGGAGGTAGAGAGCCTACTGACAGGGTGCCGTGACAACAACATTTCCCTCAATGTCAGCAAAACAAGAGAGCTGGTGATTGGCTTCAGGAAAGGGGGTGATGCATACTGTATACATTCCTCTTTACATCAATGGCACTGAGGTGAGAGTTTCTAGTTCCAGGGAGTGAATATATCACCAATAGCCTTTCCTGTCCAATCACGTAGATACCATGGTTCAGAAGCTACACCAGCGCATTTACATCCTCAGGAGGGTACAGGAATTTGGAATGTCCCTTAGACCCTCACCAATGTTTAATGATGCAACTATAGAAAGTATCTTATCCACATGCATTACTGCATGGTATGGGAACGCTCTGCTTGTGGCGACCCACTTTCTGGCACACACGAACCGGCTCACGAAACAGTGCGCGCTGGCAGAGAGGCCGGCCACAAAAAGGGCGCCAGGCCATCTTCACCAACAGGGGGAAAATCCCGCGCGCGGAAAGGGTCTGCGATTATGCATTCCCCACAGCAGTCCTGCCCAGGGAGGGCGGGAACGGGAAGGCCTTAAAGCAGGCTGTGAAGTTTGAATAAATCTCTTTTATCGCAACTCCAATTCCCCGACTCTGTGTGGTTATTCTAGCGCTGTGTGTAGCACACCGCTACAATTGGTGACCCCGACGGCCCAAATGATATTTGGGCCAGAGATGACCGACGCCGCATCTGTTCACGCAGTTTCATTACAACTGCCAAGCTTCTGGGCGCTGCGACCCCGTCTGTGGTTCGAACAAGCAGAAGCTCAATTCCACATTCGGCAGATAACCTCAGAGTCCACTCGCTACTAATACGTGCTGAGCTCCCTCGACCAGAAGACAGCTGCACATGTTGAGGAGTTTATCCAGTCGTCCCCGAGGACGGCAAATACACAGCATTCAAAACCCTGTTCATAAGGACTTTCGGACTCTCACGGCGCGAACGAGCACGCCACTTAATGCACCTGGATGGTTTGGGAGACAGGCCGCCGTCGGCATTAGTGAACGAAATGCTGGCCCTGGCTGAAGGACACAAGCCCTGCCTCATGTTTGAGCAGGCATTCCTAGAGCAACTGCCCGAGGACATATGCCTGCTGCTGTCCAACGCAGATTTCAGCAACCTCCAGAAGGTGGCGGCCCGAGCAGATGTGCTGTGGAATGCCAAGAAGGAGAGAGGGGCAACCGTCGCACAGATCACCAAGCCGCGTGCCCAATGACAGACCAGACCAGGCCTGGCAGCAGAGCCTACAAAACCCGGCAACAGGAGTAAGGAGCCCAAGGAACAGTGGTGCTTCTACCACCAGTGGTGGGGCACAGAGGCCCGCCACTGTAGACCACCCTGTAAATTCCCGGGAAACGCCAAGGCCCAGCCACTGCCAATCGCTATGGCGGCTGGCCATCAGGACAGCCTCCTGTACATCTGGGACAAGCAGTCGGGACGCCGCTTTTTGGTCGACACCGGAGCGGAGATCAGCGTCTTACCTCCAACGAGTTACGACACCCGCAACAGAGAACCGGAACCCACCCTGAGGGCCGCAAACGGCAGCACAATACGGACCTACAGCACCCGCACGGTGCGGCTACAGTTCTGCTCCAGCGGGCTCACATGGGACTTCACATTGGCCGCCGTGGCCCAACCACTCCTGGGGGCGGATTTTCTACAAGCCCACAGCCTGCTGGTCGACCTGCAAGGGAAGCGATTAGTCCACACCAAGACTTTTCAAACATTCTCCCTGGGTGAAGCAAAATTGCCAGCCCCACACCTGGACTCCATCATGCTGTCCGACGATGAATTCACCAGGACCCTGGTGGATTTCCCATCCGTACTGACACCGCAGTTCATGGCAGCCATGCCCAGACACTGAGTACAGCACCACATCCCAATCTAGGGACCACCCCTCCACGCCCGTGCTCGAAGGCTTCCTCCGGACAAGCTTCGACTGGCGAAGGAGGAGTTCAAGAAGATGGAGGAAATGGGGATCATACGATGGTCCGACAGCCCATGGGCCTCCCCACTGCACATGGTGCCCAAGGCAACAGGGAGGCTGGAGACCATGCGGTGACTACCGCAGACTGAACGAGGCAACAACACCAGACCGCTACCCTGTGCCACACATACAAGACTTCGCAGCAAACCTACACGGCGCAAGGATCTTTTCCAAGGTAGACCTGGTCCGGGGATACCATCAAATCCCTGTACATCCAGACGACATCCCCAAAACAGCACTCATCACCCCATTCGGCCTAAAGAATGCCACACAGATGTTCCAGCGGCTAATGGACGCGGTGGGACACGACCTGGACTTTGCATTCATCTATTTGGTCGACATCCTCATAGCCAGCAGTAGTCGGCAGGAGCATCTGTCCCATCTCCTCCAGCTCTGCTCCCGCCTGAGTGATTTTGGCATCACCATCAACCCAGCTAAATGCCAGTTCGGACTCGACACCATCGACTTCCTGGGCCACAGGATTACTAAAGACGGGGCAACCCTGCTGCCCGCCAAGGTAGACGCGGTCCGCCACTTCCCCCAACCCAACACAATCAAAGGCCTGCAGGAATTCGTGGGTATGGTGAATTTCTACCACCATTTCCTCCTCTCAGCAGCCCGAATCATGCGCCCCCCTGTTCACCCTGATATCGGGTAAGGGCAAGGACATTACCTGGGATGAAGAGGCTGCAGCCGCTTTCGTTAAAACCAAAGAAGCCTTGGCAAACGCCGCGATGCTAGTGCACCCCAGAACGGACATTCCTACTGCCCTCACGGTGGACGCATCCAACACAGCAGCTGGAGGAGTGCTGGAACAACTCATCGAGGGTCGCTGGCAACCCCTGGCGTTCTTCAGCAAACACCTACGACCACCCGAACTCAAATACAGTGCTTTCGACTGGGAGCTATTGGCACTATACCTGGCAATCCGGCATTTCAGGTACTTCTTAGAAGGTAGGCCCTTCACCACGTTCACGGACCACAAACCGCTTACCTTTGCGTTCATGAAGGTGTCCGACCCCTGGTCATTCCGCCAGCAGCAACATCTGTCCTACATCTCTGAGTACACGACGGACATCCGGCATGTCTCGGGAAAGGACAACGTCGTGGCGGACGCACTTTCCAGACCGACCATACAGGCCCTGTCCCGGGGGTGGACTATGCAGCGCTGGCAGAGGCACAGCAGGGAGACGCTGAGATCCCCAGTTACAGGACTGCAGTCTCTGGTTTACAGCTCCAAGACCTCCCCGTAGGCCCAGGTGAGAGGACCCTACTGTGTGACGTAGCTACCGGCCAACCCCACCCCCTCGTCCCGGCAGCCTGGCAGCGGCGAGTTTTCAAATCCATTCACAACTTAGCGCACCCCTCCATCAGGACAACCGTCTGGCTGGTCTCCAACAGGTTTGTGTGGCATGAACTTCATTAACAGGTCAGTGAATGGGCCAAAACGTGCATGCAGTGCCAAACGGCCAAGGTGCAGCGGCACACCAAGGCTCCACCGCAGCAGTTTGAACCCACCCGCCGGAGATTCGACCACATTCATGTGGATATCGTGGGGCCCCTGCCAGTGTCGCGAGGAGCGCGGTACCTCCTAACTATGATAGACCGGTTCACCAGATGGCCAGAGGCAGTCCCGCTCAACGACACCACCTCCAAATCCTGCGCCCGAGCACTGATCGTAACCTGGGTAGCACGCTTCGGGATACCGGCCCACATTACCTCCAACAGGGGAGCCCAGTTTACCTCCAGCCTGTGGTCGGCTATGGCCAGCCTTTTAGGAACACAGCTACACCACACAACTGCCTACCACCCACAGTTGAACGGACTAGTGGAGCGTTTCCACCGTCACCTGAGGTCGGCTCTCATGGCCTGCCTGGAGGGGCCTAACTGGGTGGACGAACTTCCCTGGGTCCTGCTCGGAATCCGCACGGCGCCCAAAGAGGATCTGCACACCTCGTCGGCCGAGTTGGTGTACGGCACACCCCTGGTCGTCCCAGGAGAGTTCATACCAGCCCCAAGGGGGCAAGAGGAAGAACCCGCAGCAGTCCTGGACAGACTACGTGAGACGCTCGGTAACCTGGCCCTCATACCCACTTCACAGCACGGACAGAGCCCGACCTGCGCACCCAAAGACCTGCAGAACTGTAAGTTTCTTTTTGTACGACAGAGCAGACACCGGGCACCGCTACAGCGGCCCTATGAGGGGCTGTTTAAGGTGATCAGGAACAACGGGTCTACGTTCGTGCTGGACGTTGGGGGGAAAGAGGAGGTTTTCACGGTGGACCAACTCAAACTGGCCCATGTGGACTTGGCACAGCCGGTCCGGGCTTAGGCACCGCGGCGCAGGGGCAGACCTCCCAAACAGAGGCCAATCCAGACTGTGGACATTGGGGGATGTATCGCCGGTCCTGCGGGGGCGGGGGGGGGGCGCGGTTATGTGGTGACCCACTTTCTAGCACACACGAGCCGGCTCACGAAACAGCACGTGCCAGCAGAGAGGCCGGCCCCAAAAAGGGCAACAGGCCATCTTCACCAGCAGGGGGAAAAACCCGCGCACGGAAAGGGTCTGGGAATATGCATTCCCCACAGCAGTCCTGCCCAGGGAGGGCGGGAACGGGAAGGCTTTAAAGCAGGCCGTGAAGTTTGAATAAATCTCTTTTATCGCAACTCCAACTCCCCGACTCCGTGTGGTTATTCTAGCGCTGTGTGTAGCACACCACTACATGCTCATGACTGAAAGGGACCACAGAAGGTTGTGGACACAGTACACATCATAGAAACCAGCCTCCCCTCTACGGAATCTGTCTCCTCTTCTCACTACCTCAATGAAGCAGCCAAAATAATCAAAGAGCCCATCCACCCCAGCCATTCTCTCTTCAGTCATCCTCCATAATGCTCTCACTCCTCTTCAAAGAAAAGACTTCTCCCATCAAGTATTCAGAGACATCACGTTCTTCCTGAACCTCTCTGATGAGCTATGATTCAAAAGCTTGAAAGCACGTACCGCCAGGCTCAAGGACAGCTTCCATCCTGCTGTTGGAAGACTCTTCACAACCTACCTCGCAATGGCCTTACACCATCACTGCTCTTCTCTGAAACCATAACACTTCATTTGACATTCTATTATTGTTTTCTCTTATACTACCTCAATGCACTGATGTGATGTAATGAACTGTACAACAGGTAACACAAGGTTTTCCACTGAACCATGGTGCATGCAACAATAATAAACCAATTTACCGTTTTGCACTCTGCTAACGTCAGGAGACTTGTTTGGGGAGCTTCACAAACAACTGCAGCTTAGCTGAATGCCTTCCAATGTTCACTGAGCATGCTCAGACTAATGGGGTGTATTTTCTTCACCATTCAGTTGCTACGAAATTCACTGCACAGGTACTCCAGTGGTGACATCACTGACAGCACTCTATTATTGGTGGGACCCTTAAGAGGCATGGAGGGTGAGGAATCTTAGGGGAGAAGGCAGAGGTTTGGAACAGACAAGAATATAATAACAAAAGTATTCCATCTGGCCCCTCAAGCCTGCTCCATGGTTCAATAATATCCCAGCTGATCTACCCAAATCTCTAACTCCTCTTCTAAGGAAAGCCTGCTCCCATCAAGTATTCAGAGACACCGCGTTCTATCTGAATGCCTCTGATGAATTGTGAGGAATTCAGACTTTCCTAGGCTGCCATCACTGAGAAACGTGACATGTTGCTGGAAGGCCTTCATCTATGTTCCCATTCCTGGGATGTTCTCTATGGAGTTCCTCAACACAGGATCATTCAAGGTGGCCTCTGCTAATCTCCCAATTTGTTGCCCACTGCTGCATCAGAGAATCACCCATGCACAGTATTGGTAAAGAAATTATTGCAGGTACTTTCAATTAGAGCACAGGCTGGCATGTCAGGCAGCAGAATTTGCCATGAGTACAGGTTGCTACTACCCAGACATTTTTATACAAAGGAAAGATGTGTACTCCCTCGATGTGTAGATTATTATGGTTCATGAGCAGAATTTCCTAATGGGAATTCTGTTTTCAAGAAGCATACAACACCACTGGCTACATTCAGCAGCTGATATTGTCCACAGGGATCAAACTGAGAGAACTGCGTCTGCTCTCAGCTCCTTTAGCTCCTCACACCAGGCTCCATAACAACAGATTAGTACAGATGCACCCAGAGCCACAGCCGCACCAGAGGTATCAGGGCTAAATCACCAGTCTCCTGAAGATGAGATTTTGTTTGCTGTATCAGTCTGGTGTGCCCAGCAGACACAGTGAGCAGATGTACTGGGTGCTGCACAGACCTGCTAACTAAAGGCAGGAGATGATCTGGGAGGAAGAGCAGACAGGATACCTGAATCTTAAAGCCTCAAGCAGCAAGAGGAAGAAGACTTCCAGGGTGCTGTCCCCTATCAGCTGGAAAATCAGAACCTTCTTCCTTTGAGTGACTGGATGCTGTAATCACAGTGGAGAACTGTTAGTGGGCACACCCTGAATGAATACAAAGCCTCTACCTGAGAAGCTGTTTTCTTTGTTTCCACGAGGAGATGTCATCAATGCACAGCTACTGAACTACCGCGGTCATGCAGGTCACTGCCCTCCTATTCTTCTATCTCTTAATCTGGCTGGAGGTGAAGGATAGCCCACATTTTACTTCTGGAGATCTGTATGAGGAGTTAAAGTTCAATGGAGGTGGAAGATGGAGGGCAGTGTGGATGGACACTTGATGGGTCCACATGAGCAGAATGGACCAAAGGACCTGTTTCTGTGCTGATTGACTCCGGGACATGTGTGTCAGCCAGTGTGCCAAATCCTGTCCTGCAGCCTTCTTGGACCTCCCTTTCTGGACCAATACCGCGACCAGTGAAGCCCATGTGATGTTTGCAGTGTAACAGCCACCCATATTGAAAGGTACAATGGTTTCTTCCAATCCTTTGGGATTGAGACAAACCTAGTCAGCCTGAACCCCAGGGACTGCTTAGGATGGCTAAACCCAATAATAATTTAGTGCACTAAAGGTAGGTCATATCCAGTTTTCAGGCACACATTTCTCAAGCACCTTTAAGCAGAATAACACTTTGCTAGCCTGCACCTTGGGTTTTCATAGATAAACTGAGCAGCTGAAGAAAAACTGAACAGTAGTAATTGCATAAAGTAGATTTTGCCATGGTTATTAAGCCTAATTATCTCCTTCAGGTCAAAAGCACCTCTTCTGCTGAGCCATATATTATTACAATCCCACATTTTTCATCTTCCCTGTGTTAATGTAGCTATTTGCCTTCAACCTTCAAGGCTTTAGACAGATAGTTCAATTGAATCAGCAAGGCTCAGATATATATTCGTGAGCACAACTGAGATCAAACAAACTTAAATAGCTCTTTTTTTAAAGAGTGAATAGAATCATTTGGCATAGATGAGAGTCACTTAATGAGGCCCTTCTGTTGGTCGGGGTCAACCATGGACGTTGTGAATCAGCTGTCTACATGATACGCAAGCTAGGGCAGTATGACATTGAGAGCAAGCTGTTGTCCATGCAGCAAGCTCCCCATCTTCACAAAGCGGATGAATCCAAAACAACGGCAGAGACCGATACAGTTTGGCACCAGTCACATCGCAGGAGTTGCCAGTCAGAGTTCTACATTTGAATTGAATAACACTCTCTTCCTTCAAACACCACTAGCAAATTTCTAGTGGGGAGAGCTTTCTAACTAGTTATATCACCATTTGGCATGGAGGCACCAATGCACAGGCTGCAAAGTGTTGCAAATTAGCCAGCTCCATTATGGGCACTAGCCATCCCACCATCAAGGACGTCTTGAAAAACAATATCTCAAGAAGGTGACATCCATCACAAAGAACCTGCACCATCCAGGACAGGTCCTCTTCTCATTATTAACAGCAATGAGGAGGTAAAGGAGCCTGAAGATGCACATTCAACATTTCAGGAACAGCTTCTTCCTGTCCATCATCAGATCTTTGAACAGTCCGTGAATCCATGAATACTAGCTCACTATCTTGTTCTCTTTTTGCACTATTTGTTTGTATGTTTTTAATATTTCTTATAGTAACCATACTAATTTTTATGTCTTGAACTCTACTGTTGCTGCAAAACAACTAATTTCACGACATATGTCGGAGAAATAAACCTGATTTTGATTCTGAGACAAAGCAATGAAAGCTTTAACATGTGCCAGTCACACTGCTTTCTGATTTTATTAGGAACAGTACAGAATTTTAAAGAGCTAAATTCTGACCAAAGAAAATCATAGTTAACAGAAATCACGAACAGGGATAGTGATAAGGACTTAAGTAGTACATGGAAAACAGTTACTGACAGGTGGAAAATGATGGTTGCTAGCCAATTAGCACCTTGCTGTTCTTAGCAACCTCAGAGCCCAAAGGCACTGTTCCTCCCAAGGCATCTCCTGCCAAATGTGTTAATAACCAGCTACAGAAAATGTTTTGCTTTGGGCCAATATATAGAAGCACAGATTTATATATGCACTTCAAGACTGATGGAGAAGAAACAAAGACATACAGTAAAAGAATGCCTTCCACAACATGTAAAGCCCACTTACTGATAAAGTAATACCTTTGGCTTGAAGTTACCGTTTTTTAGGAGAGACATTGAAGCCTATTTCTGTGGAACAAAATCTCTCCCAAACAGAATAATGTCACAACAAAGGTGCATGTGTTTCTGTGATATTAATGGGGGTTAAGTATTAGCCCATACACCAAGGTAAATCCCCAGCTCATCCTTATAATAGTGTTGTCGAATGTTTTAAGTCCACACGAGAAAGCGGAGAGACCTTGATTTAACTGTATATCTAAAAGTTCAGCACTCCCTCAGCACTACACTGGAGTGTCACTCTACATTTTTGCACTCAGGTCTTAGGAGAGAAATTTGACCTCATAAACCACTGACACAGAAAGGAAACAATTAACTTAGTGACAGGTAAAGACAAACTACAAGGAATGCTGCTTGCCGTAATAACCACAGATTTAATTTTTTTTTAAATGGGAGGGTGTGAAAGAGGTAACTTCATATCAAAATGATCAGCCAGTTTTTGTGACAAGCTTGGAAAATGAATTGGATATTGAGTAGCATTATCAGTTCTGAGATGACTGGAGGTTGAAACTCCACAGGTCAAAACAGAAAGACCTAGATTGAGTTGGCCATGCAGTATTAAGGAAGAACTGGTACATTCAGAGATCAAGGCACACTAATGCATTCAGATAGATGAGAAACATCCCATGGAACTATTGTGAAAAAGAGAAGTGGATTTAGCCTCTGTGACCTCTGTGACCTTTGGATACCACTGGGGGTGGTGGGAATAACTTCTCAGGGCACAGCAGCAGCAGCAGCCAGGCCAGTGGCACAGTGGCCGGCTCTGAGGCTCAGCAAGGAAGGGCAAAGTCAGGCAAAACCATTAGTTGGGGGGGATGGACAGCAGATTCTGTGGCTGTGAAAGAGAAGCCAGGGTGGGTGTTGCCTCCCAGGTGCTAGGGTCCAGGATGTCTCAGAGCAGCTGCAGAATAATCTCTGGGAGGGTGAGCAGTCAGAGATTGTGGTGAACTTTGGTACCAATGACAGAGGCAGAAAGGGGGAAAGAGGTCCTGTGAGTATAGGGAATTAGGGAAGAGTACAGATGAATGAGTGGCCAAGGAAGTAGTGCAGGGGGCAGGATTTCATATTTCTGGATTAATGGGATCTCTGGGGAAGGTATAACCTGTACAAAAAGCACAAGTTATACCCGAACCCGAGGGGCCCCAATATCCTTGTGGGCTGGTTAGCTAGAGTAGTTGGGGAGGGTTTAAACTAATTTGGCGGATGGATAGAAAACTGGAGTTATAGAGCTGAGGATGAGGCAGTTGGTATACAAAGTCAATGCAGTGTGTACTGAGACTGTGAGGTAGGACAGGCAGATGATGGGGCAAATTTGCAGACTGTGACATAAGGTGAAGTATAACATGGGGGAAAAATTGAAAAGGGTGATGAATACAGGACTGAAGGTATTATATTTGAATGCACGCAGTATCAAGAATAAGGTACTATAGATAAACTTGGAGTGCAGTTAGAGATTGGCAGGTACATTGTGGCCATCACTCAGTCGTGGCTGAAGGAAGATCATAGTTGAGAGCTTAATATCCAAGGATACACCTTGTATTGAAAGGACAGTCAGATAGACAGAGGGGGTGGGTGGCTCTGTTAGTAAAAAAAATCAAATCAAATCCTTAGAAAGAGGTGACATAGGATCAGAAGATGAGGAATCCTTGTGAGTAGAGTTAAGAAACCGCAAGGGTAAAAAGACCATGATGAGAGTTATATATAGACCCCCTCAAAAGTAGCCAGAATGTGAAATATAAATTTCAGAGGGAAATAGAACAGGCATGCAATTAGGACAATGTTACGATAGTCATGGGGGATTTCAATATGCAGGTAGATTGGGAAAATTAGGTTGGTACTGGATCCGAAGAAAGGGAATTTGTAGACTGCATATGAGATGGCTCTTTAAGCAGCTTGTGGTTGAACGCATAAGAGGAAAGGCAATTCTGCATTGGATATTGTGTAGTGAACCAGATTTGATGAGGGAGCTTAAGGTAAAGGAATTCTTAGTGGCCAGTGATCATAATAAGATTGAATTCACCCTGCAGTTAGAGATGGAGAAAATAAAGTCAAATTTATTGCATTACAGTGGAGTAAAAGGAATTATAGAGACATGAGAGAGAGGCTGGCCAAAGTTGATTGGAGTGAGATACTATAAGGGATGACAGCAGAAGAGTCATGGCTTAAATTTCTGGGGACAATTCAGATGGCACAGGATAGCTACATCATAAAGCTGAAGTCTTCTGAAAGAAGAATGAAACAACTGAAGATTTGAAAAACCAACAGAAGGTAATTAAAAAAAAACATAAAGTGAGAAAGCATGAAATATGAAGGATGCTAGCCAATAATATCAAAGAGAATATCAGAAGTTGTTTTCAAAAATACAAAGAGTAAAAGAGAGGTGAGAGGGGACACTGAACCACTGGAAATTGATGTCTGAGAAGTCGTAATGGGGGAAAAAGGAACTGAGAATGAACTTAATAAGTATTTTGCATCAGTCTTCACTGTTGAAGACGCCAGCAGAATGCCAGAAGTTGGAGAGTGTCAGGGAGCAGAAGTGAGTGTTGTTGCTATTACAAAGGAAAAGGTGCTTGGGAAGCTGAATAGAATATAGTTCAGGGAAGTGCATGATCATACACTTTGGTAGAAGGAATAAAGGCATGTACTATTTTTCTAAATGGAGAAAAATTAAAAAATCAGAGGTGCAAAAGGATTTGGGAGTCTTTGTGCAGGATTCCCTAATGGTTAACTTGCAGGTTGAGTCTACGGTAAGGAAGGCAAATACAATGTTAGCGTTCATTTCAAGAGGAATAGAATATACAAGAGCAAGGATGTAATGCTGAGGCTTTATAAGGCAATGGTCAGACAGCACTTGGAGTATTGTATGCAGTTCTGGGCCCCTATTTAATAAAAGATATGCTGGCATTGGAGAGGGTCCAAAGGAGATTCAAGAGAATGGTTCCAGGAATGAAAGGGTTAATGTCTGAGGAGCATTTGATGGCTCTGGGTCTGTACTCACTAGAGTTTAGAAATATGAGGAGGGATCTCATTGAAACCTATCAAATATTGAAAGGCCTAGATAGAGTGGATGTGGAGAGGATGTTCTCAATAGTTGTTGAGTCTAGGACTGGAGGACACAGCCTCAGAATAGAGTGACATCCATTTAGAACAGAGGTAAAAAGGGATTTCTTCAGCCAGAGCATGGTGAATCTGTGAAATTCATTGCCATGGACAGCTAAGGAAGCCAAGTCATTGATTATATTGAAAGAGGAGGTTGATAGGTTCTTGAACAGTAAGGTGTCAAAAGTTACAGTGAGAAGGGAAGAATATGGATGAGAGGCATATGAATGGAATGCTGAGCAGACTCAATGGGCCCAGTGGCCTAACGCTGCTCTTGTGTCTTATGGTCTTGTGGTCCAAGGCAGCATCTCAGTCACTAACATTGATCAGCTGTCTATTTTTGCATTGCTGTTTCAATGAGACTATTTCTGAATTGGCTTCCATATTCTCGGCATTATAGCAGTGACTACATTTCCTAAAGTACGTGGATATACTTTGATGTTTTAAAGCAGCAGAGGGTTCTATATAAGTGCAATGGTTTATTTTGTAATGTTGGTTAAAATGGATTTTTTAGATGGAAAGTGCTTCGATCGAAATGAATGCCAAATTATCCTGAGTATCATAGGTTACCACACTTCAAGAGAAATACATGCTGCTAAAGTGGTGCAATTATTATAGTTCCAGGAAGGTCAGTTTCTTAATACACAACATTGTTGAGAACATGAAGGCTTGGCCATTTTTGCTTTTCAATGAATTCTTGCTCCGGGTAAATTATGCACCAAAGTCATTTCTGGTTGGTTCACTGAGATTATTATAAGCAATGGTTCATAATATTGATATACAGTAAATCTTGCAAAGTAATACTGATATTGCTCTGCTTGAATTTCCACAGATATTCATTCCTATGAGCTTTTGTAACTTAATCACAACCTTTTCAGAAACACTAAAACAAGGGTGCTGTTGGTATCTTTCCACAGTTTCTGCAGATCTTACACTGGTTACAATAGACAACTGGCAGAACTCCCATCGAAACTCAATCCCATTATGTCACTTTATGTAAAACTGCATGATTGCTAACTGAAGATGCGTGCAAATGCTCATGAGGCTAAAGATACCCTTAAATATTTTGCCAAAGCCTTATAAAACAAGTTTGTTTGAGTTAGATGTCCATGTTTTGCACAATGGGATTAAATCACTTGGATCTTCAAAAAAAATGTCCTGATAGACAAAGAAAGAATGATTGGCACCCTATATGATGCTTATCCATTGACCAAGGAAATCAGTCAGCAACCAGATGAATCTGTAAATTTTACAAAAGATAGCAAACTGCAGTATTCACTAAACAAAATAAGTTATTGCTGTACATTATTATTCGTAACAAGAGTTAATGAGTTTTGCTAACATTTGGCCTGAATGTTAGAGACAGTTATAAAGAAAGTTTAGTTATTCATTACTCAAATTAATTACTCGGGATTTTTGTGTGGCAATTATAATTAAAGAAACTATGAAAGTGTGTTCCCTCCGTAGGATATCTGTTGCATATTGAAGAATATTATTTTTCTTTTTAAATCTTTTTATTGAATAAGTATACAAAAAGGTAAGCCATATAGGAACTAATACACTGTTAGAATATAATAAAATTACAGGAGATATTAATACAGATAAAAAATGATACAAACAATGTAATTTAAACATAACATAATAGTATACTAATTTTATATATATATATATATATATATATATATATATATCAATAGAGAAAAGGAAAAAAAAACCCAAAAAAAAACCCCAAAAAAAAACCACCGTGCAACTAAACTAAAAGCAAAGCAAAGCAATGGGCTAACTTGGAACCAAGTAGAGTTAAAGAACTTAAAATCACGTCCTCAAACCCAACCTCCATTAAAAACAGTAAAAAAAAACAAGAAGGGAATATAAATATGGAGCAAAAAAGAGAAGAAAAAAAAATTACATTAAATGAAAGTATTGAATAAAAGATCTCCAGGTCTGTTCAAATTTAAGTAAGGAATCATAGAGGTTGCTTCTAATTTTCTCCAAATTCAAGCATAATATTGTCTGAGAAAACCAAAAAAAGGTAGTTGGAGCATTAAGCTCTTTCCAATGTTGTAAGATACATCTTTTCGCCATTAAAGTAAGAAATGCAATCATTCTACGGGCTGAAGGAGAAGGATTACTGGAAATTTTAGGTAATCCAAAGATAGCAGTAATAGGGTGAGGAGAGATATCTATATTCAATACCTTTGAGATAATATTAAAAATGTCTCTCCAAAAAGTTTCCAGAGTAGGACAAGACCAGAACATATGAGTTAAAGAGGCTATCTGCCCCGGACATCTATCACAAAAAGGATTAATATGAGAATAAAAATGAGCTAATTTATCTTTGGACATATGTGCTCTATGAACAACTTTAAATTGAATTAGGGAATGTTTAGCACAGATAGAGGAAGTATTGACTAATTGTAAAATCTGCCCCCAGTCATCCACGGAAATGGTAGAACCCAATTCCTGTTCCCAATCTACCCTAATCTTATCAAATGGAGCTTTCCTAAGTTTCATAATAATATTATAAATCATAGCCGATGCACCTTTCTGACATGGATTAACGTTAATTTTAGTATCTAAAATATATGTAGGAGGAAGCCTCGGAAAGGAAGAAAGTATAGTACTTAGGAAGTTTCTAACTTGTAGATATCTAAAAAAATGTATTCTTGATAAATTATATTTATTAGATAATTGTTCAAAAGACATAAGGGAACAATCTAAAAATAAATCCAAAAACCGTGAAATACCCTTAGTCTTCCAAATTTGAAAAGCACGATCTGTGAAAGAGGGAGGAAAAAATATGTTACCTAAAATAGGAATCGCTAGCCCAAATTGGTTAAGATCAAAAAATTTTCTGAATTGAAACCAAATACGTAAGGTATGTTTAACTATCGGGTTAAGACCTGTTTGAGGCATTTCAAATCAAAAGGAAGAGAGGAACATAAAATAGAGCCAAGTGTATAGCCCTGAACAGATTGTAATTCCATTGCTACCCAGTTAGGAATGGATAGTATATCCTGGTCAAGTAACCAAAATTTCATATGTCGAATATTAATTGCCCAATAATAGAATCTAAAGTTAGGTAATGCTAAACCTCCATCTCTCTTAGCTTTCTGTAAATGTATTTTACCCAATCTCGGGTTTTTGTTTTGCCGAATAAATGAAGAAATTTTTGAGTCAACTTTATCCAAAGAAGATTTTGGAACAAAAATCGGTAATGCCTGAAATATATATAAAAATTTTGGCAGAAAAAACATCTTAACTGCATTAATGCGACCAATCAAAGTTAAATATAATGGAAACCATTTAGATGAAAGTTGAATAATATGGTCAATTAAGGATAAAAAATTAATCTTAAATAAATCTTTGTGTTTACAAGTAATTTTAATCCCAAGATATGAAAAATAATTATTAATCAATTTAAACAGAAAGTTATGATATAAAGGAAGTTGTTTATTAATCGGGAAAAGTTCACTCTTACTAAGATTTAATTTATAACCTGAAAAAAGACTAAATTGTGCTAATAAATCTAAAACAGCAGGGATGGATTTTTGAGGATTAGAAATATATAGAAGTAAGTCATCAGCATAGAGTGATATTTTATGGGATTTTAAACCCCGAGTTATCCCAGTAATATTTGGAGATTCTCGAATGGCAATTGCAAGAGGTTCTAATGCAATATCAAATAATAAAGGAGTAAGAGGACAACCTTGTTGAGTACCTCGAAAAAGAGGGAAAAAAGGTGAACTTAAAGAGTTAGTACGGACCGAGGCCACAGGAGAATGATATAACAGTTTGATTCAGGATATAAATTTCGAGCTAAAATTAAACATTTCAAGCACCTTAAATAAATAAGGCCATTCTACTCTATCAAAAGCTTTCTCAGCATCTAAAGAGATAGCACACTCAGGAACATTTTGTGAGGGGGTATAAACAATATTTAACAGTGTGCGAATGTTATAAAAAGAGTAACGACCTTTAATAAAACCCGTTTGGTCTTCCGAAATAATAAAAGGAAATACTTTTTCTAATCTGTTTGCTAATAATTTAGAAAAAATTTTAGAATCAACATTTAATAAAGATATTGGTCTATAAGATGCACATTGAGCAGGATCTTTATCCTTCTTTAATATTAGAGAGATTGACGCTCTATTGAAAGATTCGGGAAGTTTACCAAGTTTTAATGAAGCCTCGAAAACCCTACAGAACCAAGGGATCAATGAAGGTGCAAAACATTTATAAAATTCTGCGGTAAACCCATCAGGGCCAGGAGCTTTCCCCAGGTTCATAGAGGAAATAACATTCTTAATCTCATCAGTGGTAATGGGAGTATCTAGCATAGAAGACACATCCTGTGAAATCTCAGGGAAATCTAGGTTATCTAAAAAATCATTCATATATTTAGAGTCTCGAGAAGACTCTGATTGATATAAGGAAGAATAAAAATCAAAGAAGGTTTGATTAATCCCCGCATGATCAAGTATCAGTCGATCATTTTGATAATAAATCTGATTAATTTGAGATTTAGCATAATTAGACTTCAATTGGTTAGCCAACAGTTTGCCAATTTTGTCACTGTGTACATAAAATTCACTTCTTGTTTTCTTTAATTGGTTTACAATCGAGGACGCAAGTAATAAACTGTTCCATTTGAAGTTCAGTTCTTTGTTTATATAACTCCTCAGAGGGAGCTGTAACATATTTCTTATCAATTTCCTTAACCTTGTCCACAATTACCAACTCCTCCTGCTTCAGCTTCTTCCTCAAAGCAGCAGAATACAAGATAATCTGACCACGAATATAAGCTTTAAAAGTATCCCAAAGAATGTTCACAGAAATATCCTCTGTATAGCTGATTGTAAAAAAAAGATCAATCTGTTCATTCATCAAGTTAACAAAGTCCGGGTCCTGAAGCAACAGCGAATTAAAACGCCATTGTCTATTATTTTGTGTATTGGCCTGAATTTTAATAGAAAGCTTAAGTGGAGCATGATCTGAAATGGTTATAGAGTCATAATCACATTTAATCACTGAAGAAATAAGACGAGAGTCAATAAAGAAATAATCAATTCTTGAATAGGAATGGCGAACATGTGAAAAAAAAGAAAAATCTTTTTACTGAGGATGCAAAAAATGCCAAATGTCCGTCGACCCAGAATCAGAGAGGAATGAATTAATCAAAGTTGCAGATTTATTAGGTAAGGTCCGTAGAGGAGCCAAACGGTCCAAAGCTGGAGATAAACAGGTATTAAGATCTCCGCCCCAGATCAATGAAAACTCATTCAAATTCGGGAACTGATTGAGTAATGATTTATAAAATTCCGGACAGTCGATATTGGGAGCATAAACATTAACCAAAGCTACCTTTTTCTTAAATAGTAGACCACTAACCAGTAGAAATCTACCATTCGGATCAGAGATAATATCATGTTGTATAAAAGTAACTGAGGAGTCTATAAAAATAGAGACGCCTCGAATCTTAGCGTTAGAGCTCGAATGAAACTGTTGTTCCTTCCAGAATTTAAAAAAACGTAGTCTGTCCCCCCTCTGCACATGGGTCTCTTGTAAAAATAGAATTTATGCTTTAAGTCTCCGGAACACTTTAAAAACTTTTTTCCTTTTAATAGGATGGTTAAGACCATTAGTATTCCAGGAGACAAAATTAATAATAGACTCCATAAACCCTAAAGTCAACCCACAAAAAGGAGGATTGACGATAGGCTCGACCCACGAACCCGGAAAGGGAACAGAACAAACAAGAGATACCGGGGAGGAGAATGCAACCAATACTTCAATAGTGTAAATAGCCCAAGAAGAAAAAAACTAAAATGTGAAGCCCCTCCCACCACCCCCCACCCCATGACCCCAAGGCTAAATCTAAAACAGACCAGCCGGAAAGAAGCAAGCACTAAAACTACCCCTATGACTTCCAATAGACGCTCACTTAAAAAAAAGTGTAAATATAAAAAAGATCAGCTAGTTATAAAACAGTAAAAGAATAAAAAAAGTAAATCAATTAAAACAAACACTTAATATAACAGAGAAAAAGCCAGAAAATATAAAAAAACGCAACAAACCCCAGACCCTATGAATAAACAAAAAAAAGAAATGAAATTATTAACATAAACTAGTTATGAAAACCTACAAAAAAAGAGTAGATTTAAAAACTACAAAATTTAAGGCCTCAAAGGAAATACGTAGAATGACGCTGAGGAAATAACCACCCAGAATCCCCTGGGAAAAAGAAGGGAATGACGCAGGTAGAAAGAAAGTTTAGCAACCATATTAATTAATCAAAAATAAACTTTTCTGCCCATATAAGGCAAAAAAAAATTAAGGCCGACAGATTCACAACCTCCGATCAAACGGAGATAGTTAAAAATTACAATTAAGATGTTGAAGGTAAAAATTGATCCTGATAACTCTGGGCATCCGATGGAGATTCAAAAAAATGGAGGGCTCCATCCCACGTACGAATCCTTAAACGTGCTGGGTAAAGCAGCGCTGGTTTTAAATCCATCTTGTAGAGTTCCGACATCACAGATCTGTAACAAACCCCTTGATCCCGAATTGGTTTGCTGAAATCCTCCACAAACCGGAAATGAAGATCCAAAAAATCAATGTAACCTTTAGATCGAACAAATCGAAACAGTTTCTCCTTGTCTTGAAAGTAATGAAAACGTAAGATGACATGTCGAAGTTTATCTGACTTAGACGAGTATGATGGAACTCTGTGAACACGATCCAGTAACGGTGATTGGTCAGGAAATACAGTAGGAAATGCATCTTTTAAAAGTTGAGAAAAAAACTTCATAGGTTTGTCAGATTCAACAGCTTCACACACACCAATCATTCGAAGATTCTGCCGTCGCATTCTGGATTCTAAGTCAGAATTTTTAAAGGTCAGAAAGTCAAGTTTTTTCTTCATTATAGTAATTGTTTCTTCAATTTTCCCCATCTTAAGTTCATTTTGTTGCATGGATTTTTGAAGATTAGATATAGCCGACTGATGTTCCGTGATAGATGTTTGTATTTTATCGATTGAATCGGCAATTTTCTGGAAATTAATTGAAATTTCCGCATGAATCAGCTCTGTAATAGAGGTTGAAACTTCCCTTTGAATTAGATCCAATATAGCTTTCAGAGTCACCGGTGGTTCAGTCGGAGGAAAATCGGTACCTTTCGGTCTAACCGGAGGTTTGCCGTCTTTCCCATTTTTTCCATTCTTAGACATAGCAGACCTTAAAAGCATCCGATTATCAAAGAGCCCAATTTGTTTCAAAATATTGTAAAAGTCGATGCCTTAATGGTTAGTTAAAATATAGCTGATCATAAGAATAAAAACTCAGAGGTAATGGAGCGAGTCAAGAACACGACTTCACTCCATGAGCTCTACCGGAAGTCCCCGAATATTATTTTTGATTCACTGGGTCAGAAGTTTCTTCTCTGTCATATACACTAAATTCATATACATGGATTTGCATAAACAAATTGAACGCTGTTTCTGATGTTTGAATTTCTGAGCAACGGTCAACATAAACAAATAACCACAGCATGAATATAGTGCATAGAAGAGAGAATACATTTCTACACTGTAGGGTTTAACTTATAAAGTGTAAATAAAGACATATTATAAAGCAAATAAACAGAGAAAGAAAAAGTAACACACACAAAATGCTGGAAGAACTCGGTAGGTCAGGCAGCATCTGGAAATCAACAGTCGATGTTTCAGGCCGAGACTTTTTTTCCAGGACTTTCAGAGAAAGAAAAATGATGGGATTATGTTAATGCCAGAGGAATCTGAATGAAATAGATTTTAAGAGCAAGTCTTTTTGCTCTAGGATGCACGGCCTGAGAGTGTATTGGGAGCAGACTACCCATAATTATTTGAATTGCTTTAAAATCTCTGGTAAAGTGTGAAAGAGTTTGAATCTATGTGTATAGAAGTTAATTTTCACTTTCAGATAGTTTGTTTAGCAGTAATTGTGACTTATCATATTCTGAAAGTTCACCAGCATTTGAAAACATTAACCATCATTTTATTCGAGTTCAGCAAGTATCCAGTGAGTAAAGATTTTCCTTCGTGAATCACCAATAAAAAGGAACTGAGGAACTCCAATAGCAACTTTCTGATTATTCACTTTGTGTGGAATCTGGAAATTGCTACCTGATTTATTCTCTAATAAAGATGAGAGGTGATAGTTTCACTATTATGCTTAAATATGTTTCATTATTACACAAAACATGTATTAACCCAAGAAAACAGCCTTAAAAACAGTGGTTTTTGAATAAGGCAACAGTGGCCTCCCTCTGCACCATCCTCAGAGAATGTCGACATCTCCAGAACACCAAAATATATTGCTGCCAAGGTACAGCTTTCAACCATTCTGCTTTCTGTATGCAGCATGACACTATTTAGCGTTTCCTTGTGTCACACATGAATTTTTTAATACTTGTTATAGCATATCAGATTAGATTGAATATATTTAATCTGGTGTGCGTCAGCCAAGCCAAACATAAGTGCAAGCATAGCAATAGTTGCATTTATGCCATGTTGTAGACTTTGGAGCACGGGGCTATTGAGTAGCTCTTGCTGTCCTCCTGCCCATTTTTGTTGAAATTCTTTGGAATTTTGCTGGGTAAAGAGAACTCACGTTACCTTCAGCAATGACATAGTTTATGGTTGATACATATAAGGGGAAAGGAGTACTGTGTAATTAATCTTTTATAATTTCAAGCATACAAACATCAAATCTTCACACCTTACAGGTTAACAACTTGGAACTTTATGAAAGGAAACTCTTCATGACTCTACTGGCTCCTTTGGAGAGCTCTCCTATTAAATGTATTTCTCTGATTTGGCCCAGTCGCCCTCTCATTCAACCACTTAACTAATTATTTTTTGATAAGTTACTTCGGAATGTGCTCTCATCACCCTTTTAGGCTGTCCATCAAACCCCTTACAAATCTGAATACTTAAAATCAGTTTCTTGCAGTCCTTCTTCACCATAACTAAAATAATTACCGCCCTTCCAGTCACTCCAAATTCCTCATCCCTGGTATCATCCTGACAAAACCAATCTCAGCTCATCTGGCATCAATACTGTAGTGTTGTGCCCCAAACTAGACACAGTTCACCATTTGCAGTCTAACCAGAGGTTTGTGGAGTTTTACCATCAATGCCCCAATGCTTTCAGTTGACTCATTTATTTCATATGCTTTCTTAACTAAGTTATAAACTCACTCTCCTGCCTTCAAGTTTTTGTGAGCGTGCCCTCCCAACTTCTCTTGTTTTTCCACCCAGTTTTGAATTTTCAAGCTGTCCTATGATCTCCTTTCAGCATATTGAACAAGTGAACTATCTTGCACACACACCAGCATTTTTAGCAATCCCTTCTCGTTCAGGGCAACGTGTTACACATTCCACGTCTTCATGCAGCTTGTGCGACTTTGATTAAGCAGGTTGCAAAGTGTTACTCATGGGAGAGAAAACAACACTTTTGAGCTTAGTGAAGGCTGTAGTAGACTCACAATTAATGAAGAATATATCGGTATCACTTTTTGAACATCTCTGAGGAGAGACTCAGGGAATTGAATTTTAAAGTTTGGTTATGGATGTTGAACCAAGCGAATGAATGGCAACAAGTAAATTTAATAAGTTTTGCGGAAGTGTTCTTTCTAAGGAAGAAAGTCACTCAGGGGACTGGTCTTGAGCATGTTAATTATATTGAAAGTGACAGAGGCCATTATTCTTAAGCGATGTCATGGATGCATGGATTTGCTGCAAATGTTCGAACAGGAGTTGGGCGAGTTTCTACAAGGGCAATGTAATATGAATTGCAGGAGGTAAATAAACATTAGAAATAAAAGTAGGAGGTGACCATTTGGCCCTCCTTGCTTACTCTGCCATTCAATACACTTATAGCTGACTTTCTAACCTCAGTGCCTCTTTCCTGCATTCGCACCATATCTCCTAAGTCATATGGTATCCAAAGATTTATTGAACTTTTTCTTGAAGATAGTTACTGAACTTCTTCACCCCTTTTAGGTAGAACATTCAAAATGTTTGCCAGTCTCTCAGTCCTGAGTGCCTGACCTGTTATTTTGAGATGGTGGTGACCTCTGGTTCCAGATACTTCAGTCTGAGGAAACATGCCTGCATCTGCTCAGTCATGTGCTGTCAGGTTTGTCTGTTTCAATGTGATCACCTCTCATTCTTCTCACCTCAGATGTTTAACTCTAACTCGTTAATGAGGATATTGACATAGTCTGAAGTTGTGTTAAGGTTTCTAAGGTCAGTTCAAGATGATATTCGCAGTGGGGAAGATGCTGTTGATGACATGGGGTCTTCAGCCTCTTGTACTTCCCACCTGATGGCAGCATCGAGAAAGGAGCTTTGCCCAGATGGTGAGGTCTCTAATGACGGTTGAAACCTCCCTAAGACATGACATCTTGTACTGTAGATGTCCTTGATGATAGGAAAAGCTGTACCTGCGAAGGAACTGAATGATTCCTCTACACTTTGTAGCCTCTTGTATCTTTCTGCTTTGGAGTTCCAGTATTAAGCTGTAATGTAACAAAGAAGAATGCTTTCCACTATACACCTGCAGCAGTTTGTCAGAGTTTTCAATGATATGCTGAATATTCTCCAACTTCTAAAGAAGTAACGACACTGGTGTTCCTTCTTCACAGTTGCATATATGTTCTGGACCCAGGGTATGTCTTCCAAGATGGTGGCATCAGGGAACTTGCTCCTGTGATAAGGATCACCGCAGATCCTTCAATGAGGATTGGTGCATGTATGCCCGACTTCCACTTCCTAAAGTCACAAACATTTCCTTGTGCTTGTGGCATTGGGTGCAAGGATGTTGTTAAACCAATCTCATTCCTGTACACCTTGATTCTGCCAACAACAGCTGTGCCATCAGAGAATTTATAGATGTCATTGGAGCCACATAGTTGTAGATATAGACGGAGTAGGGCTGGGGGCTAAGCACACAGCCCTGAGGTGAACAACAGTAACGCAGGATGTTCTGAGGTGTATAATTCTGCACACAAGATAATACTTTAACTTATTTTTACCCAGTGACACAAATCTTTGTCTGTGATGCAATTCTTACCAAAGGATGTTGAAATTCAATTTCTAGGTAAAGACATCCATTGCAAGCTCTGGAATCAAAGGTGATCAACTGAATGTATATGGATATGGTGAATACACTTCACAGAAAGATAATATTTTCAGCTAGTGTAAATGTACTTCCACTGGGTAGGAGTTCATTCCTCTACCTTCACATAATACTATTGATAAAATAGCTGTATTCCATTGTGCATTGAAAATGGATCCATCCCACATAGGAGATTCTTATCAGAACAATATACTCCGAGCATTGCTGGAGCTTTTGAAGCAAGCAGTTTGACGTGTAGGTACAAGTAACAATGGAAGTGGTGTATAGTCAATGAATCAAATGGATTTGTCAGGATTTCTCAAGTCTATTCAGATGCCAATAGCCTCAGCCAAGCAGTAGCCACATTAAGGGTGAAAGGCATTATAGACCAGGAAAAAAATTCATTTACTCCTTCAGTTGTGGTGGTGCTGAATGCGATAAACAAGCCCTAGGACTGCCCAGCCCAGCTTCTACTTAGTTTGGAAAAAGGTAGTAAGTTTCTTCAGACATTGATTTATTTTTGTCTCAGGAAACATATTTGTACAATGGTGGAGCAGACTCAACAGGCCAATGGGCTAATTCTGCTACTCCTCTTATGGTCTTGTCCAAATGGATTTGGACTGAGATGTAAGATGTCAACGAATAAAATGATAACCTGACCCATCGTTGGGAAGTTTATTTACCAAATAATCATCACCAAATAAAGTATTTCAAAATAATTAGAATTTATTATATTTGATTATACAGTGGGGATCAGTTCCTTCCAGCCCAATGACCCATACCTCCCAGCAACCAACCGATTTAACCCTCATCTAACCACAGGACAATTTACAGTAACCAGTTAATCTACTAACCGGTATGTGTTTGGACAGTGAGAGCCCACTGGAACATCCAAAGGAAACCCACTCAGTTCACAGGGAGAACATACAAACTCCTTAAAGGCAGCACTGGAATTGAACTCCAAGTTCCAGAATGCCCCAAGCTGTAATAGTGCTGCATTAATCGCTACGCTACTGTGTTAGAAATATGGAAGCATAAGAAGCTTTTTAAATCTATTCCCCTTATCAAGAGATCATAGCTTAACATGTATTATTACTCTAACTATCTGCCTTGGCTCTGGACAATATAATCTATTATATTGAATATTTCTGGTACAATGTGTATCAAACAAATCACAGGAAAAAATAATTTCTTAGTAACGTCAGCAATTGGGTAACTTAGAGATGTTTCAAAGCAATTAGTCAAAATTGATTTTGAATACTACTAACAATTCATTGAGAGAGTTGTTCCCAGTCAAATTTACTACGGGTCCCAGTACATGACAGCTGATCCAATTCACTCAAAAACATATTTTATAGAGTCATGGAGTTGTACTGCACAGAAACAGGCCTTTCAACCATTCACATCAATGTCAACCGTTTTGCCCATCCTAGTCGCTTCCTTTGCATTTGTAATCTTCTATGCCTTCCCTATTCAAGTGCATGTCTAAATGTCTCATAAACATAATGATTGTATCTGATTCCACCACTTCAGATTCGTGTAAAGCAAGAAAACTTTTCCCCTCACAACTTTTTGAAAGTCCTTCCTCTCACCTTAAAATTTACCCTCCTGTTTTTAGTAATCCATGTATGGAAATAATCCACTTATCAACCATGGAGATGGAGATGATGGAGGCAACTGGTGCAGCGCTATTCTGTACAGCGCCCCTGCAAACCAGGCGGGTTGCAGGATCTGTAACCATAATGGTAGCCATGGAAAATTATTCTGATTGTATACCTTATCTGTACATCTTATAATTTTATATGTCTCTGCCATGCCACCTCTGAGTCATCATCATTATAGGATTCAGAAGCCCAGCCTATCCAGTCTCTCCCCTTAACTAAAGCCCTCCAATTCAGGCAAAATTCTGTTGAATCACCTTTTTACCCTCTCCAGTGCAACCACATCCTTCCTTGTAACGTGATGACCAGAACTGCACACACCACTCCAAATACAGTCCAACTAGTGTTTGTAGTGTTTAGGAGGAGACAATGGCATCTAATGGCGACTCCTTTGCATGCATCTTCGGAAACAACTCTATTTCCAGCTTTAATATCTCTATTTTTTCCTTTCAGGGTTCTCTTGAGGACACTGACCTGGAGTTACATGCTGACTATGGTTCTTTGTGGGAATGGGACCCACTCTCAGGGTTTTACAACTGGCCATTATTCGGCATGCCAAAGGTGCAGTCTAAGAGCTTCACTCACCTTTGGAGGTCCATGATTTCGTTGCTCTGGAGACAGGGGGGATCGGAGGTCAGTGTCCGGGCAAGAGATCAGTGTGTTGTGGGAGATGAAATATCTAAGGCTGTGTGCCCAGAGACCCAAGATCTTTGGGCACAGATTTCAGAAAAAGCAATGCAACGGACTTGTAACATCGTAAACCAACGAGTTTGTTTATTATGTCTCCCCTCTCGCTGTGAAACGGAGACATCTCTTTCTCCCTTATTAGGGAGAAAGAGAACCTGTGGTATGTTGAACACTGGGTGAATGAGCAGTCTTTGGAGTATTGCAAGCATGTGTCTTTACTGTTGCTTTGCTCATGCTTGCGTGCTCAGTGGCAGGTGCTGATGCTATTTTTACCACTGGGGGGAGGGGGATCGTTGCTTGCTGCCGCTTACACGCAGGAGGGAGGGGAGCTGGGGGGGTATTTTGGGGTTCTAACATTTAACTGTTATTCATTCTTTGGGAACACGCCTCTGTTTTTTGTGGACGGTTGCAAAGAAAAAGCATTTCACGATATATATTATATACATTTCTCTGACATTAAATGTACCTTTGAAACCTTAATGTTGAAACATAACATCCAACTTTTATATTCTATGCCCTGACTCATGAAGGCAAGCATACCATTTTATCTACAAGGAATGTATGAACTTGAACCCCCATTCTCCCTGTTCATCCACATTGTCTTGCACCCTACCATTTACTTTATATGTCCGACCCCTATTCAACTTTCTATCACCTCACACATAAGAACTAAATTCAACCTGCTGTTGTTCTACTGAAATTTCCATCTGCTCTATATCCTGCTGTGGTCTTAGAAAATCTTCTTTACGATCCACACCACCAACAACTTTCATGCTATCTGCAAATTTACTAATCATACTTTCTCCATTTACATCCAAATGAATCATATGACAAATAACAAGGGGACCCAGCACCAAGTAGAACAGCATCCTTCCACTATTATCCTCTGTTTCCCATTGTCATGCCAATTTTGGTTTCTATAAGCCAGCTCATATTGGATCTCATTTGGTTATGGACTAGTCTACCATGTGGGACCTTGTCAAATGCCTTGTGTACCGTATAGCCTACAGTATAATAAGGGACAACTTTATATTTTAGTAACACATCATTGAACGCGCTATTAGGCGCATATTGGGAGCGTATTGATCTGTACATGTGTGCCGAGTTTGGATTCTGCCAGTAAAGAACCGTGAAACCTAGCTCCCATCTCCAGCATTTTTATTAATAGCATTGTTGTGTAACCAGGCCACATACACAACAAATTGGCGACGAGGTTAATGAACCTACATCTTGTCGGAACACCGGGGTTTAGTTGATAATGACACTTGAAGGAAGAGCGCAAGGAACAAGCCAAGGAGTGGGAGAAGGAGGCGGAGCGAGGCCACGAGTCTGAAAGGAAGCGGGAGCACAGCCGGAGTCGGGAACGTCGGGAGACCAAGAGACACAGTCGGAGCTGCAGCATGTCCAGGCGAGACCACAGCAGGTGCTGACCCCTGGGGCTAAGGGTCTGCCTGCCCCAGAAGGGAGATAAAAAGGAGCGACACACACATCTAGACGGAACGCGCTCATGGCGCTAGCAAAAAGGACACGTGAGTCAAAAAGAAAACAAGGGGAAAACGGGGCTAAATTAACATAACAAAGATGGCAATGATTGGAACCACTACAGCATTTGATAGTGGCATTGAAGTCTAAGCAACTTATATTGAAAGAGTGGAGTTACATTGTGAGGCTAACGGTGCTAATGATGAAAAGAAAGCCAGCGTCTTACTCAGTATTATGAGAGCAAATACATTCGGGCTGCTACGGAGCTTGTTAACCCCTGAAAAGCCAGCTGACAAAACATTCAAGCAAATAGTAGACACTCTCCAACAGCATTTAAACCCCAAACTACTGGTCATTGCTGAAAGATTTAAATTTCACAAATGGAATCAGAGCAAAAATGAAAGTATTTCTGAATATTTACATCAACAAGTGTGTAGATAGAGTGACATCACAAAAACAAATAAGAGTTTTTCCCAATCAGAAACCATGGATGAACAAAAAGGCTCGCCTCCTGCTCAAAGCCAGAGATTCAGCCTTCAGGTCTGGAGGCCGGGAGGATTACAGCTCAGCCAGGGCCAACCTGAGGAGGGGAATCTCTCAGGCTAAACACATACACAAACAGAGAATCGAGGAGCATTTCAACTCCTCGGACCCCCGGCACAGGTGGCATGGCATACAGGTCATTACAAACTTCAAACCATCTAGTAATGTGCCCTCTTCCAGCTCTGCTTCCCTCCTTCATGAGCTCAATTAATCCTACGCTCACTTTGACTGAGAGAACAAGGAGGTCACCCTCAAAGCGGATCTCCCACCTAGTGAACTGTCTCTCTCACTTTCCACCTCTGATGTTTGCGCCACCCTGAGCAGGGTGAATGTACGGAAGGCAGCTGGTCCAGATGGAATACCTGGCTGTGTGCTCAGAGTCTGTGCAGGACAGTTGGCTGGGTTCTTCACGGACATTTTCAATCCGTCCCTGGCCCAGGCAGTTGTCCCCATAAGCTTCAAGATCGCCACCATCGTGCCAGTGCCGAAGCATTCCACTGCCACGGGCCTGAATGACTTCCACCTAGTTGCACTCACCCCCATCATTACAAAGTGCTTTGAGAGACTGGTTCTATCACATCTGAAATCCTGTCTGCCCACTACCCTGGACCCCAATCAATTTGCCTATCGCACCAACAGATCAACAGAGGATGCCATCTCCACAGCACTTCACTCTGTCCTGACCCACCTGGACAGCCCCAACTCTTACGTCAGAATGCTGTTCATTGACTTTAGTTCGGCATTCAATACTGTGATCCCCTCCAAGCTGATCGCCAAATTTCGCCAGCTTGGAATCAGCTCATCCCTCTGCAATTGGACCTTGGACTTTCTGACCAACAGACCCCAATCAGCTAAGTTAGACAACCTCTCTTCCTCCACTCTCACCCTGAACACCAGCATGCCTCAAGGCTGTGTGCTGAGTCCTCTTCTGTACTCCCTTTTCACCTATGACCGTGTTCCTGTATGTGGTTCTAACTCCATAATCAAGTTTGCAGACGACACCACGGTGGTTGGCCTGATCAGAGGGGATGATGGAATGGCCTACAGGGATGAGGTCCAGCACCTGGCTGTGTGGTGTGCCTACAACAACCTGGCCCTTAACACCCAGAAGACCAAGGAGATCATTGTGGACTTCAGGCATGCAAGGAGCCACACTCACGTCCCCATCTACATCAACAGAGCTGTAGTGGAGCATGTATCAAGCTTCAAATTCCTTGGTGGCCACATTTCCAAGGATCTCACCTGGTCCCTGAACTCCTCCATCCTGTTCAAAAAGATGCAACAGCGCCTTTATTTCCTGCGGAGCATCAAGAAAGCTCACCTCTGTCCAAGGATACTGACAAACTTTTACTGTTGTACCATTGAGAGCATACTCACCAACTGCATCTCAGTGTGGTATGGCAATTGTCCCATATCAGACCGCAAAACACTCCAGCATGTGGTGAAAACTACCCAGCGGATTATCAGCACCCAATTGCCCACCATTGAGAGCATCTACCATAAACGCTGCCTGGGCAGAGCGAAAAGCATTATCAAGGATGCATCTCACCCTAACCATGGACTTTTTACTCTCCTCCCATCCGGTAGGCGCTACAGGAGCCTCCACTCCCGCACCAGCAGGCACAGGAAGAGCTTTGTCCCTGAGGCTGTGACCCTGCTGAACCTCACATCGCAGCGCTAAGCAGTATTGCACCCATATTGTACTGTCTCAGTAATTTTATATTTGTGTGCTATAGCACTTACATTTTATTTGCAGTTATTTTGTAAACAACACTATTCTTTGCATTTCTGGTTAGATGCTAACTGCATTTCATTGACTTTGTATCTGTACTCAGCACAATGACAATAAAGCTGAATCTAATCTACTCTAATCTAATATTGCGCAAATTATCAAAATATTGTCAATTTGGAGCTAGTCTATCGAACGCATTGAGGGACAGGTAAGTGTGTGGCATGCACTGTGAAACCACACAGAAGTTGTTCCTGGGTGAAAAAGACCTTACATTAGAGAAGGCACTGAATATTGCAATATCAATGGAAACAGCAGCACGGGGTGCTTCAGAGATACAACAAAAATCTCTGGAATATGCTACGAATAGAATGTCACTGAACAGAAATGAAGGAAAAAAATGTTACTGTTGTGGAAACATGTCACATGACCCTGATGACTGTTGGTTTAAAGACAAAGAATGCAGAAACTGTGGCAAACAGGGCCACATTGGCAGAATATGCAAAGCTAGTAAACAGCAGAGAAAAGACAAAATACAGAGAAACAAGAAACCCCAGAAAGGAAAATACAACAATGTATACAAAATGGAAGAAAGCAGTTCTGATGAAAATGACTCAGACAAAAGTGAATTGTCTTGTAAAAAACCATAGAACCATAGAAACTACAGCACAGAAACAGGCCCTTTGGCCCTTCTTGGCTGTGCCAAACCATTTTCTGCCTAGTCCCACTGACCTGCACATGGACCATATCCCTCCATACACCTCCCATCCATGTGTCTGTCCAATTTATTCTTAAATGTTGAAAAATAACCCGTATTTACCACCTCGTCTGGCAGCTCATTCCATACTCCCACCACTCTCTGTGTGAAGAAGCCCCCCCCTAATGTTCCCTTTAAACTTTTCCCCCCTCACCCTTAACCCATGTCCTCTGGTTTTTTTTCTCCCCTTGCCTCAGTGGAAAAAGCCTGCTTGCATTCACTCTATCTATACCCATCATAATTTTATATACCTCTATCAAATCTCCCCTCATTCTTCTACGCTCCAGGGAATAAAGTCCTAACCTATTCAACCTTTCTCTGTAACTGAGTTTCTCAAGTCCCGGCAACACCCTTGTAAACCTTCTCTGCACTCTTTCGACCTTATTTATATTCTTCCGGTAATTTGGTGACCAAAACTGAACACAATACTCCAGATTCGGCCTCACCAATGCCTTATACAACCTCATCATAACATTCCAGCTCTTATACTCAATACTTTGATTAATAAAGGCCAATGTACCAAAAGCTCTCTTTACGACCCTATCTACCTGTGACGCCACTTTTAGGGAATTTTGTATCTGTATTCCCAGATCCCTCTGTTCCACTGCACTCCTCAGTGCCTTACCATTAATCCTGTATGTTCTACGTTGGTTTGTCCTTCCAACGTGCAATACCTCACACTTGTCAGTATTAAACTCCATCTGCCATTTTTCAGCCCATTTTTCCAGCTGGTCCAAGTCCCTCTGCAGGCTCTGAAAACCTTCCTCACTGTCTACTACACCTCCAATCTTTGTATCATCAGCAAACTTGCTGATCCAATTTACCACATTATCATCCAGATCATTGATATAGATGACAAATAACAATGGACCCAGCACTGATCCCTGTGGCACACCACTAGTCACAGGCCTCCACTCAGAGAAGCAATTCTCTACCACCACTCTCTGGCTTCTTCCATCGAGCCAATGTCTAATCCAATTTACCACCTCTCCATGTATACCTAGCGACTGAATTTTCCTAACTAACCTCCCATGCGGGACCTTGTCAAAGGCCTTACTGAAGTCCATGTAGACAATATCCACTGCCTTCCCTTCATCCACTTTCCTGGTAACCTCCTCGAAAAACTCCAACAGATTGGTCAAACATGACCTACCACGCACAAAGGCATGTTGACTCTCCCTAATAAGACCCTGTCTATCCAAATGCTTGTAGATTCTGTCTCTTAGTACTCCCTCCAATAACTTACCTACTACTGACGTTAAACTCATCGGCCTATAATTTCCCGGATTACTTTTCGATCCTTTTTTAAACAACGGAACAACATGAGCCACTCCCCAATCCTCCGGCACTTCACCCGTAGACAGCGACATTTTAAATATTTCTGCCAGGGCCCCAGCAATTTCAACACTAGTCTCCTTCAAGGTCCGAGGGAACACTCTGTCAGGTCCCGGGGACTTATCCACTTTAATTTTCCTCAAGACAGCAAGCACCTCCTCCTTTTCAATCTGTACAGTTTCCATGGGCTCACTACTTGATTCCCTCAATTCCATAGATTTCATGCCAGCTTCCATAGTAAATACAGACGCAAGAAACCTATTTAAGATCTCCCCCATTTCCTTTGGTTCCACACAAAGCCGACCACTCTGATCTTCAAGAGGACCAATTTTATCCCTTACAATCCTTTTGCTCTTAATATACCTGTAAAAGCTCTTTGGATTATCCTTCACTTTGACTGCCAAGGCAACCTTATGTCTTCTTTTAGCCCTCCTGATTTCTTTCTTAAGTATTTTCTTGCACTTCTTATACTCCTCAAGCACCTGATTTACCCCCTGTTTCCTATACATTTCATACAACTCCCTCTTCTTCTTTATCAGAGTTGCAATATCCCTTGAGAACCAAGGTTCCTTATTCCTATTCAATTTGCCTTTAATCCTGACAGGAACATACAAACTCTGCACTCTCAAAATTTCCCATTTGAAGGCTTCCCACCTACCAATCACGTCTTTGCCAGAGAACAACCTGTCCCAATCCACGCTTTTTAGATCCTTTCTCATTTCTTCAAATTTGGCCTTCTTCCAGTTCAGAACCTCAACCCTAGGACCAGATCTATCCTTGTCCATGATCAAATTGAAACTAATGGTGTTATGATCACTGGAACCAAAGTGCTCCCCTACACAGACTTCTGTCACTTGTCCTAATTCGTTTCCTAACAGGAGATCCAATATTGCACCCCCTCTAGTTGGTCCCTCTATATATTGATTTAGAAAACTTTCCTGAACACATTTTACAAACTCTAAACCATCTAGACCCCTAAAAGTATGGGAGTCCCAATCAATGTATAGAAAATTAAAATCCCCTACCACCACAATTTTATGTTTCCTGCAGTTGCCTGCTATCTCTCTGCAGATTTGCTCTTCCAAGTCTCGTTGACTATTGGGTGGTCTGTAATACAATCCCACTAATGTGGCCATACCTTTCCTGTTTCTCAGCTCCACCCATAAGGACTCAGTAGACAAGCCCTCTAATCTGTCCTGCCTGAGCACTGCTGTAATATTTTCCCTAACAAGCAATGCTACTCCCCCACCTTTCATTCCTCTGCCTCGATCACATCTGAAACATCGGAACCCTGGAATATTAAGCTGCCAGTCCTGCCCCTCCTGTAGCCAAGTTTCACTAATTGCTACAACATCATAATTCCACGTGAAAGAGACAGATGATCCAAGAGTAAAAAGGATCACTCCACAAGTGGCAGGCGTGAGACTGAAAATGGAGTTGGACACAGGCTCAGCTTTAACAGTGATCTCTGTATACAACTACAAATGACTATTTTCTCATATACCTCTGAAATGAACTAAACTACACAGGACAGAAAGTGTGCCCCAAAGATAAAATTAAAGTAACAGTGACCTATGGAGACAAAACACAGCAGCTGAACCTCTATGTACTGAAAAATGGAGGACCACTGTTGCTGGGATGTGAATGGCTCAGGAAAATCCAGCTGGATTGGCATACCATCAAGGCACTAGATGGTCAACAAAGGAGGACAGCTTGGCGGGGAAGATATCTGCAGCTCTCCTCTCACCTATTGTTGACTATTACAACGATGAGGAGGAGCTAAACAGCATCGACGATGGGGACAAACACAGTGTCCATGGCTGTGACTCTGATGAAGATACAGAGGATGCAAGTGAGACAGGTATTGCCAATAAGCAGGATGATGGAGACTACCTAGAAATAAAAGAGCAGATATACCAGGAGAAATTGACATCTCTCAAAAGACAGCTACAGCAGTTACAGGAAGGCACTTTGCAGGAGTATCAGAAAAAGATGAAGAAACTAGATCAACAATACAGGGAAAGAATACAAAATGCAGAGCTTTTTCTGCAACTGTCGACAGAACAAGTGGAAAGGAATTATATTAAAGAGAAGAAAACAGTAGTGAAGGAACTTGAAGATAAAAAAGATTGGGTTAGAAGAAAAGAAAAAGTTGATTGAGAATGAGAGGCTAACGATGGAACTCACAGGAGATTCTATGGAGGTAAAGCCAATAGTGACTAGGAAACTAAGGAGAAGACCTAATGACCCTGTTCCAATTACAGACAAAAGACAAAAACCTGCACCTGTGCAGTTAAATTACTCATTAACAGATGAACAGATAATGGAAGATCTGCAAACTCTCAATAAGCTTTAATCTCCAAAAAGACCAGCATTTCTGTCTTCTCTTGAGCATCTTCCCAGCACTCCTACAGATTCACCAGCACAAAGATACGAAGCACGAATAGAAGATGGAAAGTTATATTACGATAAGAGATGGCATCATAAAGGTCAGGCTATCTATTTGGAATTTAAGGAGAATATGAAGATTGGCTGTGTAATTAGCTCAGTTGGAGCAAATGAGATATGGGTAAGGAAGACAAGTGATAGCACAAAGATTTGTATATATCTAGGACAGCTGCACAGAGGAGTCTTCATTACATGGAGGCAATCCGTTGCCTAGAACTCTTAGCAAGTTGGAGGTGTACATCTTCTTACCTCTCTATGCTCAGAGGTCAATTTTTCATGACTTTTATATGGAAATCTGTATTAAAACAATCAAGTTTATTGACAGACTGAAGAACACACTATTTGAAGACACTTTCCAATGCCACCTCAGTTTAGATCATTGTATATATTTTTCAGAATAACAATCACTTTTCATGGATTTCACTTTGCTTTCGACATCTTTGCATGATGGAGGTGACTACTCTTTATGGCTGGAACCTGCCAAATTGCAAATTGTTTAATTTATTCCAGACAATGGAGTGAAGACCTATTTGCCTCAGGGCCGGACAATCTAGAGAAGACCCGCGCTCCAACAGACTTGAGTTATAAATGGGTCTTAGACCAAAAGGAGAAAAAAAAGCTTGTTATAATTTGATATTATTACATTACTTTGTTATAATTTAATATTATTAAGTTACTTAGTAAACAAATGGTAGTCGTTTGTATGTTAAGGGTAAACATATTTGTTTACCAAACTGCCCAGTTTAAAAAAAAACAGTTGATACACTATTAAAATAAAAGGGGAGGAGTGTACCGTATAGCTACAGTATAATAAGGGACTACTTTATGTTTTAGTATCACGTCGTTGAATGCACTATTAGGCACATATTGAGCATGCGCTATTCAGCGTGTATTGATCTGTACATGTGTGCCGAGTTTGGATTCTGCCAGTAAAGAACCGTGAAACTTAGCTCCTATCTCCAGCGTTTTTATTAATAGCATTGTTGTGTAACCAGGCCACATACACAACACCTTGCTATACTCCACCTCACTGCCGTCATCAGCCTTCTTCTTTACCTTCTCAAAAAAAAAAGACTTAGTCAAATTAGTGAGGGAGGATTTCAGCACATAAAACCATGCTGACGGTCCCTGACCTGCTACCCCTTTGGAGGGGAGGGAACGTTGACTCAGACCATGAGAGGCCTGCGTTGAGCATTTTCATGCCTTACAAGGCGCAGATTGGAAGTTTGTGTGGGGTGCCACTCCTCGCACAGACACTAGGGCAATGTGTGGATAAGTGCCTTGCTCAAGGACACAAACACGCAGCCATAGCTGAGATTCGAACTAGCGACCTTCAAATCACTGGACGAACACCTTAACCACGGCCACATGCCCAAACACAATTGGTACCCTTTCCAAATGCAGTAACAAACACTGCAACACCTCTGCCACCTCACTTCCAAGAAAGGAGATAGAGAGATAATATTGGTACCAATGACATAGGTAGGAAAAGGGAAGAGGTCCTGAAAAAAAGAGTACAGGGAGTTAGGAAGGAAGTTGAGAAACAGGACGGCAAAGGTGGTAATCTCAGGATTACTGCCTGTGCCACGCGACAGTGAGAATAGGAATAGAATGAGATGGAGGATAAATGCGTGGCTGAGGGATTGGAGCAGGGGGCCTTCATCAATCGTGGAACTGAATTCAGGAGCCGAGAGGTAGTGTTACAGCTATATAGGACCCTGTTCAGACCCCACTTAGAGTACTGTGCTCAGTTCTGTTTGCCTCACTACAGGAAGGATGTGGAAGCCATAGAAAGGGTGCAGAAGAGATTTACAAGGATGTTGCCTGGATTGGGGAGCATGCCTTATGAGAATAGGTTGAGTGAACTCGGCTTTTTCTCCTTGGAGCAATGGAGGATGAGAGGTGACCTGATAGAGATGTATAAGATGATGAGAAGTATTGATCGTGTGGATAGTCAGAGGCTTTTTCCCAGGGCTGAAACAGTTGCCACAAGAGGACACAGGTTTAATGTGCTGGGGAGTAGGTACAGAGGAAATGTCAGGGGCAAATTTTTTACTCAGAGAGTGGTGAGTGCGTGGAATGGGCTGTCGGCAACGGTGGTGGAGGTGGATAAGGTAGGGTCTTTTAAGAGAATTTTGGATAGGTACATGGAGCTTAGAAAAATAGAGGGCTATAAGTAAGCCGAGTAATTTCTAAGGTAGGGACATGTTCGGCACAATTTTGTGGGCCGAAGGGCCTGTATTGTGCTGTAGGTTCTGTATGTTTTCTATAAGTAACCTGCTGTCATAACAACAACTTTTCCCTCAATATCAGCAAAATAAAAGGGCTGGTCACTGTATCCAGGAAGGAGGGTGGTGCACATGTTCCTATCTACACTAAATATATTAAAGTTGAGAGCTTCAAATTCCTTGGAGTGAACATCACCAATAGTCGATCCTGGTCCAACCACATTCAGAGCATGGCCAAGAAAGCTCAACAATGCATCTATTTCTTCAGGAGGCTTAAGAAATTTTACACACCCTGTTTGACTAGCACAAATTTTTATCAATGCCTCTTAGGTGTATAAGATGATGAGAGGCATTGATTGCGTGGATAGTCAGAGGCTTTTTCCAAGGGCTGAAATGGCTAGCACCAGAGGGCACAGTTTTAAGGTGCTTAGAAGTAAGTACAGAGGAGATGTCACAGGTAAGTTTTTTATTCAGAGAGTGGTGAGTGTGTGGAATGGGCTGCCTGGTGGTGGAGGCAAATATAATAGGGTCTTTTAAAAGACTCCTGGACAGGTACATGGAGCTCAGAGGGCTATGGGTAACCCTAGGTAATTTCTAAGGTAAGGATACGCTCGGCACAGCTCTGTGAGCTGAAGGGCCTGTATTGTGCTGTAGGTTTTCTATGTTTCTATGTTTCTAGAAAGCATCTGAACCCGAGATGCAAGACGGCTTCGTATAGCAACTCTGCCTGAGACTACTGAGAGCTGCGGACACAGCTCAGCACATCACAGAAAACAGCTCTTCCTCCATGAACTCTGTCTACTTTTCAATGCTTCAATAAAGCAGTTCACCCACTATCTTCACACCCCTCCCATCAGGTAGAAGACAGAAACACCTCAAAGTTTCAGTGCTGTTGTTATAAGACTATTGAATAATTCTCTTGTAGAATCAGATGGACTCTTGACCTCACAATCAACTTCATTATGGCCTTGCACCTTATTGTTTGCCTGCACTACACTTTCTCTGTAACACTTTATTGTGTTCTTTTGTTGTTTTCCCTTGTCCTACCTCAATGTATTGATGTGATGAAATGAATGGCATTCTAAATGATATTTTTCACTGTTTCTCACTACATGTGACAATAATAAACCAACTTACTAATTTTCAAATTTTCTCCAATAATTTTCCTACCATTGAGATAAGGCTTGCCAACCTCTAACTCCGTTTTATCCTTTTTCAAGTAAATCTAGTCCATAAGGGAACAACATTCACTGTCCACCTGTCATTTCATGATCTATCATGGCAGAGATTTTCTATCAGCTGAAATGGGAGTGAGTTGAAATTAACATAATTAGTTACAGCTAATAACTATACACCTTCTGCTTGGGCAAGCTGTTAGGCTTCTTCTTCATCCACTCCAGCCAAAGCCCATATCCATCGTCTTGAGGTGTCAAGCGGGAAGTCACTATGTATATTGTGCCAACATAATTTGACATAGTTTCACCCTTTTATGCTGCATCTGTAAGTAACATGACATTTGAGCAATCTGCAGTACTTTACCATGAAACAGACTGTGTGCCCATGTGTGTCTGTTGTTCAGATCCTCTTCGGTGATGGCGGCTAAAGTTGTGAGCCAATGTGATAGATCATTGCCCACTATCTTGAGGGTCAACTTTGTACTATTATTCCTTCCAAATACAAAAATCTAACAGAAGGGCCTACAAGTTGAAGGATTGAGATTGAATTGAATACATAATGGCACTGGTACCATTTTCTGGGGTGTGTTCAAGCACATTCAATGAATTCTTATTGCCTTCTCAATGCTTGAAAATAATTCTGTGCGTAAGTCTACTGAAAAGATGTCCTCCCACCACTAAGAGTGTGAAATTGTAAAATAAAAAAGAAGATGGTTTATCTGGATTAATAATATTGCCGGTGTTATGTGGAGCTTTTCTATACTGTTCTTAAGAACCTAAAGCTCATAACCTGCAATTGCACTAATCCTCGATTAATATGGGACACAGCATGGAGTACTGGGAATTGTCAGTTGACCTTATTCTGACAAGCAAGGATGAACGAGCTCAGTGAACTGCAGCAAGGAAGAGGCTGTGTTCTTCAGTAGGTAGGAGAACCATTCCTCTTTCTCTTCACTATCAATTCCAGTTACCTGATGATCTCAAGTATCTGATTCAAAAGCCTCCAGGCCCACAGCAAATGTCTGGGCTGCTGAATGCAAACAGAAGTTGGTAAGATGAGGTGGGTGCTACCCACAATCTAAACAACAGGGATCTGGTGATAAGGGCTGAGATTTTGGCCAATGGGCACATCCCCCATCGAAGCACCATCAGAAGCCTCTGAGCTTTCTTCTGCTTTGAATGAAGGCCATACTGTGGCAATAGTTTCACTGAATAACAAATCATTTACAATGGAGACAAAGAAAGAGGAATAATTAAGACCAGTTATTTGTAATCAACTTTTACTTTCATGTCAGTTCATTCAAATTATGGGATAATTCAATATACAGTATGTATTTTTCAACATGGTCATGGTAATTAAATTAATTGCTTCCAATTACAAAATTACTTCATCATGAAATAAAAAAATATTTGGTTTGCACTGAATTTTTGAGTAAATAATTCACCTACGCATGTATATTTTTTTATTTATTAATGTTTATAATTGAAATCTGTAAGAACTTCAAAGGAAAGTAAGTTCTGAAAGAACATGTGCTCCCACTGGAAATTTAACAAAACATTATTTACAAAATTTACTGATGCTGAACATCTCAATGCTTGATATACATTAAACAGTAAACAAGGAGTTTGTGATTGGCCCTAATGCAAGGCTGTGACAACCCAACACAGAGTATTCCCGTTTTGCTTGCTAGGTATATATGTTATTTAAATATCAGCCAACAGCAGATCCACCGTTGCTCAAAGTCTGGTTGCACATCCCTTCACTGCAAATAAGTTGAGAAGCATAGATAGTGGCAAAGTATATAAAATCTGTAGATGACAATGGAGCAAACCATATCACCCAATGATAATGTTGCCCTGTCCAAGGGTTCATTTGCAGTGGAAGGAATAGCTAGGCTTAAATCAGATTAAAACATTTTTTCCAGCGGGAGACAAAAGCATTAAACTTCCTTTGCTGAAATTGCCAGAATGCAGAATTCATATGTGATGAATTTCATGCAAAAATAATTAACTGGAAAAATTGAACATAATTAATCATATAGAGCTTTACTTTGTGAGAAATGATTTATTTACCATGTTCTTCTTTGATCTCTGTTTGCTGTTGACTTATGTAAGTAAACCCAATTACTTCTCCTTGATGTAGCCTGTCTTCTTCAGAAAAGCCTTACAGTATTTGTCCTTCAAAAATCAGCACAACTAAATAGGATAATTTATGAACATTCATATGAAAGTATATTTTTTCCTGCTATGGGTTGTATTGGGAAAGATTCCCCTTTAGATTATTAGCCCTTAGCTAGGGCAGCATGTAATGATAACATTTTTGTTTCACTTCTTTGCCAAAGAATTTTAATAAGTTATTATAATAAGTGGTTTCACATTTTCTTGGCTATACATTTTCAATCAGACATTTTACCACATAACATGCAATCATTTATTGATACTATACAAAGCTGCATCAAGCTTTCTGGAATTGCTTATTCTCTGATGTGCAGTGCAAAAAATGCATGTGGTAATGAATCATCAACAAGGTTTATGCCCCCTATCCCTCAAGTCCAGTATACTGGTAGAATCTAGGAAATATAGAGCCAGTTTGTGCATATGTATTTAGACCATAAGACATAGGATCCGAATTAAGCCACATGGCCCACTGAATATGCTCCGCCATTCCATCATGCCTGATTTGTTATCCTGCTCAATCCCATTCTCCTGCCTTTTCCCCATTACCTTTCATGCCCTGACTTATCAAGAACCTATCAACATCCACTTTAAATATACACAATAACTTGGCCTCCACAGCCGTCCATGGCACTAAATTCCACAGACTCATCAGCCTTTGGCTAAAGAAATTTTTCTCATCTCTGTTCTAAATGGATGTCCCACAATTCTGAGGCAGTGCCCTCTGATCCTAGACTCACCCCCTATAGGAAATATCCTCTCCACATTCACTCTGTCTGGGCCTTTCAATATTCAATAGGTTTCAATGAGATCAGAATCAGGTTTATTTTCACCGGCATGTGTCATGAAATTTGTTAATTCAGCAGCAGCAGTTCAATGCAATACATAACATAGAAGAGAAAAATAAATAAATAAATAAATAAATAAATAAATTTCAGTCCTGACGAAAGGTCTCGGCCTGAAACGTCGACTGTACCTCTTCCTAGAGATGCTGCCTGGCCTGCTGCGTTCACCAGCAACTTTGATGTGTGTCACTACATAATGTACTGGTTGGGCACAGGAGTACATTCAGCCAGAGACTCATTCCACCGAGATGCAACACAAAGCGTCATAGGAAGTCATTCCTGCCTGTGGCCATCAAACTTTACAACTCCTCCCTTGGAGGGTCAGACACCCTGCGCCAATAGGCTGGTCCTGGACTTATTTCCTGGCACAATTTACATATTTACATATTACTATTTAACTATTTATGGTTTTATTACTATTTATTATTTATGGTGCAACTGTAATGAAAACCAATTTCCCCCCGGAATCAATAAAGTATGACTATGACTATGACTATGCTGAGAAAGTCCTGGAATGTCCCATTTCACTACATCATGGGATTTGTATCCCAATGTGGGCTTCAATGATTTCAGAAGGCAGAACAGCCTCATCTTCTCCAGGGCAAATAGAAATTAATTATAAACTTTCTGCTGGTAATGTACATATTTTGAGCATTCATATGTAAGAAAACCTATTTGGTTTTATTAATTCAGATTATTATGGATTAAGCATAGACTAATAAAAGTAAAGTGATTAGCATTTATATAGAGACTCTTGTAGCCTTAAGACAACCCATAGCACTATGTGGTCAGTGAAGTCCTTCTAAATAGTAGTCAGTGTTTTAACTCAGGAGAAACAATTTGTCTCCATCAAACTTCCTCAAAAAATTGTAATAATGACAAGAAAGTCTGTGGTTGGGTGTCATTTGAGGTTTAGAATCATTCCTTGAAGAAAGGTGTTGTTTTAGAAATCTCATCCAAAGGGCAACCTAGATTTTTGGATTCAAATCTCTGAATGCGATGAACTCACAACTGCCTGATGCAGTAGCAAGTGAGCAATACTTGGCACAGGTGCTGTGTGAGTCCACTGACAATTTTTTATACATCAAAGAACTTATGACTGAATGAAAATTGCTCTAACTGTGCCAAGTGAAATTTGTGAGGTTTCTATCATCTAAGGATTTTTAATCTAAAGATTTTTCCACTCAAAATTCCATGTCATGTAATGTTTTTAAGATTCAAGACAGTGTGCTTGCATGTGTAATTACATTACATTATAATAAATTATTCATCATTTTACAACCCTTTTTTGTTCAAGGACTGAACTGATTTTACAATTTTACTGTTGAGTCATTGCATTTTAGTGCATTTTAGCAAAAGTATAAAGAGAATAAAGAAAGAATTAGCTTGCACTTATAAGAACATTTTCACATATTCAGGATGTCCCAAAGCACTTTTCAGCTTACAAGCAACACACAAAAAAATTGCTGGTGAACGCTGCAGGCCAGGCAGCATCTCTGGGAAGAGGTACAGTTGACGTTTCGGGCCGAGACCCTTCGTCAGGACTAACTGAAAGAAGAGATAGTAAGAGATTTGAAAGTGGGAGGGGGAGGGGGAGATCCGAAATGATAGGAGAGGACAGGAGGGGAGGGGTGGATCTAAGAGCTGGAAAGTTGATTAGCAAAAGGGATACCAGGCTGGAGAAGGGAGAGGATCATGGGATGGGAAGCCTGGGGAGAATGAGAAGGGGGGAGTGGAGCCCGGAGCGGGGAGAGCAGGCAAGGAATTATAGTGAGAGGGACAGAGGGAGAAAAAAGAGAGAGGAAAAAAAGGGGGGAAAATAAAAAAAATTAAGTAAATAAATAAGGGATGGGGTGTGAAGGGGTGGAGGGGCATTAACTTAAGTTAGACAGTACACTTGGTAGAGCCTAGTGATTGTTGACGTAAAAAGTTGCAGCAGCCAGTTTGCACAAAGCACACTCCCTCAATCACTGATATGACCTAAGCCTATTTTTTTTTGGAGGGGGAGTTAGCTATTGGCTGAGAAATAAGTATTGGCCAAGAAGATTAATAAGATAGGCAAGAGATTCAATCAGGGATCTAGCAGAGGATCTATCTTGAGCCCAACACATTGATGCAATCACGAAGAAGGCAGAGCAGCAGTTCTACTTCATTCAGAGTTTGATGAGATTTGGATATACGATGGAGAGCATTCTGATTGGCTGCATCACTGCCTGGTATGGAGACTCCAATGAACAGGATTGCAAGAGGCTACAGAGGGTTGTGGACTCAACCTTTTCCATCATGGGCTCAATCCCCCTTGCTACTGAGGGCACCCCCAAGAGGCAGTGCCTCAAGGAGGTGGAATCCATTTGGCACATGCCTTCTACGCATTTCTACCATCAGAGAAGAGTACAAGAGTCTGAAGATCCGCACTCCATATTTTAACAACAGCTTCTTCCACTCCTGAAATAGTCATAACTTAATTTGGTTTTGCCAGTGTGTGGAGAACACCACATTATGAGCTTTGAATGCAATCCACTAGATTGGAAGGAGTGCAAGTGAATCACTGCATCATCTTGAAAGGTTAGTTGGGTCCCTGGATGGTGAGAAGGGAAGAGGTCAAAGGGCAGTTCTTGCATCTCCTGCAATTTCATGGAAAAGTGCTGTGAGAAGGGGAATGTTGGAGGATATTGAAGAGTAATCCATGCAGTTGTAAAGAGAACTATCTCTTCAGAATGCGGAAAGAGGGGAGGAAAATATGTGGCTGGTGATGGAATCCAATTGAAGATGGCAAAAATTATGGAAGCTTATATGTTGACTGCAAAAGCTGCCAGGATAGAAGGTGAGGATAAGTGAAACTTTTTTGTGACTGTTCAACGCAGATCAGTTCAACGCAGAAATATAGAGAGTCCATGTGTCCTCTTTTTACCACATGCTCAAATCACACTTCTTCATTTACAACCACACCTAACTATTCCATTCATGCCCTTGTGCAGGATCATAATCTGAGATGTCAACTATTACTTTCCCGCTACATATGCTTATTGTCCTGTTGAGTTCCTCCTACATCTTGTTGTTTGTATTCTATTAATGGCTATACCTCTTCCCACTCTGTCTCCTGTAAAAATGCAATTCCCCCTTCTTAGTTCCTTCGTGCCCTTTGCATCCGCTCCCAGGTTGAGGCTTTCCTTTCCAGGACATTGGAGATTTCCTCCTTCTTCAAAGAATGGCCTTTCCCTTCCTCCACCATTGACGCTGCCCCTCACCTGTTTCTCCTCCATTTCCCGGATATCTGCACTCACCCCATCTTCCTGCCGTCTTAACAGGGAAGCAGCTCCACTTGTCCTCACCTACCGCCCTGTGACGGAGGGATCTTGGTAACATCACATTTATACACACACACACACACACACACACACACGTACATTGCCTTGTCATTCTGGTGTAGTTGTGCTGAGTATCCTCCCCCTCCCCTACCGTATATTCTAATAATGGGTCCCAAAGGGTTTAGCTTTATGGTCTTTATGGTGCCTTTCCCACCATATACAGTGGAATATTCCATATCTTTAGTAATGGGGATCTGTAAATGTGGATATATATTGTTTGTTTCCAGTATGTAAGGTGGATACTTCTGTTTATTTTGTAGTATGACTGTAACTATACAGCGGGGTGCATCATATTTTATTTCATATGTAGTCTTAAGTTAATTTTCTGGGTAATTCAAGATGGTATATTCTGGTGCCTAAAGAAATGAGATAGTTCACTCTCAGTAGGAGAGAGAGATCGAGATCGAGCTGCCAAGAGTTCATACTGGGCAAAATTGTATGGTGTTATTTATTGCATCTTCTAGTGGATATCTTTCTGTAAATATTGGCAGTTGTCTTTTTGCTACTTTCACTCATTTTTGTAAGTTTGATTTTTGACACACTCATAAACACCCTTTCACAAAAGTGCGAAGCAACTCCAGCCATCTCTTCTTCAGTCAAAATCCATGTCAGAAACACACCCCATGAGCCTCCGCATATAATACATCATTCTCCACAACGTTCACTATCTTCAACAGGACCCTTCCTGCAAACACATCGTTACCTCCCCCACTCTCCGCAGGAATCGCTCTCTGAAGATTCCCTAGTACATTCACCCCTTCCCACTAACCTCCAACCTGGCTCTTATCCCTGCAGTTACAGAAGTGCTACACCTGCCCGTTCACCTCCTCCCTCACCTCCATTCAGGGCTCCAAACAGTCCTTCTGGGGAAGGCAATATGTCATCTACAAATTTGTTGGGATCGTTTACTGTATTTAGTGTTCCCAAGCGGCCTGCTTTGCATTGATGAGACCCAACGTAGATTCGGGAAACCGCTTTGTCTAGCACCTCCACTTCAACTGCAAAAAAGCAGAATTTCCTGATGGCCAACCATTTTAATTCCTGTCCCAATTCCCATTCTGATACGTCAGCCCACGACCTCCTCTTCTGCCACGATGAGGCTATTCTCAGGTCGGAGAAGCAATGCCTCATATTCCGTCTAGGTAGCCTCCATGTTGATGTCATGAACATCGATTTTTCTAACTTCTTATAATTTTTTACCCCTCTCTCTTCCATCTTCTTCAATTCCCCATTCTGTCCTTTTACCACTTCTCCTCACCTGCCTATCACCTCCCCCTGCTGCCCTTCCTCCTTCCCTTTCTCCTATGATACACTCTCCTCTCCTATCAGATTCTGTTTTACTCCAATCCACCTATCACTTCCCTGCTTCCTACTTCATCCCTCCTCCCCCACCCACCTAGCCACATATCATCTTCAAGTTTGTCCTCCTTCCCCTCCCTCAACCTTCTTATTTTGGCATCTTCCTTCATTCCTTTCTAGTCCTGATGATGGGCCTTGGCCTGAAAAGCCAACTATTCTTACATTCCATAGATGCTGCTTGACCTGTTGAGTTTCTCCAGCATTTTGTGTGTGCTGCTCTTCTATTTGTGTGATATGAATACAGCCCATTATACGGTAGAGTATTAGTATCACTGAATATCACTACTTCATGTGAAAAATTGGTGAGTTCTTTTTCTATGTGTAATCATGTTAGGCTCATTAGCTTTCAAGAAAGTTCATTAGGTTCGTTCATATAATTCCTTAACCTTTCATTTTAATTCCTTTGAAAATAATCATTTTCCAATTACCACTTAAGAATTAATGATGCTTAAATTTGACTTGCTATTTGTTTTATATCAACCAGTTTGCAATAATATTGCCATTTATTCCACTACTGAATTTATATAGTACCTTTGACCTAGAAAAATGTCTTTGGTAGATCATAGGAATGCCATCAAACATTATATTTGCTTTGAAGAAGGATCATTTCCAAGGATGCTTCATAACTTGCTGAGTTCCTCCTGCAGTTTGTGGATTTCCAGCATCTGCAGACATTTTACGTATCTTATGCGATGTGAGGTCAGATAGTCCAAAGCTTGGTCAAGTGTACTTCTCAAAGGGTGATCATCCTTTCGGATATTCCGGCACCCTTCAAAAGGGCGAAGCTACAAAAGATGTCTGGCCCAGACACATGCCTGGCTAAGTACTAAAGATCTATGGGGACCAACTGACAAGAGTGTTTATGGACATATTCAATTGCTTACTGCTGAGGTCTGAGGTTCCTCCCCAGTTCGAAAAGGCATCTACTGTATCAGTGCCCAAAAAGAGTGAGGCGACCTGCTTCAATGACTATCATTCACCACAGTGAAGTGCTTTGAGAGATTTATTGTGGTGCAAGTCAATTCCTGCCTCAGAAATAACATGGATCCATCCCAATTTGCTTTCTGCCACAGCAGATCAACAACAAATGCAATTTCTCTGGCTCTTCTCTGCTTCGGACCATCTGGACAAAGGAAACTCATGCATGACAATGCTGCTCATCAACTACAGCTTAGTGTTCAACTTGATCAAACCATCCAATCCCATCATCAAGCATCAAGACCTGGGCCTCTGTACCTCCCTCTGCAACGGGATACTCAACTTTCTCATTGGAGGACCTCAATCAGTGAGGATTGGTAATGACATTGGCCCCTCACTGATCACTAACACAGGTGTATCTCAAGGCTGCATGGTTATCTCCCTGCTCTATTCTTCATACACACATGATAGTGTGGACAGGCCCAGCTCAACTACAACCTTCAACATGACTAATGACACTACTGTTGTTGGACGAATCACAGCCAGTGGTGAGTCGGTTACCTGAGCGACATACGACGCCTCATTGAGTGGTGCAGCAACAACAACCTCATGCATATAGTAAAAACCCCAACTTTGACTTTGATTTTGATATATGACAGAGAGCCTGAGAGATTGAGGGAGAGAATTTTTGAAAGCTGAAGGCATGTAGCCAAGGTTACAGCAATTCTTTTCAGAGCCGAGTGGATAGCTGGAAGACTACAGGAGATGGCAGAAAGGAAGAGTGAGAATCGAGGGATTTTGGAATTTTAAAACTAGGAGTCAGTGGAAGCACAGCAATATTGTATGATTGAGACTTGGGATACGAACATCAGAGCTTTCAAAGACCTTGGGGACAAGGGATAACAAAATGACCCCATTTCAATAATAAAATATCAAGGTAAGAAAAGCATGGGGGTTTTAGCAATAGGCAAGGATAAGGATAGATGGCTATAGAGCTGGAAATCAGCCATCTTAATGTTAGCATGAATATTTAGCCTCATATTCATAACTATCTCAGTGTCAAATTAAGGATTAATTCCACATGGTACAAGAGTGACAGATAGAATCAGGGTCTCAACAATTTGAAATGCAATATGCGGTACAGTGAAGACTGTCTTCAGTCTTTCCAATATTGTGTTCTCAATATTTATTGAAAAGATAATTATGTTCAAGAAATCACCAGCTTTATGGGTAGAGGGAAGAGATTCTATCAGCTTGCAGGAAGTAATTGTATACATACCTACTTGAAAAATAACTTGCAGGACTGTAGAAAAAAGCTGAAGCCTAAGGCTGATAGAATTGCCCAGCACAGACACAGTGGCTTCTTCCTGTATGATGACAATTATATGGTTCATTGAGATTTCCGCACCATCAGTGCAAAGTATCAAACCGTCTGACAGTTTAGAGGGTCAAGGGATCAAGAGAAGTGGTGCTGTGGCAAAGCATGGATTGCTAGTGTACAGGGGGAAACTGACATTTTTGTCATTGAGATTTGTGAAGGAAGTCCAATTCTGAGAAACGGGAGGGGACCAAGATTGTTGAGCTACACCAAGGATATTGTTGTAGCTCAAAAAAAGTCATGCAAGGTGATTCTTGAAGTATGAAGATATTCATCAACTATACATGCATGAATTAACCCTTCCAAGTCATTTATTAAACATAATTCAGACAACACAGCGTAATTAACAGATTTTTTCATTACCTTGGAATCATAATTATCGGCACTTAATTGTTGAATGTATAAATTACTAGCAGTTTAACTTGATAGAATGCATAACACATTATAATGATGGTTCATTTATGCCATAGTAATTCAATATTAACTGCTTTGTAGTTGATATCAGAATCATATATTGATATAAATTGATTAAATTAATATATGATTAGACTCTTCAAAGAGCAGACAAATTAACTCATTATAATGGCAGATTATTGAATTGATTAAAGGTGATAGGCATGTTTTTGAATTTTTAGGATATTGTTCCGAGCCTGGTTTCATGCAGAACACATGGCATTAGAAGAGTTATAGTGGCCCAGAATAGATGCTTTAATCCTAACTGAACAATAGGACAGTAGAGTGTAGCAGTTACCAGAGCTGTTGCCTCAGAGCGTCAGCAACCTGGGTTCAATCCTGATCTCGGGCACTGTCTGTGTGGAGTGTCCACTGTTCTCCCTATGACAGTATGGGTTTCTCCTAGGTTCTCCTATCTTTTCACATATCACAAAGTTGCACATGTTGGCAGGTTAATTGGCTTTGTAAATCGCCTTTATGTGTAGGCAAGTGATAGAATCTGGGAGTAGTCGATGGAATATAAGAAGGATAGGTGACAAGGAAAAGTTGTTGGGAAATCAGATCACTCTGTAAGCTGGCAGCAAATGAATGGACTGAATGGACTCCTTAAATGTCATAAAGAAATACAGTATCTGTGTTACTATACATATAAAAACGTTGAACATTTTAATTCCCTACCAGCCAGAATGAAAATATGTAATATATTTTAAAAGCTAGCTGGCTTGGGACTGAAGATGTTTAATAAATTTTAAAAGATGCTCCAATTAAGAGCAAGGTTGACCACTGTGAAAGAAGAGCTCTCCATGTAGGACACTGCAGAAAAGTCAGTTTATTCCATTTTGTAGTTCTGGTTGAAGATTGATATATCTTGTTTTTTTACATTCACACACCATATGTGTATTCTCATAACAGATACAACTGAGGGTTTTTTTTTAAGCATCATTTGTAATGTGTGGTACTTGTAGATAGATGCGTGGAAATTCACTGCAGATCTTTCATAAGGGCTCCACAAAGCCATTTGCAAAAAGTATTTGTTCAGTAAACGAGCCCTGCAGAGGTTTAGTTCCTATGTGCTGTTTTCATCGCTGAAAAGTTCAAGGCAGGAAGAAAACAGAGAATTTTACACCAGCAAAAAAAAAGGCTCATTATTTTTAACCTCCCACTGTGGTTCTATAGCTCCGTGATCTGCTAGAATTCCCTTACCAAAGCTTGTAAAGGGATACTGCAAGACTGCACTTTTATTTAGTTTCTTTAACAGGAATTACGTTTTCTCACATGCTTGTTTTTTGAAAAATTCCTCAGGGAGCTTGCAGTCCATCAGATGAGGTCTGTTCCTCATTGGTGAGAAGGAAGGGCAGGAAGGGGAGAATGATCAGGATAATGGGATTCCGCAAAGACAGCAACCTGCAATTAAAGATGCCCATATCTGGCAATGTTTGCAGTGGTCACGGACTTGGTTCCTTTATCAAGTCTTTCTCCTTGTTGGTAATGTTTTTTGGAACAGAACTCATGCACTTTAAGAACAAGTTCAGAGAAATGTATAGGCATTTGATATGATTGTAAAAAAAAACACATGATTTTTCACTGTGTTGAAATGAGACCTAGGGTCACTTCCACTGTAAACTTTTGGAAGGGATTTTAAAATCTGGGAGAGTACTTCTCATTATTTTGGTACATTTGTGGAATTTCAGCCAAAATGCACTTGAAATTATGCCAGTTAGGCTGCAGACCAAGCTTCTTCTAAAATCAATTTACATAATCACAAAAGAAAAATCTCCCATGAACCAGTGTTGTGGTGCAATTTACTGTTCTAATCATGCACACTAGTCACTTTTTAAATAAATTTGATATTTTTGATATTAAAAATGCACCAAAATGTGAATTGGAAAATTGGTTTATTATTGTCACAGGTACTAAAGAACAATGCCTGGAAAATGTAAGAAATAAAAACAACTCTTGAACTGGCAGAAATTGTGGAATCTGACATTAACATAGGGCTTGATTTGGCAAGTTGAATATTGATCCAATGCAGAAATTCACAGAAAACATGACTCTAAATGTCTTTGGGAGCAACAAATCACAGAATCGTATGCAGTACGGATCAGACCCTCAGTCCAAATCATTCATGCCATCCAAGTTGCCCAATGAAGCTCGTCCCATTTGCCTGCGTTTGGGCTCATATCCAAACCTTTCCTATCTACAGTATGTTACTGTCAAAATTACATTTAAATGTCGTAATTGTATGCAATTTTCTCTGACTGCTCATTGTGTGCACTCATTACTCTGTGTGAAAAGTTGCCTCTTAGGTCCCTATCAAATCTTTCCCCTCTCAGCTTAAACATACGCCCACTAGTTTTGGATTCCCCTACCCTTGTCTATGCCCCCCTACAAACCTCTGAAAGGTCAAACCTCTATAATCAACATATAAAATGTCTCAGTCTTTTGACCATTAAGCCTAGTTTGCACTGATTTCACTGGTATGAACTAAGCTGACCTTCAGTTCACCATACTCAGCTAGGGAAAGAGAATGGAAATTCTTGAAGCATGTATACAAGGGTATTACAACATAGAATGTTTGGAAGACTGCTCACTGAGGCAGCATAAACAAGCTAAAATTTACTTTGTTGTGGTAGAAGTACTGAAATAAAATTTAAAAAAATATATATAATAAAATGGATGCTTTTAGCATCGGTCTTCTAAGAGTTATAGGTCTTGTAGTGAACTTGCAATGCTATTTTGTCTTGAACTGCAGAAGAGTTTTCAGAAGTAAGTGTTTGCTGGTATCAATTTTGGAAGAGTAAAAGGGATATAATTGAATTTGTTTGTTAATTAGCCTCACTCTATGTTCATACATTGCTGTGTAAAACAGGCAGCCTTTAAGAAGTCTTTCTCATGTCTAATGACTAACAGTCTGCATATGCTTAGACTGGAGATGACAGAAGGATGAAATCCATCCTTTGCTTTCTCACAGATTGTATAACTGACGGACAAATAGGACTTCATCATCACTGAAAGAGTATCCATAATCCAACACCTCACAAATGGGCCATATGGTGGGCTATTAGACCAGGCAGTGTTCTATACTTCTGCATCTGTCATACCCTCATGTTGTAGAAAAGAAATCTCTGTGACCATACTGCCAATGTATGCAGGGGGCTAGCTGCAGGCATTTAACAATTGGATGCTCTACTCTTCTGGTATTTGAACAGTGGGGAAAAGAACGGAGTAAAAAATAATCAAGCAACACACACAAAATGCTGGTGGAATGCAGCAGGCCAGGCAGCATCTATAGGAAGTACAGTCGACATTTCGGGCCGAGATCCTTCGTCAAGACTAACTGAAAGAAGAGATAGTAAGAGATTTGAAAGTGGGAGGGAGAGGGGGAGATTGGAAATGATGGGAGAAGACAGGAGGGGGAGGGATGAAACTAAGAGCTGGAAAATTGATTGGCAAAAGGGATACAAGGCTGGAGAAGGGAAAGGATCATGGGACAGGAGGCCTAGGGAGAAAGAAAGGGGGAGGGGAGTGCCAGAGGAAGATGGAGAGCAGGCAAGGAGTTATTGTGAAAGGGACAGAGAGAGAAAAAAGAGAAGAAAAAAAAGGAAAAAATAATAAATAAATAAGGGATGGGGTAAGAAGGGGAGGAGGGGCATTAACGGAAGTTAGAGAAATCAACGTTCATGCTATCAGGTTGGAGGCTACCCAGACGGAATATAAGGTGTTGTTCCTCCAACCTGAGTGTGGCTTCATTTTGACAGTAGAGGAGGCCATGGATTGACATATCAGAATGGGAATGGGATGTGGAATTAAAATGTGTGGCCACTGGGAGATCCTGCTTTCTCTGACGGACAGAGCATAGGTGTTCAGCGAAACGGTCTCCCAGTCTGCGTCGGGTCTCACCAACATATAGAAGGCCGCACCGGGAGCACCGGACGCAGCATATCACCCCAGCTGACTCACAGGTGAAGTGTCACCTCACCTGGAAGGACTGTCTGGGGCCCTGAATGGTGGTGAGGGAGGAAATGTAAGGGCAGGTGCAGCACTTGTTCCACTTACAAGGATAAGTGCCGGGAGGGAGATCGGTGGGAAGGGATGGGGGGTACAAATGGACAAGGGATTTGTGTAGGGAGCGATCCCTGTGGAAAGTCAAGTCACTTTTTATTGTCATTTCAACCATAACTGCTGGTACAGAACATAGTAAAAATGAGACAACGTTTTCCAGAACCATGGTGCTACGTGAAACAATACAAAAACTACACTCAACTACGTAAGAAAAAACACAAAAACTACACTAGACTACAGACCTATCCAGAACTGCATAAAGTGCACAAAACAGTGCAGGCACTACAATAAATGATAATAAATAACAAACAAGACAGTAGGCACAATAGAGGGTATAGTAGGCTGGTGTTAAGCCTGGCTCTGGGTATTGAGAAGTCTGATGGCTTGGGGGAAGAAACTGTTACATAGTCTGTTCGTGAGAGCCCAAATGCTTCGGTGCCTTTTTCCGGAAGGCAGGAGGGAGAAGAGTTTATATGAGGGGTGCGTGGGGGAAAGGGGGGTGAGTGGGAAAGATGTGCTTGGTGGTGGGATCCTGTTAGAGGTTGCGGAAATTACGGAGAATTATTTGTTGGACCCGGAGGCTGGTGGGGTGGTAGGTGAGGACCAGGGGAACCCTATTCCTAGTGGAGTGGCGGGAGGATGGAGTGAGAGCAGATGTACGTGAAATGGGGGAGATGCATTTGAGAGCAGAGTTGATGGTGGAGGAAGGGAAGCCCCTGTCTTTAAAAAAGGAAGACATCTCCTTCGTCCTGGAATGAAAAACCTCATCCTGAGAGCAGATGGGGAGGAGACAGAGGAATTGCGAGAAGGGGACAGCATTTTTGCAAGAGGCAGGGTGGGAAGAGGAATAGTCCAGGTAGCTGTGAGAGTCCGTAGGATTATAGTAGACATCAGTAGATAAGCTGTCCCCAGAGATAGAGACAGAAAGATCAAGAGGGAGGTGTGGGAAATGGACCAGGTAAATTTGAGAGCAGGATGAAAGTTGGAGGCAAAGTTAATGAAGTCAACGGGCTCAGCATGCGTGCAGGAAGCAGTGTTTCTAGTCACAGGCCAATTAGTAGCATCTCCACAAATGGTTCAATTATTTAAAGTAGGCTGAATTTTCAGGGCAAAGAGGAGAAGTAGGAGAATGGGACTAGCTGGATTTCTTTTACACAGATCTGATATGACCTGAACCTGCAGTAACTATTCTGTGACACCCCAGTACAATTCTGAAGAACCAATGTCAAAGGTGCTCTTTCAGATAAAATGATAAATCAGGATGCACTGGCTCTGTCAGGTGAATATAAAAGATTATTAAATATGCCCAAAGAACATGGAACATTACAGCACAGTACACACCTTCAGCTCATGTCTTTTTACCTCTTCTAAGATCAATTTAACCATTCTCTCCACCATGGACCTCAATTTTTCTATCTTCCATGTGCCTATCTAAGTATTTCTTAAGTGCCCCAGATGTATCGGCCTCTACCACCACCCATGACAAGGCGCTCTGAGCACCCACCGCTCTCTGTGTAAAGAACTTACCTCTGACACCCCCCACTGGCTCATTGACAGATGGTGGGGGTGGACGACGGGGGAGCAGCTTGGCCTCCATCGTAGCAAGGACTAGGCCTCGAGCTGTGATGTCACCTGTTCAGAGCCATCCAGAAGAGCCAAAGGTGTCAGAATCGGTGCACTTCACTGGAGTGCCAGAGTGGGTGTGGCACAGCGTCCATGTTGGAGCCAATACTGTGTTCGACTGCAGACTACTGCAGCCTTCGTGGGCTCCGGGATTTGGACTATATATTGTTTTGTGTGAAAGTATTTTACTGTTATTTTATATATGCTTGCTTATATGTTTCTTGTGCTGTGTATAACTGTTGGTACTGTGTTTTGCATCTTGTGTCCAGAGTAACACTTTATCTGTATTCATAGGTATTCATGTCTGGTTGAATGACAATTAAATTTGATCTTAAATGTGAACTTAAAAATTTTGCACATTTATATTAGCTATTTCCATCCTGGGAAAAGTTGTCTGGCTCTCTACCCTATCTATCCCCCTTATCATCCTGTACACCTCTATCAAGTCACCTCTCATCCTCCTTTGCTCCAAGGACTAAAGCCCTAGTTCACTCAGCCTATCCTTATAATACATGTCTCTAGTCCAGGAAACATTCTGGCAAAACTCCTCTTCACCCTGTCCAAAGCTTCCACATCTTCCTATGCGGCAAGTATCGTCTCACCAGGGTTTTATAGAGCCGCAACGTTATCTTGTGGCTCCTGAGCTCAGTCTCCCAACTGATAAAGGCCAACTAATACCATATGCCTTCTCAACAACTTGCACAGCAGCTTTGAGGGATCTGAGGATGTGGATCCCCAGACCCTTCTGTTCCTCCACACTGTCAAGTTGGATGGCCCTATGTCTATGAAGAACAGAGTATGGGAGACTAGCCAAAAGTGCATAGGAATAGTTAAGCTTAATAATAATAATGAACTGAAGCAGTGACAGCAACAGGTGTTGATACAGAGGTAGAATTAAAGTGTTGAAACAGACATGTGGTCCGAACCTGTACGCAATTCAAATATTGTCCATACTAATTAATAAACTATTCATTATTATTCCACTCTAATCAAATAGCTACTGCAAAGAGGAGCCTCCAGACTTAAGCAAAGCAGACCAATCACATAAATATTATTGTTAGCCTCTGAAGTATATGTGCCATCACATCCCACACAATAAATCACACTAGAACAATTCTCACAGCTGTTTTACCTTAAGCTTAATTACAATCTCCTATGTGCATTGTTTAATTATACCAAGCGCAGCTGAAGGTAATTCAGTCAACCCACAATAATGCAAATTCACCTCATGCAATATTAAAGAAAACCAGGAGCTTGCCAGCATCCATTAGTTAGCAACAAATGTTTCAAAATCAGATCAATCACATCAAGGAGAACCAAAGCTGCTTGTGGATTTTTCAGTTGAAAGGGAACGATGAGGGATTATTTCATCCTTTGTGCCACCACAATAAAGGATAACACAGGTCACCGAAGAATACAGCTGTCTGCCTGAAACTGTGCAAATTAGAAATGCCACAAGGCATTTAAAGTTCTCAATTGTTGGCAAAACAACTTTGCAGAGAGTGCATGCTGTAATTTACCATAGCAAAGCAGCCCAAGCATCAGAAAGCTGGACATTGTGACACATGAGGAGATACTAGACCAGAGTAGTGAAAGCTTGTCTGAAGAGTTAGATTTGGATTCATTTATTTATCACATGTACATCGAAACATACAGAGAAATGTAATGTTTGAGTCAACAATGATGTGCTGGGGTCAGCCCTGAAGTGTCACCACACATTCTGCCGCCAACATAGCATACCCACAATGCTCTGCAGAATACCACAGAGCACAACAAAGCAGAACACAACAAGCAACAAAACAACGACAGCAAAACAACCCCCTTTCCTCTCTCCCACCCACCCACCCACCCACCCATGGACAGACAGTGCCTCCAACTCCAGGGTAGGTCTCCAGCCTTCAGTTTCTGGGCTTTGGCCGTTAGTATTCGACATCCGGGCTTCTGATCAATCTTCAATATCAACCCATGGACTATCCAATGGCGGGACCCTTGGATCGAACTACAGCCCTCGTGTCTGTTCCTTGCACAGACAACTGATGCTGGAACCCACCAACCCGGGACAGCCTGATGGACGTTCCCATCTGTATCTTTTAAAGGAGAATTATAGGAAAAAAAAACCCTGCTGTAGATAAGTAGCATGGAGATTAGATTGTCATTAGTTGATAAATGTAGATCCATTCCTTTCAGCTGTAAAACTAACTGATGATAGGTTTTACCTTATTTTAAGAGAATATATTTCTCTTATTTGCAATATAATTGCAATAGACTTGATGTCAAAACTGTATACAACTTAATAACTTGGAGCCCACTCCTTGAAGAAAGCATTTGTCATGTTAAACAGTCTGTCTTTCTTAAATAACAAAAACCAGAAAAATCAATGGAATTTAGTTCATCAATTATTCATAGGTTTTCTTTCCCTTGCCAACATTAATTTTCCAATCACCTCCAGCAGATAGAAGAGTCCAGAGTTAACACAATCAGAAAGAAACAAAAAGCTTAAAATGTACCATAATTTTGCTACCATCATAAGCAGACTCCTTCCATCAGGCAATCCTTTTCTACCTGGCTTTTCACTACAGTTTTATAGCCCACTTGCCCCACCTCATGAACTATCCAGCTCTCACAATAGTCTCAGCCTTTCCTCCCCTATTGTTTTCATGCCAGCCACTGTGGCTTCATCAATTGTTTCAGATAACTGTTTTAACTTTCTAAAGGGTGATTTATTCTAAGTATATTACTATATAATTAAAATACTCAGTCTCTCTTATAAAACGTAATAATTTTAACTCAAAGGAATTGAGACATCAACCGTCTCAACTTCACCACTCCTCTCTCCTGTTCCAACCTCACTCCCTCTGAACGCACTGCCCTCCACTCTCTGCACTAATCCCAACCTCACCATCAAACCCGCTGACAAAGGTGGTGCTGTAGTACTCTGGCGGACAGACCTCTACCTCACTGAGGCCAAACGGCAGCTCTCTGACACCTCCTCTTACTTACGCCTGGAACAGGACCCCACCAAAAAACATCAAACCATTGTCTCCCATACCATTACCACCCTTATCAACTCCGGAGACCTCCTTTCCTCAGCCACTAAATTCATAATTCCCACACCCCGTGCCGCTCGGTTTTACCTCCTCCCCAAGATCCACAAGCCTGACTGTCCCAGCAGACCCATAGTTTCTTCCTGCTCCTGTCCCACCGAACTTGTATCTGCCTACCCGAACTCCATTTTGTCACCCATAGTTCAGTCTCTCCCCACCTACATCCGGGATACACCCCATGCCCTCCACCTCTTCAATAACTTCCATTTCCCCGGTCCCAACTGCTTCACTTCCACTATGGATGTCCAATCCCTATACACCTACATTCTCCATCAAGAAGGCCTCAAAACCCTCCGCTACTTTCTGGATAATAGACCTCACCAGTTCCCCACCACCACTACCCTCCTCCGGTTGGCAGAACTGGTTCTCACACTCAATAACTTCTCTTTTGGCTCTTCCCACTTTCTTCAGACCAAAGGTGTAGCTATGGGAACTCGCATGGGCCCTAGCTATGCCTGCCTCTTCGCTGGTTATGTGGAACAGTCTGTGTTCCAAAGCTATTCTGGTAAAGCTCCCCAACTTTTCCTTTGGTACATTGACGACTACATTGGTGCTGCTTCCTGCACCCATGCTGAGCTCATCAATTTCATCGACTTTACTTCTACCTTCCACCCAGCCCTCAAATTCACTTGGTCTATCTCGGACACTTCTCTCCCCTTTCTCAATCTCTCGGTCTCCATCTCTGGAGACAGACTGTCCACTGACATCTTCTACAAGCCCATTGACTCTCATAACCACCTCAACTATACCTCTTCCCACCCCGCTACATGCAAAAATGCCATTCCCTATTCCCAGTTCCTCCGTCTCCGCTGCATCTGCTCCAAGGATGAGGTTTTCCGTTCCAGGACATCTCAAATGTCCTCTTTCTTTAAGGATCGTGGATTCCCTTCTGCTGTCATCAATGATGCCCTCACCTGCATCTCCTCCATTTCCCACACTTCAGGTCTCACCCCATCCTCCCGCCACCACAACATGGACAGAGTTCCCCTTGTCCTCACCTACCACCCCACTAGCCTCCGGATCCAGCACATTATCCTCCGCAACTTCTGCCACCTTCAACAGGACCCCACCACTAAGCACATCTTTCCCTCTCCACCCCGCTCCGCCTTCCACAAGGATTGGTCCCTCCGTGACTCCCTTGTCCACATGTCCCTCCCCACGGATCTCCCACCTGCCACTTATCCCTGTAAACGCAAGTGCTACACCTGTCCCTACACCTCCTCTCTTGCCACCATTCAGGGCCCCAAACAGTACTTCCAAGGGAGGCAACACTTCTCTTGTGAGTCTGTTGGGGTCATCTATTGCATCCGGTGCTCCCGGTGCGGCATCCTCTACATCGGTGAAACCCGACGCAGATTGGGGGACAGCTTCATCGAGCACCTCCGCTCCGTCCGCCAAAACAGACAGGATCTCCCAGTAGCCACCCACTTCAACTCTGCTTCCCACTCCCATTCAGATATGTCCATACATGGCCTCCTCAACTGCCATGATGAGGCTAAACTCAGGTTGGAGGAGCAACACCTCATATACCGTCTAGGTAGTCTCCAGCCCCTTGGTATGAACATAGAATTCCCCAACTTCCGGTAATTCCCTCCCCCTCCCTTGCCCTATCCCTATGTCACTCTGCCCCCTCCCCCAGCTGCCTATCATCTCCCTCATGGTTCCGCCTCCTTCTACTACCCATTGTGTTTTCCCTTATTCCTTCTTCACCTTTCCTGCCTATCACCTCCCTGCTTCCCCTCCCTCACCCCTTTGTCTTTCCCCTTACTGGTTTTTCACCTGGAACCTACCAGCCTTCTCCTTCCCACCCTCCCCCCACCTTCTTTATAGGGCCTCTGCCCCTTCACCCTACAGTCCTGACGAAGGGTTCCAGCCCGAAACGTCGACTGATTGTTTCCATGGATGCTGCCCGACCTGCTCAGTTCCTCCAGCGTGTTGTGAGTGCTAGTTTTGATTTTGCCTTTCATATCTGATGTTCAGCCTCTTAACTCTCAAAACTATGCCAAGTGGATCTTGTCCCCTTTGAAAGAATGGCCCAAAATTAAAACTAAGAAAAAAATGAATAGACTGGGAATCTGAAAATATAAACATAAAATTCTGGGAACATTCAGCAGGTCAAGTAGCATCTGTGAAGTGAGAAACAGTCAAGGTTTCGTCGAAACTGGTCCTGAAACTTTGTAAGGGACTTAGCACGCTAATAATCAGGAAGGTGCTGATGAGGTATTACCCCACTACTCTAGATTAATACTTCCTGTTATTCACGAGGACTTGGAAGTGGTTGATTCTTAACCAGGGCCAATTAGAGATGTACAAAGAAAATGACAGCATTATCCATATCCTGTGAACAACACAATAAAGCAGAAACAAGTCTTACTGAGGCTTGAATTTTGCAGCAAAGGAATGGTGCTGGCTAATCTTTGTATCTGCAGCGGTCCAAAGACCCACGACAACTTTTGAGCATATCCTATTTGTATATTTCAACTAGGGAGAAAATTTCTACTCCAGAGTCTAAATTAAAGAGTATAAATTTCATTTAATCCTGTGTCATGTCATGTCTAACATGCAAAATAAATAGAGAGGAGAAAAATTTGGATTAGAAGGGAGGGATAAAAGAGTCAGAGTGGCAATGGTTTAAAAAAGTCAAAGCCAAGTTTATTAATGGCCACTTTTTGTCATATCCTCAAATCAATGTATGTACAGGTGCAATGGAAAAACTTTTTTTGCAGCAACATCAAAGGTGCATGGCATCCAATAAGCAGCAGTCTCACGAAAAGAAACAGAAAGTAAACATAAATTTTACACAATCTTGAAAAGAAAACACAATTGGAACAAGGCAAAACATCATTTATACCCGAATGCCCGAGTCCTATTATGTTCAAGTTTATTGTCATCTGATTGTAAATACATACAACCAAACAAAACAACCTTCCTCTGCACCATGGTGTACCCACAGCATGTAAAACAAAATATTACCACTAATAAGTTAATAAAATATATTCAAAATGCACAGAGTACAGGTGTCTGATACAAAACACACAAAACGCTGGAGGAACTCAAAACGTCTATGGAGAGAAATGGACTGTCAACATTTTGGGCTGAGACCCTTCTCAGTAGGTGTTCAGTAGGTATTAGGTGGATGAATACAGAAACTTCAGGCCTTAGTTGTGTGGGAATGGTGAGTATCACTACAGAGAAAAGCTTAAAGAAGAGAATGAAAACCGACATAGCAATCTTCTAGTTTTCACATTTCATTATGTATATATGAGCACAGATTGTTACTGTCCAATTTTACTCATAATAATAACAAGCACAATCTCACCAAAAAAAAATCGAAACCAGGAATTTTAGTGGAGAATAGAAACAAATCATGGTAGTACAAGCCCCAACAATCATTGTTCCCTCATATCATAGTACAAATAGATCATTATCTAATAGTGGAATGAATTGAGTATCCCTTGTTCTAGGTTTTCAATCCTTTCAGTGTTTCTGTGGGCAATTGAAGTGTTTGATCAAAGTTAGCACCATTAACCTGTGGAATATTTCCTCGAGACAACAGAGAACACAACTTTCCTAAAAGTTTTAACTTTCCTCATATTGACTGGGACTCTCATACTGTAAAAGGACTATATGGGATAAAGTTTATCAGATGTGTTGAGGAAACTTTCCTTAATCAGTATATAAAGGTCCCAAATAGAGTGAGTGTGATACTGGATCTCCTATTAGGGAACGAGACAAGACAGGTGACAGAAATATGCATAGGGGAATATGATTATGAAGACACGTAGTCCTCTTTTATTGTCATTTAGTAATACAAGCATTAAGAAATGATACATTATTTCCTCCGGTGTGATATCACAAAATGCAGGACAAACCAAGACTGAAAAAACTGACAAAACCATATAATTATAACATATAGATACAAACAGTGTAACAATACCATAACTTGATGAAGAAGTCCGTGAGCACAGTAAAGTTCAAAGTTTCTCAAATGTCCCACATCTCATGCAGACGGGAGAAGGAAGAAAAGCTCTCCCTGCCATGCCGACCACAATCCGACTCTGAGTCATCGGAAAACTTCGAGCTCTGATCAGCTCTCCAGCACCGAGTACTGAGCGCCATCTCTGTCCGAATGATTCGACCTCCTTCTCGGTCACCAATAGCAGGCAAGGCCGGGGATTTTGAGGCCTACCCTCCGAAAGGTACTTTGGATCTAGTCCTCAGGTTAACTATGGAGAAGGATAGGGCTAGTCCTCAGGATGAGATTCTAAATTGGAGAAAGGCCAATTTTTATGGAATCAGAAAGAATCCGGCAAGTTGGGATTGAGAACAGCTGTTTTCTGGTAAAGGGGTACTTGGTAAGTGGGAGGCCTTCAAAAGTGACATTTTGAAGGAAGCAAGGAATAGACAAGGCTCATGAGGAGTATAAGAAATGCAAGAGAACACTTAAGGGGGAGATCAGGAGGGCTAAAAAAAAGGCATGAGGTTGCTCTGGCAGACGAGGTGAAGGAGAATCCCAAAGGCTTCTACAGTTATAGTAAGAGCAAAAGCATAGCAAAGGTCAAATTTGGTCCACTTCAAGATCTGTGTGGTCATCTATGCATGGAGCCAAAAGAGATGGGGAGATCTTAATTGGATTTTTTGTATCTGTATTTAGTCAGGAGAGGGAAACAGTAAATAGAACAGAGGCAAAACAGTGGTGAGATCGTGGACAGTGCACCAATAACAGAGGAGGAGGTGCTTGCTGTCTGTAGGCAAGTTATAGTGCATAAGTTCTCAAGGTCTGTGAAGGTGTCCCCTTCGACCTTTTGGGAGACCAGTGCAGAAATTGTGGAGGCCCTGGCAGAGATATTTTAAAAATCCCCAGCCACGGATAAGGTGCTGGTAGACTGTAGGATAGCTAACATTATTCTATTGTTTAAGAAAGGATCTAAGAATAAGTTTGGAAACTAGGCTGGTGAGCCTGATGTCAGTAATGGGTTAAGTTATTGGAAGGTATTCTGAGGGAGCAGATACAGATAATAGGACCTGAGTAGGCTTCGTGCATGGTAGGTCATGTCTTACCAATCTTATAGAGTTTTCAAGGAGGTTACCAGGAAAGTTGATGAAGGCAAGGCATAGTCATAGTCATACTTTATTGATCCCGGGGGAAATTGGTTTTCATTGCAGTTGCACCATAAATAATAAATAGTAATAAAACCATAAATAGTTAAATAGTAATATGTAAATTGTGCCAGGAAATAAGTCCAGGACTAGCCTATTGGCTCAGGGTGTCTGACCCTCCAAGGGAGGAGTTGTAAAGTTTGATGGCCACAGGCAGGAATGTCTACACAGTGGACAATGTGTACATAGACTCTAGCAAGACCTTTGACTAAATCGCAAATGGGAGGCTGGTCAAGAAGACTCAGTTGGTCGGTGATTCAGGGTGAGTAGCAAATTGGATTCGACTGTAGCTTTGCAGGAGAAGCCAGAGAGTGCTAGTAAATGGTTGCCTCTCGGACTGGAGGGCTGTGACTATTGGCATGCCACAAGGACTTGTGCTGGGTCCATTGTTGTTTGTCATCCATACCAATGACTTGGGTGGTAATGTGGTAAACTGGATGAACAAATTTGTGGATGACACCAATATTGGGGTGTAGTGGACTATGAGGAAGGACATCAAAGCTTGCAGTAGGATCTGAATTAGCTGGAAAAATGGGCTGAAAATAGCAGATGAAACTTAATGAAGACAAGTGTGAGGTGTTGCACTTTGGGAAGGCAAACCAAATTAGGACTTACAAAGTGAGTGGTAGGGCACTGAGAAGTAGGATAGAACAGGAATCTGCAAATACAGATCTATAATTCCTTGAAAGTGGCACCTCAGATAGATGGGGTCATAAAGAGAGCTTTTGGCACATTGGACTTTATAAATGAAAGCATTCAGTGCAGGAGTTAGTATGTTATTGTTGAAGTTGCGTACGATGCTGATTAGGCCAAATTTGAAGTATTATGTGCAGTTCAGGTCGCCTATCTACAGGAAAGCATGCAGAGAAAATTTACAAGGGCACTGCCAGAACTTTAGGACCTGAGTTATAGGCAAAGGTTGAATAGGTTAGGACCTTATTCCCTGGACTGTAGGAGACTGGGAGCAGGGAGTGGATTTGATAGAGGGAAACAAAATCATGAGGGATTATAGATATGGTAAGTGCAAGCAAGCTTTTTCCACTGAGGTTGGGCGAGACGAGAACCAGAGGTTATACGTTAAGAGTGAAAGGTGAAATGTTTGAGGGGAACCTGAGGGAGAACTTCTTCACTCAGAACATTGTGCGAGTGTGGAACGAGCTATCAGTGGAAGTGGTGGATGTGAGTTTGAAGCTAACAGGAGGGATATGGAGGGCCATGGTCCATATGTGGGTTAATGAGACAAAGCAGAACAATCGTTCAGCATGGTCTAGATGGGCCAAAGGACCGGCGTCTGTGCTGTGATGCTGTATGACTCTGCATTTACACAATACTTGATTCAAACAACATATCTAGTGCAGGAGCTCCTACTGTAGGCTTTGTTTACCTCCCTCAATGCCATTCAGCATTGCCAAGGACAATGTAGGGCTGAAAGGCTTGTTGCCACGCAGTAAGCACTTTTTATAAAGTGAGCAAATAAACTTTCAGTTTACCACAAAGCATTTTGACTTTGTGAAAGAAAAATACATTAAAACGACCTTAAATTGTGAAAGTTATTGGCACCTTAAGGTTTCAAAGAATGTGTTAGGTGTTTTTACTTTAAAAGCCAACATTTTAGTATTATAAAAGCTGCAGTGAAAAGCCAGAGAGGAAAATGTGAGAAAATCAATATGTTAATTGGTCAAATGGTTCTCAAATTTAGTGAAAGGAGATGCAGTTACATAACAATAAAAGCAGATGAATAATTAATAGGTCCTGAAGGAATTTACTTTGAGTAATGTAATTGGGTAAATCAAATATAAAATATGCCCTTGTCTGCCTGAGACTGATATCAACTGATGCATATCAACTGCTGCTCTTCATCGAAATAAAATACGGAAATATGAACAAGAATATGAATTCAGCCATTCAAGCATGTTCTGTCTCTCCGTTAGATCACAAATAATCTAGATCTCCATCTCACCGCCTTCATTCCTAACATTCCCAGTTCTTGGATTTTCATTGACCTAAGCCTCAACAGTGTTCTGGAGCCTGGCTTTTGGAAGCTGACACAGCCTTTCCTTGTCAATTTATTAAGCAGAATCCTCCGAAAGGCATTGAGATCAGTGGGAAAACCTGGCTTCATCCCATCAGAGAGATTCTCTTTGTGCTCAACATCCTTCCTTCATTTTCCCTATATCTCATGACACTTACAACACGCTGGAGGAATTCAGCAGGTCGGGCAGCATCCGTGGAAACGATCAGTTAATGTTTCAGGCCAGAACCCTTCATCAGGACTGTAGAGGGAAGGGGCAGAGGCCCTATAAAGAAGGAGTGAGGATGGTGGGAAGGAGAAGGCTGGTAGGTTCCAGGTGAAAAAACAGTAAGGGGAAAGATACAGGGGTGGGGGAGGGGAGGCAGGGAGGTGATAGGCAGGAAAGGTGAAGAAGGTATAGGGGAAAACAATGGGTAGTAGATGGAGGTGGAACCATGAGGGAGGTGATAGGCAGCTGTGGGAGGGGGCAGAGTGACATAGGGATAGGGGAAGGGAGGGGGAGGGAGTTACCAGAAGTTGGAGAATTCTATGTTCATACCAAGGGGCTGGAGACTACACAGCCGGTATATGAGATGTTGTTCCTCCAACCTGAGTTTAGCCCCATCTTGGCAGTAGAGGAGGCCATGTATGGACGTATCCGAATGGGAATGTGAAGCAGAGTTGAAGTGAGTGGCAACCGGGAGATCTTGTCTGTTGTGGCAGACGAAGCGGTCCCCCAATCTGTGTTGGGTTTCACCGATGTAGAGGAGGCCGCACCGGGAACACCGGATGCAATAGATGACCCCAACAGACTCAAGTGAAGTGTTGCCTCACCTGGAAGGACTGTCTGGGGCCCTGAATGGTGGCAAGAGAGGAGGTGTAGGGACAGGTGTAGCACTTGCGCTTACAGGGGTAAGTGCCGGGTGGGAGATCCGCAGGGAGGGATGTGTGGACCAGGGAGTCGCAGAGGGAATGATCCCTGCAGAAAGCGGAGACCTCTCCCACCCAGCACTTATCCCTGTAAGCGTAAGTACTTCACCTGTCCCTACACCTCCTCTCTTGCCACCATTCAGGGCCCCAAACTGTCCTTCCAGGTGAGACAATACTTCACTTGAGTCTGTTGAGGTCACCTATTGCATCCAGTGCTCCCGGTGCAGCCTCCTCTACATCGGTGAAACCCGATGCAGATTGGGAGACCGCTTTGTCGAGCGCCTCCGCTCCATCCGCCACAACAGACAGGATCTCCCGGTTGCCACCCACTTCAACTCTGCTTCACATTCCCATTCGGATATGTCCATACATGACCTCCTCTACTGCCAAGATGAGGCTAAACTCAGATTGGAGGAGCAACACCTCATATACCGGCTGGGTAGTCTCCAGCCGCTTGGTATGAACATTGAATTCTCCAACTTGCGGTAATTCCCTCCCCCTCCCTTCCCCCATCCCAGTTTCACTCTGCCCCCTCCACCAGCTGCCTATCACCTCCCTCATGGTTCTGCCTCCTTCTACTACCCATTGTGCTTTCCTCTATTCCTTCTTCACCTTTCCTGCCTATCCCCTCCCTGCTTCCCCTCCCCCACCCCTTGATCTTTCCCCTTACTGGTTTTTCACCTGGAACCTACCAGCCTTCTCCTTCCCACCCTCCCCCCACCTTCTTTATAGGGCCTCTGCCCCTTCCCTCTTCAGTCCTGACGAAGGGTTCTGGCCCGAAACGTTGACTGATTGTTTCCACAGATGCTGCCTAACCTGCTGAGTTCCTACAGCACGTTGTGAGTGTTGCTTTGACCCCAGCATCTGCAGAGTATTTTTTGTTTTTGTCTCATGATACTTGCTTTTTCATTTTCCCATTTGTGATAAAGGGTCTTTTAATGAAGTGCCTAACCTTACTTCTCTCTGTACATGACCTGGTGGATCTGATGAATATTTACATCACTTATATTTTTGTTTTCTGTTTACGGGCTGCATAAATCCATTATTAATTAAATCAAGACTTTTTTTCTCTCATTATGGTCATTTAGGTAACAAATTTCCATCAGTTCCAGATAAACTGGGATATAGCTTTTGCACTAATTTTGTAATTTCATCTGGGGCTAAATTTAATGGTAAGGCGGCCACTTCAAGAATATGAGGGGCAAGGCAGGAAACATAAAAGGTTACTGTAGTACAAAGGTAATGAGCTGAGAGAAGGATGAATGATAAGATTTGTAGGAGAATAATGGCAACGAGGGTAGGAAAACATCACAGTGATGAAAGACCTGCAGTAAGTGAATAGAAAATGAGCCTAAATTGTTGATTTATTTGCTGGTGATTGGACCAGAGAGGGGGGAGAAACGGAAAACAAAATACATTAATTGGAATGGTATAAGTACTATAGCTGAGATAACTTTATTTCGAGAAGAGCTACGTTTCATAATGTAACAAACTAGTTATTGATGGAAGTGTTGGCTCAGTCTGTGTGTTTGCATAGATCAGAAGGATGGCCTTCGAAAAAAAGAACCACATCAAAAAACCTTGTGTGCTTGAAGTGATGCTTAGAGCATTGAGGTCGAAGCTAAAACAGATGTCTTTTGCCTTATGGGAAGAGAGAAGGGAGCCAGTGATAGCAAACAACATCAGTGACTTTCCTTTATGCAATAGCTGTTATATCAAAAGACATCTTAGATTGATTTACAGTAGGGGAAGGTTGATATGGAGCTACACAATGTGCACATTTAATGTAATGACAAAAGGAAAGGGGCTTAACTGGAATGTATCTGAAAATGAACGTATGACTTGCTGTGTACAATTACCTCTGACGTTTGATGTGATACAGGTACCAAAGGCTTTTAGTACTGTCTGGCCATTTTCATGATTGTTGCATGCAGCTACCACTGACATTGCTTCATTGACTCCCTGCTTATTGTGAGTGACGGCTCCTGACTAAAAGTGGCCCACACTGCGGAAGGCTTGCCTGTATTCTTTGAACTGGTGCCGCATCGTGGCTGCTGGAGGTGCTGACATTATTCCGAATGGCTCTTGCTTAAAAGAATATTGACTAGTTGTGGAAGAGAGCATGCAGCCTGGTGTTTAGATGCTGCACTTCAATTCATTGTGGAGGAATCAGAAAAAAGACGACAATTCCTGTATCCACAGAGGACTCCAGCTGAAAAGTGGGGGAGTTGATGGTGGGAGGGACGTAGGACCTCAGTGCAGTGCTGTTGGTAGTTCAATGACTTTGCAATGCTGTATGCCTCAGACAATAGGTGCAGTAGGCCATTCAGCCCTTCGAGCCAGCACCGCCATTCACTGTGATCATGGCTGATCATTCACAATCAGTACCCTGTTCCTGCCTTCTCCCCATATCCCTTGACTCCGCTATCTTTAAGAGCTCTTTCTTGAAAGAATCCAGAGAAACGGCCTCCACTGCCTTCTGAGGCTGAGCATTCCACAAATCCACAAACCTGTGTGTGAAAAAGTTTTTCCTCAACTCCGTTCTAAATGGTCTACCCCTTATTCTTAAACTGTGCCCTCTGGTTCTGGACTCCCCCAACATCAGGAACTTGCTTCCTGCCTCTAGCATGTCCAATCCCTTAATAATCTTATATGTTTCAATCAGATCCCCTCTCGTCCTTCTAAATTCCAGTGTATACAAGTCCAGTCGCTCCAATCTTTCAACAAATGACATTCCGGCCATCCCTGGAATTAACCGAGTGAACCTACGCTACACTCCATAAGACAAAGGAGCAGAAGTCGGCCATTCGGCCCATCGAGTCTGCTCCGCCATTTTACCATGAGCTGATCCATTCTCCCATTTAGTCTCACTCCCCTGCCTTCTCACCATAACCTCTGATGCCCTGGCTACTCAGATACCTATCAAACTCTACCTTAAATACACCCAATGACTTGGCCTCCACTGCCACCCGTGGCAACAAATTCCATAGATTCACCACCCTCCGGCTAAAAAGAATTTCTTTGCATTTCTGTTCTGAACAGGCGCACTTCAATCCTTAAGTCATGCCCTCTCGTACCGGACTCCCCCATCATGGGAAACAACTTTGCCACATCCCACTCTGTCCATGCCTTTCAACATTCAAAATGTTTCTATGAAGTCCCCCCTCATTCTTCTAAACTCCAAGGAATACAGTCCAAGAGCAGACAAACAGTCCTCATATGTTAACCCTCTCATTCCTGGAATCATTCTAGTGAATCTTCTCTGTACCCTCTCCAATGTCAGCACATCCTTTCTTAAATAAGACGACCAAAACTGCCCACAGTACTCCAAGTGAGGTCTCACCAGTGCCTTATAGAGCCTCAACATCACACCCCTGCTCCTATACTCTATTCCTCTAGAAATGAATGCCAACATTGCATTCGCCTTCTTCACCACCGACTCAACCTGGAGGTTAACCTTAAGGGTATCTTGTGTGAGGACTCCCAAGTCCCGTTGCATCTCAGAATTGAATTCTCTCCCCATTTAAGTAATAGTCTGCCCATTTATTTCTTCTGCCAAAGTGCATAACCATACATTTTCCAACATTTTATTTCATTTGCCACTTCTTTGCCCATTCTTCCAATATATCCAAGTCTCTCTGCAGACTCTGTTTCCTCCGCACTACCGGCCCCTCCACCTATCTTCGTATCATCAGCAAACTTTGCCACAAAGCCATCTATTCCATAATCCAAATCGTTGATGTACAATATAAAAAGAAGTGGTCCCAACACGGACCCCTGTGGAACACCACTGGTAACCGGCAGCCAACCAGAATAGGATCCCTTTATTCCCACTCTGTTTCCTGCCAATCAGCCAATGCTCTATCCACGTATGTAACTTTCCCGTAATTCCATGGGCTCTTATCTTGTTAAGTAGCCTCATGTGTGGCACCTTGTCAAAGGTCTTCTGAAAATCCAAATATACAACATCCACTGCATCCCCCTTGTCTAGCCTAGTTGTAATTTCCTCAAAAAATTGTAATAGGTTTGTCAGGCAGGATTTTCCTTTAAGGAATCCATGCTGAGTTCTGCCTATCTTGTCATATGCCTCCAGGTACTCCGTAACCTCATCCTTGACAATCGACTCCAACAACTTCCCAACCATCGATGTCAAGCTAACAGGTCTATAATTTCCTTTTTGCTTCCTTGCCCTCTTCTTAAATAGTGGAGTGACATTTGCAATCTTCCAGTCCTCTGGAACCATGCCAGAATCTATCAACTTTTGAAAGATCATCGCTAATGCCTCCGCAATCTCCATAGTTACTTCCTTCAGAACACGAGGGTGCATTCCATCTGGTCTGGAAGATTTATCTACCTTTAGACTTTTCAGATTCCTGAGTACTTTCTCTGTCGGAATGGTGACTGCGCATACTCCTCTTCCCTGCCACCCTTGAGTGTCCAGTATACTGATGTCTTCTTCAGTGAAGACTGATGCAAAATACTCATTCAGTTCCTCTGCCATCTCCTTATCTCCCATTACAATTTCTCCAGCATCATTTTCTATTGGTCCTATATCTACTCTCACCTGTCTTTTACTTTTTATAGACTTGAAAAAGCTTTTAGTATCCTCTTTGATATTATTCGCTAGCTTCCTTTCATAGTACATCTTTTCTCTCTTAATGACCTTCTTAGTTTCCTTTTGTAAGCTTTTAAAAACTTCCCAATCCTCTGTCTTCCCACTAATTTTTGCTTCCTTGCATGCCCTCTCCTTTCCTTTAACTTTGGTTTTGACTTCTCTTGTCAGCCACGGTTGCATCCTTTTTCCATTCGAAAATTTCTTCTTCTTTGGAATATGCCTGTCTTGCACCTTCCTCACTTCTCACATAAACTCCAGCCACTGCTGCTCTGCCGTCCTTCCCACTAGTGTGCCTTTCCAGTCAACCTTGGCCAGTTCCTCTCTCACGCCACTATAATTTCCTTTACTCCACTGAAATACCGACACATCAGATTTCGGCTTCTCTTTTTTCAAATTTCACAGTGAACTCAATCATGTTATGATCACTGTCTCCTAAGGGTTCCTTCACCTCAATCTCTCTAATCACCTCCGGTTCATTACACAATACCCAATCCAATACAGCCGATCCCCTAGAGTGCTCAACAACAAGCTGTTCTAAAAAGCCATCTCGCAGACATTCTACAAATTCTCTCTTGAGATCCAGTGCCGACTTGATTTTCCCAATCCACTCGCATGTTAAAATCCCCCACAATTATCACAACACTGCCCTTCTGACAAGCCTTTTCTATTTCCAGTTGTAATTTGTAGTCCACATCCCTGCAGATGTTTGGAGGCCTATAAATAACTGCCATCAAGGTCCTTTTACCCCTGAGATTTCTTAGCTCAACCCATGAAGATTCTGCACCTTCCGATCCTATATCACCTCTTTCTAATGATTTAATAATCATTTCTTACCTATAAAGCCACACTTCCACCTCTGCCTACCTTCCTATCCATCGTGTATCCTTGGACGTTCAGCTCCCAGAGACATGCATCCTTTAGCCACGTCTCAGTGATGGCCACAATATCATACCTGCCAATCTGTAACTGTACGACAAGATCATTCACTTTATTCCTAATGCTACGTGCATTTAAGTATAACACCTTAAGACCAGTATTTGGTACTTTTTGCTTTGCTTTCACTGCAACATTTTTGCACTGCAACTCATCCCAATGGCTACAAATTTGCCCCATCACCTGCCTGTCTTTCCTGACATCTTTACTGCCCACTATCTTAGATTTATTTCCGTTTTCCCTTTCCTCTGCTCTATCATTCCAGTTCCCATCCCCCTGCCAAATTAGTTTAAGCCCTCCCTAACAGCTCTATTAAACTTTCCTGCCAGGATATTGGTCCCCTTCGGGTTCAGGTGTAACCTGTCCATTTTGAACAGGTCATACTTCCCCCAGAAGAGATCCCAATGATCCAAGAATCTGAAGTCCTGCCCCCTGCACCAGTCTCTCAGCCACACATTCATCTGCCTGATCCTACTATTCTTGCCCTCGCTAGCATGTAGCAATCCCAAGATTACTACCCTGGAGGTCCTGCTTCTCAGCTTCCTTCCTAACTCCCAGAAATCTCTCTTCAGGACCTCCTCCCTTGTCCTATCTATGTCATTGGTACCAACATGCACCAGGACAACTGGCTGCTTGCCCTCTCCCTTCAGAATATTCTTGACCCGATCCGAGAAGTCCCGTACTCTGGCACCCGGGAGACAACATACCATGTGGGTATCTCTATCAGGCTCACAGAATCTCCTGTCTGTTCCCCTGACTATGGAATCCCCTATGACTACCACATTCCTCTTCTCCCTCCTTCCCTCCTACACAACAGTGCCACTCTCAGTGCCAGAGACCCAGTCACCATGGGCATCCCCTGTCAGGTCATCCCCCTCAACAGCATCCAGAACAAGATATTTGTTGCTGAGGGGGACAGCCACAAGTGTGTTCTCCACTATCCGGTCATTTTCCTTCCCTCCCCTGACCGTCACCCAGTTTTCTGACCCCTGTAGCCTAGGGATGACTACCTCCCTGTAGCTCCTGTCTATCACCTCTTCATTTTCCCTGATAAGCAGTAGGTCATCAAGCTGCAGCTCCAGATCCCTAACACTCCCTCCATAGACACTGTTCAGTCTATTAATGCCTGACTACCAACAACATGGATCAATCAGAATGCATAGCTAATGGTCATCTCCTCCACTCTACCCTCACCTGCACTGTATTTCTGCTGGCCTAATGTCCACAGGCTGCACATAGTACCAACTTCTGGGCAGTGCATTCATTCATATCACCCAAATAGATTAAACAAGCATCCAAATACTGGCCTGTTGTAGAGGTTGCTGCATAACTACAGGTAACAGGTTGTAAGTGAAGGAGCAGAGGTGTATCTGCAAACCCTAGCTGTCTTGAAAGAGCATGCGCTCAGTCCATGGCCAGAAGTGAGGTGACTCCACTCAAACTGTAGAATGCCCACATCTAATCCTCTTCAGCATGTAGAATGGCCACATCTAATCCTCTTCAAACTGTAGAATGCCCACATCTAATCCTCTTCAACCTGTGGAATGCCTACATCTAATCCTCTTCAGCATGGTCTAATAGAAACATAGAAAATAGGTGCAGGAGTAGGCCATTCAGCCCTTTGAGCCTGCGCCACCATTCAGTATGATCATGGCTGATCATCCAACTCAGAACCCTGTACCAGTCTTCGCTCCATACCCCCCGATCCCTTTAGCCACAAGGGCCATATCTAAATCCCTCTTAAATATAGCCAATGAACTGGCCTCAACTGTTTCCTGTGGCAGAGAATTCCACAGATTCACCACTCTCTGTGTGAAGAAGTTTTTCCTAATCTCTGTCCTAAAAGGCTTCCCCTTTATCCTCAAACTGTGACCCCTTGCTCTGGACTTCCCCAACATCAGGAACAATCTTCCTGCATCTAGCCTGTCCAATCCCTTTAGGATTTTATACGCTTCAATAAGATCCCCCCTCAATCTTCTAAATTCCAACAAATATAAGCCTAGTCGATCCAGTCTTTCATCATAAGTAAGTCCTGCCATCCCAGGAATCAATCTGGTGAACCTTCTTTGTACTCCCTCTATGGCAAGGATGTCTTTCCTCAGATTAGGGGACCAAAACTGCACAGTACTCCAGGTGTGATCTCACCAAGGCCTTGTACAACTGCAGTAGTACCTCCCTGCTCCTGTACTCGAATCCTCTTGCTATGAATGCCAGCATACCATTCGCCTTTTTCACCGACTGCTGTACCTGCATGCCCACTTTCAATGACTGGTGTATAATGACACCCAGGTCTCGTTGCATCTCCCCTTTTCCTAATTGGCCACCATTCAAATAATAATCTGTTTTCCTGTTTTTGCCATCAAAGTGGATAACCTCACATTTATCCACATTAAATTGCATCTGCCATGAATTTGCCCACTCACCTAACCTATCCGTCACCCTTCATCCTCTTAGCATCCCCCTCACAGCTAACACTGCCGCCCAGCTTTGTGTCATCCGCAAATTTGGAGATGCTGCATTTAATTCCCTCATCTATGACATTAATATATGTTGTAAACAACTGGGGTCCCAGCACTGAGCCTTGCGGTACCCGACTAGTCACTGCCTGCCATTCTGAAAAGGTCCTGTTTATTCCCACTATTTGCTTCCTGTCTGCCAACCAATTCTCTATCCATATCAATACCTTACCCCCAATATCGTGTGCTTTAAGTTTGCACACTAATCTCCTGCGTGGGACCTTGTCAAAAGTCTTCTGAAAATCCAAATATACCACATCCACTGGTTCTCCCCTATCCACTCTACTAGTTACATCCTCAAAAAATTCTATGAGATTCGTCAGACATGATTTTCCTTTCACAAATCCATGCTGACTTTGTCCGATGATTTCACCGCTTTCCAAATGTGCTGTTATCACATCTTTGATAACGGACTCTAGCATTTTCCCCACCACTGATGTTAGGCTAACCGGTCTATAATTCCCCGGTTTCTCTCTCCCTCCTTTTTTAAAAAAATGGGGTTACATTAGTCACCCTCCAATCCTCGGGAACTAGTCTAGAATCTAAAGAGTTTTGAAAAATTATCACTAATGCATCCACTATTTCTTGGGCTACTTCCTTAAGCACTCTGGGATGCAGACCATCTGGCCTTGGGGATTTATCTGCCTTTAATCCTTTCAATTTACCTAACACCACTTCCCCACTAACATGCATTTCCCCCAGTTCCTCCATCTCACTGGACCCTCTGTCCTCTACTATTTCCAGAAGATTATTTATGTCCTCCTTAGTGAAGACAGAACCAAAATAGTTATTCAATTGGTCTGCCATGTCCTTGCTCCCCATAATCAATTCACCTGTTTCTGTCTGTAGGGGACCTACATTTGTCTTAACCAATCTTTTTCTTTTCACATATCTATAAAAGCTTTTACAGTCAGTTTTTATGTTCCCTGCCAGTTTTCTCTCATTATCTTTTTTCCCTTTCCTAATTAAGCCCTTTGTCCTCCTCTGCTGGACTCTGAATTTCTCCCAGTCCTCAGTTGAGCCACTTTTTCTGGCTAATTTGTATGCTTCTTCTTTGGAATTGATACTATCCCTAATTTCCCTTGTCAGCCATGGGTTCACTACCTTCCCTGATTTATTCTTTTGCCAAACTGGAATGAACGATTGTTGGAGTTCATCCATGCGATCTTTAAATGCTTGCCATTGCATATCCACCGTCAATCCTTTAAGTGTCATTTGCCAGTCTATCTTAGCTAATTCACATCTCATACCTTCAAAGTTACCCTTCTTTAAGTTCAGAACCTTTGTTTCTGAATTAACTATGTCACTCTTCATCTTAATGAAGAATTCCACCATATTTTGGTCACTCTTACCCAAGGGGCCTCTCACGACAAGATTGCTAATTAACTCTTCCTCATTGCTCAATACCCAGTCTAGAATAGCCTGCTCTCTAGTTAGTTCCTCGATATGTTGTTTCAAAAAAAACCATCCCGCATACATTCCAAGAAATCCTCTTCCTCAGCACCCTTACCAATTTGATTCACCCAATCTATACATAGATTGAAGTCACCCATTATAACTGCTGTTCCTTTATTGCACGCAATTCTAATTTCCTGTTTAATACCATCCCCAACATCACCACTACTGTTAGGCAGCCTGTATGCAACTCCCACCAGCGTTTTCTGCCCCTTAGTGTTATGCAGCTCTACCCATATCGATTCCACATCCTCCCGACTAATGTCCTTCCTTTCTATTGCGTTAATCTCCTCTCTAACCTGCAATGCTACCCCACCTCCTTTTCTTTCATGTCTATCCCTCCTGAATATTGAATATCCCTGAATGTTGAGCTCCCATCCTTGGTCACCCTGGAGCCATGTCTCTGTGATCCCAACTATATCATATTCATTAATAACAATCTGCACTTTTAATTCATCCACCTTGTTACGACTGCTCCTTGCATTGACACACAAAGCCTTCAGGCTCGCTTTTACAACACTCTTAGCCCTTATACAATTATGTTGAAAAGTGGCCCTTTTTGATTTTTGCCCTGGATTTGCCAGCCTGCCACTTTTACTTTTCACCTTACTACTTTTTGCTTCTACCCTCATTTTACACCCCTGTCTCTCTGCACTTGTTCCCATCCCCCTGTTGTGAACTAAACTCCTCTCTCCTAGTCTCCTTAATTTGATTCCCACCCCCCCAACCATTCTAATTTAAAGTCACCTCAGTAGCCCTCGCAAATCTCCCGGCCAGGATATTGGCCCCCTAGATTCAAGTGTAACCCATCCTTTTTGTACAGGTCACACCTGCGTCAAAAGAGGTCCCAATGATCCAAAAACTTGAATCCCTGCCCCCTGCTCCAATCCCTCAGCCACCTATTTATCCTCCACCTCATTGCATTCCTACTCACTGTCACGTGGCACAGGCAGTAATCCCGAGATTACTACCTTTGCGGTCCTTTTTCTCAACTCCCTTCCTAACTCCCTATATTCTCCTTTCAGGACCTCTTCCCTTTTCCTACCTATGTCATTGGTACCTATGTGTACCACGACCCCTGGCTCCTCACCCTCCCACTTCAGGATATCTTGGACGCGATCAGAAATATCCCGGACCCTGGCACCAGAGACGCAAGATACCATCCAGGTCTCTGGACTGCGTCCACAGAATCGCTTATCTGACCCCCTTACTATCGAGTTCCCTATTACAACTGCCCGCCTCTTCCTTTCCCTACCCTTCTGAGCTACAGGGCCGGACTCTGTGCCGGAGGCACAGCCACTGTCGCTTCCCCCAGGTAAGCTGTTCCCCACAACAGTACTCAAACAGGAGTACCTATTGTCAAGGGGCACAGCCACCAGGGTACTCTCTATTACCTGACTCTTCCCTTTCCCCCTCCTAACCGTGACACGCTTGTCTGTTTCCTGTGGCCCCAGTGTGACCACCTGCCTGTAACTCCTCTCTATCAACTCCTCACTCTCCCTGACCAGACGAAGGTCATCGAGTTGCAGCTCCAGTTCCCTAACGCGGACGCTTAGGAGCTGCATCTCGGTGCACCTGGCGCAGATGTGGACGTCCGGGAGGCTTGGAGACTCCAGGACCTCCCACATCCGGCACCGAGAACAACAAACTGCACTCACACTCATACTGCCCCTCTCCTCAAATTACAACAAAGAATGAATACCAAACCTTCCTCACCTCGCCCGTTTCCGCCTAAGCCCGTTGAGACAAAGCCCTTAAGCCTTCACTCTGCTTCCAGCTCACACCGCTGCCCGCAAACTACGCTGCCCGCTGTATGAGGCTGCGTTCCTTTTAAATCTTCTGCGCTTCACTGCCCAATGTTACACGCCTGCACAGTCCCGCCTCTCTGAACACCGATGGAAAAAAAACCTGAAAAATTCAAAAATGGCTTCCTCCGCACTCCCGCTCCGATTCTCAGACTTCCTTCTCCGAATTCCAAAGTTACTTCTAGCATACAAGCTGAAGGTGGCATTGACAATCAGCTTCTTTAAACTGCTCCCCTGAAATGGCATTATCTCCCTGCTTTCCCCCTTTCTCATATCCAGGAAGGGAAATCAGGTCTGGCAGTAGAGGAATGGCAAAGGGACAGTCAGATCTAGGGCTTGAGTTCAAAGTAAGAGCAACCAATTCAAAAACTGAGAAACTGCGAGACAACATGGTGTTTGGGTCCATATGATGAGTCACAGTGCACCAGCCTGGCTGAGGAATAAGGACAGTACAACTATACTATTGCTGGAAGATGAGCTAGCTAGCAATTGTGCTCCACGGGCTAGAGAGTGGTGCATTGGACACACATTCAGTGAGCCAGGCTTGAGTGTCATGGAGCAGAGACAAGACTGAGATGAATCATGCACAGGGTTTTGAGCAGAACTTAGAACCTACGCTTTCCAATGTAGAATGGGCTGCTGACTCCATTGGTGTAATTAAGAACGCTGTGGTGTCATTCTTCTACAAACCTTCTACTTTGTTTGCAGTAGAAGCTCTCCCAACTTCTACTGCAAACAAAGAACTTCCACCAAGAGTCTGAGAGCTGTAGCAGATTATTATGTTCAGCAGGGCACATGATCAAAACAGGCCAACCATACATCTTCAGATATGATGGGGTTCACGGTGGCACTGTGCTGAGGTGGCAGTGTTTCTATGGAGCCCAGATTTCTTGTCTCCTTGCCTTGCTAGTCTTTCTCATCATTCCTCTGGCAGCCTGCACTGCACTGTCATAGTTGTGGCTATCCCTCGAGGTCGACGATGATGGTCTTTGTTCTGTTGATCTACTTATGGGCTCTCAAGTTGCTTATGAGTCCGAGCTTGGCTTTGAAAGTTCTTCCGCATTCAGGACAGGTAGTTCCAGATGGCAGATCCGGCTTTGGTTGTTGCTGCCTCTCGTTCCATTTTCTTCTCTTTTCTTCTAATTCTGCACATCTGTTGGCTTCGAAAGTTGCTCTGTATGCCTTTGCTCATTGTCCCAGTGATGCTCAGTTCCAAGGGGAAGTCCATCTAATCTATTATGTATGGGACATCCAGTTTGACAGAAGCCTTGATAACAGATTTGCCCTACCACCTTTGTAGAAAGGATATTGGTGGGATCCATACCGTGAATCTTACAACTGAAGGAACCTCAAACACTCACAAATTATTGCAACAACCCATGGAAATAAACTGCCTTTTAAGAAACTAATGATGCCATTAAATATCCTAGATTTGGAGATTGGAAAGATGATAGTGGCTGACAAGTGTTCAGTCACAAAAGAGCAAACAACCAAAAGGACATGTTGAATGCAGAGCAGAAGAATGCTGAAAGTGAGACTAAAAGGAGAATGCTGGGAAAACAGTGTCCACTGAGAGAGAATGTATGAGTTAGTATTACTGCTGAATGACTTAGTGCAACAGGAAAAGCAACTTATCTAAATTGTTGTATTTAGGATTGAGTCCTGAAAGCTTCAACATACCTAAATGAAGAGCCATCCCTTATATTTACACTGAGTTTCTTTGGACATTGTCAGGTAGACCAAATGACCCTTCACCTGAACTGGAAAAGTAATAAAACAATCATGTTTGAGACCCTATGAGTATAAGACAAAGGAGCAGAATTAGGTCATTCAGCCCATCCAGTCTTCTCCACCATTTCACCATGACTGATCCATTTCCTGCTCAACCCCATTCTCTCGCTTTTTCCCCCTGTAATCTTTCATGCCATGAACAATCAAACACATATCAGCCTCTGCCTTAAAGATACCCAATGACCTGGCACCCACAGCTGCCTGTGGCAACGAATTCCACAGATACACCGCCCTCCGGCTAAAGAAATCCTTACTCATCTCCATTCTAAATGGACATCCCTCTATTCTGAGGCTATGCCCTCTGGTCCTGGACTCCACCACCAATCTCCTCTGCACCCTCTCCAATATTCGCAAATCCCTTCTTAAATAAGGGGCTCAAAACTGCTCACCAGTGCCTTATAAATCCTCCGCATTACATTCTTGCTTTTATATTCTAATCCTCTCAAAATAAATGTTAACATTGCATTTGACTTCCTTACTACAGACTCAAACTGTTTCAGAGAAGGACATAAAGATACGGAAGGTGCTGGCGTAGAGGGCTATGAAGGACATGAAGGAAATCGGAAATCTGGAAGTCGAACCTTACCAGAGGGCTTAAAAAAAAAAAAAAAAAAAAAGAGGATTTTTATAGCAGTCATAGAGTCCATTCTCATGTACGGATGCGAGACATGGACACTCACCAAGACCATGCGGAAGTCTCTAGATGGTTGCTACACACGAATGCTCCGGATGGCTCTTGACGCAAGTTGGCAACAGCACATGACAAACGTCGAGCTGTATAACAACCTACCGATGCTCACCACTAAAATCGAGGCAAGAAGACTGCAACTAGCGGGGCACTGTCTATGCCACCCCAAGCTACCTGCCAGCCTAGTCATCATATGGGAGCCCAAAGACGGGAGGATGAACCCTGGGCACCCTCTCAAGACTATGGTCAACATGCTCCTGGAAGACAGCGGCGCGGCTAATGTAGATGAACTGAACACACTGATGAGGGAGAGGAAGAAGTGGAGAGTCCGTCATCGTGCCCAACGCCGGCCCCCTAGGCCTGAGTCAACGTAGTAGTAGTAGCAAACTGCTAATTGACCTTTAGAGAATCCTACATGAGGACTCCCAGGTCCCTTTGCACCTCGGATTTTTGAATGTACTTCCTGTTTAGAAAATACTGTATGCTTTTTTTCCTTCTACCAAAGTGCCTGATCATATAATTCCAGACACTATAATCCATTTGCCACTTCTATGCCCATTCTTCTATCCTGTCCAAGTCCTTCCGTAGCCTTCCTGGTTCCTCAACACCACCTGCCCCCTCCACCTATCTGCATATTGTCCACAAACTTGGCCACAAAGCCATCAATTCCATCATCCAAATCATTGTCATACAATGTAAAAAGAAGTGGTCTCAACACCAACCCCAGCAGAACAGCACTAGTCACCAGCAGCCAATCAGGAAAGTCTGTTTATTCCCATTCTTTACCTCCTGCCCATCAGCCAATGCTCTACCATTGCTAGTATTTTTCCTGGGTTCTTATCTTGTTAAACAGTCTCATGTGTGACACTTTGTCAAAAGCCTTCAGGAAATCCGAGTACGCAACATCTACGGACTCCCCTTTGTCTATCCCAATTGCTACTTCCTCAAAGAATTCCAACAGATCTGTCAGGCAAGATTTTCCCTTAAGGAAACCATGCTGACTTTGGCCTATTTTATCATGTGCCTCTAAGTACCTCCAAACCACATCCTTACCAATAGATTCCAACATCTTCTCAACCACTGAGGTCAGGCTAACTGGCCTATAATTTCCTTTCTTCTGCTGCCCTCCCTTCTGGAAGAGCGGAGTGACATTTGAAAGTTTCCTGTCCTCCAGAACCATTCCAGAATCTAGTGATTCTTAAAAGATCAATACTAGTGCCTCCACAATCTCTTTAGCTATCTCTTTCAGAACCCTTTGGTGAAGTCCATCTGGTCCAGGTGACTTATCGTCCTTCAGACCTGTCAGTTACCCAAACGCCTTCTCCCTAGTGATAGCAACTGCACTCACTCCTGCCCCCTGACATTCTCAAACTTCTGGCATTCTGATAATGCCTTCCACAGTGAAGACTGATGCAAAATACTTACTCAGTTCATCCACAGCTTTCTTGTTCCCCATTACTACCTCGACTGTGTCATTTTCCAGTGGTGAAATATCTACTCTCGTCTCTCTTTTACTCTTTATATATCTGAAAAAAAACATTTGGTATCTTCTTTGTTACTATTGGCTAGCTTACCTTCATTCTCCATCTTTTCCCCTCTTGTGGCATTTTTAGTTGCTTTCTGTTGTTTTTAAAAGTTTCCCATTCCTCTAACTTCCCACTAATCTTTGATCTATTATATGCCCTCTCTTCTGCTTCTATGTTGGGTTTGACTTCCTTTGTCAGCCACAGTTGTGTCATCCTACCTTTAGAATACTACCTCTTCTTCTATGGGATGTATCTATCCTGCACCCTACGAATTGCTTCCAGAAATTCTAGCCACTGTTGCGCTGTCGTCATCCCTGCTAGTGTCCCCTTCCAATCGATTTTGGTCAACTCCTCTCTCATGCCTCTATAACCCCCTTTATTGCAATGTGATTCTGATACATTGCACTGAGATTACTAACACTGTAGTTACTAACATTACTAACACTATTGTAACATAGCCTTTTTGACATGATATTTTTATCTCCCATTGTAATTTGTAGCCTACGTCCTGGCTACTGTTCAGAGGTCAGTATATAACTCCCATCAGGATCTTTTTAACTTTGTAGTTTCCAAACTCTACCTACAAGGATTCTATACCTTCTGATCCCTTGTCACCTCTTTCTAGGGATTTGATTTTTTTTTCCTTCTTTTTTTTTATATATATACAAACAGTGCCACACTAACCCTTCTGCCTACCTGCCTGTACATTCAATATAAGGTGTATCCTTAGATGTTAAACTCCCAGCTATAATCTTCTTTTAGCATTGACTCACTGATGCTCAGAATGTCATACTTGCCCTCTCTAACTGTGTTACCTTATTTCACATGCTTTATACATTCAAATATAACACCTTCAGTTCTGTATCCACCACCCTATTTGATTTTGTCCCCCTTTAACACTGCAGCATCCAACAGACTGCAATTTTCCCCCATCACCCACCAGTCCATCCTGCCAGTCTCACTACACACTGTAAACCAGTGGCCCCATCCTCAGCCCTATCACTCCAGTTCCCACTCCCCTGCCAAATTAGTTTAAACCCTCTCCAACAGCTCTATCAGAATCAGATTTATTATCATTGGAATGTCTTGTGAAATTTGTTAACTTAGCATCAGCAGTTCAATGCTATACTTAATATAGAAGAAAAACAAATTAAATAATAAGTAAATCAATTGCAGTACACGTATATTGAATAGATCGAAAATCATGCAAAAAACAGAAATACTGTATATTTTAAAAAGTGAGGTAGTGTCTAAGGGTTCAATGTCCGTTTAGGAATCAGATGGCAGAGGGGAAGAAGCTGTTCCTGAATCGTTGACTGTGCCCCTTCAGGCTTCTGTACCTCCTACATCCTACCTGATGGTAACAGTGAGAAAAGGGCATTCCCTGGGTGCTGGCGGTTCTTAATAATGGACGCTGCCTTTCTGAGACACTGCTCCTTGAAGATGTCCTGGGTACTTTGTAGGCCATTACCCAAATGGAGCAGACTAAATTTACAACCCTCTGCAACTTCTTTTGGTCCTGTGCAGTAGTTCTCCCCCCGCCATACCAGAAAGTGAATGCTCTCCATAGTACACCTATAAAAGTTTTCAAGTGTATTTGTTGATATACCAAATCTCTTCAAACTCCTAATGAAGAATAGTCACTGCCTTGCCTTCTTTATAACTGCATTAATATGTTGGGACCAGGTTAGATCCTCAGAGATTTTGACACCCAGGAACTTGAAACTGCTCACTTTCTCCACTTCTGATCCCTCTATGAGGATTAGTATGTGTTCCTTCGCCTTACCCTTCATGAAGTCCATAATCAGGTCTCTCATCTTACTGATGTTGAGTGCCAGGTTGTTGCTACGGCACCACTCCACTAGTTGGCGTCTCTCACTCCTGTATGCCCTCTTGTCTCCACCTGAGGTTCTACCAACAATGGTTGTATCATCAGCAAACTTATAGATGGTATTTGAGCTATGCCTAGCCACACAGTCATGGGTATATAGAGAGTTGAGCAGTGGGCTCCCGAGGTGCACCAGTATTGATTGTCAGTGAGGAGATTGTTATCACCAATCCACACAGATTGTGGTCTTCTGGTTAGGAAGTCAAAGATCCAATTGCACAGGGAGGTATAGAGGCCCAGGTTATGTAATTTCTTAATCAGTATTGTGGGAATGATGGTATTGAATACTGAGCTATAGTCAATGAACAGCAAACCTAGCAAGGATATTGGTTCCCCCTCAGGTTCAGTTGTAACTTGTCCCTTTTGTACAGGTCATATTTTCCCCAGAGGAGACTCCAATGATCCAGAAATCCAAAGCCCTGTCCCTTGCACCAATTTCTCAGCCATGCCAAATCATCCTATTTTTACCCTCACTGGTGCGTAGCAGAGACAACAAACTCCTGCTCCCTAAATTCTCCCTAAATTCTCTCATCAGGCTCTCCTCGCTTTTCCTACATACGTCATTGGTGCCAAGATGTGCTTCTGGCTTCTCACCCTCTCCCTTTAGAATGTCATGGACCTGTTCTGAGACGTTCCTTACCATGGCACCTGGGAGACAACATACCATTCGGTGTTTCTTTTGCCTCCACAGAATCTCATGTCTACTCCTCTAACTATGGAATCCCCTGTCCCTACTGCAGTCCTCCTCTCCCCACTTCCCTTCTGAGCCACAGTGCCAGACTCAGTGCTCGATACCTGGTCACAGCAGCTCCACCACTCCCCAGTAGGTCATACCCCTCAACAGTATCCAATACAGTATATTTATTGTTGAGGGGAGCAGCGACAGGGGTAGTCTATTTCCGCTCTTGACAGTCATCCACTTATCTACCTCCTGCAGTTTAGGGGCGACTACCTCCCATCTATTATTTCCATGCCCCTATGAGTCCAAGGTCATCCAGCTGCAGCTCCAGTTCCTTGACACATTCTGTGAGGAGCTACAGCTCCGTGCTCCTGATGCAGATGTGGTTACCTGGAAGAACTCCCACATTTCACACTAAGAACACATCACTGCATCTGGAGCAATCCTCACTGCTCTAAGTACAAACAAAAAGGATCTAGTGTTTAGTGTACTAACAGTTTTAAGTTGACTCAACCTCGCGTGGCATGGCGGAACAGTTGGTAGTGCTACTGCCTCTCTGCACCATAGATCCAGATTCAGTCCCAAGCCCCTGGTGCAAGCTCTAACTGTTCTCCCTCCAGTTTCCTCCCAAATCCCAAACACGGGCTGCATGGTTAATTGGCCACTCTAACTTACACCTACTATGTAAGTGGGTGGTTGAATAGTCAGGAGTTGACAAGAATGTAGGGAGATCTGAAAAAGGGATAAATGTAGGATTCAGCTAAACTGGGTGGCTGATTACCAGTGTGGACTTGATGGGCCAAAGGGCCTATTTTCAGACTTACCTTTTTATGGCTCTGTAATCCTTTCTCATCACTCATCAAAGGTGCTTTATCATGCAAAATTGTTAAGGTTATGTAACTGTTACGGAAGCAAACATGAGAGAATGAGGGTGGAATTGTAGCTGGAATCCTATCATCTCCACATCAACCTCTCACATTTGATATTAAGATGCGCTTCATACATCCTATGCCATCATTTCAAAGAACGGTGGGTAATTTTCATCAACGCCCAGGCCAACATTTATCCTGCAATCAATTTTACTAAAGCAAATTCTCAGATCACTATCATATCACTGTTTGTAGGATCTTGTCCACAAATTGTCACTCTAATCTGTAACAGTACTCACAGCACAAACACTGATTTATAATTTCCATTTTAAAATACTTTTTCCTTCCCTCTGGTAATTACATGGAGAACTATATGAAGCACTGCTTTGGGTGAGAATGGGGATAGTTTTGATTTGGGGGTCAATTGCTGCAGTTGCCTGTTTACAAGAATATCTGCTCATCAAAAATTCTTCATTGCCTGTAAAATACTTTGAGTCATCCAAAAGGTGCGTTGGTTATGTGAATCTTTCTTCTTTTATTGAACCTTATTTGAATATTACTGCTTGCATAAGAAATTGATTAAGTAATTTCTCAACATTCCAGCAGCAATAAATTCCAACAGAGGAATGTCATCTTAATTTGATTGTCAATTTGAAAACTAAGCATTAGGAACTGGGAAATGAAAGAAATTAGAAGAGAAAGAATTTATACTCAGTATGACACAATGCTCAATATCATGGGGGTTTGATAAATGTGGACCATGTCAGATTATTTAGCAACTAACAATATTAGTCAGTGAGGGATTGAAAGCAAAGAAAGTAATTGGTACAAAGATGAAGTAGTAACTGCTAGAAGCTCAACTTATTATATTTCTGGTTTCCATGTGCAAGTTGTGTATAAAGTGCTCAGCCTCATCCTTTATCCCAGGTTACGGATTTTATGAGTCAGAGAAGTGCAGCACCAAACAGGCCCTTTAGCCCATCTCATCCATGCTAAAACCATTTAAACTGCCTGCACCTGGACCACAGCTCTCCATATCCCCACTAGCCATGTACCTATCCAAACTTTTCTTAAACATTGAAATTGATCTCGGATGCACCACATGCACTGGCAGCTCGTTCCACATCCTCACGACCCTCTGAGTGAAGAAGTTTCCTCTCGAGTTCCCCTTAAACTTTTCACCTTTCACCCTTAGTCCATGACCTCTGGTTGCAGTCTCACCCAACCTCAGTGGAAAAAGCCTGCTTGCATTTACCCTATCTATATCCCTCATAATGTTGTATACCTCTATCAAATTTCCTCTGGATCTTCTACATTCTAAAGAATACAGTCCTATCCTATTCAATCTTTCCTTAAAACTGAGGTCCTCCAGACCAGACAACATCCTTGTTATTTTTTTTTTATGCACTCCTTTAACCTTGTTTACATCTTTCCTATAGGTAAGTGACCATTTTCCTGATATTTTTCAGCTGATGAAAATCCCTCTGCAAGCCATGATAGCCTTCCTAGCTGTCCACTACAGCTCCCAGTCTCGGTGTCATCTGCAAATTTGCTGTTCCAGTTAACCACATCATCCAGATCATTGATGTAGGTGACAAACAAAGGACCCAGCACCGATCCCTGCAGCACACCACTAGTCACAGGCCTCCAGAGAGGCAACCCTCTACTATCACACTTTGTCTTCTCCCACAAAGCCAATGCCTAATCCAATTTGCTACCTAATCTTGAATGCCAAGCGAGTGAACCTTATTGACCAGCTTCGCATGTGGGACCTTGTCAAATGCCTTACTAGAGTCTATGTAGACAACATCCACTGCCTTGCCTCCATCCACTTCAGAATCAGAATCAGGTTTATTATCACTGGCAATGGGTCATGAAATTTGTTAACTTAGTAGCAGCAGTTCAATGCAATACATAATAAAGATAATAAATAAATAACAGTATACATATATTGAATAGATTAAAAATTGTGCAAAAAACAGAAATAATATACATTTTTAAAAAGTTAGGTTGTGTCCAAAGATTCAATGTCCTTTTGGGAATCCAATGGCAGAGGGGAAGAAGCTGTTCCTGAATCACTGAGTGTGCACCTTCAGGTCTCTGTACCTCATACCTGATGGTAACAGTGAGAAAAGGGCATGCCCTGGGTGCTGGAGGTCCTTAATAATGGATGCTGCCTTTCTGAGACACCACTCCTTGAAAATGTCCTGGGTACTTTATAGGATAGTACCCAAAATGGAACCAACTAAATGTACAACTCTCTGCAGCTTCTTCCTGTCCTGTGCAGTAGTGCCATCCCACCTACCCCCTCCCACCCCCCACCATTACCAGAAAGTGTGCAGCCTGTCAGAATGTTCTTCATGGTACATCTATAGAAGTTTTTGAGTGTATTTGTTGGCATACCAAATCTATTCAAATTCCTAATGAGGTATAGTTGCTGTCTTGCCTTCTTTATAACTGCATTGATATGCTGGGACCAGGTTAGGTCCTCAGAGATCTTGACACCCAGGAACTTGAAACTGCTCACTCTCTCCACACCTCATCCCTCTATGAGGATTGGTAGGTGTTCCTTCATCTTACCCTTCCTGAAGACCATAATCAGCTCTTTCGTCTTACTGACGTTGAATGCAAGGTTTTTGTTGCAACACCACTCCACTAGTTGGTAAATCTCACTCCTGTACGCTCTCTTCTCTCCATCTGAGATTGTACCAACCATGGCTGTATCATCAGCAAATGTATAGATGGTATTTGAGCTATGTCTAGCCACACAATCATGGGTAAAGAGAGAGTAGAACAGTGGACTAAGCACACAACCCTGAGGTGTGCCAGTGTTGATCGTCAGCGAGGAGGAGATATTATCACCAATCCACACAGATTGTGCTTTTCCGGTTAGGAAGTCGAGGATCCAATTGCAGAGGGAGGTACAGAGGCCCAGGTTCTATATCTTCTCAATCAGGATTGTGGGAATGGTGGTATTAAATGCTGAGCTATAGTCAATGAACAGCATCCTGACACTTTCTTGGTAACTTCCTTAAAAAACTCTAAGATTGGTTTGACCTGACCAGTATGACATGAAGCCATACTGACCATCCTTAATCATTCTCTGTCTATCCAAACACTCATATATCCAATCCCTTAGAATACCTTCCAATAACTTTCCCACAACTGATGTCAGACTTACCGGCCTATAATTTCCTGGTTAATGTTTAGAGCCTTCTTTAAACAGCGGAACAACATTGGCTATCCACCAGCCCTCTGGTACCTCTCCTGTCGCTAAGGATGTTTTAAATATCTCTGCTGGGGCCCCAGAATATCTGAATTTGTCTCCCATAGGGTCCGAGGGAACACCTTGTCAGGCCCTGGGGATTTGCCCACCCTGATTTGCCTCAGGGTAGCAAACACCTCTTCCTCTGTAATTTATACAGGGTCCATGAAGTTGATGCTACTTTGCCTCACTTCTACAGACTCTGTATCCATATAATATAATATATAATGGCTCCGACTGTCTAAGTAGACAATGGATGCGCCCAGTTTAGGACTCAATTGGGTGTGGAACAGCGTTGGCTGTGGCTGAATAAGCCTTTTCTTGAGCGGCAGTCTTTGGCACAGCTACTGCACAAAGGCTGATGGCTGCGGCTGGGCAGTCACTGCTACATCTTTCCCTTTCTCTCTTCTGTCTGACCACAGTCGAGTTCATTTTTCCTCTGCATTGGTAATGCCTGTACGTACAGCCTGTCGCCAGGTGCAACGATTTGCAGCTGTCTCTTCCCAAGTGTCCACCCTGATATCAGCAGACTTCAGGTCACGTTTACAAACGTCCCTGTAATGCAGCAGTGGGCAGGATCCTGTGGCGAATTCTCCATATAGGATGTCCTGGGGTTTGCGACCATCCTGCATGCAGCGGACGTGGCCAAGCCAGCACAGTCGTCGCTGTGTGAGAAGGACATACATGCTTGGCATGCTGGCCTGGTCCAGGACATCCTTGTTTGGCACGCGGTCTTTCCAGGAAATGCCCAGGATCTGACACAAGCACTGCAGGTGGAAGCTGTTGAGGCGGTGCTCTTGGCGTGCGTAGTTGTCCAACTCTCGCTGCCGCAGAGAAGCGTACTCAGTACGCAGGCTCTGTACACTGCGGTCTTGGTGGCTGTGGTGAGCTTGTTGTTTTTCCACACTTTCTTTGACAGCGGCTCTCCCTATTCACCTGTTGAGCTCTGGATCGAGGGACAGGTTGCTGGAGGCTGTCAATCCTAGGTAGGTGAATTCATCTACCACTTGCAGGGTGTTGGTTGCCAATGCTGATGCTGGGGGCTTCGCTGACTTCCTGGCCCATGATCTCTGTCTTCTTCAGACTAATGGTGAGGCCAAACTCTTGGCAAGCATGTGCCAGGGAACTGACTAGCCTCTGGAGACCAGACTGTGTGTGTGTGACGTCAGGGAGGCATCATCAGTGAAGAGTATCTCACGGATCAGGACCTGACGCACTTTGGCCTTTTCTCTGAGGCGTGCAAGGTTGAAGAGCTTGCCGTCAAACCCAGTAAATACAGGTCCCGAGTAAATACAGAAGCAAGGAATGTATTTAAGATCTCCCCCATCTCTTTTGACTCCTCACATGGTTTACCATTCTGGTCTTCCAAAGGACCAATTTTGTCCCTAGCAATCCTTTGGTTCTTAACATACTGTAGAATCTCTTAGGAGCTCCTTCACCTTGTCTGCTAGAGCAACTTCATACCTTTTTCAGCCTTCCTGATTTCTTTCTTAAGTGTAGTCTTGCATTTCCTGTACTCCCTAAGCACTTCATTTGTTCCTACTTGCCTATTACCGCTATGTACATCCTTTTTTCTCTTAACCAGGGCCTCAACATCTCTTGAAAGCCAAAGAAGTTCCCTACACATACCTTTACCTTTTATTCTGACAGGTGCATACAAGCTTTGTACACTCAGAATTCTGTCTTTGAAAGCCTCCCACTTTTCAACAACAGCTTTGATAGAAAACAGCCTGTTCCAATCCACACTTTCCAGATCATTTCTGATACCATCAAAATTGGCCTTTCTCCAATCTAGAATCTCAACCTGTGAACCAGACCTATCTCTTTGCAACTAATGGCATTGTGGTTACTGGTTGGAAAGTGTTCCTCCATACAGGTTTTTGTCACCTGCCCTGTTTCATTCCCTGATAGCAGATCCAGTTTTGCATGCTCTCGCATTGGGACTTCTACATACTGATGAAGGGAGCTTTCCTGAACACATCTGACAAAGTCTATCCTATCTAGTACTTTTACAGTATGGGATTCCCAATCAATATGTGGAATGTTAAAATCACCTACTATATCAATCTCATGTTCCTTACAACAGTCTGCGATCTCTTTATAAATTTGTTCCTCTAAATCCCTTCGACCATTGGGTGGTCTGTAATATAGCCCATTAACGTGGTTGTACCTTTCTTATTTCTCAGTTCCCTCATAACATCTTACTAGTCGAGTTCTCCAGTCTTCCTGACAGAGCACTGCCGTGACATTTTCCCTGACTAGCAACGCCACCCCCTCCTCCTTTAATCCCTCCCACTGTCATGTCTGAACCAATGAAACCCTGGAATACTGAGCTGTCAGTCCTGCCCCTCCCACAACCAAGTCTCAGAAATGGGTGCAATGTCATAATTCCAGGTGTTGATCCATGGTCTGAGACTTTTCTACAATACTTCTTGTTGAAATATACACAGATCAGTTCACTAGTCACAGCAAGGGCAACCTTTTGATTCCTGACTTTGTCTGAAGTCTTACCAACATCTCTCTCCACAACCTCTCCACTAACTGTTCTCGCACTCTAGTTCCCATCCCTCTGCAACTCTAGTTTAAACCACACCATACAGCATTAACAAATCTTCTCGCCAGGATGTTAGTCCCCCTCAAGTTCAGGTGCAAACCGTTCCTTCTGTACAGGTCCCATCTTCCCTGAAAGAGAGCCCAATGATCCAAAAATCTTATGCTCTTCCTTCTACACCAGCTCCTTAGCCATGTATTAAACTGCATAATCTTCTGGTCTCACTAGCACGTGTCCTGAGATTACAATCCTGGAGGTCCTGCCCTTTAATTTAGCTCCTTTTTCTGTCGCTGTATTGTAGAAACGCATAAAAAAATTAATTTAAAAAAATTAGCTCTGAGCTCCCTGCACTCCCTATGCAGAACTTTGTCAATGATCCTACCCATGTCATTGGTACAAACATGGATCACAATTTCTGGCTGTTCACCCTCCCACTTAAGAATGCTGATGTCCTGGGCCCTGGCACCCAGGGGGCAACATACCATCTGGGAGTCTCATTCTCACCCAAAGAACCTCCTGTCCGTTCCCCTAACTAACGTATCTCCTATCACCACAGTGTACCTCTTCTCCCCCAGCCCTTCCCTTCGGAATCACAGAGCTAGAGCTAAACTCAGTGCCAGAGACCCAACTACTGTAACCTTCCTCTGTTAGGTCAATTCCCCCCCTCCCCCAACAGCATCCAAAGTAACGTACCTGTTGGTGAGGGGGGGGGGGGGAAATGGCCAGAGGGGTGCTCTGCACTACCTACTTCACCCCTTTCCCCTTCCTGAGTGTCACCCAGTCTCTTGTGTCCTGCACTTAGGGTGTATCTAATTCTCTCTGTGTCCTATCTATCACTCACACAGCCTCCCAAATGATCTGGAGTTCATCCAGTTCCAGCTCCAACAGTAGGATGGAGTTCATTCAGTTCCAGCTCCAACAGTAGGATAGATAAAGAGGATGCAGTGGATGTTGTATATTTGGACTTTCAGGAGGCCTTTGACAAGGTGCCACACACATGAGGCTGCTTACCAAGTTAAGAGCCCATGGTATTACAGAAAAGTTACTAACATGATTAGACTATTGATTGATTGGTAGGAAGCAGCAAGTGGGAATAAAAGGATCCTTTTCTGGTTGGCTGCCAGTGACTAGTGGTGCTCCACAGGGTGGTGTTGGGACCACTTCTTTTTATGCTGTAGATAAATGATTTAAATAATGGAATAGATGGATCTGTTGCCAAGTTTTCAAATGATACAAAGATTGGTGGAGGGGCAGGTAGTGTTGAGGAAACAGGTAGGATGCAGAAGGACTTAGACAGATTCAGAGAATTAGCAAGAAAGTGGCAAATGAAATACAATGTTGGAAAATGCATGGTCACACACTTTGGTAATAGAAATAAATGTATGGACTATTTTCTAAATGGGGAGAAGATCCAGGAATCTGAGATGCAGAGGGACTTGGAAGTCCTTGTGCAGAACACCCTGAAGGTTAACTTGCAGGTTGAGTTGGTGGTGGGGAAGGCAAATGCCACATTAGCATTCATTTCAAGAGGTCTAGAATACAAGAGCAAGGATGTGATGCTGAGGCCTTATAAGGCACTGGTGAGGCTTCACCTTGAGTATTGTGACCAGTTTTGGGCCCCTCATCTTAGAAAAGATGTACTGGCATTGGAGATGGTCCAGAGGAGGTTCACAAGGATGATTCCAGAAATGAAAGGGTTATCATACAAGAAACATTTGGTGGGTCTGGGTCAGTACTCACTGGAATTCAGAAGGATGAGGGGTAATCTCATTGAAACCTTTCAAATGTTGAAAGGCCTAGACAGAGTAGATGTGGAAAGGATATTTCCTATAGTGGGAGAGTCTAGGACAAGAAGTCACAGCCTCAGGATAGAGGAGCACCCTTTTAAAACACAGATGCAGAGAAATTTCTTTAGCCAAATGGTGGTGCATTTGTTGCCATATGCAGCAGCAGAGGCAAGATTGTTGGGTGTATTTAAGACAGAGATTGATAGGTTCTTGATTGGACATGGCATCAAAGGTCACAGGGAGAAGGCAGGGGACTGGGGTTGAGGAGAAGATAGAAAAAAGGATCAGCCCTGATTGAATGATGGAGCAGACTCAGTGGGCCAGGTGGCCTAAATTCTGCTCCTATGTCTTATGGTCTTATCATCTAACTCCTTAACATTACAGGTAGATGCACTACTCACAGTTATAGTCATCAGGGACACTGGAGGTCTCCTTGCCTTCCCACATCCTGCAAGAGGAGCATTCCACTATCCTGCCTGGCATCTCTACTGTCCTAGTTGAGCAAATAGAATGAAGAGAAGAAAAAAACACAACCTGGAGCTTTTCTTTTCTTTTCTTTCTCTGTCTGAATCCCCCTCCTTGCTGAAGCCTTCAACAGCTAAAGCATCAAGATCACCACTCCAACTCCATCCACTGCTACAATGGTTGCCCCCTCCCTTCCTTTAATTTGCTCTTGCTGATCAATCTCAAATGCTGATTGGTCACTGGTCAATGCTCTATTAAGCTGGTGTGACCCACTGCTGCCTTTTTCTACTCGGGCAGTGGACCTTAGTGAAATCACCTCCTTTCAAACTTCCAATGTTGGCGCTTGTCGCTGGTCAAAACTCTATTATGCTGCTGAGGCCCGCTGTTCTCTTTTCCTATTGGGCAGTGGACCTGAGTGAAATCCCCTCCTCTCAAACTTCCGATGTCCAGATTGGTCACTGGCCAAAGTTCTTTTATGTAAACAAAAAACTAATCCTGTTAACATTTTGTTGGAAAGTAATAGGTGGAAGCAGTCCTAGTTCAAAGGCCTCCCTGTCTCTTCCATGTGGCCTGCACCCCCTCCCCCAATCACAGGCACAAAAAGGCCCCTTAACCAAGGCTTAAAAGGATATTCCTCCTACCTACGCTATGTGAGATCTAAAACTGCTGGCCTACCTCCCTTGGGTCATGACACAAAATGTATAGGGCACAAAACCACAACAATAACTTCTTGAAGCAAGAATGAGCACATTTTGTAATCTTTCCTGTGGCTTCTGATTTGGTATTGGTAAGATACACAGCATCCACTATGGATATCAAAATTATCTGATGTCCAAATTCTAGGCAAGCCAAAGTAAAAATAATCCCTGAAATGCAACCTGTAAATAGTCTGAGAAGACAAGATGGATGCAAGTTAACGCACACAATAACATTAACATTAATAAATTATCCAGCACATAAATAAACCTCAAGGGAGTGAAATTGGCTACTTCTGCAACAAATTGGAAAACTAGAAAACTAACATAAAAGGGTTAGGCAACAGCAAGGACAACACGAGCAATAAAGTAAATAAGTAATGAAGTAATAATAGATACAACAAATACAATCAATTGTTTACTGTTTCCAATAGCTTAGAATTTCCAATGGCTTTACATAACCAGTGAGTTAACTGTTAAATATGTTCTCTGTTTTAGAGAACAGATTTTAAAAGAAATAAAGAATTGGATCTTCCACCTCACCTGGCTTCACCAATCACCTTCCATCTTGTATTCCTTCCCCTCCTACTACCTTCTTATTCTGGCTTCTTCCCCCTTCCTACCTAGTCCTGCTGATGAGCTTCAGCCCCCAACATCGACTCTTAATTCCTCTCTATAGATGTTGCCTGACATCCTGAGTTCCTCCAGTGTTTTGTGTGTGTTGCTTTAGAAGTGAAGCTGCCTCACTGTATTGACCGGTTTTCTTTGTTCTTGTGGTAAACATTGCTTTTGACTTTTGGAAAAGTGTGTATGGAATTGGAGGAGATAGCAGAGGTTCTTAATGAGTACTTCAGTATTCCCTACAGAAAAGGATCTTGGCGATTATAGGGGTGACTTACAGCAGATTGAAAAGCTTGAGCATGTAGATATTAAGAAGGAGGATGTGCTGGAGCTTTTGGAAAGTATCAAGTTGGATAAGTCACTGGACCGGAAGAGATATACCCCAGGCTACTGTGGGAGGCGAGTTTGCAGATTGCTGAGTCTCTAGCGATGATCTTTCCATCATCAATGGGGACGGGAGAGTTTCCGGAGAATTGGAAGGTTGCTGATGTTGTTCCATTATTCAAGAAAGGGAGTAGAGATAGCCCAGAAAATTATAGACCAGTGAGTCTTAATTCAGTGGTTGGTAAGTTGAAGGAGAAGATCCTGAGAGGCAGGATTTACGAATATTTGGAGAGGCGTAATATGATTAGGAATAGTCAGCATAGCTTTGTCAAAGGTGGGTCATGCCTTATGAGCCTAATTGAACCCTTTGACGATGGGACAAAACACATTGATGAAGGTAGAGCAGTAGATGTAGTGTATATGGATTTCAGCAATGCATTTGACAAGATACCCCATGCAAGGCTTATTGAGAAAGTAAGAAGGCATAGGATCCAAGGGGACATTGCTTTGTGGATCCAGAAATGGCTTGCCCACGGAAGGCAAAGAGTAGTTGTAGACAGGTCATATTCTACATGGAGGTTGGTGACCAGTGGTGTTCCTCAGGGATCTGTTCTGTCCCTACTCTTCATGATTTTTATAAATGACCTGGATGAAGAAGTGGAGGGATGGGTTAGTAAATTTGCTGATGAAGCAAAGGTTGGTGGTGTTGTGCATAGTGTGGAGGGCTGTCAGAGGTTACAGCAGGACATTCATAGGATACAAAACTGGGCTGAGAAGTGGCAAACGGAGTTCAACCCAGAATAGTGTGAGGTGGTTCATTTTGGTCTGTCAAATATGATGGCAGAATATAGTATTAATCGTAAGAGTCTTGGCAGTGTGGAGGATCAGAGGGATCTTGGGATCTGAGTATATAGGACACTCAAAACTGCTGCGTAGGTTAACTCTGTGGTTAAGAAAGCATACGGTACATTGGCCTTCATCAACCGTGGGATTGAGTTTAGGAGCAGAGAGGTAACGTTGCAGCTATATAGGACCCTGGTCAGACCTCACTTGGAGTACTGTGCTTATTTCTGGTCGTTTCACTATAGGAAGGATGGGGAAACCATATAAAGATTGCAGAGGAGATTTACAAGGATGTTGCCTGGATTGGGGGGCATGCCTTATGAGGATAGGTTGAGTGAACTCAGCCTGTTTTCCTTGGAGCGACGGAGGATGGGAGGTGCCCGGATAGACTCCTGGACAGGTACATAGAGCTCAGAAAAATAGATGGCTATGGGTAACCCTAGGTAATTTCTAAGGTAAGGACATGTTCAGCGCAGCTTTCTGGTCCAGAGGGCCTATATTGTGCTGTAGGTTTTCTATGTTTCTATAATGATAATAGGAAGCATATAACACTATGTTTTTTAACATCATAAAACTTTTTGCTTTGAAAGACCAATAACATGAATGCTGGTAATATTATATAGCACATAGTTACAGGGCTATAGTAATATTCCCTTATTGAGAGGTTCTGATTATTTAGTACCAGGGAGTGTGAAACCTGTATCTCACACTCTCTCTCACCCAGCCCCACCTCATTTCTTTATTTCCTTTGAAGCTCTGTGACTTCAATGGAAATACGAATCAGGTATAATGCGCAGCATTAAATCTAGATTGCCTGTAACACACCATCAGCAAAAGTCAACATTACCTTTCATTCTTATCCAAAGCACTGACTCCTCTCACAAATTTGTCACTGCAAGTAAAATGAAAAGAAAATAACTTCAAAGAGGAAATCATCAGCCAGTGTAGGCGCTGTGTTCATGGTTTTGGATTAGAGTGACAGTTCAGTGTCACCAAGAGTCAGGAAAATCCTCATTTCTTTGGAATGATTTCTTGCTTAACGTCAACAGAAAAACAAAGTAAATAAATCAGACGCACAGGAGAAGCAAAAGAGGGAGATAACGTACCCTACCGTGCTACCTAAGTCCCTCAGGTCTCTCAAGTACCCCAGGCACTCTGCGGAGGTTAACACAGAACAACAGAGTGCACATTATTAGAAATTATGGGCTGGGAACACACACAATTTGGTAGATGGTCTTTTGACGGAACTTGTAGTAATTAGGATGCACAGTGGCTCATAAGGAAGATTCCTGACCTGTGTGAACAGCAAAATGAAAAGTGTATCTCTTCAACCAGTCAAAGCACCTAAGTGTCTAAACCAGGAGTTTTCAGCTGGAGTAGTGGGTTCAATGCCAAATCCTAATCAGCATGCAAAATAATGCAGGTTGGAATAGGAGTGTGGGTTAAAATAATTCAACTTTTTTCATATTTCTCACAATTATTAAAATCTGAAGAAATTACAATCAACACATGCAAAAATGTCAGGGAGAATATTTGGCAGTAAGTAAGTCTAATTAAGTCTATTCAAAAATTTATTGCTACCATTCATGTGCAGTTGAACAGACTAACTTTCGAAGGCATGCTAAGTATTCATCAAATGGATAATGTAGCACATTTCAATGCCAAGACATTCAATGAGATCTATGAGAAGGAGCAGAGAAGCTTGGACTATAACATGTCAATAGTTGCATTTAACTGCAGATGAGCACTCCAGACAGTTTCCTGATTCATTCTCATAATCATTCATGTTGATAATCAAAAACACCCGCAGATGTTGGAAATCTAAAATTGCAACAGAAAATGCAGGAAAATCTTAACAAGTCAGGCTGCATGTCTGTGGGAAGAGAAGCAAAGTTTGTGGTTCAGATCCAAGACCCTTTATTAGAACCAATAAGGAGAATAAAGAAGCCTGTTAAACTACAAGGGAGTGAGGAGGAGGGGTGTGCGTGGTGTGTGATAGGGTAAAACATGGATAAAGATGGGGAAGCAAGGTTTTCTGATCACTGAGTGTATGGGAGTAATTAGACAGTGACAACAGTGATCAAAAGTGAGGCGATTTGATATGTCACTGAAGACCCTAGCAAATTTCTGCAGATGGCTCGTTGCACCACCGACTGACATGGAGTCTTCAATGCACAGGATTGGAAAAAAACGGCAAATGTTTGTCGACTCAGCCAGGTCTAACCTCCCGACCATTGAGGAGATCTTCAAAAGGAGGTGCTTGAAGGAGGCGGCTTCCATCATTAAGGACCCTCACCATACAGGACATGCCCTCTTCTCATTACTACCATAAAGAAGGAGGTATAGGAGCCTAAAGACTTACACTCAGCAATTTAGGAATAGCTTCTTCACCTCTGCTTTCAGATTTCTGAATGGTCCATGAATTCATGAACACTAACTCACTATTGTACTTCTTTTTCGCACTATTTATTTTTTATATTTCTTCCTGTAACCTATAGTAATTTTTAATGTGCTGCACTGTACAGTTTCCATAAAACAACAAACTTTATGACATATGTTAATGATAAGAAACTGATTCTGTAGAGATTAATATGAGAGTTGTAATGTTCAGGCTGGGCGTGTCCTCCACTCCCAGAGAGAAAAAGGTAGAAAAGGTAAAGAAAACAAAATGAGCCAATAACACAGATAGGCGACTGATGCAGACAGACAAATCAAGTTACATGAGTACTGATAACCTTGTTGTAACTTTTACCACAAAATCTGGGCTGAGGTCAAAAACAAATATAATCCTGTTAAGGTTTTAATGAAAAGTGCAGTGAAGGAGAAATTGGCTGAGAAGGAAAGAGGATAGCAATTGAGAGAACTGTTTCTTAGGTAATTCTCAATCCACGGTCCCATGCATGACACAAGTAATCAGTTCCTGAAACACAACTGAGAAGTCAGAGCAATGGGATGGATCATCCTAAATTTGGTTGATGCCTGAAATCGCTGTCTCCTGCACCTGCTCACCTTCATTAACCCTGTCCCATAAGAACACAAGAAAATACAAAATAGAAGCAGGAGTCAGCCATTATGCCTGTGTGCTTGCTCCATTAATCATTAAGATCACAGTTGATCTTTTACCTTTCCACCAATTCCCTGCACTAACTCTATACTCCTTGATTTCACTCCTCCTCCTTCCCCCCCCACACCCCACAATATCTATTTCTAACCTGATTATACTCAGTCCCTCCACAGGCCTCTTGAATAATGGAGTTACAACCTTTGGAGATTCCTAGTTTTCCAGCTCAACCCTTGTTGGCCACTTATTTTGAGACTGTGACCCATGGTCCAAGAGAAATGTCATCTCCAACAAGCCCCCAAAAAACTGCAATCTAAGCACAAGTGAGTGCACGGCTAAAATACTTAAATTTATCACCACACATTAAACCGATCTATACCTCTGTATGGAGGGTCACTTGTTGAAGAGGATAGGGCCTCATACTTTGAACGGCCTTTAGGTGTATATAGGAATCTAACTAATCAAAATTAGTAAAAAAAATTATAAAAACTAAAGCATCATAATATCGCAGCAACATTTAAAATATTAAAAGAAAATAAAGTAAGCTGCTTCACAATATTTCACCGGGGCTGATGACGCCAATCAAATGAATAGAATCACTTGTCCTCCATCGGGGTTGGATGCAAAATTCAATTGCCTTGCTCTCCAGCATGTCAGCATGATCCACATCCAATTCAGCCACCCCTCTCCACAGCCCCTCAGTATCCTTCACCCCCATGCACTACTGCTTTACTTTTCCCCTCCACACCTCATTCCTACACTGACACAGTCACCGGCCTGCTGAGTTTTCATAAGCCCTGCTGCTACCCAGAAGAATTTCTCTTGTCAAGAGTGACTTTGCCTCTTTATCATTTCCTGTTGGAGCCAGCTTATGTACAGATACTCTGGCACCTAGATTCACCTTATATACAGTATATACAATCAATCTATGTATATAAGCTGATTTTATGTATATACCACCACTCAGTTACTTGTACATTATGTTTTATAGGATTGCTTTTATGTTTATATTTATTGTGTTTTTTTTATGCTGCATCAGATCCAGAGAAAAATCATTTCATTTTCCTTTACACACGTGCACTGAAAAAATGAGAATTAAACAATAAACAATCTAAACAACTATCTCTATCACTAAGCTCAGTGTTGGGTCCAGCAGAAGACACGGATGCACCAGGATCATTCTGAGTTTGTGTGTAAGACTGAGACTTGCTGAAACCCAGAATAGAGACTTCCACCAATTGATAGAGTTATGGAGTTGTATACTTAGGGCAAGGGCCACTTCAGCCTACAACATCCATGCCAACCATATTGCCCATCGATATATCCCCATTTAACTGCACTAGAACTTTACCCTCTTACGGCTTGCTTATTTGTCTAAATGCCTCTCAGCGTAATTGTATCTTGACACCACCAACTCCACTGACACCACATTCCTGATGTCAACCACTCTCTGTGTTAAAAAAAACTTACCCCTCGGATATCCTTTAAAAACTCCTTCCACTCATCTTAATCCACAATAAAACCTGTTTGGATGAGTGTGTGCCTATGAGAACTCAATGTACATACCCAAATCAAAAACTGTGGGAAGTTCGTAGTCTGTTGAAGGCTAGATCTGAGGCATTCAAGTCTGGCGACCCAGTTTCATACAAGAAAGCCGTGTATGACATGCGGAGGGCTATTTCACGAGCTAAGGAGGTTGGAGGCAATGTCGGATGTACGTCTATCCTGGCAAGGCTTGCAGGCCATTAATTCCTTCAAAGTGAAACCCAACGTTATGAACGTCAGTGATGCTTCACTCCCAGATGAGCTCAACATCTTCCATGCACACTTTGCAAGGAGAATAAAACTACAGCTATGAGGATCCCTGCAGCACCCAGTGTCCCTTTGATCTCTGTCTCGGAGGCCGACGTCAGGCTAGCCTTCTAGAGGGTGAAGCCTCGCAAGGTGAAAGGCCCTGATGGAGTACCTAGGAAATATATGAAATCTTGCGCCAACCAATTAATGGGGCATTCAATGACAGTTTTAATCTCTCATTGCTACATTCCGAAGTTCCCACCTGCTTCAATAGGGCAGCAGTTATACCAAAGCCCAGGAAGAGCAGCATGAGCTGCCACAATGACTATCATCCAGTAGCACTCACATCTACGGTGAAGAAGTCCTTGGAGAGGTTGGTTATGGCTAGTGAGTGGTGTCACAACTTTGCGCTCAACGTTAGTAAGATCAAAGAACTGATCTTCAGAAAGGGTAAGTTGAGGGAACATTCACCAGTCCTCATAGCTTGGCATTTACTACCATCAGCCCCTGAAAACTAGTCAGTAAACTCCAAGACCTGGTCCTCAATGTCCCGTTTTGCAATTGGATCCTGGATTTCCTCACTTGTAGACTCCGGTCAGTTTGGATTGGCAAAAACATCTTCTCCAGAATCTCAATCAACACAGGAGCAGCACAGGGATGTATGTTTAGCCCCCTGCTCCACTTGCTTTGCACCTACGACTGTGTGGCTAAGTACAGCTCCAACACCATATACAAGTTTGCTGATGACACCACTGTTGTGGGCTGTATCAAAGGGGGTGATGAATTGGCATACAGGAGGGAGACTGAAAACTTGGCTGAGAGGTGTAATAACAACAACCTCTCACTCGATGTCAGTAAGATCAAGGAACTGATTGTAGACTGTAGGAGAATAAAACCAGAGGTCCTTGAGCCAGTAATCTTCGGAAGATCAGAAGTGGAGAGGGTCAGGAACTTTAAATTCTTGTGTGTCACTATCTCAGAGGTCTGCCCTGGACTCATCATATAAATGTAATTGCAAAGAAAGCACAACAGTGCCTCTACTTCCTCAGGAGTCTATGGAGATTCAGCATGTCATCAAAAATGTTGGTATACGTCTATAGACATGTGGTGGAAAGTGTGCTGCCAATTGGCAAATTTATATAGACGTGAGGCAGAGAGTGTGCTGGCTGGCTGCATTACAGCACGGTATGGGAACACCAATGCCTTTGAGTGAAAAACCCTTCAAAATTTAGTGAATTCAGCCCAGTAGTTCACAGGTAAAACCCTCCCAAACACTGAGCACATCTACATGAAATATTGCTGTAGGAAAGCAGCATCCATCATCAAAAATACTCAACACCCAGGCCATGTTCCTTTCTCACTGCCGCCAACAGTTAGAAGGCAAAAGTACCTCAGAACTCGCACCACCAGGTTCAAGAACAGTTACTACTCCTCAACCATCAGGCTCTTGAACAAAAAGGAATAACCACACTCATTCTATTTCTGGTGTTCCCACAATCGATGGTCTCTTTATCTTGTTATTTCATGCTCATTATTTATTGCTATTTATTTATATTTGCATTTGCACAGTTTGTTGTACATTGATCCAGTTTACAGTTAGTGTTCCATAGATTTGCTAATTATGCCCGCAGAAGAAGAATCTTAGGGTCGTATGTGGTGTGACATGTATGTGGCATGACATGTATGTACGCTGATCATTAATTTTACTTTGAACTTTGTACTTTGAACTTTGAGCTCATAGAGGGCTTAGAAGTGGGAGAGAGTGAGCATTTTCAAGTTCCTAGGTGTCAATATCTCTGAGGACCTAACCTGGACCCAACATATCAATGCAGCTATAAAGGAGGCAAGACAGTGACTATATTTCATTTGGAGTTTGAGGAAATTTGGTATTTTTCCTAAAACACTCACAAACATCTACAGAGCATTCTAACTGGCTGCATCACCATCTGGTATGAGGGGGCGGGGCGGTGCAGGTGCAACAGCACAGGATCAAAGTCAGCTACAAGGAGTTGTAAAATCAGTTAGGTCCATCATTGGCACTGGCCTCCATTGTATACAGAACATCTTCAAGGAGTTGTGCCTCAAAAAGGTGGTGTCCATCATTAAGGATCCCCATCACACAGGACATGCTTTGTTTTCATTGCTACCAACAGGGAGGAGGTACAAAACCCTGAAGGCACAAAGTCAATGATTCAGGAACAGCTTCTTCCCCTCTTCCAGTTGATTTCTGAATGGACATTGAACCCATGAACACCACCACACTACTTTTTCACTTCTATCTCCTTGCACTACTTGCATCGCTCCTTAAAGAGGTCCGGGTACCTGTGATGGAGCTGTCTAATTTTACAACTTTCTGTAGCTTACTTTCTCCATGGTACATCTGTAGAAATTTGCGAGTGTTTTTTAGTGACATTTGAAATCTCCTCAACTCCTAATGAAATATAACTGCTGTCTTTCCTTCTTTATAGCTGCATCAACATGTGGGAAATCCGGATGCACACTTCAATTGTCAAGGAATTTTAGGTTATGGACGTAGTGCTGGTACGTGGGGTTAGTATCAATGGGTATAGTGATAATAATGGTGGAGAGAGTGCAGAGGGGATTAACCAGGACGTTACCAAGGATAAAATTACTCAGTTATGAGGAGAAACTGGAAAGCCAAAACCTATTTATCCTGGAGCAGAAGAGCTTAAGAGGGAACATGACAGAGAGATGGAAAATCAGGAATAAGATAGCGACAACTGCAAGAAACGTTTCCCCACAATGAGAGGCAGATGAAAATAGAGGACATACAGTAGATTTATGGTAATAGGTAACAAATTTAGGGGAGATCTGAGGGCATCCTCTTTCACTCTGAGAGAGTAGTGGTAGTAGACTCGCTGGCTAGACGAGCAGTTGAATTGCTTAGCCAAAGAGGCTATGTGTCCAGTGCTGGAAGACAGGATTAATACGGGTGATGCCCACTGGTCAGTACGAATGTGGTGGACCCAATGGTCTGTTTCTGTGCCCTGTGATTTTATGACTCTACAACATCAGAACTAAATCTAAATCAGCCTGTCATAATGAATTCCGGATGTTGCAGGTTGCATTCTCAAAGGGTGCCATACACTTTAAACATCACTCTTCCCGGAGTTAACCCTCATGATAAGTAATTTAAAATTATCACAGTGCAGAAATGTGATTATATTTTATGTTTGCTCTTAGAATACCAAGTTCACATCCAGTGAGGGTTCATAAAAGTGCAACTTCAGTAAAAATCAGTTGTCCACTTCCTTCTGCCTGACCTACTGAGTTCCATCAGCATCTTGTCTTTTGTTCAGAAGTATGAGTCTTTTTCTGAATTTATTTATCAGTCATTGTCAAAACTTTCATGACTATTGACAAGTCTTCAACATTATCACAGCTTTTACAATATAGGAACATTCTACCTATTAATCTTCTTTCACAGTTTAATTAATATGTTACAGAACTAAAAATGGGAACAGTGTGGTAAGAAAATGCTGAAGAAATTTCTATGTTTGTTATTCCAGATGGACATAAACCTGCTTAAGTTGGCAAATAACACAGATGTATATATACTTAGGAATTTAAATCAGAATCAGGTTTAATATCATTGGCATATGTCATGAAATTTTTTGTTTTGCAACGGTAGTACATTGCAATACATAATAATTTTTTTAAAAACTATAAATTACAATTAGAACTAGATATTAAAAGATAGTAGTACAAAAAGAAAGGAAAAATAGTGAGGTAGCGTTCATGGGTTCATTGTCTCTTCATAAATCTGATGGTGGAGGGGGAGGAGCTTCCCCTGAAACACAGTGTGTGTGTTTTCAGGCTCCCGTACCACTCCTTGATGGTAGCAATGAGAAGAGGGCATGACCTGGGTGATGAGGGCCCTGAATGATGGATGCTGCCTTTATGAGTAATTGCCTTTTGAAGATGTCCTCGGTGCTGGGGGGTGGGGGGGACGGTGCTAGTGCCCATGATGAAGCTGGCTGAGTTTACAACTTTCTGCAGCTTTTTTCCATCCTGTGCAATGGCTCCTCCGTACCAGATGGTGATGCATGAATTAGAAAGCTCTCCATAGTACACTTGTAGAAATCTGCAAGTGTCGTGTCTTCGGTGAATATACCAAGTTCCCTCACACTCCTAATGAAATACTGTATAGCTGCTGTGATGCCTTCTTCATAATTGTATCAATATGTTGCATCCAGGATAGATCTTCAGAAATGTTTTCATCCAGGATTCAATTGCAAAATGATTTTTTTTTATCCTCCACCATGAGATTAGTTAAATTTATTGAATGTCTTTTGTAGACCATTGCAAAATTCATTCGGGCTTGGAGCAAGTCACCCTCAGGCAACTCCAGCAATTATCATATCTATTTTGTTTGAATGTTGTCATTTCCCTTGTAACACCCCAACCTCAGACTGATACACTTCTTTAGATTCTGCCAGCCCTGATCTTTCAGTTACTTACCCATCTCAATACAATCTGTCTGTCTCATTCTACTATAAGCCTACAGACTCTCACAGCTACCTGGACTATTCCTCTTCCCACCCTGTCTCTTGCAAAAATGCCATCCCCTTCTCGCAATTCCTCTGTCTCTGCCGCATCTGCTCTTAGGATGAGACTTTCATTCCAGGACGAAGGAGGTGTCCTCCTTTTTTAAAGAAAGGGGCTTCCCTTCCTCCACCATCAACTCTGCTCTCAAACACATCTCTCCCATTTCACGCACATCTGCTCTCACCCCATCCTCCTGCCACTCCACTAGGTATAGGTTCCCATTGTCCTCACCTACCACCCCACCAGACTTCGGGTCCAACATATAGTTCTCCGTAATTTTCGCCACCTCCAACAGGATCCCACCACTAAGCACATCCTTCCCTCCCCACTCTGCTTTCTGCAGGGATTGCTCCCTACGCAACTCCCTTGTCCATTCGTCCCTCCCATCTCTTCCCACCGATATTCCTCCCCACCGATATCCCTCCCAGCACTTATCCTTGTAAGCGGAACAAGTGCTACTCATGCCCTTACATTTCCTCCCTCACCACCATTCAGGGCCCCAGACAGTCCTTCCAGGTGAGGCGACACTTCACCTGTGAGTCAGCTGGTGTGATACACTGCATCTGGTGCTCCCGATGCGGCCTTCTATATATTGGTGAGACCCGACGCAGGCTGGGAGACCATTTCGCTGAACACCTACGCTCTGTCCGCCAGAGAAAACAGGATCTCCCAGAGGCCACACATTTTAATTCCACGTCCCATTCCCATTCTGATATGTCTATCCATGGCCTCCTGTACTGTCAAGATGAAGCCACACTCACGTTGGAGGAACAACACCTTATATTCCGTCTGGGTGGCCTCCAACCTGATGGCATGAACATTGACTTCTCTAACTTCCGTTAATGTCCCTCCTCCCCTTCGTACCCCATCCGTTATTTATTTATTTATTTATTTTCTTTTTCTTTCTCTCTCTCTCTCTCCTTTTCCTCCCTCTGTCCCTCTCACTATACTCCTTGCCCATCCTTTGGGCTTTCACCCTCCCCCCTTCTTTCTCCCTAGGCCTCCCGTCCCATGATCCTCTCATATTCCTTTTGCCAATCAACTTTCCAGCTCTTAGTTCCATCCCTCCCCCTCCTGTCTTCTCCTATCATTTCTGATCTCCCCCTCTCTCTCCCACTTTCAAATCTCTTACTATTTCTTCTTTCAGTTAGTCCTGACGAAGGGTCTCGGCCCGAAACGTCGATTATACCTCTTCCTAGAGATGCTGCCTGGCCTGCTGCGTTCACCAGCATTTTTTAAGCGTGTTGCTTGAAATTCCAGCATCCGCAGATTTCCTCGTGTTTGCATCTCATTCTTCAATATTCCTTGTCCCTGATCTGATCTTTAGACTACAGCGAGTGGCTGTTTCACTCTGCCCCAATCTCCCAGACACAGCCCCAGGCAGTACAGGGAATTGCCACAGTTCTGCACCCTACTACAGCCATCTGGGTACACACAAATTTCTCATATCTCCTAACTACTACATATTTCACAGGGAAGTTATCAGACACTGAAACTCAGAGAAATACTAGATCAAATAGGTCAATATTAAGTGAAAGGTTAAAGGAGGAGGGAGAAGTGGAGAGACAGATAAGATCTGGCAGGAAACGCTAGGGCCTAGGGCCTTGATAATTCAAAGTCACTGCCAATGAAGGTGAAGAACATTCATAAGCCAAAGAAGGAGAATACGTTTTTAAAACAAACATCAGTTAACATCATTAATAGCCATGCCTGGTCTAAAATGTTCACCCATTTTTAATTAGTTAGCTCTGCTTAATATAATTTTCTGACTCCCTAAGTATTGCAAACAAAATTACACTTCAATATTCCTTCAATAACAATATGGTTTCTTTTGTAGGGATAACTATGTGGAACTTAATGCCTCTGTTGAAGTTATTCTCCAGCACATTTTTAATTAATCTCCAGTAATTTTGTTCTAGGCACCACATTAGTTCCGCTCTCTTGATTTTATGCTTCCATTGAAGTTTTCCTTCTGTTTATCCTTATTCGCTCCGTCCATGTGCCTGGATTAAGAAAGTGGAATCTGCCCGTCTTTTCAAGTGCTGCTATATGGAAATAAGCATCAAACCATAAAAAGTCAGCTGAATTTTCAACCTTCATGGATTGTTACAGATTCAAATGACCTGAAAATTTCATTAGGAATACCCTCCACTTGTTACACTATTCTGTCAATTCATGCTTGATCTATGCCAGTAGGCTATCATCATTTCCCTTCTATCTCTGCAACCATTTTACAAAACACCCAGTGAGTTTATGTTCATTGTAATGAGTGTCACCTTGATATCTGGGATAAACTCAAAAGTTATGATTTCAAACATCTTCCTTCTCTCTAAAATCTGACTTTTGCCATTCCCTCCAATCATATCTGGAGGAGGTGTAAGCAGGAAGAGGATTATAAATCATGGAAAATTTATAGCACAAAGTGAGGCCATTCTGTGCTTCGTGACTTTGGTATTTGTATAAGAGCTCTGCAGCCCCATTGTATCTTCCAACACTTGAAGCACAGCACTGCAAGGCACAAAACTTCAAGGACATATACACCTACCCTTTAAATGTGATAGGGGCTGAGTTTCAGATCTCTAAAATCCTCTGGAATAGGCAGAAAAACTGTGCTCATCCCAACTCTAACCTTCTATCAATTACTTAAAATCCATTGCTCTTGATTTTGGACCTTCCTCTTTACTCCATCTAGGATCCTTAAAATTGAATGCCCTTATGTTAATTCCCCTGAGCCTCTGTTCCAAAGGAATTCCCAGTCTTTCTAATCTTTCACCATAGCTTCAATTTTCCAATCCTGGCAACATCTTCATATATCTGCTCTGTTGAAGTAACATTGTTTCTGCAGTGTGGTGACCACACACAACCGAAGACGTGATCTAACTAACATTAATGTAGATCTATCAATGTCACCCTGTTCCCTTATATTATAAATAAGGTATGAAATTACCAGAAAATGAAGGATAAAAATAACATTACTGATGGTAATATGTAATGCAAATCCAGAATAGGTGATTATTCAGTATACCTTGTCCCTGATCTGATCTTTAGACTACAGCAAGTGGCTGTTTCACTCTGCCCCAATCTCCCAGACACAGCCCCAGGCAGCACAGAATTGTTGGATTAATTGTTATTTCTGGATGAGTGTTCCTGGTCAGCCTTCCCTCTCCATTTCTACTTCCAATCTTTGTCTTCACTCCTCCCAAACAATCAGTATCTACCTCATAACACCATGTCTCAGTGACTCACCCAACCCTGATATTACCAAGTTTTCAAAGTGCTTCAGCGTGATTACACCTCACAGGGTACTGAAGGAGAGTATTGCAAATAAATGTCACCATTTTTTTACCATAAATTCTGAAAGGGGATGTCCAGACAGAAAGCCAGTCGGCTTAAAGGAATATCTGAACTCATGTTCTTAAAATAGAAAGATACCTCATGACACTTCAAAGGGGAAGTATTGAACAACATTTGAATGAATTGAATTGACTTCATTTCTTACATCCTTCACATACATGAAGAGTAAAAATCTTTAAATTACGTCTCTGTCTAAATGTGCAATGTGCAATCATTGTAATTTATAATAATTTATAATAAATAGAGCAGTCAATGTAACACTCAAATCGGCATAAGTTAATCAGTCTGATCACCTGGTAGAAGACGCTGTCCTGGAGCCTGTTGGTCCTGGCTTTTATGCTGCAGTACCGTTGCCCAGATGGTAGCAGCTGGAGTAGATTGTCTTTGGGGTGACTCGGGTCCCCAATGATCCTTCGGGCCTTTTTCACACACCTGTCTTTGTAATTGTCCTGAATCATGGGAAGTTCACAATTACAGATGCTCTGGGCTGTCCTGCAATTAAGGGAGGTACAGTTCCCACACCAGGCAGTGATTCAGCCAGTCAGGATGCTCTCAATTGTGCCCCTGTAGAAAGTTCTTAGGATTTGGGGGCCCATACCAAACTTCCTCAACCGTCTGAGGTGAAAGAGGTGCTGTTGTGCCTTTTTCACCACACAGCTGGTGTGTACAGACCACGTGAGGTCTTCGGTGATGCAGATGCCGAGAAATTTGAAGCTGTTTACCCTCTCAATCCTAGATCCATTGATGTCAAATGGTTTCCGATCCAGAAACCCTGGATCAATACTTGTGCGACAATTTGACACCTAAGCAAATAAAGAATAGGATTGGTCAAAGAAACTGGCATAGAGACCATCTTAAAGCAGGAAAGATAGGGAGGTACAAAGGTTTAGGGTGAGAATCCTGTGCACACTACCTCACTTTTTAATATATATTATTTCTGTTTTTGCATGATTTTGATGTATTCAATATGCATATACTGTAATTGATTGATTGATTTTCTTCTATATTATGTATTGCATTGAACTGCTGCTGCTAAGTTAACAAATTTCACGACATATGCTGGTGATAATAAACCTGATTCTGAGCTTAGGGCACAAAGAGTGATTGAAACCACTAAAGTACAAATTGCCAAAATACATTGAGTGAAGGGGCTGCAATGGGATGTGGCCTGGAGCAGGATTCCCTCTAGGGCCAGGGAAGAGAATGAACATGGAGGAGGGATTCAGAAATGAAACTGAGGAGTTAGATGGAGTTTGGAGGAAGAACCAATGCAGGTTACTCGGCGCATGAGTGACAGGTAAAGTGAACAGGAAGCAGAGTATTCAATGAACACACTTTTATGGAGGATGAAAGACGGGAGACAGGACAGGAGACCAATGTAATTGGTAGACCTACATTATCTCCTAATAGATAATCACTCCTGTTAAAATTGCTACCTTTGTTTTCAATCCCCTCGGTAGCATTGCCCCTCCCTGAATCTTTGACCAAGCTTCGTTGTTGTTTTCCTTCTGCGATGGGTGTTCACTTCTACTTGTCAAGGTCACCATTTTGAATAACTTCTATATATTCATCCTGATGTACTGGTACCTCAACGTACATATTTGAGAAAATAAAGGATTACTTTCAGTATTGCACACATTGACTCCACCACTTACTCCTAAAAGCTCTTTTTGCAAGGTAACTGTACTTTCTGTTAAGCTGAAGTTCCATTTGACTGCTTCCAGTAACCTGAAGCCAGTAACAATCATTTGAAGGCAATAATGATAGTGCAGCATCTAAACAAGCAGCACATAGACATTCTGGCTCCTCCAGTATGGAGGGTTTGCTGATCAAAGGAGCGGGACTGAAGGAGGGAAAATTAGTGAAGAAAAGAAAAGCACCAGAGTAATAGAAAGAAAATAAATGGACCCACTCTTTACAAGTGACTAACTGTTGAAATGTAGGACTCGTAGACATGGAAAACATCTTCCTCCCTTCAGCACTACTCACCAAGAAGCAGACCTGAAAGGAAGATAACAAGGCCAATGATTTTTTATATCAAAAATACCTACTGAATCAAGCAAGATGTAAGGAAATTAAGAATTTATCTACTAAGATTTTAATTTCAGCAGCAGCTAAAGATCAGCAAAAATAGTCTTGAATTATTTCACATTGCAAGAAGTGAGTCAGCTTCTTGTTCTATCAGACTGGCAGAGGTAGTGATGGTAGCAGATATCTAGCAGCTTAAGATAAGCACATGAACATGCAGGGAATAGATGGATAGGGGTCACGTGCAGGCAGAAGGGATTGTATACGGTACAGTCAATGCAGGCAAAAAGATCTGTTCCTGTGCTGTACTGTTCTCTCTCCTATGTCATCTAGCTTCCACACTTCCTGTATGCAAAGAGCTCAATTTTGTCTAAGGCATACATTCCCATTAACATTGCTGTTAAAAATGTACACAGGGTTTACAGAATATATTTTTGATGATACACTCCTTCGAAAATGGATAGGTGAAACCTGGTCTCTTTATGTTCTTCTAGAAACTTAGCAGATTACCTGGAATTTATGGTGTAACTATTTGTGTGAGCTTGCTAAATAAAACTGGCCTTAAGTACACTTCAACAATGGCTACACGTCAGAACGTTCTTCAGTGGCTGTATATTGCTTGGAACATTTTGAGGTAGTTTTAAATTTTTTTTTAATTTAGTGAGGCAGCACAGAGCAACCCTTTCGACTCTTTGAGCAGCGTCACCCCAGCAACATCGAACAACCTCAGTTTAACCCTAACCTAGTCATGGGACAATTTACAATGACCAGTTAACCTACCCAGTACACTTTGAACTGTGGGAGGAATCCGGAAAACCCGGGGAAAACCCACGCACTCCACATGGCGGATGTACGGACTCCTTATGGAGGACGCCAGGACTGAACCCCGAACTCCAACGCCCCGAGCTGTAATAGCATCCCACTAACCCTATGCAACCATGGCTCCCCAATGAAAGCTGCTTCATCAATGCAAGTGTTTCATTCCATCAGCTATTTGTTTGACCTTGCCAGAGAACTGCCCATTGTAACACCAACATCTTCTTCATAGGCTTTCAAGGGTAAATGACTTACACTCTGGTTTTGTAGGTTCTGAGGTATCTCATGAGTTAAGTGTGGGAGCTATGGTCTTTTCTGCAGCTGGATCAAGATGCACTTGATGAGGCGGGCATGTGCATAATTTCTAAAATGGTCTTCATCTTCCTCACTTTCACAAGGCTCTTCTGTGCTCTGATGCATGGCTTCAAGATTCTCAATACTGTCTCCACACACTTTCTGAGGTCAGGGGTCAGATATTACCAGGAGTCAGATATATACTGTATCTTCACAGAGGCTTTGAGAGTGTCCTTGAATCTTTCACTCCTGTCCACCAAGCAATTTCTTTACAAGACAGAGCCTAAAATTGAGAACCTATTTCAAGAGTCTTATGTCAGGAATGAAAGCAATGTGGCCAGTCTAATTTAGCTGACAGAGTCTAACTATGTCCTCAATACTGCAGACCATTCCCAGCACGACCCAGGAACAAGGATGAACCCAACAGGGTCAGAAAAGCTGACAACTTAAAGGAATATTTCAAAGTCCTCACAACTGCAACTCTGTCCTTGACATAAACATCCTCAATTCCATCTCACGGCAATATAGTTACCACCACTATCGCTGATTGACAAGGAGCTGAGAAGGCCATATATCAATTAAAGTAAATAATAACAAGGCCTCAGGAGTAAATGGCATTCCTGTTGAAATTCAAAGACACAGCAGTGCAGAGCTTCACTTACAAATCCACCGACTCGTTGTCTACAAATAGAGGAGGGTATTCCAGTGAACCTAGAAGGTGCCCCAATTATGACCATGCAAGAAAGGAGAAAAGATTGACTATGATAATTACAATAGAGGCTCCTTACTGTCCACCACAGGGAAAATCCTCATCAGAATATCCTCAGCCACCTCTTCCCAGTGGTCAAAGAGCTATTCCACAGAACGCTGAGGATTCCATGTATCCCTACAAAGGTATTAAGGACATGACATGACCTTCTTTGTGTGACATCTCCAAGTTTAGGAAGCTTTTTCTGGCCATACTTAAAGCTATAACTCAAATGTGACTGGACTACAAATGGTTATGAGTGCTTTGCTGGAGTTATTTTAAAAATAGGTAACAGGCAAAACAGATAATTGAGTAAAGTCATGAAATGGGTGGTTGATGGTCACTGGGCTGAAAGATGTTTCAATACTGTATTGAAATACAGTATCAACACTGTGTTGAATACTATGATTCTATGAATACAAAAGAATTGGATTGGGCAATTTGATTAAAAATGCCCATTTTCATCAAACTTCAATAGGTTTCCACACCATTAAATGCAACAAGGAATATTTTTAATGCACAGTTCTTTATTTTAAAAGATCATGGGGATTTTATGACTCGATTATGCTATGTCAGCTACATTTTATGATACACAAATGAATTTTCAGCAGACACTTAAAAGTTAAGAAAAGACAATTTTTGAAACGTGGAGCATTGTTGGCTTTTTGCTGGTCACACGCAAAACTAAAGTTTACCCCAACATTTACCTGCACCCGGTTAAGTTTTGATTCACGTACAAGCACCAGTTAACTCTGCAAAATGGGAAATGCAGAACAGATATTGGCTTTACCTTGGCAGTACTGGGATTAATTATGTTTTCCACCCACCAGTGAAAAGATGTTGCTACCCACACACTTCGGTGAATCATCAGTACCAAAGCCCACACTGAACATTGTAACCTTTTCATTTGGAAGGAATCAAACTTGATAACATTTAAAGCTATGCCAGAAAACAGGAGCCGGCCTCTACAGATTACAATTTAAGTGAAGCTAAGAGTGTCAAATTTACTTACAGTCAGAAAATTGCCCATTCACCTAATACTCCATTCTTTCCCCCATGGTTTTCCTTAATGGAAGAAAATTCTATCACATCGGCTCTTAAGGGATTAAACTTGTAAACCCACCACTCCCCCACACACATTATTTCACGCAGGAAAAAAATGAACATCAAGATATTGAAGCAATTTCTTTTTACGTAAAACCAGTTGTTTCAGTGAAGACAGCTAATCCTCTGTCAGTATTCACAATGGGCTTCATCATTTCCTTGAGATCTTTTATATTTGTGCATGAGCTGCTCTAAAGTATTTAGTGTAATGTAATCATCTGTTTATTTTAAAGCTAAGTTTGAAGGAAGATCAAATCTAACTAAGGCAGTGCAAAAACAATCAATATATTTCAGCTGTTCTTTAAAGATCAGTCCATCTGAGAGTAACCATAACAACAGACCTACATTTTTCACATAACCTTATTACTAGTTACAGCCACCGTTCTCTCCTTTTCTATCAGTCTTTGAATACCAACTGAGAGAGCTCATCGCCAGATAGATTAAATGCATTGGCTGAATTATCCAGGTGTTTGTAAATTCACAGACTGCTTTCCAATTGGGAATTAAATTTGGGTCAAATTGTGAACTTGTGAACTTCTATTCTGTAACGTTGGCTAATTTTGACACAGGAGTAAAAAAAAATTATCCAAAAATGTTGTAATATCAGAATATCATTAATAATCAGGATAGGGGGTAAAAAATTCAGTAAGTTCAGGAGAAGAAACAGTCAGGGAGATAATCATCTCAGTTGGGAGAAGGGGGAGCACTAAGTCAACAGGTGAATGAAGCCAGACAGTGAGAGAACAAATTTCAATTACTGGGAAATGAATCGCAGTCAGCGAGGTAATGAAACCCAATCAGTGAAGAAATAATTCTCAAACAGTGGATGACTAAATGCTGGTCAGTGAATTCTGGATAGCAGGTGAATGAATCTAAGACAGAGAGGCAGTGAATTCCAGCAAGGAAAGACATTAGGAGCAGGAAATTTTCTATTAAGATGTGAACAGGTTCCCAGCAGAGAGCTTTAAACTAGCGAAAAGCAGGAGGAGATCTGCATGAGACACAGCAGCTCAAATATGAACCGAAGGGTAAGAGAATTACATCTGAAATATCAGGATGGGAATTCAACATTGGAAGACATAACACAATTACGAAAGAAGGGATGAAAAGGATAGAGGTGGAGTCATGTATTCACTAGATATAAGGACATTTAAGAAAAGGATTACAACTATAAAGGTAGCAAATATAGAAACTATTTAAACTTGAATAAAAGATCAATCGCACTAATAGATATTGATGGATGGATCACTTAGTAGAAAAGAGGTGGAGAAAAAATACGCAAGCAAATTAGGGGATGTATTCAATAATAATCATGGGAGATTTGAAGAACGTTGATCTGAAGTAAGTTGCAGAGGTTGGTAAAAGGAAATGGGAAATAGGATTTCTACAGTCTACCCAATATTTGCTTCTATCTCAAAATGTAAAAAAAAATAACAGGCAAGGTTTGGTTATTGAAATACTGGAATATTAACAGGAGGGACTAACCAATTGGTTATTGGTTAAGGGACTATCAAGGCAGAAGTGATTGTGAGACAGTTTTAAGATTACAATAGAGAAGAACCTCTAGAACAATTTAACAGATTGGAGCAAAACTGGCTTTGAATGGTTAAGAAATGGACTTGGAAGGTAAAATGGGCAGCAATGTCGGGCAAACAATGGAAAACAAACAAACTGACAGATGCTGAAATCTGAAACAAAAATGGAAATGCTGGAGGTAGGCAGCCAACCCTTTCTCAGACTTACAGGGAGGGTGGAAGGTTTATAGCTTAAAATCAGAACTGGGAATTGGGATGGGGGAGGTGGTTGGTATAATATGTAAGACTAAAGAATATATTGAAATAGGATAAGACAAATCAGGTAACAAAGGGCACACTCTCTTCCTTAAGTGTCTTGGCCTAAAATGTCAACTGTTTATTCCCCTCCATAGCTGCTGCCTGACTTGCTGACTTCCTCAGCATTTTGTGTGTGTTGATTTACAGCATGAGTGCTGGCTATTATTGAACTATTTTAAAGAAATGGGCAGAGAAAGGGATATAAGCAATGATGATGGAAAACATTAAAGGGAAAGTTTACCTGAACTTGAGGAATTCAATGTTCATTCCAGAGCTTTGCAGAAGATAAGACATTGTTCTCCTAGCAACACACACCAAAGTTGCTGGTGAACGCAGCAGGCCAGGCAGCATCTCTAGGAAGAGGTACAGTCGATGTTTTGGACCGAGACCCTTTGTCAGGATGAACTGAAGGAAGAGAGGTAAGAGATTTGAAAGTGGGAGGGGGAGGGGGAGATCCAAAATGATAGGAGAAGACAGGAGGGGGAGGGATGGAGCCAAGAGCTGGACAGGTGATTGGCAAAGGGGATATGAGAGGATCATGGGACAGGAGGCCCAGGGAGAAGGAAAAGGGGGAGTGGGAAAACCCAGAGGATGGGCAAGGGGTATTCACTCGCAGATACCTCCTCTTATTTACCCCTCGATCGTGACCACACAAAGGAGCACCAGGCCATTGTCTCCCACACCATCACCGACTTTATCCGCTCAGGGAATCTTCCATCCACTGCTACCAACCTTATCGTTCCCACACCTCGCACTTCCCATTTCTACCTCCTACCCAAGATCCACAAACCTGCCTGTCCTGGCCGACCTATTGTCTCAGCTTGCTCCTGCCCCACCGAACTCGTTTCTGCATACCTCGACATGGTTCTATCCCCCCCTTGTTCAATCCCTTCCTACCTATGTTCGTGACACTTCTCATGCTCTTAAACTTTTCGATGATTTTAAGTTCCCTGGCCCCCACTGCTTTATTTTCACCATGGATGTCCAGTCCCTATATACTTCCATCCCCCATCAGGAAGGTCTCAAAGCCCTCCGCTTCTTTTTGGATTCCAGACCTAATCAGTTCCCCTCTACCACCACTCTGCTCCGTCTAGCGGAATTAGTCCTTACTCTTATTAATTTCTCCTTTGGCTCCTCCCACTTCCTCCAAACTAAAGGTGTAGCTATGGGCACCCGTATGAGTCCTAGCTATGCCTGTCTTTTTGCTGGCTTTGTGGAACGATCTATGTTCCGTATCTATTCTGGTATCTGTCCCTCACTTTTCCTTCGCTACACTGACGACTGCATTGGCGCTGCTTCTTGCACACATGCTGAGCTCGTTGACTTTATTAACTTTGCCTCCAACTTTCACCCTGCCCTCAAGTTTACCTGGTCCATTTCCGACACCTCCCTCCCCTTTCTAGATCTTTCTGTCTCTATCTCCAGAGACAGCTTATCTACTCATGTCTACTATAAGCCTACTGACTCTCACAGCTATTTGGACTATTCCTCTTCTCACCCTGTCTCCTGCAAAAATGCCATCCCCTTCTCGCAATTCCTCCGTCCGCCGCATCTGCTCTCAGGATGAGGCTTTTCATTCCAGGACGAGGGAGATGTCTTCCTTTTTTAAAGGAAGGCTTCCCTTCCTCCACCATCAACTCTGCTCTCAAATGCATCTCTCCCATTTCACGCACATCTGCTCTCACTCCATCCTCCCGCCAGCCCACGAAGGATAGGATTCCCCTGGTCCTCACCTACCACCCCACCAGCCTCCGGGTCCAACATATTATTCTCTGTAACTTCCGCCACATCCAACGGGATCCCACCACTAAGCACATCTTTCCCTCTCCCCCCCCCACCGCTTTCCTCAGGGATTGCTCCCTAGGCGATTCCCCCCCATCCCTCCCCAGTGATCTCCCTTCTGGCACCTATCCTTGTAAGCGGAACAAGTGCTACACATGCCCTTACACTTCCTCCCTTACCACCATTCAGGGCCCCAGACAGTCCTTCCAGGTGAGGTGACACTTCACCTGTGAGTCGGCTGGGGTGATATACTGTGTCTGGTGCTCCCGATGTGGCCTCCTATATATTGGCGAGACCCAACGCAGACTGGGAGATTGTTTTGCTGAACACCTATGCTCAGTCCGCCAGAGAAAGCAGGATCTCCCAGTGGCCACACATTTTAATTCCACGTCCCATTCCCATTCTGACATGTCTATCCACGGCCTCCTCTACTGTAAAGATGAAGCCACACTCAGGTTGGAGGAACAACATCTTATATTCCGTCAGGGTAGCCTCCAACCTGATGGCGTGAGCATTGACTTCTCTTAATTCCGTTAATGCCCCACCTCCCCCTCGTACCCCATCCATTATTCATTTATATCCACACATTCTTTTTCTCTCTCTCCTTTTTCTCCCTCTGTCCCTCTGACTATACCCCTTGCCTATCCTCTGGGTTTTTCCCCCCTCCCCTTTTCCTTCTCCCTGGGCCTCCTGTCCCATGATCCTCTCATATCCCTTTTGCCTATCACCTGTCCAGCTCTTGGCTCCTTCCCTCCCCCTCCTGTCTTCTCCTGTCATTTTGGATCACCCCTCCCCCTCCCACTTTCAAATCTCTTACTAGCTCTTCCTTCAGTTAGTCCTGACGAAGGATCTCGGCCCAAAACGTCGACTGTACCTCTTCCTAGAGATGCTGCCTGGCCTGCTGCGTTCACCAGCAACTTTGATGTGTGTTGCTTGAACTTCCAGCATCTGCAGAATTCCTCGTGTTTACATTGTTCTTCTAGCTTGCATTGAGCCTCGCAATAACAGTGGGGAAGATCTCAAAACAGAAGTGGATTAGAGGATTAACATGGCATGCAACAGAAAGGTCAGGATCACCTCTGAAGACTAAGAGTAGGTGTTCAACAAAACGATCACCCAACCTGTGTTTGGTCTCTCCTGTGTAGGGAAGGCCACATTGTGAACACTGAATATACTCAAATGGAAGAAGCGCAAATGGATTGCTGCTTCACCTGGATTGATCGCTTGGGGCTCTGGATGGTGAGAAGGGAAAAGAGGGATGGACAGGTTCTGAACCTTCTCCAGTTCTAAGCACTTTAACTTCTTCCATCATCACCAGCTACGGTGGTTCCGAGGCACAGGATTGGAAAAAGCTGCAGAGGCTTGAAAATTCAGCCAGCTCCTTCGTGGAGATGAACCTCACCATCATCAAGGGCATTTAAAAAAAATGATGGCTCAAAAGGGACACACTTTCTTCTCATTACTACATTAAGAGCATAGGCACAAGAGCCCGAGGACACACACTCAATGTTTCAGGAGCAGCTTCTTCTCCTTCGCTGTCAGATTTCGGAACGGCCTGTGAACCCATGAACACTACCTTTTTGCAGTACTTATTTAATTTTTTAGTAGCTCTTATTGTAACTAAGAGTGTTTTTGATGTATTGCACTGTACTGCTGCTGCAAAATGACAAATTTCACAATATACGTTGGTGATAATAAACCTGATTCTGATTGTGGCTTCATGGGAAAGTGCCATGGGTTAGGGAGTGGTCGGTGGGGATGGGAGAATGGGCCACAGAGTCACAAAGTGAGTGAGTGATCTCTTAAAAGTGCAGAAAGAGAAGAAGAGAGGATTGATGGTGGGATCAGGTTGATGGCAAAAATTGCAACAGATAATGTGGAGATGGGTGGGGCAGAAGGAAGGTACCAAGAAACTCTATCTTTGTTCAATTCTAGGGGAGGACCCCATCATTATGGCAGAGAGGAATTGATGTTTCAAGAAGAAGCAGGATGCTTGAGAGGCAGCAAAGTGGAAGCCCTCGCTTTGGAACAAATACAAGGAACACAAAGAAATTGGATAATATGAAGTGTCCTTACAGGAGACAGGGTAAAGAGATTGTCAGTCTTGGAGATTGTTCAAAGTAAAGTTCAAAGTAAATTTTATTATCAAAGTACGTATGTGTTACCATATACAACCTTGAGATTCATTTTCCTGTGCATATACTCAGCAAACCTATAGAATAGTAACTATAACAGGATCAATGAAAGATCAACTGGAGTGCAGAAGACAGCAAACTGTGCAAATGCAAATATAAATAAATAGCAATAAATAAGAAGAACATGAGATAATGAGATAAAAGAGTAATTAATGTGAGATCATTGGTTGTGGGAATGGATGGGCAAGTGAGTGTAGTTATCTCCTTTTGTTCAAGAGCTTGATGGTTGAGGGGAGTAATTATTCATGAACTTCGTGGTACAAGTCCTGAGGGTCTTGTACCTACTTCCTGATGGCATAGGATGGGTTGCGGGGGTCCCTGATGATGAATGTTGCTTTCCTATGGCAGCATTTCATGTAGATGTGCTCAATGGTTGGGAGGGTTTTGTCTGTGATGTACTGGTTCGAATCCACTGTCCTTTATAGGATTTTCTATTCAAGTGCATTGGTGTTTCCAAACCAGACCATGAAGCAGCCAGCCAATACATTCTCCATTACACACCTATAGACGTTTTCAAAGTTTTAGATGTCATGGCAAATCTTCACAGTCTCTAAGGAAGTTAGAGGTGCTTCTGTACTTTCTTTGCAATTGCGCTTACGTGCTAGGCCCAGGACAGATCCTTTGAAATAGTAATGCCCAGGAATTTAAAGTTCTCACCACTTCTAATCCTCCAATGAGGACTGGCTGATGGACCTCTGGTTCCCCTCTCCTGAAGCCTACATTCAGTTACTTGGACTTGCTAACTTTGAGTGAGAGGTTGTTGTTCTGACACCACTCAGCCAAATTTTCAGTCTCCCTTCTGTATGCTGATTCATCACCACCTTTGATTCAGCCAACAACAATGGTGTCATCAGCAAACTTGAATATGATATTAGAGTTGTGCTTAGGTGTAAAACGAGTAGAGCAGGGAACTAAACACACAGACCTATGCTGATGGAGATCATGGAGGAGATATTGTTGCCAATACAAACTGACTGGGAGACTACAAGTGAGGAAATCTAGGATCCGATTGCACAAAAGTGTCCAGTGTCCAAGTGTCCGGCTCTGGTCGCCTCACTATAGGAAGGATGTGGAAGCATTGGAAAGAGTACAGAGGTGATTTACCAGGATGCTGCCTGGTTTAGAGAGTATGCATTATGATCAGAGATTAAGGGAGCTAGGGTTTTACTCTTTGGACAGAAGGAGGATGAGAAGAGACATGATAGAGGTATACAAGATATTAAGAGGAATAGATAGAGTGGACTACCAGCGTTTCTTCCCCAGGGCACCACTGCTCAATACGAGAGGGCATGGCTTTAAGGTAAGGGGTGGGAAGTTCAAGGGGGATATTAGAGGAAGGCTTTTTACTCGGAGAGTGGTTGGTGCATGGAATACACTGCCTGAGTCAGTGGTGGAGGCAGATACACTAGTGAAATTTAAGAGACTACTAGAGAGGTATATGGAGGAATTTAAGGTGGTGGGTTATATGGGAGGCAGGGTTTAAGGGTTGGCACAACATTGTGGGCTGAAGGGCCTGTAATGTGCTGTACTGTTCTATGTTCTATGTTCTAAAAAGGTATTGATGCTAATGTCTTGGAGCTTATTGATTAATATTGAGATGATGGTGGTATTGAATACTGAGTTGTAGTCAATAAAGATGTAGCCAAAATGTGGTAGGCATCTTTGCTGTCAGGATGTTAATGGTAAGTGAGCTGCTGATATGGAGACAGAGAGATCCAGAAATGAAAGTGTCAGAGACAGACTACCAGAATGTGAGATCAGGGTAGAAATTGACAAGAAAAGTGATGAAAATATTGGATTTGTGGGAATTCTCCCAAGTAAACATGGAACAAGGATTGTTCCACAAATCCAACAAGAAATAAACAAGCATAGCTGGGGCCCACACACTTTCCCATACTCAAATTTTTAATATGGCAAAAGCAAGTGGAAGTGTTGAAGTTGTGAATCATAAGGACAGGTTCCCCCTAGTGAATGTGTGTGTTGATGGAGATGAACTGTTCGAGCCTTCACTTGGAGGAAAAATACAGAGGATCCTTAGACTTCCTGACATGGGATGGGAAATGGAATTGGACTGATAACCTATGATGAAAAGGAGCTGGTTGGGACCAGGGAATTGAAAACTGTCGAAGAGCTGGAAGGCATCCTAAGTGACAGGAATATAAGTGAAAAAGGGCTGAATCAGAGAGGACAGGGCGAAATAAGTTCAGTACGACAAGAGCAGGGTGAAACAATAGATCTGGTTGATCTTGGATAGAAGGTAACAGCAGAAAGGGTAGGGTTGGGTCACTACCAGGCTGGAGGCTGTAGAGGGAAGATTTCCTGATGAAATGAGATCTGTGACATTTTGGAAGAAAATTACCCTATATTGGCTGGTCCAGAGGGAAGTGTGAGGATGAGTCTGGAAGCTGAAGGCTGACCTGAGCAAGGTAGAACTCAGTTTGTCAGATAACAATAACACCACTCTTCTCTGTACATTTGGAAATAATATATGGGTTGGTTTGCATTGAGTACAGGGGTGCACATTCAGAAGGGATTAAGTTGTAGTGAGTAAAAGAAGAGGAGAAATCAAGGTGCTTGATGTCACAACAGCATTTCACAATGAAGTGATCAGGGAAGCATTAGAGGCTGGGGAGGATGTTTGGTTTCCAGGAGGAATGAGGAATGTAATACTGGAGATGGGAGAACGAGTCATCGATCTGGGGTGAGGACTCCTGGTTAAAGAAATGAACATGGAGACAGAGGCAGCAGAGAAAGTGCTTGACATCATATCAAGCTCAGAATTCACAGATGTACAGGTGCCGGAGAGAAAAAAAAACAAGAATTCTGATGAGAACTAATATCTCATAGTTGTGGTGGTGGTGATGGGGAGCTCAGAAGTGATAGTGAAAATGTAGCAGGGGAAGATATGGGATCAAGAGAATGTGATGGGGAGAAAACAGCAAGTGGCAATGGAAGTTGAGAGGTTGGTGAGTTTGCAGTCTTTTACATCAGAAAGAAATGTTAAAAATACCTGTTACAGCAATTAATGCATCAAAGAACAAAGTAGAACTGTGAGCCATGACTGATTTGATAATATTGGCAGCAATAATATAAAGTAGCAATTGGAAAACTTCCCAGATGAAAATATGTTCTTCTAGTTAAAAAATAAATAAATAAAACACTCCTTAAATTTTAATTGTGGTAAGAATGGAATCATTAAATACATAGAGAACAGAGGAGTTCATGATAATACAAAAGGAAGAGAAGAATAATTTAAGAAGGCACTTATGAAGGGAAAGAACAGAAGAACATAATAAAATAGGAGCCTGTGTTGGTCACCAGGCTCTTCAAGTCTGTCTCTCCATTCAGTGTGATCATGGTTGATCCACCCAGGCCTGAATTCCAACTTTCTGCCAAATCCTCAATTCTTTAATCTTTCAAAATCTTTTCTGTGTACATCCACTTTAAATGTATATAATGAGCTTGCTTTCATAACTCTATGGAGAGAAGAATTCAAGGAACTCACCAATCTCCGTGGTTTTAAATGACTGACCTCTTGTCTTAAAATTATTATCTTCTCATTCAAGATTCTCCCAATCGTGAAAACAACTCAACATCTACCTTCTCATTCTTCTGAGCTCCAAAGAATATACCCAACCTTTTTGGTTTCTCTTGAGAGGGCAATCCTCTTATCTCTGGAACCAGACTGGTGAATCTCTTTTGGAGTGCCTCCAATGCTAACATACAGGGACCAAAACTGTGTGTAGTATGTCAGTGTGGCCTCATCAACATCCTGAGGAATTGTGAAATTAAGTTAGCATGGAAAAGGAAATAGTGCAATATTTTACAAGCGCACCAATTTAAAAAATTCTTAAGCTTGTAATGAGAGTCAGGCCATTAAGAAATGGATGGGGCAGTACCATTTGGAATGATTGAGACATGGCTGAAATATTGAAATATTGCTTAGCCTCAACATGGAGTAAGAATAAAAGGACACAACATTAAATGATGAAATAAATACCTTTAGACAGATGATGCCTGACCTGATGACTGTAGCATTTTTTATTTGATTTTAAGTAAAATGTTCAAACACATTGACAGTATCACGTATAGACATTTGATATTTCTGCCTGGAAATAAGCCCCTATATTTAAAAGGAATCCTGTTTAAAATATTTCCAGCATCTGCAAATTTTCTCTTGTTTCCTATTTAAAACATTAGGATATGATTTTATTGAAATTTTAGGGATATTTAATGTTGATAAAGTATTGGTGGTTTTTTAACCCAAATGATTATGGAGTTAGAGGTGTCGCAAATTTAAAAAGTCAAGCAATTTTGATGCATGTAAATAAGAGCGTTCAAACTTTATAACATAGTTCAATCATATGTGTATCATTGTGTGCACTTGCACTGTTCATGAATAACCTCAAATAATCAGGCACATATTTATAAATTTTTGGTTGTCTCCTATATTACTCTGCATGTTACTACACTGAAGACTTGGCATCCACAAGGGGAAACATCACACCAGTGATAAAGATAGAACAGGAAATTAAAGTGCAAAGAAGGTACTTAAACAGCAGAAGGAACTGAAGCTGCCCAGAGTAATAAAGAATATACTCATACAGGTGAAGAGATTCCCAGTCACATCAAAGTGCAGATATGAAGTGATGGGACGAGTTGAGACTTGATTAGAGGATAAATATACGGTATTGTCTGCTGATCACAGGATATAAGCCATGCTGTTTTGTAAACAGGAACAATGAAAGATCCAATTCAGCTGCACCAGGAACTTAGGATTGCATGTGAGCCCTTCAGTTCTTAAAGAGAACAGGAGGGTGTGCTCTTCAGGGTAAAGAACATATTCAACTTGGGAGCATGGTCAAATGTGTACTTGCTCCTAAATCAGGAGGTGCAGTACGTTTCTGTGCAGTTCAGCAGGTGAGCTAATTTATTCTAAATTATTGAGTACGAATGATCTAATAATTGAACAGCATGCAGTTTAGCCAAAACCATTGAAATGGCTTTTGAAAATACTAGAAGAATGCTTTCTGACAGATTTTCCACTCAGACCTTCTTTGCTTCCCTGAATGTATTGATTCCACTCCAGTCTTAACCTCCGCAAGCTGGTTGTCTCATGCTTCTTCACCCTCAGTCGTGATCCAACATACAAATGCTGGAGAAACTCAGCAGTCCAGGTAAAGGGTTTCAACCCTAGATATCATATGGTCATTCCCTCCACAGGTGCTACCTGACCTGCTGAGTTCCTCCAGATCTTCCTGGGCTTTCCAGGTACCAGCATCTGCAGACCCTTGTATCTCCTGCTTGTGATCCATTTAATTAAGAAACCCTGAGATTTATGAGCTAGTCAGTGGATTGATCCTGGAATCATTTTGGCAGACACACAGAACACTGGAGGTACTTTACAAGTCAGGCAGCATCTACAGAGGGGAATAAACAGTCGACACTTCATCAGGGTCTTGGCCTGTTTATTCCCCTCCATAGATGCTGCCTGACCTGCAGAGTTCCTCTGCCATTTCGTGTGCTGCTCTGGATTTCCAGGATCTGCAGGATCTCTTGTGTTTATATTTTAATGTGCACTGTTTGTTTCATATAAGTAAATTAACAACGACAACTTTCATGGTATAGCACCTTCCTCAACTGCAAATTTGATACAAGGACCTTCAGAGCCAACAAAATACTGTATTTTCACTGAAGTAGTGTAATAAAAAATTGCATGGAGACAGTTTGCACAAAATGTGGTTAACTGTATGAACATCCTTCCTTTGAATAATGTTGTTTGAGAAGTACACGGTCGCCAGCAGATTAAGTGAACTTCCCTGATTCTCATACAGTCATGCCATTCCTTGTGTCTTTCTGAGAGGATGGATAAGTCCCAATTTAATTTAGGTCCCTTCAAAAAGTCAGCACGTCAGTAAGAGCCACGTTCCTGTAGTACACATCTGGAATTTTAGTCCCAATTACTTTCTCAAAGATTTTGTAGTGATATTTAAACTGACAACAATTTGACTCAGGGCCAAGGCTGACATCTAGCTTAGATTAATTTTGCATTTAATTTCAGTTATGTAACATGATGCCCCACGATCCATAATGGCATTGCCACTGAAGTAACTATAAACAAACTAAGATTAGCTATAAAAATAAAAGAAGATCCATCTTGTTAGTACAGGATAATGCTGAGAAGAAAATCTAAAAAGTGGCTCTATTCAATGAATTAATGGTCTTATCTTCAGAAAAAAATGTCAATTGGGAACAAATCCTAAGCACAGTATTGGAGAAGAGGATATATTACCCAGCATAAGTCTTATTGATTTCCTATAGAACAGCATTTGCTCAGTAAGACCAGGCCTACACACTGTACACATTGTTTTAAATTACGGTGCAACAAGGCTACTAAACTCACTCTGAAATAACAGGTTCTGGAGCACTCAAAAATCATCAGAAAATTCTCATGTAAAAAGAGACCATGTCAATCATACAGTAAAAAATCAAGCTAACCAGACCAATCCCTCCATTCAGCCTTACCCCTTTAATTACATTTCTTTTAGATATGTCCAAGTATTGTGTAAACATAAAGAGATTTCTGCCTCTACTACCCTTTCAAGCAGTTTGTCCCAACTCTAATATCTCTGGTAACTTATTATTTGCATGAACCCTCTATTATCTCAACCAGTTATTTCAGTCTATCCACCCTGTTTTGATCCTCTACCCAAACTTGCATAATCTTATGAAACTTTGTTTTTTTTTGAATGGAGGAGACAGATTAATTCTCCCTTCAGCCTCCTTTATTTTGAAGAAAACTTCCATAGCTTAGCAACAGCTTTCAAGTCCTGGAAACGTCCTTGTAATGTTTTTTCTGTGCCCTCTCTAGTGACATCACGTCTTTACCGTATTGTGGTGATCCAACTGCTCAAGGTGATGCCGTATAGAGTTCTAGCACAAACACCCTGTTCCTTCATCCTTTGTCTTGGCTAATAAAGGAAGACCTCTTTTTTTCCATCTTACCAGCCCTGTTGACGTCCTGCTATCGTCATGCCTCTATAAATGTACCATTCAATATCCTCCAGTTATTGCATATTCTCCTGACTTGGCACAGCTTTCCAGATGATTATCTTATTCCATATCCTTTCTTTAGTAGCTGACCAGATGATTTGTATCTTCCTCCAATTTAATGCTTTCATTCTCACTGATCACCAGGTGGCCAATATGTATCATCAGCAAATGTCTTTATCATGCTCAATATTCCTCCTAATTTTTGTTACAATTGCGCAGACCAACCATTGCTCTGGACAGGAAATTTTTACACAGCCTGAAATCTGCGCAGCACTTTGAATGTTTACATGCAAAGAATATTTAGAATGAAAATTGACAAATCATATACTTTTGATTTTATTTATTAATTGAAAGATATAAGGAAATACAGTTCAATAAAAATCTTTCATGTTTTGTAAACTTTTTCTCATCTGTCTTTATTACAAATCATTGTCTATAAACACTGTCCAGATTAATTTTGCATCTCGATGATGGATACACTTTAATCCTCATTAGATCATCAGAAGATCCACTTTGGGTCTGTTTTTGAATTTACATTTGAATGAATTCCTAAGACTGAATCCATGTTCACAGTCAGCAATGAAGTTTGAAATGTTCCAACAATGTCAACAAGAATTGACAGTTCTTCAGATTCTTTGTTTCTAAGCATGTAGTTCAACATAGCAGTAAATGCCTTAATTGAATCAGTCTTAACTTTCTCAGAGATGACTTGTGTCAGAAGCATCGAATTTGAAATTACAGTATTGATGGGGTATTCTTGAGGCAATATTTTTGGCATAGTTCATAATAGTAGCTGAGTATATTTTTGTCATTCGTATAAAATTCTGTTTTCCAAATTCAGAATTGGCTGTGTTTCCAATAGCAACAGGGAGAAAGGCTTGCCATTCTCTTAACACATCATCAGGAAATCTTATCCAAGTGATTACACACACATTGAATGAATCGAATAATAGCCACAGTATCAATGCCGAAACGTACAGATACAAGCACATCCTTCACTTTGCCACTCCAGTAAATGGTATTACCAAGATACTGTGACCATAACTTGTTAATTTTTGCTTTTGCATATTGCAGTGCTTCAATTGTATTCGAAACAACTTTGCTGAAAGATTTTACAACGAAATACCAGATCTTCTCAAACATCGTTAAGGGTAGTTAATGCTACTTGATACTGTGCATTGTTCAAAATCTTCAGGCATGTTGGATCATTACATTCATTAACTTGCTCTTTACAATATTATAACAAATTTTCATAATTCCTCATTAAAGTAGTGATGGTAAAATGACTTGACAGCCAGCTTACTTCGTTTAGTAGTCCAAATGACACAACATCACATTCTGTGACATTAGCTAATTCTTCCAGCTTTTCTTATTTAACCAACAATGTGCTGAACATTGTATATGCTGTTTGTAGAAGCGTTTCTCTATCAGTATTGAGAATACTAAAAGTAATAATAATAATTATTATTATTATATTTCTTATTTTTATTTCAAAGATTTAACTAGGTAAGTCAAAAATGTCCAATTTTAATAAAGTAGCCACAGTTATACTTCCCAGGAAAAGTCAGAATATAGAATTTTTCACATCAAACACAAAACACAACTCACAACACAAGAAGTGGTTGAGGCAGGTTCGATGTTGTCATTTAAAGTTAAATTGGATAGCTATAAGGACAGGAAAGGAATAGAGGGTTATTGGCTGAGTGCAGGTCGGTGAGACTCGGTGAGAGTAAGAGTTCGGCACAGACTAGAAGGGCTGAGATGGCCTGTTTCCGTGCTGTAATTGTTATATGGTTATATGGTTATATTAAGTAAACAATGTCAGGCAGTCAAAACAACTGACAGGCACAATGACAAAAGTAAAATGTATTGATTAAATGGCATCAGTATTCAGCAGGCCAGCAGTTTTATTAACAGTGAACTGCCAACTTCCATTCTGGGTTTATTGTTTAAATTTGTAACAGTATTATAACTTGAAACACTGACAATATAAATACAACGTTTGTACATTGAAGTTCTAAATGTTTCGAAGTAAATGCTGAGGTATGTTTATTATTTAGAAAGTTTGTGGATCATATTCATTAACACATAATTAATGACAAGGTATTTCACAATTATATTAGCAAAGGATTTGAAATTAATTAACATAATTTCAAAATTATATTAACATCATATAAAAGAAAATTCCAGCTGCGTGGCAACAAATGCTTTGTGCATGGGAGCATTTCAGTTATGGCATAGCTTAAAGGAGACAATGACATGCTCTTCCACCTAAGTCTAAGCCATTAAAATATATTACAGGAAGCAAGGATTCAAATATAGAATCCTGTGGAGCTCCACTGCTAAAAGCCTTCCAATCGCAAAAGCATCTGGCTTAGATCTCTGCCACTGAACCCTTCTGAGATCCAATTTCCTGTTTCCATTTGGAACTTACAAGATTTAGTTTTTTTTAGCGAACTTGTTGTGTAAGACCTTGCCAACAGCCCAGTCCATATCCAAGGAGACTTCATCAAACTCACTGCCCTCATTGACCCACTTCAAAGCTCAAAGTAAATTTATTATCGAAGTATATATACACCACCATATACAACCCTGAGATTTGTTACTTGTGGGCACACTCATTAAATTCCAAAAACATAATAGAATCAAAGAAACACCACACCAACAGGGCAGGCAGCCAGTGTGCAAAAGACAACAAACTGTGCAAATACAAAAAAAAAGAAATAATAATAAATAACGAAATAAATAAGCAATAAATAATGGGAACTTGAGATGAAGAGTCCTTGAAAGTGAGTCCATATGATGTGGGAACAGTTCAGTGATGGGGCAAGTGAAATTGAGTGAAGTTATCCCCTCTGGTTCAAGAGCCTGATGGCTGAGGGGAAATAACTGTTCCTGAACCTGGTGGTGTGAGTCCTGAGACTCCTGCACCTCCTTCAACAGTGAGAACAGTGAAAAGAAAGCATGGCTTGAATGGTCAGAGTCCTTGATAATGGATGCTGCTTTCCTGTGACAGCGCTCTGTATAGATCTTCTCAATGATGGGGAGGGATTTACCCATGATGGACTGGGTAAGTGTATCCACTACTTTCTGTAGGATTTTCCATTCAAGGGCATTGGTGTCTCCATACCAGGCCGTGACGTACCCAGTCAATATACTCTCTACTACACATCTGGAGAAGTTTGTCAAAGTTTTAGATGTCACACCGAACCTTCACAAACTTCTGGGGAGGCAGAGGCACTGCCATGCTTTCTTTGTCATTGCGCTTACATACTAGGCCCAAGACAGTTCCTCTGAAATGATAGCTTTGAGAAATTTAAAGCTGCTGTCCCTCTCCACCTCTGAGCCCCCATTGAGGACTGGCTAATGGATCTCTGGTTTCCACCTGAAGTCAACAATTACCACCTTGGTCTTGCTGATATTGAGTGAGAGGTTGTTGTTGTGGCACCACTCAGCCAGATATCAATCTCCTTCCTATATGCTGATTCACCACCACTTTTGATGCGGCCTGTGACAGTAGTGTCATCAGAACATAGCTTTGCAGCAGGTGGCTAAGCACACAGCCTTGTGGTGCACCTGTGTTGATGGAGATTGTGGAGAAGATGTTGTTGCCAATCCAAACTAATTGACTGGGGTCTGCAAGTGAGGAAATTGAGGATCCAATTGCACAAGGAGGTATTGAGGCCAAGGACTTGAAGCTTATTGACTAGTTTCAGCGGGTGATAGTATTGAATGTTCTGCTGTAATTGATAAAGAACATATTGATGTATGCATCTTTGCTGTCAGACCTTTCAGGGTTGAGTGGAGATCATTGCAGACCTCTGGTTGGAGAAGACTCTGAAAGAATTTGTGGGGACACACTCATCTACAACTGTTTTTGTAACGTCTGTGACAACTGTGGTCTACTCATTCAGATCCCCGATTAGCCCTTGAACACAGCCCAGTCCACCGACTGAAAGCAATCGCATAGCTATTCCTCTGCCTCCCATGACCACCTCTTTGTTGTCCTTATCCCTGGAGCCTTGCTCTTCAGTCTCTGCCAGGATGTTGGTAAGAGGAGGACAGCTAAGTGATCCGACTTCCAAAAATGTGGTCTGGGCATGGAATAATAGGCATTCCTTGTCGTAGAATAACATTGATCCAGTCAGTTGGGGCCCTTGGTGCTGCAGCTTATATGCTGATGGTGATCGTGCAGAGGTTTCTTCAGCAAACAAGAGAGAGTCTGCAGATGCTGGAAATCCAAGCAACACACACAAAGTGCTGAAGGAACTCAGCAGGCCAAGCAGCATCCATAGAAAAGGGTACAGTCAATGTTTCGGGCCAAAAACCTACACCAGGACCCTTCTCCAAACAAGCCTGATTAAAGTCCCTGACTGTGATTTCAAATCCTAGGGGTGGACTGATTCTTGTTCAGTGATTCAATATCTCGAGTACTTAAATACTATCAACTTTTGGCGAAAGGTAAATTGCAGTCAGGATCACTTAGGAGAATTCCCGTAGTAAGTAGAACAGTCGGCACTTATTTGCTAGACGTTACAGGTCGGAGGAACAAGAGTATGACAAAACCACTACATCAGAGCACCACAGCGAGTTGTCATGAAACACAGACACCTCAATTTTAGCCTTCTTCTATACCAGCAGTTAGGTCCATCCTGTATATCGAGATGCATCCAGTGTGTCCGGATTGACATGTGTCTGTGAAACACAGAATGCAGCAATCTCTCATTTCCCTTCGATTCAACAAGCCTGCCCTCAGTTCCTCAGTCTTGTTCTCCAGTGACTGTACATTTGCTAACAAGATGCTGGGTGGCAGGGGTCTCGTTCCCCCGTGTTTCAGCCTGGCTTGGAGTTCTCCTCTTCTCCCTCTCTTCTGGCCATGTCAATATACCTTTGTCTGCCCAAAAGGTGCTGCACCTGTATGCTTGAGAGTTAAGTCCACAGAGTCCTTCAGAAGATTGTAAAATCACTAGTTCATTAAGACAGTTCAAAAGGATGTTGCTTAAAGGGAAATCACATGCTACAGATTGCAGTGAGAGTAATTCAAAGGAAGTATATTTAGAAGTTTTGTAAGCAGCATGTCACCATGGTTCACCGGCATCATCCTGGGTCTCTTGGGCCACGTTGTTATCTCCTCAAGAAATTCAATTAAAATTTGTTACACATGAACAAACCTTAACAAACCTCTGCATTCCAGAGTAAATTGTGCCATTCCAATGAAAATAAAAACATGCAAGCATGAGAAAATAGGAGCAGGAGTAGGCTACTTGGCCTTTCAAATCTGTTTGGTGTTTAATATGATAATGGCCCAGCTCTCATCTCCTCTTCCATGCCAGTTTCTCATAATCATCAATTCCCCAATCTTTCAAAATTTATCTCTCTCCTCTTTAAACATCATCAATGATCTGGCTTCCACATCGCTCTGGGATAGAGAATTCTCACCCTCTGTACAACTGCGCATCTCAATTTAAAATTACAACTCTCAAATCTCATAATTATGCCCCTTTGAATAAGATTTTTCCTCTGAGTAAAACTAGTATATTTCAATAAGGTCATCCCATTTTCATCTAATCTGCAAAGATCAGAGATATAATTTACTCAGCCATTTGTGATAGGACAACCATTTCTTCCCAGGAGTTGGCCAAGTGTTTCACAGTTGTAATGGCTCTAATGCCAGTTTATCTTTCCTTAATAATGGAACCAAAACTGTGAATAGTACTGTAGCTGTGGCCTCACTAAACACAGTGTAGTTGTAACAATATTGATTAGTAAAACCTACCACAATAAAGGCAATAATAATAAATCCTGTCATGTATTTAATATTTCTGTAATATCTGAGTAATATTGTAAATATATTGTTGAATTAAGCACTCTTTATTCTTTAAATAATTCATTACAGGTTTTAAGTATGAAGTACGTGAATGGTATATGTTATTGTGCCACCACATCATATTTGCATGCTTCGCTAAAGTACAAAACAAAGTAGACACTTTCTCCTGAACTCTCATGTTTTCTTTTGATCAGTTTTATGCTTTGGACTTACAAAACATAACAGTAGTGACGAGGTAGTTTTAGAAAAAATGGAAGACTGCTACCTACCTGTTGAAGTGCAATGAAACATTTTTTTAAAAGCACAGCACAATTTTTTTCTTCAGAATGTGAGAAGGTGGTGGAGTAAATAAAATGCAGCACTTTTTTTTCCTTCAGAAGAGGAGAAGTTGGTAGAATTTTTAAATAAGGCACAAAATGGACAAAATTTACAGGTTCATAAACAGCGAGTATTGTGTGATAATGATAATAAATTAAGAAAAAGCAGAAATGGCTGACTATATCAGAAAAATAGACACATTCAATTGTGCAACAGATAACTGGATCATATATACTGAATGAATTAAACAGTATTTTGAAGCAAATGAAATAGCCAATTAAAAGGCAAGTGCCAGTGTTACTGAGTACAATAGGTGGAAGAGCATACAGTTTGATTAGAAGTTTGCTTGCTCCAACCAAACCAGCCAAAATGAGCTTTGCTGATATTGTGAAAATACTGTAACGCAGGAACATTTAGAACAGAAACCATTGTTGATTGCAGAATGCTTTAGGATTTATAAATGGCATCAATAGGAAGGGGAGTACATTTCAGTGTATGTGGTTGAATTGAATAAATTGTTTGAGCATTGTTAGTTCAGTGATGGACGTGTTGATGCACTGAGAGATCATTTAGTTTTTGGAATCTTACAACTAAAATATTCAAAAAACAGGTCCGAACTGAAGCACAACTTATATTTAAAAGAGCACTTGAAATCACTGTATCAATGGAACAGCAGATAGGGAATCAATTGAGTTTCAGTCATGAATGAAAGTGAGTGTGAACAAAATTGCAACGTCTAAACAAAAACCTGCCTAGCCAAACAAATTGTGTTACCATTGTGGCAGGGGCTCAAACACACCAGACCAATGTGGATTTAAAGGTAAAACCCGCAGAATATGCAAAAAAGTAGGACACATATAAATAGCGTGTTGAGCAGACAAAAATAAATGGACTGCACAGGGACGAGTTAAAGATAAAATCCCAAGGTGTGGTCTGAAAAAGAGCACTAATCCACATGCTGTTGATGAAAAATGTGGTAATTATGAGAGTGACCCAGGTCTCAGTAGCTTTGAGATTTATAATGTGATAACTAACAAGAACCAAGCAATTTGACTTAAACAGAAGTGAACAGTAAAGTGATAAAAAGGAATTGGACATTGGCTTGATAACTCCTGTGGGAATGATATTTTGTAACAGTGAAATACAACAACCAACAAGCCACATTGGGCTTAGATGTGGTTAAAAAAACAGGAGAGCCGGCATTGTGGGGCTATGATTGGCTGAGACAACTGCAATTTGATTGGAGATCCATCCACAAAGTGGCTAGAAGTGTTCCCAATAGCTTCCATTAAGCCTCGCACACTGGTGATGTGCTGAGAAGCCTCTTCTCAAGGAATGGTGTTCCAGAACACTTAGTCATTGACTATGGACCACAGCTTGTTGTGGAACGGTTTCAGTCACTCCTGAAAATGAATGGAATAAGATTTATTACATCTGTACAGTACCAACTACAAATGGCTTGACAGAAAAGTTTGTCCAGAGTCTTAAGAATGCACTGCGAGCAATGTCAGCAGAACACACCACACTGACACTGAATCAGAAGCCTGCCAATTTCCTGCTTGTATAATACAATACAGCATACTCGTCAACCAACAACTCACTTGCTATGCTGTTCCTGGGTTATCCCTTGCATTCACACTTGGATCTCCTCAAACCCAATCTCAGAAGGAGTATGCAGGACAAACAGCTGAGACAACTTGAGGGCTCCTCAAACTTGGAGGTTTGATGTTTCACTCCTGGATAAGCAGTCCAGACAAGGACTACAGAGGTGATCAAAAGTCAGTATCTGTTAAGATTAGGAACAGGACTGGACCACTCTCCTACAAAGTGGAGATTGCATCTGGAGACAGAACATCGTTCTGTTGAGGAAAGCAGAGTCAGTTGCTAGAGAAGCAAGAACTGTCAAAAGCACTTCCCACAGTCCCAGAGTCAACTTCCTACAACCACAACAAAGGATGCCCCTGAACCTGAGATTGTTGCACAGCCAGAAGTCTCTCCTGCCAAGCAAAGTGACCACCGCCCCTCCAACCTCTCCAACAGGAAAGACATTATCCCACAAGAGTAAGAAATCTTCCAGTGCAATTAAAACTTTCGGCCCGAATGGGGCAATTTATAATTTACTATTCAGTGGATGTCTGTATGATAGTTGTATTATATGGCATACGGTGTATATATACAAGTTGACATGCATTTTTCATTGAGTAGGAGTTCATAGCTCAGCAGTGAGGAGTGTTGTGTATTTAATTTTTCAGTAATACTTGAGAAATATTTTAAATATTTTGTTTTATGAAGCATTCTTTGTTGTTTACATAATTCATTTCAGGTTATATATACAAAGCACATGAATGGCACACATCAACATGCCACCTCGTCATATTTGCACCTCTCTCTAAAGTAAAATCAAAGTTGACATGTTTTCCTGGGCTCCCATGTTTTTCATTCAATTAGCATTATGTTTTGGAGTTACAAAACATAACAGATCCATCTACAATTTTTCTCCATTTAGAAGATTCATTGCAGTATGAGCATCATCACCCTCTTCCCTTTCCTCACACAGGTTACCATTTAGGTTCCCAACAGGCCCTCACGTCTTTCTTATGTTTTCCACTTGCCCTTTATATACATACAGAATACTCCAAATTTTCTTTGATTTTGCTTGCATTTTTTTTGTAGCTTCTCTTTGCTTTCCCAATTTTCCTATTTAATTTTATGCTTACACTGCCAAAAATCTTCCATGTATCCTGGTGTCTGAAGCATTTGGTGTGTGGCAAATACTATCATGATCTTCTCCGCTCATGTTGTTACTTTCCAAGATTCTCTACAATTGGCCATGGAGCTGCCTCTGGTGAAGACAGACTATTCACTACTGAAGAAAATGAAGCATTCTTTGTTGTTTACATAATAATGAGACAGTGTGGGTATTCTTCTAAAATGCTGGATGAACTCAGCAGTCAGGAAACACCTATTACGAAGAATAAGCAGTCAATGTATCAGGCCTGGACCCTAGTCCCATTGTAAGTTTAGACCCAAAATGTGGCCTGTTCATTGCACTCGATAGGTACCGCCTGACCTGCTGAGTTCCTCTGGTAATTTATGTGTGTTACTCTGGATTTCCTGCATAAGAACATAAGAACATAAGAAATAGGAACAGAAGTAGGCCATCTGGCCCATCAAGCCTGCTCCGCCATGCAAGAAGACCACAGCTACCTTCCTTTTCCCCATAACCCTTAATTCCCCTACCATGCAAAAATCTATCCAACCTTCTATTTACTGAGGTAGCCTCCACTGCTTCATTGGGCAGAGAATTCCACAGATTCACCATTCTCTGAGAAAAGCAGTTCCTCCTCATTTCCATCCTAAATCTACTCCCCCAAATCTTGAGGCTATGTTCCCTAGTTCTAGTTTCACCTACCAGTGGAAACAACTTTCCTGCTTCTATTTTATCTATCCCTTTCATAATTTTATATGTTTCTGTAAGATCTCCTCTCATTTTTCTGAATTTCAGCGAGTACAGTCCCAGGTGACTCAATCTCTCCTCGTATTCTAACCCCTCATCTATGGAATCAACCTGGTGAACATCCTCTGCACCTCCCCCAAAGCCAGAATATTCTTCCTGGAGTAAGGTGACTAGAACTGCACACAGAACTCCAGGAGCAGCCTCATCAATACCTTGTACATTTGCAGCATAACCTCCCTGATCTTAAATTCAATCCTCCTAGCAATGAAGGCCAACATTCCATTTGCCTTCTTGATAGCCTGCTGCCGCTGCAAACCAACCTTTTGTGATTCATGCACAAGAACTTCCAAGTCTTTCTGCACAGCAGCATGCTGCAATTTTTTACCATTTAAATAATAATCTGCTCTTTCATTTTTCCTTCCAAACTGGATGACCTTGCTTTTACCAACATTATACTCCATCTGCCAGACCCTTGCCCACTCACTTAACCTATCTATATCTCTCTGCAGGCTCTGCAGCGCTTCTATACAATTTGTTTTTCCACTCAATTTAGTATCATCAGCAAACTTGAAACACTACACTCAATCCCCCTTTTCCAGATCGTTAATGTATAGAGTGAACATTTGCGGTCCCAGCACCGACCCCTATGGCACATCGCTCACCACTGATTGCCAACCAGAGAAACACCCATGTATCCCAACTCTCTGCTTTCTATTAGCTAACCAATCTGCTATCCATGCTAATACATCATCCTTAACTCTATGTATCCTTATCTTATGGATAAGTCTTTTATGTGACACCTTATCGAACGCCTTCTAGAAATCCAAGAAAATAACATCCATCTGTTCCCCTCTATCCACTGTGCTCATTATATCCTCAAAGAACTCCAGTAAATTTGTCAATCAGGACCTGTTGCATCTGCCTGATGGATCCATTTCTTTCTAGAAGCCTCGCTATTTCTTCTTTAATGATAGCTTCAGGCATTTTTCCAACTACAGATGTTAAACTAACTGGCCTATAATTACTTGTTGTTTGCCTACATCCTTTTTTGAATAGTGGCATGACCTTCACCGTCTTCCAAGTTGGGACCAGAGTCCAGAGATTTTTGGCAAATTATCACCAAAGCCTTTGCTATAACTTCTGTCAGTTCTTTCAGTACCCTAGGATGCATTCCATCAGGACCAGGGAACTTATCTATCTTCAGGTCCACAAGTTTGCTCGGCACTACCTCTTTAGTGATAACCATTGTATCGAGGTCCTCACCTCCTCTCACATCCATGGCAAATCTCTTTGGCATGTTATATGTGTCCTCCACCATGAAGACCAACACAAAATAGTCATTCAAAGCCTTGACCATTTCTTTATTACCCAATATCAATTCCCCCTTCTCGTCCTCCAAGGGACCCACATTCACTTTAGCCAACCTTTTCCACTTTATATAATTATAAAAACTTTTACTATCCATTTTTATATTTTGTGCTAGTTTATTTTCACAATCTAGCTTCCCTTCCTTTATTGCTCACTTCATAGAAATTTGTTGCTTTTTAAAGTTTTCCCAATCTTCCAGATTCCCACTACTCTTAGCAACTTTGTATTTATGAGCTTTTAGTTTGATGCCTTCTTTTATTTCCTTAGTTACCCAAGGCTGGCTCTCCCCACCCTTACCGTCCTTGCTTTTAACTAGAATATACTTTTGTTGAGCACAGTGAAAAATCTCTTTGAAAGTCTTCCACTGTTCCTCAGCTGTTCCACTATACAGTCTGTGTTCCCAGTCTACATCAGTAAAAACCTCCCTCATCCCATTGTAGTCCTCATTGTTTAAGCATAATACATTGGTTTTAGATCGAGCTATTCCACCCTCCATTTGTATGAGAAATTCAATCATACTGTGATCACTCTTTCCAAGAGGATCCTTGACTACAAGATCACTATTTTTACCTGTCTCATTGCACAGGACTAGATCTAAGATAGTATGTTCCCTTGTAGGATCTGCAGGATCTCTTGTGTTTATGGTATACTTCCAAATTTGGAAAAAATGTACAGTACCTGTAAAAAAAAAGATTTTATGAAGACTTGTAAGTGGATCAAAGAATCTGCTTCAAAATATATATTTGCCAAAGAGAGCAAATTTCATCTTCATAATTAGTTGATTGTGGGGACAAATATATTTCATGTATCTTTAGCTGTCTATGTAGTGAGGAAGGACAGCTGACTGATATATGAATTTTCTGCCCATAAATTCATCCCAGAGAAGCTGCACCTTTAAACCTATTCTGAAATTTCATGTCCAGCAAAGATAAACAGAAATAAATTTCTGGGCATTAGTTATCTCAGCCACAGCTTCTGTTACACTGAATCATGAAAGTTGCAGAAACATTTGAAGAACCGTACAGAAGGTTCTCAAAAGTCTAAATTAATATGAGGATATGTACGGAAAGATGATCAAAAGCTTAATCAAAGTTGGTTTGGGAGCTTCTCAGAGCAGGATAGGTGGGGAACATGAAAGAGAGAACTTAAGGCTAAGTCCCCAATTGATAGATTATGAAGACATGTAGCCCTCTTTTACTGTCATTTAGTAATGCATGCATTAAGAAATGATACAATATTTCCTCCAGTGTGATATTACAAAACACAGGACAGACCAAGACTGAAAAAACTGACAAAACCACATAACTATAACATATAGTTACAACAGTGCAGCAATACCATAACTTGATGAAGAAGTCCATGAGCACAGTAAAAGTTCAAAGTCTCTCAAATGTCCCACATCTCACGCAGACGGGAGAAGGAAGAAAAACTCTCCCTGCCATACCCGACCACGGTCCGACTCTGAGTCATCCGAAAACTTACAGCTCTAATCAGCTCTCTGACACCGAGTACTGAGCACCATCTCTGTCCAAACGATTCGACCTCTACCTTGGTCGCCAACAGCAGGCAAAGCCGGGGATTTTGAGGCCTACCCTCCGAAAGATTCCCGACCACGCAGTAACGACAGCAGCGAACGAGCGTTTCAGAAATTTCTCCAGATGTTCCTCTGTGCTTTCACGTCCCTCTCCATCAAATCAGAATTGTCCACGGCCCCTATTTAACAAATACGATATCATTTTTCACCGGAGGGCTGCGCACGCGCAGCACACTGCTCTCTCTCCTCCCGCCATATATATATATATGAACGAATTCCAGGGTGATGAAAAGGCTGGCAATGAAGCCGTGCAATGAAGGTGTGAAAGTAAATATAAATCAAGCAAGATCTAAAAACAAGGATAATAATGTTAAAACAGATGTTCTGTTGAAGCAGGGACTATATACTGTAAGTTAACAAGCTTAGAGGTGACAGGTGAACAAAATGTACATGGACAGTTAAAAAAATGTAACTTTGCAGAATGACTAAAAACAAAAATGCAACTTCCAAGAGCATCCAATGAAGCAATTGTGTGCAAATTTCTACCTCTTCCATTTACAAGCGCTTTTAATAGGTTTTCATAAATATTTAACAATAGACTGAGGACGATGTGCCTGGTCATTTCTAATGGCACAATTCCAAGCACTGGCAAGTCTTTACGAAATTTTACCAGCTTACATCATCTCCATGCAAACTGAAGGACATTCCAGGTGTTACATACCTCAAGGAGATCTGTGATTTTTTTTTGTCAGAATGATGCAATGGTCTTTTGGAGGTCACCAGATGTAATTTCCCTGCCGATTTGAGGTCACGTGATGACATGTGCACCACGGGTATATAAGGGAAGACCTCAGATGAAGCATTTAGTTTTTAGTTTTCTCACTAGAACATTAATGTGTCTCCATTTCTGTTGCGTATTTGTTTTTATGACGCAGTTTCATTTTTAAAACGGAGTGTTACATACTGTTGCAAGGTACAATAGTGCTGGACTGGCAACTTTTGCTAGATGTGTTGATGTACCTTATTCCAGTAGTACTGGAGAGTGAAGACTTTATCGAAGTACGGGACCCGAAGGATTAAGAGAAGTTGGTATCGTTCGGCAGTTTAACAAAGGATCGACCTTATTGAGTCTTCGTTGAAGAAGTAGCGACTTGCATCGAAGATAACTCCTGCCAAAAGAGCAAGGAAGTTCATGCGAGATTTGCTCTCTCTAAAAGAAATTAAGGTCAGTTGGTTTAAATTGTTTATTTCCTGCATCGTGAATCCTTTGGACGGAACCAACAGGAAAGTCGCATCTATGAAGAAATCCTTCTCCAGAGAAGTCTTTCCCAATTGAATGTATAAATCTGTTGGACTTTCGAACTTACCATTTTAAGAACTGTATTTCACTTTACCGCTTTAAGAACTGTTTTCACATTTAACACTTTAAGAACCAGTGCTGAGTGACGACTTGTTGAACGGCTGCATAGTGGTTAACTTCCGGTTAAGGTTTTCGTATTTTTTATTGTTTATCTGTGTTTAATAAATGTTTGGTTGTTTTTATATAACCTGTCTCGATTGATATTCATTGCTGCCGGTTACGTAACACCAGGTCTCACAGAGGATCCTGAACTACGAATCTTTTTTTTTAAATAGCCAAAGGCACCGGAATTATTTTGTGTTAAGTTGCTCAACACTGTGATTTCAGACTCTCCTGTAGCAGCATTCAACATGCTCAATCCAAGATCAAAATCCAAGGGGAATTGTAGTTAATCAGACAGAAGCTTACTATAAGTAGGCAGCTATTCTATATATTATTAGTAAGGTATATGATAACCTTCCAGGGTTCTTCCATTTATCTTTACAGCCAGCTGAATCAGGAATTGGTCTGTAAAAGGTTAGATTCTATTTTTTAATGATTTAGATCTCTAAATATGTCAATGCTGCCAGTGCTACCTCACTATCATCAACTGAAAAGAATATCAGACCAATAATTGGTAGCATTACAAATTGCAAGATAGAAAGTAATCCAAATGAGGGTTTCAGTTACTGTCACTCAAACATTCCAGTCTGGGAACTCAAAGCTGTATTCACTGGACAAAACTATTCCAACTTTCAGGATTAATTTTGGAAGGATAAAAATTTTAGTCTTTGCCCAAAGCCGAAGGCAAACAGCCAGGTTGACACTAAATGTTTTCAGAGACCACATCCTCACCAGTCTTTATCCTATAATAGTATTGAGACTGATAGTGGTTTATAATTGTCACATGTACAGAGGTAGACTGAAATGTTTGTCTTGCATACTGTTCATACAGATCAAATCATTATTCAGTGCACTGAGGTAGAACAATGTAAAACAAGAACAATGCAGAATAAAGAGAAAGAGCATTGCAGGGCAGCAATAAAGTGCAAGATCATAGCAAGGGAGACTGTGAGGTCAAAAGTCCATCTTATCATACTATGGAACCATTTAGTAATCTTATTACAGTGGGTAGAAGTTATCCTTGAGTCTGGTGGTACAAGATTTCAGGTTTTTACATCGTCTTGCTGAAGGGAGGGTGGAGGAGAGACAAGATCTGGAATGAGTGAGGTCTTTGATTCTGCTGGCTGCTTCACTGAGGCCACAAGAAGCACAGTGGGGAGGCAGGTGCTATGTTTTGTAACTATGAATTGAGAAGTAACATGGACCTGGGAATAAATATATATGTTCCATTTGTGCTTTAGGTGATAACGCACATGTATGACATGGCGGCATAATAAGACCATAGACCGTAAGACATAGGAGCAGAATCAGGCCATCTGGCCCATTGAGTCTACTCCACCATTCAATCATGGCTGATCCTTTTTTTCTATCTCCTCCTCAACCCCAGTTCCTGGCCTTCTCCCCATAATCTTTGATGCCATGTCCAATCTCTGCCTTAAATACACCCAATGACCTGGCCTCCACAGCTGCCCGTGGCAACAAATTCCACAAATTCACCACCCTCTGGCTAAAGAAATTTCTCTGCATCTCTGTTTCAAAAGGGTGCCCCTCTCTGTGCCCACTTGTCCTATACTGTCCCACCATGGGAAACATCCTTTCCACATCTACTCTGTCTGGGCCTTCCTACATGCAAAAGATTTCCATGAGATACCCCCTCATCCTTCTGAATTCCAGCGTGTACAGACCCAGAGCCATCAAATATCCCTCGTATGATGACCCTTTCATTCCTGGAATCATCCTTGTGAACCTATTCTGGATCCCCTCCAATGCCAGCACATCTTTTCTAAGATGAGGGGCCCAAAACTGTTCACAATACTCAAGTTGAGGCCTCACCATCACATCCTTGCTCTTGTATTCTGGACCTCTTAAAATGAATGCTAACATCATTCATTTGCCTTCCTCACCACCGACTCATAATGACGCATGCCATTTATGTACTTTTACATATACCTTACAATGCATTATGCAAACAACAAAGAATGTCACCATGACATACATGCATGTCTTAATTAAAATAAAAATTAAATGTATCAATTTATTCCCAGAAAATACTAAACCCAAGTTTTACAAAGCCCATCCGGTTCCTGATGCCATGCATGATAAAGTAGCCAATGAGCTAGATCACATGGAGGCTGAAGGAATACCTTCCAAGGCTGAGTGGAGCCCATGGACAACTCCAGATGTCCCGGTAGCCAAGAAGAATGTATCTGTTAGGATCTGTGGTGATTTTTAGGTCACTATCAACCCAGTATTGAAAGTAGATCAATATCCTCTGCCCAGGATAGAGGATATCTTTGCAAACCTTTCTGGAGGGAAGCACTTCAGCAAAGTGGACTTAGCTGAGGCCTACCTGCAGATGAAGATGGAAGAAGATTCCAAAATGTTTCTCATCATAAACACTCACGAAGGGCTTTATCACTGTAATAGTTGCCCCTGCACCTGCACTCTGGCAGAGAGGTATGCACAGGTGCTGCAAGACTGCCCAGGCACTGAGTGTTACCTGGATAACATCACTGACATCATTGTAACCACAAAATAATCTGCAGATGCTGGGGTCAAAGCAACACTCACAACACGCTGGAGGAACTCAGCAGGTCAGGCAGCATCCGTGGAAAAGATTGGTCGATGTTTCAGGCCGGAACCCTTCGTCAGGGCTGTAGAGGGAAGGAGTAGAGGCCCTATAAAGAAGGTGGGGAAGGGTGGGAAGGAGAAGGCTGGTAGGTTCCAGGTGAAAAACCAGTAAGGGGAAGGATAAAGGGGTGGGGGAGGGGAAGGAGGAAGGTGATAGGCAGGAAAGGTGAAGAAAGAATAGGGGAAAACACAATGGGTAGTAGAAGGAGGCAGAACCAAGAGGGAGGTGGTAGGCAGCTGGGGGAGGGGGCAGAGTGACATAGGGATAGAGGAAGGGAGGGGGAGGGAACTACCGGAAGTTGAAGAATTCTATGTTCATACCAAGGGGCTGGAGACTACCTAGACTGTATATGAGGTGTTGCTCCTCGAACCTGAGTTTAGCCTCATCATGGCAGTAGAGGAGGCCATGTATGGACATATCTGAATGGGAGTGGGATGTAGAGTTGAAGTGGGTGGCTACTGGGAAGATCCTGTCTGTTGTGGTGGACGGAGCGGAGGTGCTCGATAAAGCGGTCCCCTAATCTGCGTCGGGTTTCACCGATGTAGAGGAGGCCGCACCGGGAGCACTGGATGCAATAGATGGCCCCAATAGACTCACAAGTGAAGTGTTGCCTCACTTGGAAGGACTGTTTAGGGCCCTGAATGGTGGCAAGAGAGGAGGTGTAGGGACAGGTGTAGCACTTGCGCTTACAGGGATAAGTACCGGGTGGGAGATCCGTGGGGAGGGATGTGTGGACCAGGGAGTCATGGAGGGACCAATCCCCGCGGAAAGCGGAGAGGGGTGGGGAGGGAAAGATGTGCTTAGTGGTGGGGTCCTGTTGAAGGTGGCGGAAGTTGCGAAGGATAATGTGTTGGATCCGTAGGCTGGTGGGGTGGTAGGTAAGGACAAGGGGAACTCTGTCCCTGTTGTGGTTGCGGGAGGATGGGGTGAGGGCCGAAGTGCGGGAAATGGAGGAGATGCGGGTGAGGGCATCATTGATGACAGCAGAAGGGAAACCACGATCCTTAAAGAAGGAGGACATTTGAGATGTCCTGGAACGGAAAACCTCATCCTTGGAGCAGATGCGGCGAAGACGGAGGAACTGGGAATAGGGAATGGCATTTTTGCATGTAGCGGAGTGGGAAGAGGTATAGTTGAGGTGGTTATGAGAGTCAATGGGCTTGTAGAAGACGTCAGTGGACAGTCTGTCTCCTGAGATGGAGACCGAGAGATTGAGAAAGGGGAGAGAAGTGTCCAAGATAGACCAAGTGAAGTTGAGGGCTGGGTGGAAGTTTGAAGTAAAGTCGATGAAATTGACGAGCTCAGCATGGGTGCAGGAAGCAGCACCAATGTAGTCGTCAATGTACTGAAGGAAAAGTTGGGGAGCAGTACCAGAATAGGTTTGGAGCACAGACTGTTCCACATAACCAGCGAAGAGGCAGGCATAGCTAGGGCCCATGCGAGTTCCCATGGCTACACCCTTGGTCTGAAGAAAGTGGGAAGAGCCAAAAGAGAAGTTATTGAGTGTGAGAACCAGTTCTGCCAACCGGAGGAGGGTAGTGGTGGTGGGGAACTGGTGAGGTCTATTGCCCAGAAAGTAGCGGAGGGTTTTGAGACCTTCTTGATGGAGAATGTAGGTGTATAGGGATTGGACATCCATAGTGGAAGTGAAGCAGTTGGGACCGGGGAACTGGAAGTTATTGAAGAGGTGGAGGGCATGGGATGTATCCCGGATGTAGGTGAACTTCCTCCCTACATATCGCAATGCAGCACACTCCACAACCAACAACTCACCCGCCATGCTGCTCCTGGGTCATTCCTTGCATTAGTGCTTAGATCTTCTCAAATCCAATTTTGCAAGGAATATGCAGGACAAATAGTGGAGACATATAGTGAACTATGGGTGACAAAATGGAGTCCAGGTAGGCAGATACAAGTTCAGTGGGACAGCAGCAGGCAGAAACTATGGGTCTACCAATTGACATCATTGTTACTGGTAAGGGTGACGAAGAACATCTCCAATACCTCAAGATAGTGTTAAAAATGATGAGAAGATTATGGACCCAGATCATGATGCAAGAAGGGTGAATTTTTTAAACCATGCATCACTTACTGTGGTCACGCCATTGACACATAAGATTTACACAAGTGTCCTGAGAAAATTCAAGTGGTGGTGGGTGCCCCAGGGCCACAAAGAATGTGTCAAGGTGGCCATCCTTTTTAGGATTTGTCAATTACTCTAACATGCTCCTGCCAAACCTGGCTAACGTGCTCTGCCCCTTGAACTCACTCCTACAGGTCGGGAAGAAATAGCAATGGACAAAGCAGTCTGAAGTGGCTTTCCAAAAGGTAAAGGAAATGATGACATCAGACACTATACTCACACATTATCCAGTGAAACTTGCTTGTAATGCCTCACCTTATGTTATAGATGCAGTCGTGGTACATGCAATGAGTGATGGAAGTGAACAGCCCAGAGCCTTTGCATCACATTCTCTTACCTCTGTAGAGAAAAATTACGCACAGATTGACAGGGAGGCCTTGAGTCTGGTTTGCAGTGTAAAACATTTCAACCAGTATGTGTATGGGAGAAAGTTTACCCTCATTACTGATCGTCAACCATCGGTGTCCATTTTCAATCCACAGAAGGGAGTTCCACTAACAGCAGCAGCACAAATGCAGAGATGGGCTCTGTTTCTCGGAGGACACAATCACAAGATCGAATTCAAGAGGATGACTAATCATGGAAATGTTGCTAGACTGTCCCATTTACCGTTGGAAAGTGAAATACCTGAAAAATTTACTGTAGTATACACTCCCTGATGCAAATCAAAAGTCTCCCTGTTACGGTAGAGATAATCCAAAGGGAAAGTCAGAAAAGACCCCACAGTCTCAGGTCTATATAGAAAAAACAAAATAATTTGAATGCACTGCAGAAATTCCATTTCCCCCATTTTTAGCAGTACCAGGCAGAATTGGCTAATGACAGGTGTTCCCTTATGTGGGGATTGACAGTTGTTGTACCATCCAAGCTGACAGCTAAAGTGTTGGAAGAGCTACATGCTCCACCTAGGCATGGTGAAAATGAAAGCATTAGCTTGCAGCTTTATCCTGTGGCTTGGGATAGATCAGTAGATCGAGGAGCTTGCAATGCACTGTGCGGGATGTCACAGAAGCTGCAAAGAGCAGTGCCTCTCCATTCCTGGGAATAGCTGTAATTTCCCTGCCAGCAGGTTCATGTGGATTTTCCCGCACCGTTCATGGGTACAAATTTCTCGGTAGTAGTGGATGCAGCAACAAAGTGGCCAGAAGTGTCCCTGATAGCCTCCACTACAGCTTCGCACACTGTTGATATGTTGAGAAGCATCTTCTCAAGGACTTGTGTTCCAGAACACTCAGTCAGTGATAATGGACCACAGTTCGTTGCAGAACAGTTACAATCACTCCTGAAAATGAATGGAATTAGACATGTGACATCCGCACCATACCACCCAGCTACAAATGACTTTGCAGAAAGGTTTGTCCAGGGTCTAAAGAACGTTCCGCAAACAATGTCAGCAGAACACACTACACTGACAACTGAATTTCCTCCCTACATATCTCAATGCAGCACACTCCACAACCAACAACTCACCCGCCATGCTGCTCCTGGGTCGTTCCTTGTACTAGTGCTTAGACCTTCTCAAATCCAGTCTCACAAGGAATATGCAGGACAAATAGTGGAGACAAACTGAGGGCTCCTCAAACACTGAGGTTCAATGTTTTACTCCTGGACAAGCAGTCCTGGTGAGGTACTACAAAGGTAATCAAAAGTGGGTCTGTGAAAGATTAAGGACAGAGTGGACCAAGTTCCTACACAGAAGAGATTGCATTGGATATCATCTGAAGGTGATACATCAATTAGTTGAGGAGAGCAGAGTCAATTGTTAGAGAAGACAGGTGCCCAGAGCTGTCAGATCTAGTTCTTACAGTTCCAGGGTTAACTCCTACAACCACAACGATGGAAGCCCCAGAACCTGAGATTATTTCACAGCCACAGGTCTCTCGTGTTAAGCAGAGTGATCGCCCTTTATCAGGAAAGGCGTTATCCCACAGTAAGAGAACATCCACAATGATTAAATCTTCAGGTCTGAATGGGACAATTTAAAATTTGTGATACAGTGGAAGTCTATATAGTAGTAGTATATAGAGTCAAAGAGTTATAAAGAAGCACAGCACAAAAACAGGCCCTTCGGTCCATCTAGTCCATGCCAAAACAATTTAAACTATCTACCTCAATTAACCTGCACCAGGACCGTAGCTTTCCATACCCCTACCCTCCACGTACCTATCGAAAGATAAACATTGAAATTGAACTTGCATGCACTACTTCTGCTGGCAGCTCATTCCACACTCTCATAACCCTCTGAGTGAAGAAGTTTCCCCTCTTGTTCCCCTTAGTCCCACCCAACCTCAGTGGAAAAAATCTGCTTGCATTCACCCTATCTACACTCCTCATAATTTTGTATACTTCTATAAAATCTCCTCTCAGTCTTCTACATTTTATGGAATAAAGCCCACACCAATTCAATCTTTCCTTACAACTCAGAACCTCTAGACCTGGCAACATCCTTGTAAATTTTCTCTGTACTCTTTCAACCTTATTTACATCTTCCTTGGAAGTAGGTTACCAAAACTGCACACAATACTCCAGATTAGGCATCACCAACATTTTATGGAATTTCAAGATTCAAGATTCAAAAAACTTAATTGTCATTCTAACCATACATCAGCTCTGCAGGGCAGAATGAGACAGCATTTCCCAGGAGCAGTGCCATCATAACATAACAAACACAACACTAAATAATAAACATAATAATAAATAGTAAAACACAACAGCCACATGTCAGTTAAAATCAAGTTATAAGTGTCCAGTGCAAGTTAAAAGTGTCCAAAGCAGAGTCAGGTGGAGCAGCTATTTAGCAGTCTGACTGCCTGTGGGAGGAAGCTGTTTAGTAGCCTTGTGGTTTTAGTTTTGATGCTCCTGTAACATTTGCCCTAATGGCAGAAGAGCAAACAGTTCATGGAGAGGGTGTGAGGGGTCTTTAATGAAGTACCGTGTCTTCTGGAGGCATCGACTCTGAAAGAGGTCTTGGACAGAAGGTAGAGAGACCCCAATAACCTTCTCTGCTCCCCTAACCACCATCTGCAAGGCTTTTTTGTCGACAGCACTGCAGCTGGAGTACCAGGTTGTGATGCAAAAGGTCAGCACACTCTCAACCACGCCTCTGTAGAATGTAGTTAAGATGTTAGTGGGGAGTGATGCTTGTTTAAGCTTCCTCAGAAAGTGCAATCACTTGAAGTTCAACATAACATTCCATCTTCTGTTCTCAATACTTTGATTTATGAAGGCGAATGTGCTGAAAGCTTTCCTTATGATCCTATCTACCTGTGACACTACTTCCAACAAATTATGACCTGTAATCTCATATTCCATTGTCCTACCACGCTCCTCAGTGCCCAATTATTCACTGCGTAAGACCTACCCTGGTTGGTCCTACCGAAGTGCAAAGCCTCGCACTTGTCTGCATTAAATCCCAATTGCCATTTTTCAGCCCATTTTTCCAGCTGATGCAGATCCCTCTGCAAACCATGGTAGGCTTCATCGCTGTCCACTACATCCCTAATCTTGGTGCTATCAGCAATCCAGATCGTTGATATACTGTAGATGACAAGCAAAACAATGGGCCCAACACTGATCTCTGTGGCACTCCACTAATCACAGGAGTCCAGTCAGAGAAGCAACTACATATATATTACCACTTTCTGGCTTCTCCCACAAAGCAATATCTAATCCAATTTACTACCTCATTTTGATGCTAAGCAAATGAACCCCCTTGACCAACCTCCCATGCGGGACATTGTCAAATGGCTAACTAGAGCCAAGATAGACAACATCCACTTCCTTGCCTTCATCCACTTTCCCGGTAACTTCCTTGGAAAACTCTATAAGTTTGTTTGGATATGACCTACCATGCACAAAACCATACTGACTATCCTTTATCAGTACATGTCTATCCAAATACATACACGTCTGGTCCCGGGAGAAGTTCCCACTTGCTTCAAAAAGGCAACAATTATACCAGTGCCTTAGAAGGATAATGTGGGCTGCCTTAATGACTATCACCCGGTAGCACTCACATCGACAGTGATGCAATGCTTTGAGAGCTTGGTCACGACTAGACTGAACAAGGACCTCAGCAAGGACCTGGACCCACTGCAATTTGCCTATCGCCACAATAGGTCAATGGCAGACGCAATCTCAATGGCTTTCCACACGGCTTTAGACCACCTGGACAACACAAACACCTACATCAGGATGCTGTTCATCGACTATAGCTCAACATTTAATACCATCATCCCCACAATCCTGATTGAGAAGTTGCAGAACCTGGGCCTTTGTACCTCCCTCTGCAATTGGATCCTCAATTTCCTAACCGGAAGACCACAATCTGTGTGGATTGGTGATAGCACCTCCTCCTCACTGATGATCAACACTGGCGCACCTCAGGGGTGTGTGCTTAGCACACTGCTCTACTCTCTATATACATATGACTGTGTGGCTAGGCATAGTTCAAATACCATCTATAAATTTGCTGACAATACAACCATTGTTGGTAGAATCTCAGGTTGTGTTGAGAACGTGTACAGGAGTGAGATATGCCAACTAGTGGAGTAGTGTCACAGCATCAACCTGGCACTCAACATCAGTAAGACGAAAGAGCTGATTGTGGACTTCAAGAAGGGTGAGATGAAGAAACACATATCAATCCTCATAGAGGGATCAGAAGTGGAGAGAGTGAGCAGCTTCAAGTTCCTGGGTGTCAAGATCTCTGAGGATCTAACCTGGTTCCAACATATCGATATAGTTATAAAGAAGGCAAGACAGTGACTATACTTCATTAGGAGTTTGAAGAGATTTGGCATGTCAACAAATACACTCAAAAACTTCTATAGTTGTACCATGGAGAACATTCCGACAGGCTGCATCACTGCCTGGTATGGAGGGACTACTGCACAGAATCGAAAGGAGCTGCAGAAGGTTATAAATCTAGTCAGCTCCATCTTGGTTACTAGCCTACAAAGTACCCAGGATGTCTTTAGGGAGCAGTGTCTCAGAAAGGCAGCATCCATTGTTAAGGACCTCCAGCACCCAGGGTATGCCCTTTTCTCACTGTTAACATCAGGTAGGAGGTACAGAAGCCTGAAGGCACACACTCAATGATTCAGGAACAGATTCTTCCCCTCTGCCATCCGATTCCTAAATGGACATTGAACCTTTGGATGCTACCTCACTTTTTTTTTAATATACAGTATTTCTGTTTTTGTATGTTTTTAAAAATCTATTCAATATATGCAATTGATTTACTTGTTTATTTATTATTATTATTATTTTTATTGTATTTATTATTTTTTTCTCTCTCTGCTAGATTATGTATCGCATTGAACTGCTGCTGCTGCTAAGTTAACAAATTTCATGTCACATGCAGGTGATAATAAACCTGATTCTGATTCTGATTCTGATTCTGATTCTTAGAATACCTTCAAATAATTTTCCCACAAATGATGTCAGACTCACTGGCCAATAATTTCCTGGTTTCTGTTTAGAGCCTATCTTAAACAGCAAAACAATATTGGCTACCCTCTAGTACCTCTCCTGTCACTAAAGATGATTTAAATATCTCTGCCAGGGCCCCAGCAAATTCTGTACTTGCCTTCCCAAAGGTGAATTCATCCACCCTGATTTGCCTCAGGAAACCAAACACCTCCTCCTCTGTAACCTGTATAGAGCCTATGTAGTTCATGCTGCTTTGTCTGACTTTTATAGACTCACATGTCCATCTCCTGAGTAAATATAGATGCAAAAAAATTATGTAAGATCTCCCTCATCATGTTTGGTTCCACACATGGATTACCATTCTGATCTTCAAGAGGACAAATTTTGTCCCTTGCAATCTTTGGCTTTTAACATATCTGTAGAACCCCTTAGGATTCTCCTTCACCATGTCTGCTTAGGCAATCTCATGCCTTCTTTTAGCCCTCCTGATTTCTTTATTAAGTGTTCTCTTGCATTTCTTACACTCCTCAAGCAGTTCACTTGTTCCTACTTGTCAATACCTGCTGTGCACTTCCTTTCCTTCTTAACCAGGGCCTCAATATCTCCTGAAAAGCAAGATTCGCTACACATGTTATCTGTACCTTTTATTCTGACGGGGACATTCAAGCTTTGTACACTCAAAATTTCACTTTTGAAGGCCTCCCACTTACCGAGTACATCTTTGCCAGAAAACAGCTTATCCCAATCCACATTTGCCAGATCATTTCTGATACCATCACAATTGACCTTTCTCCATACTTCAACATATAACCCACAATGCATTATGTAAACAACAAAGAATGCTTATTAAAATGATGCATTTACAATATTACTCAAACATTACTGAAATATTAAATGCACAACAGTAGGTTTCCATATTGTGTGGCATTAAACAAGCAACATTGGGTCTTTATGGAATCTACTGTGCACTTTCCTTCTGATTTTATTCCAGTGAAATTTGGTTCTATCTTAGTAAATTCTGATGATTTTAGACAATATATTAGTGATGGAATACAAACACTATTACTCCATATAATGCAGTCCATCAAGCTGTTTTGCATTCCATTGCATTTGTTCAGATATATACACTGCATATTGAAGGAGAAATACTGACTGTTCTTAAAATTGAATCAATAGTAAAAGTTTAAACTAGAATTGCTGGGGGGTGGGAACCGAACTGAAGAGATGGAGGAAGGGGCAGTTAGCTCACAAATAGAGAAAGCTTGGAGACTGTGCGAGAGGGAGGATAGGAAGGTGATGAGAAGGGATATGCTCAGACTGGTTTGAGATGTGTCTATTTTAAAGCAAGAAGCATCATGAGAAAAACGGATGAGTTTAGAGCGTGGATCAGTACTTGGAGCTATGATGTTGTGGCCATTACAGAGATGTGGATGGCTTAGGGGCAGGAATGGTTACTTAGAGGGTCAGGCTTTAGATGTTTCAGAAAGGACAGAGAGGGAGGCAAAAGAGGGGGGTGGCATTGCTGATCTGAGATAGTGTCACGGCTGCAGAAAAGGAGGACATCATGGAGGGATTGTCTACTGAGTCTCTGTGGGTGGAAGTTAGAAATAGGAAGGGGTCAATAACTCTACTGGGTATTTTTTATAGACCACCCAATAGTAACAGGGACATCGAGGAGCAGATAGGGAGACAGATTCTGGAAAGGTGTAATAATAACAGGGTTGTCGTGGTGGGAGATTTTAATTTCCCAAATATTGATTAGCATCTCCCTAGAGCAAGGGGTTTAGATGGAGTGCAGTTTGTTAGGTATGTTCAGGAAGGTTTCCTGACAAAATATGTAGATAAGCCTAAAAGAGAAGAGGCTGCACTTGATCTTGTATTGGGAAATGAAGCTGGTCAGGTGTCAGGCCTCTCAGTGGGAGAGCATTTTGGAGATAGTCATCACAATTCTATCTCCTTTACCGTAGTATTGGAGATGGATAGGAACAGACAAGTTAGGAAAGTGTTTAATTGGAGTAAGAGGAAATATGAAGCTATTAGGCAGGAACTTGGAAGCATAAATTGGGAACAGATGTTCTCAGGGAAAAGTACAGCAGAAATGTGGCAAATGTTCAGGAGATATTTGCATGACGTTCTGCATAGGTACATTCCAATGAGAGAGGGAAAGGGTGGTAGGGTACAGGAACCATGGTGTAAAAAGGCTGTTGAAAATCTAGTCAAGAAGAAAAGAAAAGCTTACGAAAGGTTCAAAAAACTAGGTAATGATAAAAATCTAGAAGATTATAAGGCTAGAAGGAAGGTGCTTAAGAATGAAATTAGGAGAGCCAGAAGGGGCCATGAGAAGGCCTTGGCAAGCAGGATTAAAGAAAACCGCAAGAATGGAAGAGCAAGAGGGTAAGACGTGAGAGAATAGGACCAATCAAGTGTGACAGTGGAAAAGTGTGTATGGAACCGGAGGAGATAGCAGAGATACTTAATGGATACTTTGTTTCAGTATCCACTACGGAAAAGGATCTTGCCGATTGTAGGGATGACTTACAGCGGATTGATAAGCTTGAGCATATAGACATTAAGAAAAAGGATGTGCTGGAGCTTTTGAAAAGCATCAAGTTGGATTAGTGTCTGGGGCTGGGCAAGATGTACCACAGGCTACTGTGGGAGGCGAGGGAGGAGATTGCTGAGCCTCTGGCAATGATCTTTACATGATCAATGGGGATGGGAGAGGTAAAGGAGGATTGGAGGGTAGCAGATATTGTTCCCTTATTCAAGAAAGGGAGTAGAGATAGCCCAGGAAATTATAGACCAGTGAGTCTTACTTCAATGGTTGATATGTTGATGCAGAAGATCCTGAGAAACAGGATTTATGAACATTTGGAAAGGTATAATATGATTAGGAATAGTCAGCATGGCTTTGTCAAAGGCAGGTTGTGCCTTATGAGCCTGATTGAATTTTCTGAGGATGTGACTAAACACATTGATGAAGGTAGAGCCGTAGATGTTGTGTATATAGATTTCAGCAAGGCATTTGAGAAAGTACCCCATGCCAGGCTTATTGAGAAAGTAAGGAGGCATGGGATCCAAGGGGACCTTGCTTTGTGGATCCAGAATTGGCTTGCCACAGAAGGAAAAAGAATCGTTATAGACGAGTCATATTCTGCATGGAGGTTGGTGACCAGTGGTGTGCCTCAGGAATCTGTTCTGGGACTCCTTTTTTTTATGATTTTTATAAATGACCTGGATGAGGAAGTGGAGGGATGGGTTAGTAAATTTGCTGATGACACAAAGGTTGGTGGTGTTGTGGATACTGTGGAGGGCTGTCAGAGGTTACAGCGGGACTTTGGAAGGATGCAAAACTGGGCTGAAAAGTGGTAGATGGAGTTCAACCCAGAATAGTGTGAGGTGGTTCATTTTGGTAGGTCAAATATGATGGCAGAATATACTATTAATGGTAAGACTCTTGGCAGTGTGGGGGATCAGAGGGATCTTGGGGTCTGAGTCCATAGGACACTCAAAGCTGCTGCACAGGTTGACTCTGTGGTTAAGAAAGCATACGGTGCATTGGCCTTCATCAATCATGGAATTGAGTTTAAGAGCCGAGAGAGTAATATTACAGCTATATAGGACCCTGGTCAGACCCCTCTTGGAGTATTGTGCTCAGTTCTTGTCACCTCACTACAGGAAGGATGTTGAAACTATAGAAAGGGTGCAGAGGAGATTTACAAAGATGTTGCCTGGATTGGGGATCATGCCTTATGAAAATAGGTTGAGTAAACTTGGGTTTTCCTCCTTGGAGTGGCGGAGGATGAGAGGTGACCTGATAGAGATATATAAGATGATGAGAGATATTGATTGTGTGGATAGTGTGGCCAAGTTATCAGAAGATGTCGATAAGAGAGATAAGCGAGAGACAAATGGGGGAAACATTCAAAATGCTAATAAGAGAGAGACGAGAGGGATTAACAAAAAGGAGACACAGTTCCGAGTATTGTCAGAGACCGGTTGCTTTGAATCCTGAACTGTTTGAAGTTTGATGGACAGGCGATACCCCAGCAGGAGGATAAAAAGAACAGGTTCGCTAAGGAAAGACACACATGACACCACGAGACAACGAGACCCTGGAAAAGCGGTGTGCCCCCACAAGTTGGTGGAAGTTTTGGAGGTCTGGTCGCGGGACCAACCATAGACACACAAGGTGAGAAGGTACGATCGGCGGGAACCTGGTGTGTGTGTCCACCCTTGCCTGGGTGCCGGGTTCACCGCAGAAGATCGATTGTATCCGGAACGGAGGGGTCACAGTTGGTGACCTCAGAAGATATTAAAAAGGGCTCGCGCTGAAAGCTAACTGCGAGGAATATCAAAGGACTGTTGAATACGATTTGAATATCAGCATTTGCTATCCCTCTCTCCCCAATGGCACGACGGCAATTACTGCGAATTGAAACTGAGCTGAACTCTGTGTCACTTGAGACTGATCATTTTACCCCTAGACTGCGATAGAGCTTGATTGATCCTATTATCCTAGTTCTGTGTACATGTGTGTTTATTCATTGCTAACCTGTTGCATTTATATCCGTACTATTAGAGTACTGTGTTACTTATTTCTTTAATAAAACTTTCTTAGTTCCAGTAATCCAGACTCCAACTAAGTAGTCCATTTTTACTGGTTTGGCAACCCAGTTACAGGGTACGTAACAATAGTCAGAGGCTTTTTCCCATGTTTGAAATGGCTAACATGAGAAGGCACAGTTTTAAGGTGCTTGGAATCAGGTATAGAGGAGATGTCAGGGGTAAGTTTTTTACGCAGAAAGTGGTGATTGCGTGGAATGGACTGCCGGCGATGGTGGTGGAGGCGGATATGATAGGGTCTTTTAAGAGACTGCTGGATAAGTACATGGAGCTTAGAAAAATAGAGGGATATGGGTAACCCTAGGTTAATTTCTCAAGTAAGTACATGTTCAGCACAGCATTGTGGGCCGAAGGGCCTGTACTGCGCTGTAGGTTTTCTGTGTTTCTATGTTTCTAACAAATAACATAATGTTGCAGCACTACAGGCTCTGGGCTGGGAGTCTGTGTCATCAACTTCAAGCAAATTTGACAGTGAAGCAAGAACGGAAAATTCAAAGATGTTCAAAGTCGCAATGTTACTTTCTGCTGCAGGATGTGCTTTGGAATAACTTTACAATAATTTAAAAATGCAAAATGTCAATGGTAAGAAGCTGAGAATTCTCTCTCAGCAAACAACAGAACTATCAATCCGATGGCCTATCAAACAGAGAGCTTGGCCTTGATTTGGTTACAGAGGAAATACAGGAAATAACAATTTCTGTTGTATGTGGAACTTAGTGTGAACGTCAGAGATAAGAAAATTGTAAAGTATTCACGATACTTACAGATAAGTGAAGAAAGCTTATTGAGCTTGCTTCTTCACGAGCTTCCCAAAATGTTCTCTAATCTCAACCCGGCAATATTACCTGTCTTTAAATATGCATTAAGTTTAACCACATCTACCACCACCACTTAACAACCGGACATTTTATTATGAGCCTGCAGCTTTCTCCAGCTGTCAGGTAGCCATGCCTGTCAGTCAAACTGGCCATTAGGAGCATTGAACCAGGGAGAAGTGTAGTGTATTTAATATTTCAGTAGTATTTGAGTAATACTGTAAATATTATAATCATTCTTGTTCATTTAAATAATTCATTACACGTTATATGTAAAAGTACGTAAATGGCATACATCATTACGCCGCCACATGATAAGGGCTCATCTCACTTAAAATAAAAATTAAAAGTAAACATTTATTCCCTGACCCGTATTTCCTTTCAATTAGTTTTTATGTTTTGAGTTATGATCACAAGTCTCACCTGCCAAGCAGAGTGCCCCCAACTCCCTTGTCAGGAAAGACATTATCCCACAAGAGTAAGAAATCTTCCACAACGATTAGATCTTTAGGCCCGAATGGGAAAATTTAATATTTACTATTTAATATTTAGTGTTTCAGTAGTATTTGAGTAATACTCTAAATATATTGTTTGTTTAAGCATTCTTGTTCATTATAATAATTCATTATTGGCTATATGTAAAAGTACATGAATGGCAGACATCATGCCACCATGTCATACATACGAGGCGGAGACCACGGTTGCCCAGGTGACGCAATGCTTTCCAGATGGTCCGGTTGACAAGTGGAAGGTGTCGGAACCGCGAGGCGCAAAACGAAACGTAGCTGTTTGAAATCTCAAATTAAGTGTTGTGAGTCGTCAAGGTCAAAGCAAATATGTCACCATAGGCGAATGACTGACTAAGCCCATCAGCCCTACTGAGACATAGGCTGCAGGCAGCAGCTCACCGGAGACCTCCGCCCTTTCAAGCTGTCCACACGTAGCCCATCTTCAAAGATCCTTCCTTTCCCAGGGAGCTCTGTTGGCTTTTCTGTAGCACTGGGTTTTTACAGGATGAGGTTACTAGTCCCATACTCAACCCTCCTCCTTTCTCAGCCAGGCTGGGGACCGTCCGTGGCGGAGTTTACCACATGCTCCCCTGAGATTCATGTTCTTGCAGGCGTTCACATCAGAACATAGAAGTACAATGGAAATACGCAGCAGATCAGGCAGCATCTATGGAGGGGGACCGGGTGGACGACAGTTCTGACACAAACAGGAAAGGCTGGTTATCTGAACCCGGGGAAAGGAATGGAGGGTTATGGGCTGAGTGCAGGTCGGTGGGACTAGGAGAGAGTAAGAGTTCGGCATGAACTAGAAGGGCCAAGTTGGCCTGTTTCTGTGCTGTAATTGTTATATGGTTATATACGCACCTCACTTGAAGTGAAAAATGAAACTGAGGCATGCAGTCCCAGATCTATGTTTTTTTGCTTTTAATTAGTTTTATGTTTTGGAGTTACAAAAAATAATAGAAAGTAAACTCACATTCACCATGGAGTATTACCTAGCTAGCATCAGAGAAAACCCAGACTTTGAGGTTTCCCCAACAATCACTCCCTCTTTACTGTTACAGACTGAGTCATTCACTTAATATTCTCTATGAAGCCCATTCACTGTTCCTTCTTCTTTCTATCGCCCTCTGACCCTTTTCATAAATTCTGTCACTGTCCCTTATGAGCATGATGGAGAACCAGTTAGATCTCTGGCAGGTGGATGTGACATGTTCAAAATCAAATCTGGATGATATCATGGATTTAATACCAAAAGCATGGATGGCTCGGAGTGATTAATTGCTTCATGCATTTTATGAATGCAAGTTGAAGATTAAAAACCTGTTTGGCCTTGGAAAGAATGCATTGCAGATTGACCACAGCTAAAATGTTTTCAGAAGCTGAAATGGTAAACCCAAAGAGCAAAAGTTCAAGGGATAATTTGGATGAGATAAGTTTCAACTGTTTATCACAGTTGCTAATTTCAGGCCCAGAAGTTATGGGAGAGGAGTATGGTGGTGAGATTAATTTGGGATTGATATACTTTAGTGGCAAAGAATTAGTTGGAATTTATACAGGGCTTTAAGGACAGAGTTAACAACTATCTGTTCTGAGCAATCCATTTCTTGGAGCTCAGTGCGGGGACGTACATTGATAGCAGAATAAAATTAACACAGGTCTAGCTCGTTGCAAGTGAAGTACCTACCAGCTTCATTCTTTCCAAGAACCAGCAACTAGTTCAATCGCTTAAGGACCTCTTTGCTAAAATGGGCCTAATCTTGAAAAATGGTCCTTTTGCCAAAAACACACTATTTGAAGAGAACATTCATGTTTAGAATGAAAGCCTTCCCATGACCTCTGATTGGGCAGAATCAGAAAGCTAAATCAAAGTGCTCGTTTACAATGTAAACCAGATTAGAGCCAGACTGTTTTTTTTATTGATGCCACGGAGATAAATTTACGTTTAAAGCTGCAGGCGGAAGTTCAAATCAGTAAAAGAACTTGTCCTAAAATTGCATAAGGAACATAGGTGCCAATAAAGTATCTTCATGTGGTTATCTATTTTGTCAATGTCACAGTGGTAACAAGAGCTTTGGGCACAACCAGATAATTGAGATTCAATGACCACTTTATTAGGTACATCTGGAACCCACTCGTTAATGCAAATATCTAATCAGCCACTCATGGGGTAGCATCTCAATGCATTAAAGCATGAAGACATGGTAAAGAGGTTCAGTTGTTGTTCAGACCAAGCATCAGAATGGGGAAGAAATGTGATTTTGATCATGGAATAACTGTTGGTGCTAGATAGGGTGATCTGAGTATTCTCAGAAACTGTTGATCTTCTGGGTATTTCATACACAACAGTCTCTAGAGTTTACAGAGAATGGAACAAAAAATATCCAGTGAGCAGCAGTTCTGTGGGCAAAAATAACTTGTTAATGAGAGAGGTAAGAGGATAATGGCCAAAGTGGTTCAAACTGACAGGAAGGCTGAAGTAACTCAAATAACCACGCATTACAACAGTGGTATGCAGAAGAGCATCCCTGAACACACAACAGGTCAAGAGGTAAAGGAGGTACTGATAAAGTGGCCTCCGAGTGAGTGTAAAGGCCTTAAGGGATCTGCAAGCATCAGATTGGGAGATAATTAAGATTTTGTTCAGTAAGTCATGCCTTCTGTCCAATAATTGTATATTTTGTTATGTTTCTAACAATTTAAGGTAGAAAACATTTACAGTGTAGGAATACATGAATTTTGGCTTTGATCATCAGGATACACTAAATGATAGAGGTGATCTGAATTATTTTTGGATTAGTTTTCAGCCTCATTTCAAAGTAAAATGAGTATCCCTTTACACTTTGGTGCACTGTTCACTTCTTCATTATGAGCCCCAGCATCGGTAGCCAATCGTATGTAGGTGTAAACTTCAGCTCGCTTACTGGCAGTGGGTGTGGTAAGCTGTATATATCAGGAAAGTAAAATGAAAATAACAGATCACTTATGCAACGTTTGCTTAATAAAATGAAACATTTATCTTGTGGAATCTCCGGTCTCTTGATACTTTACTGTAGCATAACCTTGCAATGCCTATCAATAGGATAATGGAATATGTTTTCTCAAAGCATTCTCTATCACAACACTAAAGTGTTGGATGTGTACTCTGCTGATATAATAATGATCTTTCTATTTTAGTGTGTTGTTATTTAAGGTCATTGGTGAGATTCCAGTTTCACTTCACTTTCTTGTTGTCTCCATTATTTCTTGTTTTCCTTCACATCCATCAACTTATTGACCTGGCAATTCTCAACAATCGAGCACCCACAGCCCGGTGTAGAGAATTCATAAGTACATAATTCTCTGTGAAGAACATGTCAAAGACGTTAAGATACAAAATAAATAAACAGTGAAAAGACAAATAATGAGATGGTGTCATGAGTTCGTGGAACATTCAGAAATCTGGTGGCAGAGGAAAAGAAGCTGTTCTTTGGGTCTTCAGGCTTCCGTACCTCTGCTCTGATGGTAGTAACATGAAAAGGGCATGTCCTGAATATTCGGGTCTTTAATGATGGATGCCACCTTCTTGAAGCATTGCCTCTTGACGATGTCCTCGATGGTGGGCAAGGTTATGCTTATGTTGGAAATGTCTGCGCCTGCAACCTTCTGCAGACTTTTACAGTTACATGCATTGGAAGCTCCACACTAAACTGTCATACAACCAGTCAGTATGCTCTCTATTGTACACTTATGGTAATTTGCAAGAGTCCTTCAAGTCTCCACAAACTCCGAAGGACATAGAGCCACTAGCGTGTCTTTTTCATGATTGGATTAATGTGCTAAGGCCAGGATAGATCCTCTGAAATGTTGACACCCAGGAATTTGTAACTATTCACCCTTTCTACCACTGTCTCATTAATGAAAACTCATGTGTGTTCCCCTGACTTCCCTTTCCTGAAATCTGCAGTCAGGTTCTTGGTCTTCAGGAACTCAGAAGACCTTCAGGCTTTTAAGTTCCCTACCTAGCTTCTTGATCTTCCATATTATTCCAAATGACAGTTGTTCCTTCAAATATTAAAGTCCTAGTCTCTCTCTGGCACCACTACCTTTCTTTGTTGCTTTAAACCTCTACAGGTTACATATCTAGATATGTAATTTGCCTCTTTAAAAAATTGTATAAATTCATACTTTCTTCAACGTGGAAGGAGCAACTCAGACCATCAGGTCCATGTCAGCCTCCTACAGAACCATCCCATCAGTCCCTTATCCACCTTATAATACTTTTCCTCTCACGTGCCCATCCAATGCCCATTTTATTCTTTTGCCAATTGCCAACACTAGGGGCAAGTTACAGCAGAAAAGGAATCCATAAGTGCAGTATTGGGAAAATGGGACACTTGGGATACCCCACAGGGTCACAGAAAGAAGGTGCGAATTCCGCACTGGAAGCACTGAAGATCGGAATAAAATTTGCCTCATAGGATCCAAAAGGCAACAGCAGTAACTACTGCATTAGTAGGCCATCCTTCAATACGTAATCAAGAAGAGTAACCTGATAACTTATATACGTAAAAATTTACTTCACTTTTACCTTTTCTCCCTAGTTCCACAGCTTCTACACTGGGAAGTTCTGAGAGAGGAGATGGTTGATCTCCTTAAATAAGATTTGCAGCCTGTTTTTCCTCACACAACAGGACCCATTCTTCAGAGGTACCCTGCGCTAAACAGCTGCCTGGCCTCCCCGACAGTAATCAGTGGTTTTACTGGTTCTTAATTGCAGCCTTTGCAGCTGAGTGTCAGGATAAGCCTTTCTGTTCTTTCACTAGATGACATACCATGCAGGTGCTAAAGTGTATGTTTCAGAACAGTTCCAAGAATCAGCTCAGTTAACTCCTCATTAAAGCATATTTTAGGAAAAGGCTTTTGTGCATATTTTTCTATCAAAGAGGCAACTCAGACATGGTATTTTAAATGACCTCCATTTGAACAGACAACATGCAGATCTTTTTTGTGCTGCCTCTTAGGATAACATTTATCACCAACATGTTCTCTCCCTTTCAAAAATGACAAAAGTTATAAACAAAAATTAAATTCAAGCAAACTTAACAATTCATATCAAAAAGGCATACATTGACCTTTTTCCTTGATGTCCACCAGCTGTATAAAGTCACGGTGGTACAGTGAGCTTCCTCACCAGCATGGATGTGGATACAGAAGATGAATAGATAAATAGTCAGGCTGTCCAAGCCCATTGCAGTTGAAGCCTGTATTTATTTGAACAATCTCACTCTGACTATATCCCTGGATCCACTATTTCAGAATACCATTCAGCTTCAGAATTTCACAAACACGAGGAAGTCTGCAGATGCTGGAAATTCAAGCAACACACATCAAAGTTGTTGGTGAACGCAGCAGGCCAGGCAGCATCTCTAGGAAGAGGTACAGTTGACGTTTCGGGCCAAGACCCTTCATCAGAACTAACTGAAAGAAGAGCTAGTAAGAGATTTGAGAGGGGGAGGGGGAGGGGGAGATCCAAAATGATAGGAGAGGACAGGAGGGGAAGGGATGGAGCCAAGAGCTGGACAGGTGATTGGCAAAAGGGATATGAGGCCCAAGGAGAAAGAAAAAGGGGAGGGGGAAAAACCCAGAGGACGGACAAGGGGTATAGGACTCACCTGTGAGTCGGCAGGGGTGATACATTGCGTCCGGTGCTCCCGATGTGGCCTTCTATATATTGGCAAAACCCGATGCAGACTGAGAGATCGCTTTGCTGAACACCTACGCTCTGTCCACCAGAGTAAGCAGGATCGCCCAGTGGCCACACATTTTAATTCCACATCCCATTTCCATTCTGATATGTCTATCCACGGCCTCCTCTACTGTAAAGATGAAGCCACACTCAGGTTGGAGGAACAACACTTTATATTCCGTCTGGGTAGCCTCCAACCTGATGGCATGAACACTGACTTCTCAAGCTTCCGCTAATGCCCCAACTCCCCCTCGCACCCCATCCGTTATTTATTTATATACACACATTCTTTCTCTCTCTCTCCTTTTTCTCCCTTTGTCCCTCTCACTATACCCCTTGCCCATCCTTTGGGTTTTCCCTCCTCCCCCTTTTCTTTCTCCCTGGGCCTCCTGTCCCATGATCCTCTGATATCCCTTCTGCCAATCACCTGTCCAGCTCTTGGCTCTATCCCTCCCCCTCCTGTCTTCTCCTATCATTTTGGATCTCCCCCTCCCCCTCCCACTTTCAAATCTCTTACTAGCTCTTCTTTCAGTTAGTCCTGACGAAGGGTCTCGGCCCAGAACGTCGACTGTACTTCTTCCTAGAGATGCTGCCTGGCCTGCTGCGTTCAACAGCAACTTTGATGTGTGCAGCTTCAGAATTTACTGGCTGAAATAGAGATTGTCAGCTCAGTGACTTTCTTTGCAGGTGACGAGTCAGAAGGTTAGAGGCATAAGCTCAAAGATCTGAATGAGAAGTCTAGATTGCATCCCCAATGAAATGCTTGATCTTTGTTATCCTGGCCAGTAAATCATTCCTCAAACACCCAGACTGTTAATCTGCTCATCCTCTCATTGTACCAGTACCTGAACCAACCAAAACAGCAGCTGAGGAGTACTGGAAGAGTATATGGGAGAAAGAAGCATCACATAACACCAGTGCTCAATGGCTGAAAGACCAACAAGCAAGCCTCTGCAACCTCCCGGAGAAAGAACCAGTCACCAATACAGCAGTAGATGTTAGGCAATGGGCAGCAAGTATGAAGAACTGGACATCACCAGGGCCTGACATGATCCATGCCTGTTGGCTGAAGAAACTAATAGCATTACATGCACGCTGGCAGCCCAAATGAACCAGCTGCTTGACGCAGGCTCCCAACCTGACTGGCTAACTCAAGAAAGGACAGTACTCATTATGAAGGATCCTTATTAAGGAGCAATGACATCAAAATACCAGCCTATAACCTGCCTGCCAACAACATGAAAGCTCCTATCAGGCATCGTAGCCATCAAGCTAGAGAAACATTTGTGTAAGTTCCTGAGCCTTGCTCAGAGGGGGATTGGTAATGGAACCAGAAGCTCTAAGCATCAACTACTGGTAGTCAAAGAGTCATGTGAGACTCCAGCACCAGGCAAACCAACCTAAGCACAGTGTGGAATGCCCGTCTCTGTACAAGGTCAACAAGACAGTGAGGACCTTTATCAAGAACTCAACAAGCCATTGGAGGTCAATACTAGAAGTTAACTCAAAGCCAATAGCACAAGTGACCATCAGATGTGGAATATACCAGGGTGATGCACTATCCCTACTGCTGTTCTGCATAGGCTTGAACCCCCAGAGCCAGATCATCTCAAAGAGTGGATATGGGTTCAGCCTCAAGAGTGGAGTGACCATCTGCCACCTCTGGTATATAGATGACATCAAGCTGTATGCCAGAAATGAAAGAGACGTTGATTCACTAATCTACCTGACAGAATGTACAGCAGAGACATCGGGATGTCATTTGGTCTGGGTAAGGGCAGTCAGGTGGCAGTGAAAAGAGGCAAACTCATCAAGACTGAAGGAGTTAAGTTACCTGAAGGTCACATACCTGATGTACAGGACAACTACAAATACCTGGGGATCCTGCAGGCACATAGAACGCACAATGAGGATACAAGGAAGGCTGCAACACATCCACGTACCTCCAAAGAGAGAGACTGATCCTAAGTAGCCAACTGAATGGGAAGAACAAGATCAGAGCCATCAACACATTTGTCCTACTAGTCAACAGATCCCCAGTCACAATAGTGTGCTGGCCAAGGAATGAACTGGAAGCCGCTGACATCAAGAGCCGGAAACTACTAACAATACACGGAGGGTTCCACCCAAAGTCCAACATTAAGCAACTGTACACCCACCAGAATAAAAGAGGACGGGAATTGAAAATGTCAAGTCCACAATTCTGGAAGAAATGTGAGGCATCCATGAGTATGTCAGGAAGATGTCCGCTAAGGATGACTTGCTAGGAAAATACCTCACACAGCAGACAGGGGACATAGAAATGGAAGTGGGTGAAGCAGAACCAGAGGACCAAAGACCATGGCAGGACATGCCACCGCACACGATGTACCATCACCAGATATCAGAGGTGGCTGACGGAAGCAAGCCCTACCAATGGCTGGAAATGGCAGGGCTGAGGGACAGCACAGAGGCGCTGATCATGGCTGCACAAGAACAGGCGCTGAGCACAAGAGCAATAGAAGCAAGGGTCTATCACACCGGACAAGACCCAAGATGCAGACTGTGGAAAGAATCTGCTGAAACCATCTAGCACATAATTGTAGGGTACAAGCTGCAGACAGGGACAGCACACACTGAACAGCACAACCAAGTTGCAGGAATGGTATCCAGGAACATCTACAATGAGTATGGATTGGACACTCCCAAGTCCAAATGGGAAAGAAGGTAATGGAGAATGACATAGCTAAGAGCCTGCAGGACTTATAAATATGGACTGATAAGCAGGTACTGGCCAACCAACCAGACACAATAATACTGGACAAAGAAGAGAACAAAGCAATCGTAATAGATGTGGCAATCCCAAATGGCAGCAACATCAGCAAGAAAAAATATGAGAAGGTGGAGAAATAGCAGGGCTTGAAAAAGCAGATGGAAAGGATGTGGAAGGTTAAAGTCAGAGTAATCCCAGTGGTGATGGGAGCACTTGGAGCTATGACACCTGGACTGGGAGAATGGCTCCAACAAATCCCAGGAACGACTTCTGAGATCTCGGTCCAGAAGAGCACAATACTAGGCACAGCAAGGATACTGCACTGAATCCTCAAATTCCCAGACCTCTGGTAGAGGGCCCAAGATTGAGGGGAAAATAGTGCGGTAGTATTCACAGGTTCATTGTCCATTCAGAAATCTGATGGCAGAGGAGAAGAAGTTGACCCTAAAGTATTGAGTGTGTGACTTCAGGCTCCTGTATCTCCCCCCTGATGGTTGTAAGGAGAAGAGGGCATGTCCTGGGTGGTGGAACTCTTAATGATGAATGTCACCTTTTTAAGGCATCATCTTTTGAAGATGTCCTCAATGATGGACAGGATAGTGACCATGATGGATCTGGCTGAGTTCTCCTGTAAAACATCTCAAAATAATCATTTAAGGCAAAACAGAATGCGAGCCTCTTTTCTTGTATTGCTTTGCACATATTTTAGCAGCACTTATTCCTAAATTTGAGATAAAAGCATAGGAAAATCTATTTAATGGCATGGAAGTGAGTATAATAACATCTTCAACATTAACTTCTAGAGTAGAAGTATTTCTCAGATTTCAAGGTACTGCTTGCATCAAGGGCTGCCTTTGCTAGATTGTAATTTAACTCTGCAAAACTTCACTTTGAAGATTCAGCTTCCTCGTTTTAATTGGTGTGGTCTTGTACTTGAAGATTGTGAAGCTGGGGAAATTAAAGAAACAGGTTTGATGATAGGTTTCAATTTGAATGAAGTTACTGGGGCAGGAGAGATGAAAAAGGTCTGTTGTGATTGCCTATCACTCAACTGAAGTACTCAATTAATGAGACTGTTGTCAACAGGGTTAATCAAGTAAAGGAATGCAGTTCAAGGGCATTTGATTAAACATCAAGACAGATTATTACAACCTTGTTTAACTCATTGGTAAGTTCACACTGCAATACCATATGTAATTTGTGTTCTTTGTTAAAACTATTTCTGAACAGGAAGAGAGAAATAAGGATATTGTTAATACTTAAAACCCAAAGATACTTGTATTATCATCTCTGTACGTAATAAAGAACTTCAGTTCCCAGTGTGCAATGTGGGCGGTTAACCCGGAACCGGAAGTGACTCTTGGCAAATGCTAAAGTGTACAGCTAGAAGCCATGATACATCTCCTGTTAATATACGAGCTAGTATTTGAAAACCCAAGCAAAGTTTGTCTTCTGTTAAAGAACAAGCAGAATAACGTTGTGTCAGAAGTCGGTGTGAGGTGTAAATATGAAGCGTAAATGAATACCACAAGCAACTGAGAAAGAGATGTTAGTTCCGACAGGGAGAAAAGTCTCGACAAGAGAGGGCCAATGAGGTGACAGAGCATATTGTCTGAAGTTAATCAGGATCAGAATCAGAATACCAGGTGAGAGCCTGAAAAATTCTGTAATGGGTAATTAAGTCAACCCACAGCTAAGCATTTTACCAGCAATTCAGCTGATAATCAGAAATGCTTCAACCAGTGATCCAATAAATATTTAGAAGCAAACAGAGAAGGAGGCATGGATGAAAAATCTAAAGCACCTGTATTTCTACACATAATTGGCAAAGATGTTTCGGACATCTGCAACAGCTTTCAAATTGATGAGACAGACTTTACATTGGACATGCTGGTGAAAAAAATTTGAGAAGTATTTTGTCCAAGTAAAAACCACGTTTGAAACAAGGTGATAGCTTTGACCAATACTTCACACACTGAGTAAGTCCTGTGTGTTTGGAGATTTGAGGGCCTCACTTGTCAGAGACAAAATAGCTTGTGGAATCCCAGATAATGTTCTGAGAGAAAGATTGCTCTGAAAGAAAGATTTAAAGCTAGGAAAGGCTGTGAATATGTGTAGGGCAGCGGAGAGCACACAAGCACAAGCTAAAGAGCTGTACAGGGTAGAATCAACAGTGCATGCTGTGAATACAGAGTGGCAGACCACGGTATCTCCCAAAGCAACAGCTTACCAAAGAGATAGGCTCATACAGTAAATGCAGCAAATGTGCAGGTGGGCACAGGCCAGAGAAGTGTTCTGCTTATGAAAAATCCTGCAATAATTGTGGGAAGAGGAATCATTTCACAAAGTGCTGCAAAACTACCAAGAGAAAGGTCCACACAGTTGCTGAGGAAATGGAGGAAGTCCTTGTGGATTCTCTACAGACTGCTGGTGCTGATAAAACAGAATGGATCTTTCCAGTGACTGTGAATGAGACAGTAATTCCATTCAAGCCTGACACTGGAGCCCAGGTGAATCTGTTGTCTATGAATGGTTCAAGGCTCTCAAAGCGAAGAGCAAGATGTACCCAGTGAATTTAAAAGTAACAGGCCTATACCGGAGAGAATGTTCCAATAAAAGGATGCTGTATCGTGACCTTCAAGCACAAGGAGAAGCACCTAAAGACAGAGCTACTAATTGTGGAAAAGTGAGTACAGCCAATATTAGGTCTAAATGCATGAGAAAAGTTCAACCTGTTGAAAATGATTTTTGTAGTGACTTCGCAGACCAAAGTTGACCACATTTCACTCATAGAAGAGTACACAGATATTCTTTGAGGGGCTCGGATGCTTACCTTGTGTACACAAAATCCGTGTAGATGAGACAGTAGCTCCTGTTGTCCATGTATGCAGGCAAGTTCCATTTGCACGTAGAGACAAACTTAAACCAGAACTAGTACAAATGGAACGGATAAATGTCATACAGAAAATTGAAAAACCAGCAGATTGTGTGAGCTCACTGGTCACTGTGCAAAAGAAAAATGGAGCATTGGATATGTCCAGACTCAAGAGATCTCAATAAAGCCTTCAAGAGAGAGCATCTTAAATTACCAACATAGGAGGAGATCGTGTCCCTGTCTGCAGGTGCCAAGTAGTTTAGCAAACTTGATGCATCGTCTGGGTTTTGTCAGTTGAAGCTTGATGAGGTAAGTTTGAGACTGCGTACCTTCAATACAACAGAGAGAAGATATCACTTTCTTCAGTTACTGTATGGGATCCCCTTCACACCAGAAGTCTACCATAAAAACATCCACATGATTCCTCAGGACATGCCTGGTGTCAAGACCATGATGGATGACATCATCATCTGGGGGTCCACTAAGGAAGAACATGACACACAGCTGATATAGGTGCTAGACATGACACAGAATGTCAATTTGAAATTAAATAAAGAGAAATGTGAGTTTGGTGTTAAGATACTGACTTTCAGAGGAGATGTCATTTGGAAGAGGGAGTGAAAACTGACCCAAAAAAATGTCAGCCATTGAGAACATGGAGAGGCCCCAAAACAAAGAGGAGGGGGGACGTTTCCTGCTGATGGTGACTTATCTGGTTCATCCCTCAACTGCCTACTGTGTCAGTACCACTTAGGACACCCCTGGAACAGCGAAATGAGTGGATTTGATCTCTTGAGCAAGAGGAGTGTTCGTAGAAACTGAAAAGGGTCATAATGGAAGAGCCCATTTTGAAGTTTTATGATCTAGATAGGTGTACAAGGATCTCAACTGATGTGTCCTGGCACGGCCTTGGAACAGTACTACTGCAGTAGCATGATGACACATGGCACCCTATGGCCTATGCATCAAGAGTTTTAACAAATGCAGAAGTCAACAATGCACAGATAGAGGAAGAACTTCTTGCCAGCATGTATGCATGTGGAAGGTTCCATCAGTATATCTATGGACAAGCTTTTGAAGTGGAGACAGACCATAAACTGTCCCCCTCAGCAACAAATATCTTGTTCTGGATGCTGTTGAGGGGGATGACCTGACAGGGGACGCCCATGGTGACCGGGTCTCTGGCACTGAGCCTGGTGCTGTTGTGCAGGAGAGAAGGAGGGAGAAGAGGAATGTGGTAGTCATAGGGGATTCCATAGTCAGGGGAACAGACAGGAGATTCTGTGAGCCTGACAGAGATACCCACATGGTGTGTTGCCTCCCAGGTGCCAGGGTACAGGATGTCTCGGATCGGGTCCTGAATATTCTAAAGGGGGAGGGTGAGCAGCCAGTTGTCTTAGTACATGTTGGTACCAATGACATAGATAGGATAAAGGAGGAGGTCCTGAAGAGAGATTTCCAGGAGTTAGGAAGGAAGCTGAAAAGCAGGACCTCCAGGGTAGTAATCTCGGGATTGCTACCTGTGCCACGTGGTAGCGAGGGCAAGATAAGTCGGATCAAGCAGATGAATGCGTGGCTGAGAGACTGGTGCAGGGGGCAGGGCTTCAGATTCTTGGATAATTGGGATCTCTTCTGGGGGAAGTATAACCTGTTCAAAAAGGACAGGTTACACCTGAACCCGAAGGGGACCAATATCCTGGCGGGAAAGTTTAATAGAGCTGTTAGGGAGGGTTTAAACTAATTTGGCAGGGGGATGGAAACCGGAATGACAGAGCGGAGGAAGGGGAAAACAGAAATAAATCTAAGATAGTGAGCAGTAAAGATGTCAAGAAAGACAGGCAGGTGATGGGGCAAATTTGGAGCCATTGGGATGAGTTGCAGTGCAATAAAGTTGCAGTGAAATCAAAGCGAAAAGTATCAAATACTGGTCTTAAGGTGTTGTACTTAAATGCACGCAGCATAAGGAATAAACTGGATGATCTTGTTGTACAGCTACAGATTGGCAGGTATGATATTGTGGCCATCACTGAGACCTGGCTAAAGGATGCATGTCTCTGGGAGCTGAACGTCCAAGGATACTGGGAAGTTGTTGGAGTCGATTGTCAAGGATGAGGTTACAGAGTACCTGGAGGCATATGACAAAATAGGCAGAACTCAGCATGGATTCCTTAAAGGAAAATCCTGCCTGACAAACCTATTACAATTTTTTGAGGAAATTACCAGTATGCTAGACAAGGGAGATGTAGTGGATGTTGTATATTTGGATTTTCAGAAGGCCTTTGACAAGGTGCCACACATGAGGCTACTTAACAAGATAAGAGCCCATGGAATTACGGGAAAGTTACATACGTGGATAGAGCGTCGGTTGATTGGCAGGAAACAGAGAGTGGGAATAAAGGGATCCTATTCTGGTTGGCTGCCGGTTACCAGTGGTGTTCCACAGGGGTCAGTGTTGGGGCTGCTTCTTTTTACATTGTACATCAACGATTTGGATTATGGAATAGATGGCTTTGTGGCTAAGTTTGCTGACGATACAAAGATAGGTGGAGGGGCCGGTAGTGCTGAGGAAACGGAAAGTCTGCAGAGAGACTTGGATAGATTGGAAGAATGGACAGAGAAGTGGCAAATGAAGTACATTGTTGGAAAGTGTATGGTTATGCACTTTGGCAGAAAAAATAAACGTGCAGGCTATTATTTAAATGGGGAAAGAATTCAAAGTTCTGAGATGCAATGGGACTTGGGAGTCCTCGTACAGGATACCCTTAAAGTTAACCTCCAGGTTGAGTCAGTAGTGAAGAAGGCGAATGCAATGTTGGCATTCGTTTCCAGAGGAATAGAGTGTAGGAGCAGGGATGTGATGTTGAGGCTCTATAAGGCGCTGGTGAGACCTCACTTGGAGTACTGTGGGCAGTTTTGTCTTCTTATTTAAGAAAGGATGTGCTGACGTTAGAGAGGGTACAGAGAAGATTCACTAGAATGATTCCGGGAATGAGAGGGTTAACAAATGAGGAACGTTTGTCTGCTCTTGGACTGTATTCCTTGGAGTTTAGAAGAATGAGGGGAGACCTCATAGAAGCATTTCGAATGTTGAAAGGCATGGACAGAGTGGATGTGGCAAAGTTGTTTCCCATGATGGGGGAGTCTAGTACAAGAGGGCATGACTTAAGAATTGAAGGGCGCCCATTCAGAACAGAAATGCGAAGAAATTTTTTTAGTCAGAGGGTGGTGAATCTATGGAATTTGTTGCCACGGGCAGCAGTGGAGGCCAAGTCATTGGGTGTATTTAAGGCAGAAATTGATAGGTATCTGAGTAGCCAGGGCATCAAAGGTTATGGTGAGAAGGCGGGGGAGTGGGACTAAATAAGAGAATGGATCAGCTCATGATAAAATGGCGGAGCAGACTCGATGGGCCGAATGGCCTACTTCTGCTCCTTTGTCTTATGGTCTTATGGTCTTATGTCCAAAACATTGAATGACTGTCCATGAGGATACAGCGTATGTTGATAAGGCTGCAGAATATGACATAAAGAAGATCTACACAATAGGAAAATATATGTCTGCTACTGATGTGTTGTCTGAAGCAGTCAACAAGAAAGAAAAGAGTAACCAAGAGATTAATATAGATATACAGGTCTATGTTGACATGATTATTGCCTCCATTCCCATATCCCCCAATAGAACAGAGAAGATTAGGACAGCGGCAGGGGCAGATGAAATAATGAAAGTACTCAAAAAGACATTACAGAAAGGATGGCTAGCAACTAAGAAAAACTGTCCAATGTGTTTTTGGATATATTGGGCATGCAGAGCTGAACTGTCAGTAGAGGAAGATATGGTCTTCAAAGGGAACAGGTTTGTGATTCCAGTGTCGCTACACAAGGAAGTGCCCCGGTAGGTACAGAAAGAGCAGCTTGGTGAGGAAAAACGAAGTGATGTTCTGGCCAATAATGAACCATGACATCAGCCAGACCACTGCTTCATGTGAGATATGTCTTACCTACAGACCAAAGCAGCAAGCAGAGCCACTTACACCGCTTCTGTACCAGACAGGCCGTACTTCAAAGTTGGAGTAGATTTGTTTGAATGTAATGGGAAGAGTCACATTGTTGTAACAGACAACTTTTCCATTTAGCCAGAAGTTGCAACACTGCAATCAGCATCCAGCAAAGCGGTCATCACCTTCCTAAAAACTGTGTTTGCAAGGCATGGAGTTCTATTCAAAAGGTTCAAGGGAACATCTAAACAAGCCTGATGCATTTTGGAAACAAGTCCTGTGGACTGATGAAGTTAAAATAGAACTTTTTGGCCACAATGAGCAAAGGTATGTTTGGAGAAAAAAGGGTGCAGAATTTCTTTTTTTTTAATTTTATTTTTATTTGGATAAGGAATTCACAAATATCATGTACTTTTTTCACACATATAATCTTTTCCATTTTTTTATATGTATAAAACTACAATTATTTATACATTCTTAAGTACACATTGAGATGATATAAAAGGAAAATAAACATTTAAATAGATAATTATGTACTGTGGTAAATCTAACCTATTCGGCTAAGTAATGGAATTAGTTGTTAAGAAAAATGGTAATAATAGTTTCCATATAACCCTTCTGGACCATTTCCACTGGTCCAAAATGTTGTATATAAGCCTATGTATCAACCATTGTAGGTGTTTATATCCTAATTTGTTCATGCTTGCTCCTGCCCGCAGACATAATTATCCAATCCTTACGTACTTATTTACTTAATTTTTTCATTTTTTTATCTCTTTCCCAAATCTTTACCTTTACTTGTGTTAATTCTCTATTTTCCAAAAGAAAACAAAAAAAACAAACATTTAGACTAGGGGTGCTTACGTTAGCAATATTACTGTGTTGATGAGAAGAGCAGTATAAATCATTAGGAGAGTCATCTAAAGTCTGCTCGCATTGGGGTTATATATTCAATCCATTTATTCCAGATTTGATAAAATTTTTCTTTTTGAGTTCTCAGGGAGTAAGTCAACTTTTCCATTTTAAATATTTCAAAGATAATTTCGTACCAATCTTCTAATGTAGGTGGTATTGGATTTAGCCATTTTCTAGTGATTGATTTCTTACTTGCCGCTAAGAGGGCCTGCAGCAACTTTATATCTTCCTTCTGTTCAAGAAACAATACATGCCCCAAATAGAGCGTCTCAAAGTTCAGAGGTACCTGGGACATAAGTACCTTAACTAATGTTCTATGAATACCTTCCCAAAATAGACTTAATTTAGGGCAATCCCAAAAAATATGAAAATGATTTGCCTCCTTGGAGCCGCACCTTCTCCAACACATCACATTTGTATCTTTATATTTTTCCTGATATGGGGTCTTGAAGTATCTTATAATGTTTTTCCAACAATGTTCTCTCCAAGTCAAAGAATTAGTCGAGGACCATTGAAAGCTGCAGATTTTCTCCCAAGCCTCCTCTGAAAGTACCAACCCCACTTCTTTCTCCCACTTCTCTTTAATATACAGTGTATTTACATTTTTAGCATGGGAGAGTGCATTATATAATCGAGAAACTGATTTACTAGGTATTGAACTGCAAGCCGAATTCAGAATCTTGAAAAATTCTAATTCTACTGTTGATAGGTCTGTATATCTACAACTCTGGTTAACATAGTTTCGTACTTGAAGGTACCTAAAAAAGTCATTATGTTCTAGGCCATGTTTGTCCTGCAGAATTTGGAAACTTTGTAATACTCTTTTATCTATAAATGAGAGGTAGGTTGTAAGACCTTTCTTTATCCATAGCTCAAATCTTTTATCTCCTCTGTTGGGAAGGAATTTGGTATCATATGCACACCATCTAAAGAGTTTTAACATGTTATTAATTCCACATGAATTAACCACCTTCTGCCATACTTTTAATGTAAGATTTATCCAAGCGTTTTTAATTTTTTCCAACTGGGCCATCAATCCTTTGTCAGCTATTGAGGCCTGAAGAGGAAAACTGTCAACTAATCCAAATTCTATTTCCTTCCATCTAGCCTTATATTCCCTATTACACCAATATAAAAGAGGGGTTGTCTGTGAGGCATAAAAATAATTTCTCAGGCAAGGAAGAACCATACCTCCTCCTTCCTTCCCTAACTGTAAGGTGTTATATCGAATTCTAGGTTTCTTTCCTTGCCAAATGAAGCGGGAAATCCATTTGTCCCATTCCCTGAATTGATTATCATCCACCTCCACCGGTAAAGTACGGAAAAGATACAATAACCGAGGAAGAATATTCATTTTTATAGTATTTATCCTTGAATTTAAACTTAAAAAGGGGATAAGATTCCATCTATGCATATCTGCTTTTATCTCTGAGATTAATGGCCCATAATTCACCTGTGACAGTGTTGAAAGATCCTGCTGCAGGGTTATTCCTAAATATTTTAATGATTTAGCTTCCCACTTAAGATCATATGTATCCTGCAACTTTTTGGATGGTGTATAATTTAGGGACATAACCTGCGTTTTCTTTACATTTATTTTATAACCTGATATTTTCCCAAAGTCATCCAACAGTGTAAACAATCCTGTAAATGATTTTTCTGGTTCACTCAGACAGACCAAAACATCATCTGCGAATAACGCCACTTTCTGTTCAATCCCTGCCACCTTGATACCTTTTACGATTTCGCTCTGTCTTATTAGTTGGGCAAGCGGTTCAATATATAGCGCAAAAAGGAGAGGAGAAATTGGGCATCCCTGTCTAGTGCCTCTCTCTAAGATGAAGGAGTCAGAGAGGTCCCCATTTATCTTAATTCGGGCTGTAGGACTGTCATATAGAGTCTGAATTACTTTAATAAACTTTTCTTGAAAGCCGAATCTTCCTAACACTTTGTATAGGAATGCCCAACTAACCGAATCAAAAGTTTTCTCAGCGTCCAATCCTACTACCATTGTCTCTGTCTCGTTCTTATTAACCTGTTCTAATATGTGCAGAGTTCTCCTTATGTTGTCCTGTGTTTGTCTTTGTTGAATAAATCCAGTCTGGTCTAAGTGGATTAGGCCAGGTAGAAACTTTTCCAATCTGCGCGCTAATATAGATGTAAATAGTTTGTAATCTAAGTTAAGAACACTAATTGGCTGATAATTGCCACATTCTAGTTTATCTTTACCCTCTTTAGGAATAACTGAAATAATCGCTTCTCTCCAGGAAGGTGGAGTTTCTCCTCTCTGCAAGATCCAATTAAAGGTGTTAAGTAGTAATGGGGCTAACTGTGTCTTCAGGGACTTGTACCACTCTGAGGTAAACCCATCAGAACCCGGGGACTTTCCAGCCTTTAACCTAGAGATGGCCACGTTCAGTTCTTTGACAGTTACTGGTTCTAATAAACTTTCATTTTGTAAATCTGTAAGTTTAGGTAGATCTAAAAAATTCAATACACTGTCTATATAGGGCTCATTGGGGACCCGGGGTTGGGAGTACAGCTCTCGATAATATGTTTCAAAACCCTCTTGAATTTTCCCTATTGTACTCTCCACAAGCTTTGTCTTTGGATTCTTTATTTTATGAATTGTATTGTCTGCTTGTTGTTTTCGTAATTTATATGCTAATAATCTAGCTGATTTACCTCCTACTTCATAATTCTTTTGTCTCAGGTAAAGAAAATTTCTTTGAGTTTCCAACGTATAAATATCGTCAATTTCACTTTGCAATTTCCTAATTTCCGGTTTTCGATTTGAATTACTTTTGTTGCTATCTACAACTTGAAGTTGTTTTAATTTTCCTTGAAGGTCTGCTAACTTTTGTGCATTGATTTTTTTCATGTGAGTGGTAGTGGAAATAATTTTCCCTCTCAGTACAGCTTTCAATGTATCCCATAAGATCACTGGTGATGTTTCTCCCGTGTCATTAAGATCTAGATATTCTTTGATTTCTCCCCTTAATCTCTCCATTACTTTCGGGTTATTGAGTATATGTGAGTTTACCCTCCATAGTGTTTTCCTCACTTTCCTTTCCAGGATTAGAGACATAGAGACTGGGCTATGATCTGACAGATCAATTGTTGCAATATTACAGTTTTTTATCCTGAGTCTATCTGTATTAAAGCTAAAGAAATAGTCTATCCTTGAATAGACTGAATGAAAGAATAATATGTATAATCTTTACTAGTAGGGTGTAATTCCCTCCAGACATCTATAATTCCCAACTCCTCCATCAATGAATTCACTTTCCGAGTCAGAGGTTTATTCTGAGTAACTATTCTTGAAGAATCTAATATAGGATTTAATCTAATATTAAAATCCCCTCCACAAATTACTACCCCTTGAGAACTGACCATTAGGTCAAAAATGTGTCTATAAAATGACCATTCACAACCTGGAGGAGCCTAAACATTCAGCAATGTTATTTCTGTACCTTCTATTCTTCCTGTGATTTTTACGAACCGTCCTTCTTTGACTCTAGTCTCTGAAATATGTTCATAATTAAGAGTACTTGATATTAAAGTAGCTACCCCTCTTTTGTGACTCTATTTATATGATGAATAAAATACATGCTTAAAGCCCATTCTTTTTAATTTTCCATGTTCAGATTGGCTCATATTTGTTTCCTGGAGGAAAGATATTTGTGCCCTCTCTTTTTTCAATTTAGACATAATCTTATTTCTTTTAATTGGATTCAAAACCCCATTAACATTATAGGAAATTATTTTTACCAATTCAGTTTGCATTTTTCTCTAGTAGAAAAAAAACTCTCCTTTTCTAACCAAACAGTAAGCAATCCCTTCTCAACAGTAAACCAAGACATAACCACACCCTAGACATTTTTGAACGTGCAACATTTGAAAATTTTTCCCGACTTCCCACAGTGAGGCCTGAGCACCGACCCGCCTCAGTTCAGAGGGATAACCTCTACCTTCACCCTGTGTTAGAGGGCCCTCAGCAGTTTGAATAATCATAGAGAATTTTCTCCTATTTATGTCTCGACCATATTGCTATCATTCAAGTTATTCTGTCTAGTTTATTTTCAGTTACCAGTTTTCATTTTACCTTTAAGTCCGATTTACTCTTTTCAGTCATTTCTCTTAATTAATCTGTGTTCTCTGTACATTCGCGTCTGAATATTTGCAGATTTTCCTTGTAGTTTGACACTCTGGTTTGTGTGGAGCGTCCTCGCCGCACTAACTGCCACGACTTCTGCCGAATCCTCTCCAGTAGCGACTCCGGTTGGGTGATAAGTTTAATAGGTAGTCCCCGGTCCGCCAGGTCCAATGTTGCCTCCTCCACCGTAGCGTAAGTTTTTGTCCCTTCGTCGTAAAAGACTCTCAGCCAAGCTGGATACAGGGTCTGGAATCTGATGTTGTTTTCCTTCAGGACTCTCCGTGTTTCCGTATATTCCTTCCACCTGGCAAGAATCCCCGGTGCGTAGTCGTGGTCTAAACTGATTTTACAGTTGTTCCACATGAAACCTTTCTTTTGCCATGCCCTTTTAAGCACCTCTTTCTTCGTTCTGTAACTGAGAAATCTGACCAGAATCGATCTGGGCTGGGCGCCTGCTGGAGGCTGTGGTGCCAACGCGCGGTGAGCTCTTTCTATCTGTAGGTCTTTTGCAGCCGGTATATCAAGGTTCTCTCTAAGTAGCTTCTCCACGAAGGGAATCATCAATGCGGGTTTACCTTCAGTTCCTTCGGGAACTCTGTAAATTCTCAGATTTTCCCTTCTCGAGCGGCCTTCTTGATCTATTAGTTTCCACTGGAGCTGGTCTTGCAGCTTCAGCATTTCTGCTATCACCTCCTCTGCGTTTTGTAGCTTCTCTTCAATTCCAACAATCCTCGCTTCGGCTTCGTCTATCTGCGAGTTGGTTTTTACTATTTCTCCTTTAATATCTTCCAGCTGTTTGCTGTTATCTTGTCGGAACTCGCGAATCTCTCCGAGAATCAAGGACAGAGTCACCGATTCCCCCTCATTATCTCCGTCCTGGCTTGCCGTGGGGGAGCTAGGCCCATCGCCTTGCTGCATCTCTTTATGTTTATCAGCCTTCGGAGCAGACTTTTTAATCTTGTTCTTAGACATCATCCTTGCCCCTTTTATTAATATAGTTATGCAATATTATTTGTCTAAATTCGATTATGGGGCAGTTTACCTTCTTTTTTGTCGAGAGACCTTTTCCTTACGCCGCCATTCCCTTGATGACCCGGAAGTCGTCGGGTGCAGAATTTCATGAAAAGAACACCTCTCCAATTGTTAAGCACAGGGGTGGATCGATCATGCTCTGGGCTTGTGTTGCAGCTAGTGGCACGGGGAACATTTACTGGTAGAGGGAAGAATGAATTCAATTAAATACCAGCAAATTCTGGAAGCAAACTTCACACCACCTGTAAAAGAGCCAAAGATGAAAAGAGGATGCCTTCTACAACAGGGTAATGAACCTAAACACACCTCAAAATCCAAAATGGACTATCTCAAGAGGCACAAGCTGAAGGTTTTGCCATGGCCCTCACAGTCCCCTGACTTAAACATCATTGAGAATCTGTGGCTAGACCTCAAAAGAGCAGTGCATGCAAGATGGCCCAAGAATCTCACAGAACTAGAAGCCTTTTGCAAGGAAGAATGGGCAAAAATCCCCCAGACAAGAATTGGAAGACTCTTAGCTGGCTACAAAAAGTGTTTACAAGCTGTGATACTTGCCAAAGGGGGTGTTACTAAGCACTAACATGCAGGGTGCCCAAACTTTTGCTTCAGGCCCTTTTCCTTTTTTGTTATTTTGAAACTGTAAAAAATGGAAATAAAAAAGTTTTCTTGCTTAAAATATTAAAGAAATGTGTCATCTTTAACTTTATGCCTTTTGGAAATCAGTTCACCTTTTACTCACTTTATTCATAGTAACAAAAATTTTGACCAGGGGTGCCCAAACTTTTGCATACCACTGTACTTAAAGTCTGATAGAACCAACCCTCCATTAAATCAAAGTAAAAGGTAATATTCTGTGGAAATAGGATCCAGCTCTTGTGTTCAGATAATAGCATGCAACAGTGAAATAAACCATCACCATATATCGAAGGAGGTCAATCCAAAGTCCTTGTCACTACTTACATTTGTACTTACTGAACTCCTCTTCCCAAAGCGTTGACAGTACATAACTTGCTGCTTAAATCCAACCAAGATCTTTCAGTTTCTCTAGCAAGACCTGATGGAGAAGGGATGAGAAATGCATCAGAGATGTATGAAAGTGCTTCTCCTAGATCCCGAGAGAGAGGAAAAAAAAATCTTCATTCTGTAGCTTTGTCTTCTGGAGCCCTTTAATAACCACTTTTTAAATCCTGAGCAGGAAAAGCTAGAAAAAGGAGACTGCAGAGCACAAATACTATTTAGCTCCATAAGGCGTGAATACCATAAGGCGTGAATATTAACTATCCAATAGGTCATTATTTTGCTTAATGTAGATGCCAATGGATATCTGGGGATTGACCAGAGCAACTGAGACTTTGACAGCATTTTAATCACTTTGGAACGTGGAACACAGACTTTGGAGCCTTTAGTCTTCAGTTCACACCTAAGAAATGAGTGAAGAGTCTAATTGCAGAACTGAAGATCAGGTTAAAGCAGCAAGCTAAAAGGCATTCGAATTGATTTAACCTTAATCTCCTGGATAAGTATGGAAATAGATTATTACATGTTCTAACGAGAGCTTTGATTCCTCTGTCAGAGATCTCATTAGTCATAATCATTCAAGCATTAGCTAAAGTTATAAAGGCAGATTTCCACATATTAAATTCGCTTTGAAGAAGTCTGAAAGAAACTTCAAACAAAAATTTATTTTGCTTGGTCAGTTCAAATGTACACCTTGGAAATACATATGGATTGCCAAATGGCTGTGTCCTATCATCATAACAATAATATAAATTATAACATATATCAGACAATGATGTTTGATTCAGATATGTGAAGCTGTTTAAATGTTTAATAAATCCAAAGGTTTGTCCAACATCTTTTCATCGATTTCAGTTTATCAATGTACATTATTCATGCAAGATTAAAATTTCAAACCTTCAACTCAGCTGAAACATGCCTCAAAATTTTTCTAAGAATTGTATTTTTGTCTTCCTCCAAGCCCAGTTAAGTCATTTTTAAAACCGGCTTATATGAGTCTGTACTACACAAATCTTTGCCCATTTTAAAATATCACATTAGTATTAGTCTTAGTCTAAAATAAACTCATCCCACCTGACAGTTTAGTGAGTAGTGTTATATTAAGGAGTATTAAGGAGCAGATCATCTACTCTAGAGCCCCGGATGGGATGAGCATAATCCATTTTTGTCAATGTTCAGGGCCTCAAAGTATAGAACGCTTACGTGTTTTTTCAAGAAGACCCTGCTAGTTGAGAAGTTCAAGGTAACATAAGCAGATAAGAAATGGGAGGAGGAGGAGACATATGTCCACTTGAACTAATTCCTCATTCAATAAGGCCAAGTCTGAATGGATGTTGACTTTAAGTTTACTTCCATTTCTGTTACCCATAGAGCTTGAGCTCCTTGCCCTCCTAAAAATATCGCAGCTCGTCTAAATGTAATTATTTTGAAATGATGCTCCTGGTACTAGGTTCCCCAATGAAGGGTCAACATTGAAAACTCCATCTGAGTCTTACATTTTTTGATAACATTCTTCTAAACCCCAGTGAGTAAAGGCCCATTCTGCTCAATCGTGCCCATAGAGAAACCCTTCATCAAAGTAATCAAATTTGTGAACCTTCCTTAGACTGTCTTCAATGCAACTATTGAGGCATTGATCGTGTGAATAGCCAGAGGGAGGCATTGATCGTGTGGATAGCCAGAAGCTTTCCCCAGGGCTGAAATGGCTAACATGAGGGGATATAGTTTTAGGATGACTGGAAGTAGGTACAAGGGGGTTGGCAGAGGTAAGTTGTTTACACAGAGTGGTGGGTGTGTGGAATGCACTGCCAGTGATAGTGGTAGAGGCAGATACAATAGGGTCTTTTAAGAGACTCTTAAATAGGTACATGAAGCTTAGAAAAATAGAGGGCTATGAGGGAAATTCTAGGCCAGCGGTCCCCAACCTCCGGTCCGCGAGGAAACGATATGATTTGGCGATAGGAGTCAGCTGAACCTTTCCTCATTCCCTGTCACGCGCACTGTTGAGCTTGAACGCACACGAGGTCATTACCCGCGCGTCGTCCATGTCAGTGCGGGAAGAAGATCAACTCCTCGAGTTTGCAAATGACGACGGGCTGAAAATTATGTTTGACATTACATCTCTGCCGGCATTCCAGATCAAAGTCAAGGGCGAATATCCTGAGATAGCCACAGAAGCACTGAAAACGTTGCTTCCATTTCCAACTTTTCTCTGTGATGAATGTAACGAAAACTAAATTGTGGAATAGACTGGACATAAGGAACCCCGTTCGAGTATCGCTGTCTCCCATCACCCCTTCTTGGCACCGTCTTGTTGCAGGGAAACAAGCCCACGGCTCCCACTGATTCAGCGATATTGGTGCATTGCAATGATTTTATATGTTCATACGGGGAAAATATGTGCTGTGTGTTTAATATCCAAACGTTACTTAAAATGTTATGATGCTATTGACTTACTTGTATAACCATATAACAATTACAGCACGGAAACAGGCCATCTCTGCCCTTCTAGTCCGTGCCGAACACTACTTTCACCTAGTCCCACCAACCTGCACTCAGCCCATAACCCTCCATTCCTTTCCTGTCTATATACCTATCCAATTTAACTTTAAATGATAATATCGAACCTGCTTCTGCCACTTCAACTGGGAGTTCGTTCAACACGTATTTCAAGCCCCCCGTCCTCCCCTGATAATTGACTTATCGCTATATTCATGCGAGGAAAATATGCGCTTTGTGTTTAATATTAAATTCGTTAGATAAGCCCTTTTAGAAACGAAATTGAGTGTATTAGCCACTTATCACTGATATTCCGGTCGTGATTAACATCGTCCCCCTCCCGAACAGAATCGCCAAAAATGATTTGTAGCAAAAAAAGGCACGTGCAAGCATACACAAGTCACGCATGCGCACTGGTGCCCGCGCAAGGCTTCATGGTCATTGTAGTCTTTTCTGGGGAAACACAATGTATTTGATTGCTACTGTACTCTTGTCCGTTGGCAACCATACCCGCCCCCCCCACCCCCCCCCCCGGTCAGCTGGTCCGCAAGAATATTGTCAATATGAAACCGGTCCACACTGCAAAAATGGTTGGGGATCCCTGTTCTAGGCAGTTTCTGGACCATTTACATGGTCGGCATAACATTATGGGCTGAAGGCCCTGTAACGTGCTGTAGATTTCTGTGATTCTATGAATCTATGTCTCTCTTGAAATAAGGAGACCAGATAGTCACCAAATTCGAGCATAATGGAATATAGCCCAATTAAAGCCAGGTTTCTCAGGAGTTAGGTTAATAAACAGGTTATGGATGTTGAAACTCTGTTCTATAAATATTGGCTGATGGCAAGTCATTTGTTAATTTGACTCTGATATTCATGTTTCTTGTTTTTATGGAATGTAGAACAAAAGAGAATATCTGAGGTTAAGTCATGTATCAGCCAATATTTCAATGCATGGCAAAGCAGGCTTGAAGTGCTTGAGTATCTAATAGTCCTGACAGAGAGGTTTTGCATATTATTTCACACCTGCCAACAGCATCATTCCAAACTGTATGCTAATGCACATCTTGTTATTGTGTACATAGTACTTATGTGAAACTACTGAGGACTAGCGTTATTTGCCTTCTAATAAGGATGATTTTTTAAACTAATAGTAGGATTGCATTTTTTTCCATGCATGGTAAACATGCATTTGATTAAAATCATCATCTATCTTCCAGAGAATTTTACGGAAGGAAACAAGCAAATTGGATGAATAATTTGACTCAAGCTATCACTATGGGTTGACCATTTCTTGGGGCCCAATGGCAGAAAATGAAATTGTGCTGGTTGAGCAAAGATACTTAAAGATATTCAACAAGAACTACAATGATCAAAATCTCTGACTGAATGAGTGATTTATTTTTTGATATCCATTTTTCAAGATATAGGCATTGTTGGCAAGACCTGCTTTTATTATGCTTCCCTAAATATTGGCCAGAATATTTTAAAAACTCCTGATCCTAATATCTTGCCGTTAAATTTTATTCTGAAAGGACAGATTACGCTGGAACTGCTCACCTAAATAATATAGATTAGGATGAAGGAGGGAGATAGTGGAAGTAGGCCATATGGGTTTATTTTGGATTAAATTTTTATGTCTTACAACTACAGAAATTAATCAAGAGAGAAACACGGGAGCCCTGGAAAACTGTCTACTTGTTTTACTTTAGTTAGGCGCTCACATATGACGTGGTGGTGTCATGACATATGACATTCACGTACTTTGTACCTATAACCGGTAATGAATTATGTAAATGACAAAGAATGCTCAAACATATATTTAAAAAATATATCTCAAATACTACTGAAATATTAAATACACTACATACACTAACAGAGAGCTGACTGAAGAACATTTGTCTGAGCCTGTCCTGCAAACGTAGATAAATTAATTAGCGGTAACATCAATCTGTTACAAGAAGGGAAACCACTCCAAGGCTAAGAAGCTGACTGCAGTGTCCATGCTGAGTAATTGAGGCCAGTGGGAACAAAAACAAAGGCTCATTTGGGAGAAAGCTTTCATTTAAAAAAAAATGGCAAATGTCAGCTGTTGAATTTGTGAACATTGAGAACAAAGAAAGGGAGAATTGAAAAGTTGAAAAATAGTAAGCCCAATAACAAAAGGTGTTATTTAAAAACAAATGACACAAAATTAGAGGGAAAATAACTTAAATTACCTACAAATGGATAGATTGAAATCATGAAGCACTGACTTCAGCGTAAACTACATGCAGCAGCTCTGCTGCTCATTGAAACTGTTGACGTGATTAATAAAGGAAATGAAGAAGGAAATTGAAATAATGAGCAAAAGATTAAACATATCTGTCAAGACTCTAAGACACTTAAGCAGCTTGAAAGGAAAAAAATGCCCACGAGCAGAGTCTTCTGACAAGAAAAATGTTGTGCTTTACAAAAATAAAATGGTTATCCTGATTTAGTTTATTGACTGGATTAAACAAACACTCACCTTCCCAAGGCCTGATAATCTGCTCTCACATTGTCAAAGTGAAAGTGTGGTTGCTGCAGTCAGAAAAAAGATTACTTTAACCAGGGTTTGATTTTATCAGGCAGCAAATTGATTTGGTTGATCTCTTGGTCAGTGTGGAGGCAGTTACAGTTATGTTTGCTGTAGCTGTGGTAGTGCAGGTAAGTGCAAATCTCTTTGTTAATACATGTAGTGATGAAGTAGCACCATTACCTAGAAATTGGATTTTACAAATTTTTAATGCACAATATACTGTATGTAGTTCTTTAAGGTTGTTATAGACAAGAGTAGTAATGGGGATAAGCTCCCAATGCCTATTAAATGCTCCCAATGGCATGCGCCTAAAATAGCCTCTGTGGTTTAGCTACTAAGCCTGGCAAAACCATTTCTACTCACAGGAGAAGAGGCAAAGGCAGGTTATTGGTGCCTTGAAACTAATTGCTTCTGGCAGGTTGGGCTCGTCGGCCATGGTTGGCAGTTCACCTAGGAGAAGGAAAACTCTGATCTGAAACCTCCGCTGCCTTGTGACCATACCCACTCATGGGAAGGCTTCAGGCCCAAGGAAAAAATTCACAGGTAGAGTGCCTAAGGCAGTCCTACATTGAGTTCAACGTTGACTGGCAACTCCTGCAATGCTGCAGGTGCCAAATAATATTGGTATCAGCTGTTTCTTGGGTTCATCAGATGCATGGAGAGGGGAAACTTGTTGCATGGGCAACAGCTTGCTCTCCAAATTGTGCTGCCTTGGCTTGGTGTATCTAGGCAGCCAGGATGCAACTTCCATGGTCGACCCCGACCAACGGAGGCCTCAGATACTCTATGTGCTAAAGTTGAAACTAAAGTTTCTATCCAACTGTTACCAGACTCTTGAATGGATTTCTTATACATTAAGAGATGAACTCTTGATCTCCCAATCGCCGAATGATGGCTCTTACACTCTATTTGCTTCCTGACTGCACTTTCACTGTAAATGTTATACTATGTTCTGGATTCTGTTTTCTTTGCACTACCTCGATGTAATTACTTCTGGCATGATCTGGCACACAAAACAGAAGCATTTAACTATATGTCTATGAAGGCTCTCAGTCATCCAGTCATTGTACTGTATATCAAGTAGTAGTAAATGAAGGTAAATGGACTTGCTGTGTTGTCTAGAAGACATGTCACCAGAGGCTTCTTCTGTATATCCATCTGTATATCGACGAGACAAAACAAACACTTCACAAATGGATGGCCCAACACAGGAGGGCTAACACCTCAGGTCAAAACTCAGCTGCATATCTACAAGGGACACGCCTTTGATGATATCAATGTGCACATTTTGGGTGGTTTAAAAGAGGGGTTAAAGAAGCATCTCTGTCAAACTAGAAACCCCAACCCTGAACAGAGTGAGTGGGGAACGACACCACCTATCAGCTACTTACAATGCAGTCCTGACATCTTTACCCCAGCATCTCCACTATAGTTCACATCCTCCATTCATGCAAAGATAAGACTAATGACCTTTTCATTACCTCTACAACTCTTAACAACTCTCATGTGATTGCTACACCTTTAAACAACTCACAGAGTCTATAAGCCGAAAACTACCCACCGTGGAGTAGAACTGAAGAAGCCTCTCAAATGAATGGTGAAACATCTTCTAGCAAGTACAGTTGCCTTCATTTACTACTGCTAGACACATGTTTAACTACATATTAGCACACGTGACAATGACAAAACAATACTAATAATGGTCAAAGAAGAAGTCACCAAACAAGCTCTGACATCCTTGCTTTGTGAAAGCAATGTGGAGACAGCATGAATTCAATAATTGATTCTATATAACGTTAGGAATAGACTTATCTTCAAACATGTCTTCAGTCTCTGCAGGTGAGTATCTTGCAGTGACATTGTTAACACAATTTGCAATGTAAATTAAGTAGTTCCTTAGATCAGCTAGTGAATTTCAAACTTGCTCATTAGCCTGATGTGTCTAACTCTCCACTGGAGAAAATCAGATCTTCTTCAGCTCCTCGCCCTTGTGAGTTGGACCACATCAAGCTCAACTGCACATGGCAACTTTGTTGTATTAACTGCCCTGTCCATGCAAAACCAGCAGCACCGTGGAATCTTTGGTACTTAACAAAAATATAAGCCAGTTGATTATTTATAGTAAGGCTAGTGTAACCTTTGAATATTTGCTGATTCAATTTTCTTTTAACATACATATACATCTCTCTGCTGACATATTAGCCAGTCCTGATGAAGGATCTCAGCCCGAAACATCGATTTTCTATTTATGTCCATAGATGCCGCTTGACCTGCTGAGTTAAACCAGCATTTTGTATGCCTTATATCAGCCAGTAGACTGATATGATCAAATCAATAGATGTTTTAAACTATTACTTCACAAAAAGATCTCAGATAAATGTGAAGTGAACTGTAATCTATTTTTTGAAGATTTATTCTAATGATTTTCAATGAGTAGCAAAAATCCACCGCAACCCTTTAATGACCAGTCAGCTGTTATACACCTGGTTTCAATCCAGGTTGTTCTTACATTGACAAATATAAGGACATAATCCTTATCATTTTGACAAAATTTGCATGTCTTATTAAAAGGGCTAACAACCATTTTTCTAATTGTGTCTTGGGTGGCAATATTCTGCAATACTGGCAAACTGTACACATATAGAATTCCCTCCTATCTTTATCAATTTTTAGTCAATAACAAAATCTCTCGCCAAAGGTCTTCATATTGATGAGTTCAGAGTTTTGACATCTATCACCTCTTTGATACTTTTCATAGGAACATGTCCCTATTTTTAAATATGTTAATGTAAGTTTACGTTGACTTATGGTTGTCATGTGTCTGCTGTACTGTGCTGCCACTGCCAAAATCTAATTTTCATGGCATTTATATCCTGGGTAGGTATGCGTATGCCAATAAACTTGAACATGGGTATCTTTGGTAGGTTGATAGTTAAGCCTGCAATTACAGAATGGCAAGAAGTTTAATTTGGCTACTTGTCCTGACTGCTCTAAGAGTACTTGTAGATTTGCATTCATATTATATTTTAATAAGTCACTTGAGCAATCTCATCAATCTAAGAAGTCTTTTACTGCGAGTGATATTGAGAAAATCAAACTTTTATGATTATTATTTTATGATTTGTGTAGTAATCCAGCTACTATGGTTTTCTTTGATGAGCAAAAACAGATAATATTATGACAGAAACATCCTTATTTTTGCATCCTCGAAGCTTCCATTGTTGCAATCATTGTTTTGTCTCCCAAATTATTGCTACATATCTTTTCTTCTAACATGAGGCATACTTGGCTCCATTAAAGAAACAAGGAGTATCTGTGGGTATAACAACGACTGGTCCCACTGGAAGACACACGAAGCTGATTTTGTCTCTGGACCAAAGCACTGAGAATTGTTCTATTCCTATGGACCCCTCTTGGTCATCATCTCATTGAAATCCTGGGCCTAGATAATGAGTCAAGTGCAAGACATTTTCAACTGGTTCCTTTTATCCCAGAATCTGTGTGCATGATTCTGGAATCTTTCTAAGTCACAATATCTGGATAGACTTTTAAGTACAATGATGAAATGACTCCTTCTTCTTTCAAGATTCTAATAGTATGTGCCTGGTATCTCAAATTATTTTGAGTTAGTCTTCCACCTTCTATGAATGAGATGTCCATCAATTTTTGCAAATCTAATGTTAGTGGGAGTGCATGATAGAATTTGAAGGCAATTTCTATAAGCAACATTGCTTTCAGACCTTCATTTGCTGCAGCATTCAATATCAGTACATTTACAGCACTGTCCTCCTGCTCAGCAATGTTAACACTATTAAGGAACATCTGTGTCCTCATCAGGTAGGATGTGAATGATTCATGAAACTTGCTTCTGCTGGAGTTAATATTTCTTTTAATTTTCCTACCAAAAAAGGTGTTGCAGACCTCAAGCCTCTTGTGTATTTGAGCTTTTCCTGCCAGGTTATTCTACCATTTACATATATACACTGTCTACCTTGCTATAATTTTGCTTTAAAAATCAATTAGTGGATCTTTGAGAATGAGTGCAGCTATCTAGACAGTAAATACAGACAGCTAGAATCTTTCTCTCCGTCCCTGCCTCCCATTGATTTGATCCAAGAAATTTGTACTAAATGGATTTGCAGAATCCATTTACGTAGTCAAGTGAGTGAATCCTCAGGGTCTACTTACTGCACTTTTTCTTTATGGCCTCAGAGTCTTCACAATCTCTGCAAGGTAGGACTCCAGTTCTTAAAGGGGTGACACAGATGTTTCTTCCAGTTTTTGGTTTTCATTTGTTTGTTAACTTATCCAGACCTCATTCTGGTAAGATAGCAGTGTGCTTAGTCACAGCAGCCTCTCCGGGTTCAGTCAATGGTGTAATAGATCATCCTTCATGCCTTTTCTATGATCACAAGACACTGCTGGCTTTTAAGAACACCAAATACTGCAGGTTTTCCTCGCCAGTGAGTTACTGGATAGCAGTGGAACTGACCAGCATGGGATTGTTATGTACCATGTCGTCACCTTCTCAATCACCCAGGGAAGAAGTCATCATAGACAGTTGATGAAAGTGTTGCGCGGTCCAACAAATAGTGCAAGTGATTCGGGCATTTATCGTGTGATCACAAGACCCAATTGGACATTGGTAATGTAGAATACTGCAAGCCCAGTCCCTTTGTTCATTGGCGAGACCAACGACAGGGGACCTCAGTTGCTGTGTGGACCAAGCCCTCAAGACACGGCATTGCCTGTTGCAGGGGAGGAAGCACCAGAAATGGTGTGGGAGCGAGCGTAAGAGCGGCTGGCGTGCTGGAGTCTAGGCCGAGTTCAGTGAGGCCTGGCCACTCTCATTGGTGCTGCCCTCCAGTGTTCGCTCGGTGGAAGAGAAGCTGGACTGTGTTCATCAACAGCTGTACTAGCATGTGATGAGGAACTGCTGTGTACTTGTTCTTGCAGAAAGCTGGTTCCAGGACAACATCCCATGCATGATCAATCTTCAGGCCTTACCATTCAGACACTTGGGCTTTTATTATTATTAGTAGTAGTATTTGTGACTGTATATGTTATCTTAACTATGTGAGCTATGTGTTGTGTGCTCTGTGTGACTTTATGTACCGTGCTTTGCATCTTGGCCCCAGAGCAACGCTAATTTGTTTAGCTGTTACATGTGTTGGATTGAATGATAATTAATCTTGAACTTGAACTTGGACCTCATCACTAGGGGTACCCAGGAATGGACCATGGACGCTGCTGAGGATCCAATAAGTTCGTCACGGTCCCGATCGGTTATTCCCTGGTTCCCTTTAAATTTTCTTTGTGTCACAATCAGGACCGTTGACTCCTTGTTTTCCTTTAATTCATTGTTTCCCTGTGTTTCTTGGGCTCTGTAATTAAAGGCACTTGATTTTCAGCTGAACGGTCAGTATATAGTGTTGGGCTTACAGCTGCTCGGCGCTAGACCATCACCTGACGTCACCTCACGTCACTGAAGCAAGTGTGAGCAAGTCAAGTGACATCGCTGGAGCAAGTCAAGTCTTCTCCTCTCTGAAGCGAGTGCCAATAAGTCGCCTCTCCTTGCCAGAGCAAACCCATCAAGTTACCGCGCCTGAACGAGCCTGCTATGCTACCTTGCCAGAGCAGGTCCATCAAGTTAACCTGCCAGAGTGAGTCAAGAGCCACTGTCTGTAGTTCTGGGGCCGAGTTGAGAGCTCGCTGCTACTTGGAGCCACTTCTTGCCAAGATAAAGAACTGTCTATCGTTGTGTGGTTTTGTCTCTTTGTGTCCTTGTCTCTGCTGGGTAGGTCTGGCCATCTGCCACTTCCTTGAGTTGGGAACTGTATCTTCGTGTCCTTATCTCCACTGGCTAGGTCCAGCTGTTTGCCACTACCATGAGTGGGGAACTGTCTCTTCGTGTTTTGTGTTCTGTGTCCTGTATCCAATGAGGAGTCCCGGCTCTGTGTCCTGCATCCAAGGAAGAGTCCTGGCTCTGTGTTCTGATGTTTCGAGTTCCAGGTCCAGGCTCCGATGTTCCGAGTTCCAAATTCAGGCTTCGATGGTCTGAGTTCCGAGTTCCAAGTCCAGGCTCCGATTTCCTGAGTTCTAAGTCCGGGACCCGAGTTCCAAGTCCCTGTCCAAGTCCTTTCTTATTCAATCTTTTTGTTAATTTTCAAATTCATAAACATAACAACAATACTAGTACAAAGGGATTGGGATTACATTATTGGTAATTAGCATATGCGAATATTAACCACAGATAACACGTATACTAAGTTTCCCAACTCTTAATGTAATTAAACATGATAAAAAGAAAAATGAAAAACAAACCCAAATTAGAAAAAAAAACAAAAACTAAACTAAACTGAACAAATCGAAACAAAGTTGGATTATTATATTACATTGGATAGAATCATTAATGTTATTAACTCTGCTCCAGTGTCCATATACTTAAGGTTAATAAAAAGGATTCGGAGAAGGTCAAGTTACATCATATGAAGGTGTTGAGTAAATGGCCTCCAAGTCTCTTCAAATTTAACCGAAGGATCAAAAGTGACACTTCTGATTTTTTCTAAATTTACACAAGATATTGTTTGGGAAAACCATTGAAGTGTAGTAGGAGGACTAATCTCTTTCCAATTCAATAAAATGGATCTTCTAGCCATTAATGTAACAAATGCAATTATCTGACAAGCTAAAGAGGATAAATAGCTATGTTCCATCATTGGTAAACCAAAAATTGCAGTAATAGGATGAGGTTGCAAATCAATACGCAAAACTGTTGAAATAGTATCAAAAATGTCTTTCCAATATTTTTCCAAAAGAGAGCAAGACCAGAATATATGAATCAAAGAAGCTACCTCAGAATGACATCTGTAACAGACAGGACTTATCTGAGAGTAAAAACGAGCTAGTTTATCCTTAGACATGTGGGCCCTATCCACCACCTTAAATTGTATCAATGCATGTTTAGCACATATAGAGGAAAAGTTAACTAATTGAAAAATTTTCTCCCATTTCTCTATAGGTAAGAAAAGTTGAAGTTCCCTTTCCCGTTCATTCTTAATTCTATCAGATATAACTGGCTGTATTTTCATAATCATATCATAAATAGTTGCTATTAAACCCTTCTGATAAAGGTTTAAACCTAAAATATTTTCCGTGATATCAGTTGGATATGAAGTCAGAAAAGTAGGTAGTGTAGTATTTAAAAAGTATCTAATTTGTAAGTATCTAAAAAAATGGGATCTGGGCAAATAATATTTATTAGGCAACTGTTCAAAAGACATGAAACAGTTATCCAAGAATAAGTCATGAAAACATATTATACCCTTCATTTTCCATACCAAAAATGCTTGATCCATAACAGAGGGTAGGAAAAAAATGAGATATAATAGGGCTTGATGAAATAAATTTGTTCAAATCAAAAAATTTACGAAATTGAAACTACAATATTTAATTATTGAACTAACCATTTGTTTATTCAATTTAGAAAGAACAAAGGGAAGCGAAGTCCCTAAAATAGAAACCAATGAAAACCCTTGTACAGATTTACATTCAAGGTTTACCCATTGTGGACTTGGAATTATATCCAAATCCTGTGTCCAAAATATTAAATATCGGATATTAATTGCCCAGTAATAAAATCTTAAATTCAGCAATGCCAAACCACCATTCTTTTTAGACTTCTGTACGTATTTTTTTACTTAGCCTAGGATTTTTATTCGGCCATATATATGAAGAAATTTTAGAGTCAACAGTATCAAAAAAGGATTTAGAAATAAAAATTGGTACCACTTGGAATAGATATAGAAATTTAGGTAGAATAATCAACTTAATAGCATTGATTTGACCAATCAATGATAAAGACAATGGGGATCATTTAGTAAGCAATTGTTTAACCTGATTAATTAAAGGTAAAAAATTGACCTTAAATAAATCGTTATGCTTCTTAGTAATTTTAACTTACAAATAAGTAAAATAGTCAGTAACCAATCTGAATGGTGAACGTCTATAAATCGGAACCTGCACATTTAATGGGAAGAGTTCACTCTTATCAAGATTCAGTTTGTAGCCAGAAAAGTTACTAAACTGATCAAGCAGGGATATTACTGCAGGAATGGATTTCTCAGGCTTAGAGATATATTGTAACAGATCACCTGCATATAGTGATAACTTGTGTATCCCATTCCCACGGGTAATGCCAAGTATATTAGGTGAGTCACGAATAGCAATAGCTAAGGGTTCCAAGGCAAATATCGAATAATAATGGACTAAGAGGACAGCCCTGCCTAGTGCCACGCAACAACTGAAAAAAGGGAGATCTTTGATTATTGGTAAACACCGAAGCCAAAGGGGTATGGTATATCAATTTAATCCAAGGTATAAATATCAGACTAAAGTTGAATTTCTGAAGCGTACTAAATAAAAATGCCCATTCAACTCTGTCAAACGCTTTCTCAGTGTCCTGTGAAATGACACATTCTGGAGTTCTAGATGAAAAAGTATAAAAAACATTCATTAATCTCCTAATATTAAAAGCTGAATAATGATTTTTAATACATCCAGTCTGGTCGACAGAAATAATTTGAGGCAGTATATTCTCCAATCTTGTTGCCAATATTTTAGAAAAAAATCCTGGAATCCACATTCAGCAAGGATATAGGCCTATATGATGCATATTCAGTAGGATCCTTATCTTTTTTAAGAATTAGGGAAATAGAGTCTGCGTAAAAAGATTGTGGTTAAGATTCTACATAACCAAGAAGAAAGTATAGTAGAAAAGGATTTAAAAAATTCTACTGTGTAGCTGTCCGGACCAAGTGCTTTACCTAAATTCTTTGAAGAAATGGCATCCTTTATTTCTTCTTCCGTAATTGGTGCATGTAATGTTAAACGTTCATTAGGTTGTAATTTCGGAATATTCAATTTCCTTAAAAATTCATGCATTATAGTAGGGTCATCCGGAAATTCTGATTGATATAAAGAAGTATAAAATTCTTGAGAAGATTTGTTTATCTCATCATGATCAACCATAAAAGTACCATCTTGTTTACGAATCTTAATAATCTGGCATTTAACAGAAGCAGTTTTCAATTGATTAGTCAGTAATTTACCTGATTTATCACCATGTATATGAAACTGACTCCTAGTTTTAATTAATTGATTTACAATCAAGAATGTTAGTAATAGACTATGCTCCATTTGAAGTTCGACTCGCTTTTTATAAAGCTCCTTACTGGGAGCAATAGAATATTTCTTGTCAATTTCTTTCATCTTGTCAACCAGCATAAGTATTTCATTATTAATTCATTTCTTCAATCCAGCAGAATATGAAATAATTTGCCCACGGATATATGCTCACCCTGAGCCAATAGGCTAGTCCTGGACTTATTTCATAATTTACCGGCATAATTTACATATTACTATTTAACTATTTATAGTTCTATTACTATTTATTATTTATGGTGCAACTGTAACGAAAACCAATTTCCCCCGGGATCAATTAAGTATGACTACTATGAAAAGTGTCCCATAACACCCCACTGGAAATTTCTTTCATAAAACTTTTTGAAAAGAAAAAATAAACTCTTCCTTAATAAAATAAACGAAGTCTGAGTCCTGAAGCAGAGTGGAATTGAACCGCCATTGTCTAATACTAGAAGATGTATCCATTAACTTGATAGATAGTTTTAAGGGCACATGGTCAGAAATGGCAATGGAATCATAGTTGCAGTCAATAACAAACGGAATTAAATGAGAATCAATAAAGAAGTAGTCAATTCTAGAATAATTATGATATACATGAGAAAAGAATGAAAACTCTTTATCCTTAGGATATAAAAATCTCCAAATTTCTGAAATTCCAGAATCAATCATAAAGGAATTGATAAGAGTTTCGATGTGCCTGATTAGACATAGATCTATCCATCGAGGGATTTAAACAGCAGTTAAAATCTCCATCCCTTATCAACATATAATCATTTAAATTAGGAAGGGATGTTAATAAATGCTTAAAAATTCAGGATAATCAACATTTGGAGCATAAACATTAACCATAAAAACTTTTTGTTAAAGAGGAAGCCAGTAATTAACAAGAATCTACCATTCGGGTCTGAAAGAGTTTCATAATGAACAGATGGGATTGAAGAATCTGTAAAACTGCTTTCACTTTAGCCTGAGAGTTCGAATGGTATTGTTATTCTTCCAAAACCTGAAAAAAACACTGATTATCCTCTTTCCTCACATGAGTTTCTTGTGCAAAGATGATATGAGCATTCATTCCATGGAATACTTTAAAAAAAAATTCCGTTTAATCGGATGGTTTAAACTATTTGTATTCCAAGAAACAAAATAAATAATCTTATCCATATTACTAGAATCAGCCATATGGTACGTAAAGGGTTAACCAGAATGTAAACTCGGGAACCCGGAAGAGGAAAAAAGGTTCAAAGAGGAACCGGAAGTTACGGCATTTCGGACATTTTGGTAGTTTTGAGTCAGCTTATTAGAGAAAATCTAAACTAAAAATAGAAATACCCCCACCCCCAACCCAGAGAAGCCCGAAAAAAAAGCCAAGAGGCGGCCGAAGAATAGTCTAGTACTAAATCTAACCCCATCTCTCCTGAAGTCAGCCCGAAAGATATATGTTTTTAAATAAAAAACACCCATAGCCAAAAAAAATAAGAAAAGAGATTACCATAAATGGAAAAAACTGCAGTGATTAGTAAAAAAAGTTTTAAAAAACACGAAGTTTAAAACATAAAACAGAGTATCATCTTACTAATACTTCAAAAAAAGAACAAGCACCAATTCATATTGTTAGTTATTTTCAAATACAAACGATTGAAAATAACGCACCAAAAAATAAGGTCATAGGGGAAGAAGGAAGCGAGACGACATCTTGAAATGTAAAATTTTAAAAAAATGAATACTTCCCCATTAAAATTTCAAAGAAAGAGGAATCAAATGCCAAATCTTCTACTTAATTACTTTCAGAAACAGAAGATTAGAAGTAAAAAAAAAGCAGAATCACTAAAGGTAAAAGAAAACTTTTATCTAGAAATAAGAAAAATACCTACACTACAAATCAAAAGCAAAAACCCTCAAATTATAAAAGTCCAAATCTGTAAGCTAGTTATTAGCTTAAAAAAAATAAGAACAGAGATGAAAAAAAAGTACATTAATTAGTCCATAGCAGACGAATGTTGATCATCAAGAAATCTTTGAGCTTCACTTGGAGAATTAAACAAACAATGAGAATTATCGGAGAGAACGATTCTGAGACACGCTGGGAACAGCAGAGCTGGTTTAAGGCCCTTTCGATAGAATTCAGACATCAGTGGTTTAAGGGACATCCGTTTCCTCAGAATTTCAGGACTAAAATCTTCCACGAGGTGAAATTTGAAATTTTGAAATTCGATCATACCTTTCCGCCAGGCAACCTGTATCAAAAGATCCTTCATGTGAGCATAATGGAAACAAATTATAATGGGTCTTGCAACACACATCAAAGTTGCTGGTGAACACAGCAGGCCAGGCAGCATCTATAGGAAGAGGTACAGTCGCCGTTTCGGGCCGAGACCCTTCATCTCCTAAAGGGCAAGGGTGTATATTCTCAACATATCAGCAAGGACCTCATTGCATGTGGTAGTTATACAATACTTTCTGATATGAAAGCCAGGTGATGATGTTTCTTCATCCTGTCAGCAGATGACTCATTTACATAATCATATCAGCAGGTTACCGCAGAATCTGCTTTGTAACTGCTGTATATCTGCAAATACCACATGTTGCCACCTGGAAATTGCAGCAGCCCATCAACTTCTTCATGTTACTCATCTCTTCATGGTGGTGAGGTAACGTAAAGCAACAATATTCAATAGATCTGTCCTGTGTCATCTCCTCCACTCAATCACTTGCAGCACCAGGAAGCCATTGCAGCCTCTGACAGCACATTATTAGGGAGTAGGATCCCAATGAGTGCAGTGACAGATGATGGGTTTCACAGCTGAAATCCAGTTTGAACAAAAGTAAGGTTAGACTTGAGCATATACTTCTAAATATTTTATTGATCTCGCGCAAATCTATTGAGATGAGTGGCGTTGAGCTCAGCTTTCCCCACCAGTAAGTGGGAGGGAAGCAGCTTCACTGTCTTACCTTTGCAATTTGCTTGTGTGCAGTAAAAAAGAGAATAAATGGGCCTTTGAGATTTAATTAACAACAAGATAGAATTAAATTTCTGACCCTTTATGTTTAAGGAGAGCCTGATATCTACTGTTTATTGGAGGACCTTTCACCGTGAGTGTTCAGAGCAATAAAGTAGAAAAAAACGCAAAACACTCAGCATGCTCGGCTGGTTTGAATCGTTCACAGAATAAGCATCTCTGGTCCTGTTTAAAACTTGTTACTTTTACCTGTCTGATGAAGGGTGGAAGTCTAAAATGATAAATTTTAACCTTTCGACCTTCTGTGTGTTTATGAATGCTTTTCTGCCAGGTCAATTTATCGCTGCTATTTGATACGTTCAAGTTTAAATTAGGTGCAAAGCCCTCTAATTCTCTCTTTCTCCAAGGCCCTGTTAAATCTTAATCCGCCTCTGGCTGGATATCCAATACTTTGTAAGCACTCTTATCATGTGCTTTAATTTCAGCCTTTAACAGCTGCCTGCTGACTAAGCTGCAATCTTGCTATGACCTTATATTAACAAGGACTTGAAATAGTCGGAGGACTACTTGGATTCTGCTAACCTTCAGCCTTCATGATATTGTAAAGGGTGATCTTCAACTGTTATTTCCCTTCATCACTTCAGTCATTTTTCAACAGATTACTTGTATGGACACTTGAGAAGTTACTGAGGCAGCCAATCTCGAGAGCTGTGGCCCAGCTGACAGAAGAACATCTGCCGCAGTTTTTCTGAAACAATCGTTTATAAACTGTGCTGGTAGCTGATGACATATTGCAACAATTTCAGGAGTTATCCTGCACTTCATCATTTTCTGAGCATTCCCAACATTTTCTCATCCTTATTCTAATTTTAATATCTTTGTTTTAAAGATGTAATTATTGTAATTACTGATGTAGCAGTCAGACAGAGTGTGTAGGATGCTTCTTCTCCTTTTCCTCTTTTTCCTCTGTTCTGCCTCCTCCTCCTCTTCCTCAAATTCCCGCTCTACAATATGGTTGATGGAAAAGGCTTTTCTATTTCATTTATCTTGTTGCTTTGCATACTAATTGCTCTGGTAGAGTTGGGGTGAGGTGAGGGGAATGATTTCCATGAAGGCAATCTAATGGCAGCCAACTTGAAAGAACCTGGAGAAACAATGAGTTGGCTTCCAGTTGTGCCAACGCAAGTCCTTTACTAATATGGTGCAATCAGCAATAAATTTAATTTCTAAGGTAAGGACATATTTGACACAGCTTTGTGGGCTGAAGGGCCTGTATTGTGCTGTAAGTTTTCACTGTTTCTATGTTTCTTTTAACACATGCATGTTTTACATATCACTTGCAGAAAAATCCTTGAATATTCCCCATGACTAAGCCCAGTCTCTCATGATGTGATTTCTTTTCTATATCTAATATTCTTTCCTGTTGTAAGCGGTCACTTCAGTGGAAAACCAACATGCTGGATCAACGTCATCCTGTTGCATTTTGTTAGTTCCTCATGAAAGAAGGAAAATCAGAAAATTGCAGAAGCTGGAAATCTGAAATAAAAATGGAAAATTCAGCAGGTCAGGCAGCAGCTGTGGAAAGAGAAATAGGGTTGACACTGGTGTCACATTGGCTCCAGTAGAGCCACTGTCTCACATTGACAAGGGTTCAATCAGGACTGTGGGTACTGAATGTGCCAAGCTTGCATGCTGTCCCCGTGGCCATGTGGATTTCAACCAGATGCTCTGGTTTCCTCCCATGTCCAAAAGACATGTGGGTGGGCAGGTTAACTGCTGCCAAGCATGCAGGTAAGTGGAAGAATTTGGGAGGAGTTGATGAAAATGTTGGGAGCAGTTGAGAAATTCTATTTACGTAGGATTGGTGTAAAATGGGTGGTTGACAATAGTGGAAACTGAATGGACCAAAGGACCATTTTCCGTGTTGTATCCCTCTGTGATTCAACAACATTTCAGCTCAAACACCCTTTGTCATTTTGGAAGATAAACCATTACTCTGAACTGTTAGCACTGTTTCTCTTTCCACTTATGCTGCATATCCTCATGAAAGATTCTCTAGAGGGAAACATTAACTTCAGCAAGTGCAAGGCAGGGAGTTAAATAATACTCAAGTTTGATTTTACTGCAATTACAAGCAACCAAACCTATCACATGAGACAAGTTGGCATTTTAAATATGCAATAAGACTGGAAGCCTCTAATGCCACCTGTTATGTAGGTTTTACTCAAGGCAGCCTGGGAACCTGGTAAACGCAGCAGCTGATGGGAAGCTAGGCCATCCTCAGGGAAAAAGGAAATTGCTTGTGGGCCAGGAGGTGCATAAATGTTTCCTGAGGTTCCTCCAATCTGCTCCAGCATTTGCTTTCCACCATGCAAGTGACACTCCAGAACATAAACCCCCCTCCCATCCACCCCTGACTGGGGTTAAGCACACCTACATCCCTCCTTTGGAATCAGTGATCAGATATAACCACTGCTGCCATCTCCTCTGGGGTGTCTGACTTCCAAGCAGGGACCTGCTTAAACAGAAACATATCATCGTGTAGAATTGGGGAAACCCAACTTGCGTATTTCTGTCTTAAGCTCTATCCCTTCTCGTGTAATTGCCTATTCTGTTGTTTTGCAATGTTTTCAATAATCGTGCCATGTATTGATTTGGTTGCATTGTAATTTGTCAGTGTTATGAAATTAAGCACATGCAATTAGAGTCAATATTTGCACATTCTGTGACTGCACCAAGTGTGATGGAAGAATTGTGGCATCCAAACTGTGACAGATAAAAAAGGCAGGCTCTGTCAAAACATTTTAAGTAAATATGTTTCGATTTTAGTAATTTTTCTTTATAAAAATATTGGCCATCATGTCTGTTAATATATTAATGTCTGCACATTGACAAGACATTTAATTAAAGCTCTGCAGGGAACTTCTGAATTTCATTTACTTCCATCAACAAGAAGCACAAAAATACAGTAAATGTATTTGCACAATCCACTAATGTGGACATTTGGTTTTCAGTAGATACAAAGGCTTTTATTTAATAGCACCTACACAATAAAAGAAAATGTCCCAAGGATGTCACAAAACATCATTTAAAGAAAATTAGCCCAGAACTCTTTAGAAGATATTGGAGTAAACGCTTAGTTAAAGTTGTTAGTTTTAGGAATATCTTACAGTACCAAAGAGGGGCAAGGTGATTAAAAATAGAACTCCAGAGTACAGAGTGTTGGCAGATGAAGGCACAGCTACAATAGCAAAGTGATTAAATGTTAGACTGCTGCCTTGTATTTACATATTTCCTCTAGGCACTGGTTAAATGGCAGTTTGTAAGAACTGCTTCATCAGATATCAGTTGGCAGTAGTGTAGCAAGATATGACAGAGAGGCAGCTGTATCCTCCAGCTTTTTCTTTCTCTCTTTTTAGTTGTATTTTGGAGGTTCAAAACTGACTTTTGGTCACTTGTACTGTAATGGGCACCAGATATTGGTCATTCTCTCTTGTACTCCTTTCCCAAAATTCTGTTCCATTAAAATCGATGATTAGACAAGATACTTGGGGAATCTGGATAAATGCAAGGGAGGAAGGAATAGAGGGATTAGCTAATCAGATGTGATGAAGAGGGGAAGAAAGAATGTGGCATGAAGCATAAATTGCATCATGGACATGTCAGCAAATACTCTGTCTCCATGCTGTAAACAGTCTACCATGTAATCAAGTGTGCCTTTAGTTTACTAAATGTACACTGTCAGATTTTTCAATAAATCACTGTCTCTAAGATTCTGCAGCAGAAGGACATCACTATCAATTATTGATCATTCTGCTAATCTATGTCGTAAAATGAGCCACCCAGTTTAATCAAACATTCCATAGCAAATTACCAAGTACACATCCACATTCATTTTAAATGCAAGGAGACTTTCCACCTTATTACCCCTGAATATATATATTTTGTACTCAACTCCCCCTCCAACCCTTCTACCTTGAGCTTTCAATCTCTGCTGCTTGGTTTTCAAATGCAGTAGTGAGTTGCCTCCTTGAGCTACTGCAGTGCTTCTCCCACAATGTTTTGGACAGGAAGTTCCAAGATCTAGATTCAGCAATGATTTTCAAGTCAGGAATGTTATTTGATTTGAAGAGGAAACTGTAGATGATGGTGATCCCCTGTGCCTACTATCCTTGTACATTTTGTTGGTAAAACTTGTGAGACGATGCCAAAGAAATTTCATCAAGTAACTGGCACACACCTTGTAGTCAAGATGCACAGTACATGATGGTGCCAGTGACCAACATGACTAATGGTCTAATGGTGACATCCTGCAGACAGTCCACGAAGCTACTTTTTCTTCTCCTTCTTCTTTTAAATATACTCCTACTACTAATCTGTGTATGATTGGAGCCTGTAAGTTACATTTTGATCATGTGTTTTTGAGCCAACTGAGTGATCTGGGACTTTTGCTGTCTTCAAGGGAATTCGGCGTGTTTGAAAGCAAGGTTGAAAATGGAATATGTGTCCTAATGGCAGAGTGTGAACCGATGATTGGCTCCATTTCTCACTGATCTCGCCAATAAAGCATTGAGCAAGATTGAAATCAACAAGGATGAGAGCAGAAGACTAACAAGTGTTCAGCACTGTCTGCCTGCATTTGACTGGTCTCTCGCTTCTTCTCCCTTGCTGCTGTCAGAGGAAGGTGCAGGAGTCTTGGGTCTTGGCAAGGTTTGATTGTCACAGTTTTGTACTCGTTTTTAAGGTTTATGTCATGTGTGTTTCTGGTATCTAGTTACACTTTTTAAAATTGCTATTTTGCACGATTTTGATTGGGGCACTTTAACTTGGACTTGCTCTGCAGCCTGCAGTCAATGAGTGGCAAATCACTAAATTGAACTGAACATTCCTAGTCCGTTTCAAGGACTCTGCAGTTTGGTGTTTAGTATTCTGTGTGCTATTCGCCCTTTTATGCTGTTTGCACAATTTGTTTTTTTTTGTGTGTTGGTGTTTGATGTTTTCTTTCAATGTGTTCCATGCTGCCTGCGTGAAGACAAATCTTCATCTAATTGCTTAACATGCATGATTTTACATATTTTTACACAGACATGCTGAGCCAAGAACAGAGACAGAAAACAATGCTCTTCCAAATCAGTTCTCTTGTGCACTTTTGACTTTATTTCTCCACAAATGTTCTGAAACCACTAATCAGCCCATCTTTCTAAGTCTCCTAAATCCAGTAATTTCTCACCACTCTGCCTTCTCTCGTTTTTCATTTTCCATTCTGGCTATCCCTTCTCATCTCCTCATTGGCCCATCACTTTCCTCTGGTGGCCCTCCACCTTCCATTTCTCACTTTCCTCTTCTATCAGTTTCCTTCTTCTCCAGCCCTTTAACTCTTCCACCTATCATCCCCCGTTTCACAATTCATCTCTCTTCCCCAACCCACCTACCTTCCCTCTCACATGGCTTCACCTATCCCCTGCCAGCTTGTACTCTTTCCTCTCCTCAACCTTCTTATCCTGACCTCTTCCCCTTTCCTTTCCAGTCCCAATGAAGGGTCTTAGCCAGAACTGTTGACTGTTTATTCCTCTCCATAGACACTCCCTGACATGCTGAGTTCTTCCAGCAATTTGTATGTGTTGATCTGGATTTCCAGAATCTGCAGAATCTCTTGTTTTCTTGAAAGGTAGCCTGTTCTCCCAAACTTTTGATCAGCTGCACTTATGTCCCAATACGTGTTATGGTGTTAAGCTTGTTTGATAATCTTCCTTTGAAATGCATTGGTTTACATTACAATGTTAAACACATTATAGAAAAGAATGTTTGTAATGTGTATATGATGCACCTTTGACTTGGTTTGTTGTTGAAGAGGTTGGATCGAAGCTGTGATATCGTAATGATATTCCAGATGATGCAGAAGTGATATCATCACATCGCCTTGTCTCATTCCTACCTTTAGATTACCTGTTTCAGATCACACTCAGCATTGCTGGAGAAATTAGCTATGGCATGTGTCCATTTAAAGTCCAAGTTTAAGTTTAGTTACCATTCAGCCACACGTAAATATGCATGAATACAGCCAAACGAAAGAGTGTTCCTCCAGGTTCGAGGTGAAAAATACAGTACCAACAGTCATACACAGTTTAAGACACATATAGTACAAATAAGATAGCAGTAAACACACAGTCAAACAAAAAAAAATACAATATAGCCCAAGTCCCTGAGTCCATGGATCTTGTCAGCAAGAACAAACCCATAACAGACTATGGGCAAACGCAATCCAGCTTGTCTTCTGCAAGGGGCAGCACCGATAGGGGGCCAGCCTCCAATCCAGCATGGACGGTGTGACACACCGCCTCCAGCGTCACTCCTCCTTGGCGGCTGCAACAGGCGACACTGTGCCATGAGGTCTAGTCTGCGCTACAACCGAGGCCACGCAGCTCTCCCACCGTCGGCCTCAACAATAAACCAGAGACCCAAACTTACAGTATTCTACATCACCAATGTCGAACAGGGTCTTGCAACCACAAAAGAAACATCCAAGACAATCGCTTGCAGTTAGACTATATATTGCCTTCACGACTCTGGTGCCCTTCTAAAGCAGGCATCAACACGGTCCTAAGCAAGTCCAACTCCTCCAGCTCCTCCGCTAATGAGCAACTCGCTGATGGGATAGACCTGCGGTACCTGATGTACTTAATGTCCAGCTGTATTTTGCAATCATAAAAAAAATGTTTAAAAAGACAGTAACACCGCAGGGGCCACTGTGTCCAAGTGAACCGCCATCTTACCAGAATGTAAAGGACAGAGGAAGAATGCTTTTAACCTCACATCATTGTTTTACTCCTGCCCAGGGAAGTCCAAGAACGATACAGAGTCTTCGTAAAATGCTTGAAGCTTAAGCTCAAACCTTTTTGTGTGTGGCTGTTTTGAATAACTGTGTCTGAATTAAAACAATGAACTCAACTGGAGCCTGCCTCTATTGGCTTGAGATCCTTTGTAACTAGGACAGTTACTTCCTGCAGCTGTTGTGACATGGCCTTGAAACAGTGTTTAATCATTTGAAGTGTACTTATCTAAGCCCTATATGATGTCAAAGTTCAAAGTTTATTATCAAAGACCATACATGTCACCATATACAACCCTGAGAATCATTTTCTTGTGGGCATTCACAGCGAATAAAAAGAAATGAAATAATAATAATAATAATAAATAAGCAATAAATATTGAGCATATTAGATGAAGCGTCCTTAAAAGTGAGTCCATAGGTTGTGGGAAAAGTTCAGTGTTGGAATGAGTAAAGCTGAGTAAAGTTTAAGAGCCTGATGGTTGAGGGGTAATAACTGTCCCTGAACCGTTGTGTTGGTCCTGAGGCTGCTGTAGCTCTTTCCTAATGTCAGCAGCGAGAAGAGAGCATGGCCTGGGTCGTGGGAGTCCTTGATGACGGATGCTGCTTTCCTGCAACGGCGCTCTGTGTAGATGTGCTCAATGGTGGGGAGGCTTTACCTGTGATGGGCTAGGCTGCATCCACTACCTTTTGTAGGCTTTTCCCTTCAAGGGCAGAGGTGTTTCCACACTAGGTGTGATGCACCCAGTCAATATACTCTTCACTGCACATCTATAGATGTTTGTCAAAGTTTTAGATAACATGCCAAATCAGTAATGCTACCTGATGAACACCTTACATGTACATTTAGCTATAGGCAATCATTAGAACTTCCTTAAATAATGACACTTTCTCCTGATGTGTTTTTGCATCTTTATTCTTCATGAGCTGGGACCTTATGCCAACAAAAATGTATAAAGGTAATAAGACCATAAGACATAGGAGTAGAATTACACCAGTTGACCCAATGAGTCTGCTTTACATAGAACATAGAATAGTACGGCACAGTACAGGCCCTTCGGCCCACAATGTTGTGCCGACCCTCAAACCCTGCCTCCCATATAAGCTCCCACCTTAAATTCCTCCATATACCTGTCTAGTAGTCTCTTAAACTTCACTAGTGTATCTGCCTCCACCACTGACTCAGGCAGTGCATTCCACGCACCAACCTCTCTCTGAGTAAAAAACCTTCCTCTAATATCCCCCTTGAACTTCCCACCCCTTACCTTAAAGCCATGTCCTCTTGTATTGAGCACTGGGGAAGAGGCGATGGCTATACGTTCTATCTATTCCTCTTATTATCTTGTACACCTCTATCATGTCTCCTCTCATCCTCCTTCTCTCCAAAGAGTAAAGCCCTAGCTCCTTTACCATTTGATCATGGCTGATTTATTTTTGCTTCTCAACACCATTCTTCTGCCTTCTACCTGTAGCCTTTGACACCTTTACTAATCAAGAACCTATTAGCCTCCGCTTTAAATATACCCAATGGCTTGGTCTCCACAGCCATCTCTGGCAATGAATTCCACTGATTCACGTCCCTCTACCTAAAGAATTTCCTCCTTATCTCTGTTCTAAAGGGACATCATGCCATCTAGATCGAGTTCCAGAGCAGGGTTCCCAGCTTTTTTTATGCTATGGACACCAGTGTAGGAACTCCTGTTCTAAAGTCTCCCATGACTGGAAACATCTTCTTCATGTCCACTCTTTCTAGGCCTTTCAATATTCAGTAGGTTTCAATGAGATTCCACTCCCCTCCCCCAACTCATCTTCCTGAACTCCATCGAGAACAGGCCTGGAGCCATCGAACGTTGCCCAGACATTAAGCCTTTCATTCCTGGGATCATTCTTGTGATCCTACTCTGTGGGACAACACTAAATTTCAAAGTATTAACTATCAAAAATCAAAGTCAAATGACAATGACCACCATATTTTCTTCGTACAGTAGTGATACACTTTCCAACCAATTGTAATAACTAGTTAGGTCTAAATTTTCCCAGCTTTCTTCATTATCTCGGCAGAAGTTGCAGAGTGAGTGCTGGAGGCAGAGAGGATTGGTGCACCCTGGAACATATCGTGGATTTTGTCAGGGATGTGAACGAGTGATGCTGTTGACATGTTTTTTTATTGCTGCTGTCTAGCAAAGAAATTTCAAGCACAAGATTGTGCACTATAGGGTATAACAATTCCTCTTCAGTTTGGCATCTTATCAGTTAGTTGTTAAATTTACACTGTGCTCACATCATGCCTTTCATTTCTTGACCAGCTGACACCACATCCCTTAGTCTCTGTAAATGCACAGCTACAGAGTTCAAACATTCCCTGTATAACAACTGAGTGTTCCGGCTTGGCTTGGACAGCGTTACAGAGGCATCACAGTAGAATTCTATTCCTTCCTGTTGGCTTCTTACCCCCACCCAGCAATAATCATTGATCTCTTAATGGCACTTACAATATCTATTGTCAGAGGACAGATTACCCTTTACATGCACAAACATTTACATCTTTTGCATCCAAAATACAATCATACTAAAAGTACTCCAATGTTTACAGTGCATCACATTCCAAGTACAAACCAATACATCGAAGGATCTTTGTTTCCAGATTTATGAGCGTTCTTGATCCCTTAATTTATAACATGCACGTACAACAAGCAGTAAGTAAGACAAATTATATGTTGGCCTTTATTGAAAGAGGATTGAAGTACAAAAGTAAAGAAATTGTGCTGAGATCACAAAGGGCTCTTTTGGAGTGTGATGTGCATGGTTAGCCTCTGCATCTCAAGAGGGGGAATGTTAGTTAAAATGTCTGCAAATTCCAACAGCCTCTTTAGATTTCTGCAGAGGAGAAGTGTGTTAGAAAATTGTTGGATAATATTCATCACTTTCACAGCACTTTATACCTGATGGTTTCCACTAGTACCATACAATGGAAAAAATCCTTAATAATACCTGTTACAGTAATAACCTGCAATTATACAGCACATTTAACATTATAAAGTATCTTGAAGAATTTCACAGGAAGTATATTAAAGAAAAGTTGACATGGAATCAGATATGAAATATTTAAGACAAATGACCAAAAACTTGGCCAAAGTGCTAAATATTAAGAAACAACTTAAAAGATAAGAGGAGGCTAAGGAGGTGTAATGGTTTAGATGTGAAATGCAGATTGGGATTGGGCAGCTGAAAAAGGTGATAGAGTGAATAAAATTTAGGGCACAATTTTATTCTGCACTCTTTCTACCTGTTCAGCATCATACTAGTACATCTGAATGATGGGGTGGTAAATTGGATTAGTAAGTATGCAGATGATACTAAGATAGGTGGTGTTGTAGATGATGAGATAGGTTTTCAAAACTTGCAGAGAGATTTAAGACAGTTAGAAGCGTGGGCTGAAAGATGGCAGATGGAGTTTAATGCTGAAAAATGTGAGGTGCTACATTTTGGTAGAACTAATCAAAATAGGACATACATGGTAAATGGTAGGGCATTAAAGAATGCCTTAAAACAGAGGGATCCAGGAATAATGGTGCATAGTTCCCTGAAGATGGAATCTCATGTGGATAGGGTGGTGAAGAAAGCTTTTGGTTTGCTGGCCTTTATTAATCAGACAATTGAGTATAGGAGTTGGGATGTAATGTTGAATTTGTATAAGGCATTGGTAAGGCCAAATCTGGAGTATTGTGTACAGTTCTGGTCACTGAATTATAGGAAAGATGTCAATAAAATTGAGAGAGTACAGAGGAGGTTTACTAAAATGTTGCCTGGGTTTCATCTCCTAAGTTACAGAGAAAGGTTGAACGAGTTAGGTCTTTATTCTTTGGAGCGTAGAAGGTTGAGGGGGGACTTGATAGAGGTGTTTAAAAATATGAGGGGGGTTGATAGAGTTGACGTGGTTAGACTTTTTCCATTGAGAGTGGGGAAGATTGAAATAAGAGGACATGGGTTGAGAATTAGAGGAAAAAAGTTCAGGGGTAACATGAGGGGGAACTTCTTTACTCAGAGAGTGGTAGCTGTATGGAATGAGCTTCCAGCAGAAGTGGTTGAAGCAGGTTCTATGTTGTCGTTTAAAGTTAAATTGGATAGATATATGGACAGGAAAGGAATGGCGGGTTATGGGCTGAGTGCAGGTCGGTGGGAATAGGATAGGATGAGAGTTCCGAGATGGCCTGTTTCTGTGCTGTAATTGTTATATGGTTATATGGTTATACTGCAGATAGATCTAAACTAAGCTTATTACTGCAATAATTCTGCCACTTACTTGAGCCCAAAGAATAACATCCTAAATCCCAGCAACCAGCATAATACAAGTATATTAATACAACCAGTATATAAACCATCAAACCAACTAACTGATCGTGTTACATTCTCAAAAGAAAATAATATATTTATTTGAAACCTTTCCAAAAAATCTTTGTCTTCAAATAGGAATGTAGAAGTAGGATTAAACTCTTTTCTTACATTAGACAGTCATTTTGCTGCACCTTTGACCTCAAGAAATCTGTTGTTAAAGTGTATTAATTTTCCATGATTATCTGTAACTGTTCCTTAATTTTTCACATTTGTGTATCCTTCCTTCAAAACCTTTGAATCATCGCAGGATTTTCTCTTCATGTGGATTTTCCAGTGCCGTCTTATCACAAATGAAAGCAGAATTCAAGCAGAACCTATCATAAATCGTCAGTAAGGCTTAGAGACAAAATTAGGCAAAGAGCACATTAATGAAGGTTGGTATCAATTTTGATATTCTTTGATCAAATAACATCTGTACAGTTGAGAAAATAATATGTGACAGCATTAGAAGAGAGCATCTGCAGACAACATTGAATCAGCTAATGAGACAGATGCAGAGTTTGGACTCCCAGGAATAGTCAATTCAGCAAGATCAATCTAAAAAACAGAGAAATAGAAAGTCATTCTCTGGGCTCCAAAATTTTATTTATATTTTTGGATCTTTTAGTGCCTATCAAAAATATAATCTTCTCATTTTCTTGGTAGCATTTTTATTCTCACTTCAATTTTTTTCTTGCATTAATGTCCCCCAAACTACCCAAAATGATTTCAACAGAAACAGGCAAAATTAACTTTCAGTGAGGTTACCAATCTGATACGGTATACTACTATCCTCTATATTAATAAAGTTAATGAAAGTTGATTGTCCCCTGAAGAAATTATTTAAAAAATGTTGTTTATTAGTTCAATGAGATTTATAACAATAGCTCTTATTTCTTCAGAAAACAACCAGTTTTTATTAACCTCATTTTACGTGAATCTATATTTTTTAAAAGAGCCAACACTCAAAATGCATTCTTTATCTTCATGAGATTTCTGCATTTCTATAACCTCAAGCAGAACCTTAAATGCTTTGTCATTATATCAAGGTCTCAGTGACTTCCAGTTTGTTATCTTAATGAGATTATTAGTTTAATTTCATGAGATTGTAGCTAACCTTTTACCTCAAAGTCACATCCCTGAATTAATGTACATTTCCTGATACCTTTCATGCTTAAAAATTATTCAACCCCTGTCTTGAATACACTGATCTTTCGGATAGTGAGTTCCAAAGAATCACAATTCCTTCACGTCTCTAAACTGAATGTATGACCCTTATATTCAGATTGTAGATGCCAGGGTTTAGACACACGTATCTCAGGAAACATCATTCCAATAGCTTAGTTGTGAAGTTCATAGAAGTTTTGTACATTTCACTTCTCCTTCTCCTGAACTCTAAAGGGTACAGGCCCAGTCTGCTTACCTTCTCAGAACAAACCTACCATTCAGGAATCAACAGGCAATAGGCAATGTTAATTTAGATAGATAGATAGACAGATAGATAGATAGATATACTTTATTAATCCCGAGGGAAATTTGGTTTCATTACAGCCGCACTAACCAAGAATAGAGTGTAAATATAGCAATACCAAAAAAAAACCAACAATCAAACAACAAAATGCAAAACTATGCCAGATGGAAAATAAGTCCAGAACCAGTCTATTGGCTCAGGGTGTCTGACCCTCCATGGGAGGAGCTGCACGTTCGATGGCCACAGGCAGGAACGACCTCCCGTGCCGCCAAGTGTTGTATCACCGTGGAATGTGGCCGAAGTTGATGTTCATCAGAGAAACAAACAAACATCATTTTTGTGAAACTCACAATGGGAGTTCTCACTTAAGTAATTTTTATATAATATTAGAGTCTCCCAAAATGCTGTTGTAATGTCAAAAATGCGATACAGAGCAAATTTCTGGCAAGTATATATAAGGGATGGAAGGAATCAGCCAATGACAATTACTACATCAACATTTTCCTAAAGGATTCTGGCTAATTTCTCCAAAAAAAATGGCATACCATATCAAATTGATTGCTAGAATTTGGTGAGTGTGCATGCGGTCGATTGATTGCAGAGACCGATTGGGCCTCCTACACATGGGTTTGCAGCTGTCAGTAACAGAAATGCTCCCACACACACAGCATTTGTTGCTACACAACTGGAATTTTCTTTTATATAATGTTAATATAATTTTGGAATCTATGTTAACATAATTGTGAAATACCCTGTAATTAATTATATATTAATGAATATAATCCATAAATTTTCTAAATAATAAAGCTTTACACGTACTTACATTGTCGGTGTTTCAAGTTACAATACTGTCACAAATTGTAACAATAAACACTGAATGGAAGCCAGTAGCTCATTGTTATTTAACCGCAGTCCCCCTGCTGAAGCTGTCTAGTCAAAACATTCTATTTTTGCACTGTGCCTGACATTGTTAACTTGTGTTGTGAGTTGTGGTTTGTGTTTGTTTGATTGCATATTATAAAAGAAAACATTTAAGGTTCCATACAATTTTCAATCCATCAAAAGTTTCCTGCTCAGAGCAATGGCTGGTCCACGCAGCTGTAAAAAATTAGAGGGAATGTTGTACAGAAGGAACTCTCTTTTGTGTTTGGGTTTTCGAGTGTGCATGTTTTTGTCTCGACGGGCTCGTTTCACAGCCCTCACGCTGCAAGTTGCCCAACGTGTACCATTTCTAACATGACTGAGTAAAGAAGTTTAATCATGCTACTCGGTTGTTGCTCTTGCTCCGCTCATATGTATCATTTTGGTGACATGGATCACAAGAAAGCCCATTCTTCTCCAAGAACCCAATCTATTCTAGGGCCGCAATTATAGCAAAACCAACCCCTGACACTTGGCTGCAATGGAAAAAAAATCTTTTGACTACATCGAGCTCCTGCTAGTGGCAAAGCTGTTTGAAGAAATGAAGTTGCTCTGCAGAACCTAGAACATAGAACAGTACAGCACATTACAGGCCCTTCGACCCACAGTGTTGTGCCGACCCTCAAACCTTGCCTCCCATATAACCCCCACTTTAAATTCCTCCATATACCTGTCTAGTAGTCTCTTAAACTTCACTAGTGTATCTGCCTCCACCACTGACTCAGGCAGTGCATTCCATGCACCAACCACTCTCTGAGTAAAAAACCTTCCTCTAATACCCCCCTTGAACTTCCCAACCCTTTACTTTAAAGTCATGGCCTCTTGTATTGAGCAGTGGTGCCCTGGGGAAGAGGTGCTGGCTATCCACTCTATCTATTCCTCTTATTATCTTGTACACCTCTATCAAGTCTCCTCTCATTCTCCTTCTCTCCAAAGAGTAAAGCCCTAGCTCCCTTAATCTCTGATCATAATGCATACTCTCTTAACCAGGCAGCATCCTGGTAAATCTCCTCTGTACCCTTTCCAATACTTCCACATCCTTCCTATAGTGAGGCGACGAGAACCGAACACAGTACTCCAAGTGTGGCCTAACCAGAGTTTTATAGAGCTGTATCATTACATCGCGACTCTTAAACTCGATCCCTCGACTTATGAAAGCTAACACCCCATAAGCTTTCTTAACTACCCTATCTACCTGTGAGGCAACTTTCAGGGATCTGTGGACATGCATCCCCAGATCCCTCTGCTCCTCCACACTAGCAAGTATCCTGCCATTTACTTTGTACTCTGCCTTGGAGTTTGTCCTTCCAAAGTGTATCACCTCACACTTCTCCGGGTTGAACTCCATCTGCCACTTCTCAGCCCACTTCTGCATCCTATCAATGTCTCTCTGCAATCTTCGACAATCCTCTACACTATCTACAACACCACCAACCTTTGTGTCATCTGCAAACTTGCCAACCCACCCTTCTGCCCCCCACATCCAGGTCGTTAATAAAAATCACAAAAAGTAGAGGTCCCAGAACAGATCCTTGTGGGACACCACTAGTCACAACCCTCCAATTTGAATGTACTCCCTCCACCACCACCCTCTGCCTTCTGCAGGCAAGCCAATTCTGAATCCACCTGGCCAAACTTCCCTGGATCCCATGCCTTCTGACTTTCTGAATAAGCCTACTGTGTGGACAGAAATACTCCGATGCTCTCCATTTACAAAATGTATCTGAGGCCTCTAAAGTAGACCAGTTTTGTCAGGCCTCATTTAACTATTTGATTTCTTCTCTCCATGACACTTGATTGTGGCTGAAACAGAGTGCTGTACTCCACTTGTATGCCCATTTGTTCACACATGGCTTGCAAGCCTCTACCAATAAAGGAAGATGTTCGGTCGACATGTTGTTTTTAAAGTACATCCATTAAATCAATCTCAGTCACTTGCAGGGGTAGGACCATCAAGTTTGATTGACAGGTGTGCTATGCAATCCTTTCTATTAGGGTGAGAACAGGAGTGTTGCCATATGTAGCATGATTAGAAAGATATTTTAAATTATTTCAAAGTGGCAATTTGTAAAATTTTTGTCCTTGTTTTCAATTCTCTTTATGGCCTCACTTATCCATGTTTCATAACCTCTTCAAGCTACTATGATTTCTCAAATTCTCAATACTTCAACATGCCCTGTATTTCTCACTTCCATTCAATGTTAGTGGCTCTGTCCATAGCTGCTCAGAACCTGAGCTCTGGAATTTCTTGTTCAAGCCTTTCCGCTTGTCTCCTTTCTGACCCGGAATGTGGATAGTTAAATATTCCAAAATGCTCTGGAGAAGGTGTAGGGAGCAAGTATTTTACACAGAAAGTAGTAGGTGCCTGGAATGGGATAGTGGGGTAGTGGTGGAAGCTGGTATGATAGTGGCAGTTAAGAAGCTTTGAGATATGCAGGGAATGGAGGGAAATGGATCACGTGCAGGCAGAAGACTGTTAGTTTAATATGGCACCATGTTCAGCACAGACATTGTAGCCAAAGGGCCTGTTCCTATGCTATGCTTTTCTATGCTCTTTATTACATGCTACAAGACAGGTTGGGTACTGTGGCCATGTTTATTCTCAGCAAACTTGTTAGTGGAAAATTAGGTACTTTACATTGGTTCTACTCACTGAATGCAATCCTTCTGATTCATTCAGAATTATTACTATGAAGTTACTAGCTACTTCTGGTGATTTGACAATTAGCCATTCTTCAAGGAACACGACCAGTGGCTATAAAACAATAAAGTCATCACCTAACAGCCAAAGCAAGCATCACTGTTTGATTTCTGTTTCACTCCTGAATAGTGCAGACAACTGTAGCACCCATTTGTTAATCTCACACAGATTTTATGTTAGTCCAGCACAGTAAATTTTAATACCCTGTCAGTAATTAGACACACTAATGGACAAGCCTGAACTTTCTCAGAAATATTGAGTGGATATCGAGAGGATAAATTCTTTTCACTTGGTTACCTATGAGGCCCGGATCTGAAGATGCAGGGCATGAGCTCCAGCAACTCTCTGCTCCCCATGTTTAGTTCTGTGTATGGGGACATCAGATAGTGATGTCCAATATATTTTTATGACATTAGGATGATAGCTTCAACCTTATTCTTACTGGAAAATCTGGAACTATAAATCTGTAACCTGTACAAAAAGGATGGGTTGCATTTGTATCTGAGGGGGCCCAATATCCTGGCATGGAGATTTGCTAAGGCTATTGGGGAGAGTTTAAACTAGAATTGCTGGGGGGTGGGAACCAGACTGAAAGATGGAAGAAGGGGCTGTTGGCTCACAAATAGAGAAAGCTTGTAGACAGTGCGAGAGGGAGGATAGGCAGGTGATAGAAAAAGGATGAGCTCAGACTGATGGTTTGAGATGTGTCTATTTTAATGCAAGGACTATCATGAACAAAGTGAATGAGCTTAGAGCGTGGATTAGTACTAGGAGCTACGATGTTGTGGCCATTACAGAGACTTGGATGGCTCAGGGGCAGGAATGGCTACTTAGAGTGCCAGGCTTTAGGTGTTTCAGAAAGGACAGGGAGAGAGGCAAAAGATGTGGCGCTACTGATCAGAGTTAGTGTCACAGCTGCAGAAAAGGAGGAAGTCATGGAGGGATTGTCTACTGAGTCTCTGTGGGTGGAAATTAGGAACAGAAAGGGGTCAATAACTCTACTGCGTGTTTTTTATAGACCACCCAGTAGTAACAGGGACATCAGGGAGCAGGTAGTGAGACAGATTCTGGAAAGGTGTAATAATAACAGGGTTGTTGTGGTGGGAGATTTTAATTTTCCAAATACTGATTGGCATCTCCCTAGAGCAAGGGGTTTAGATGGGGTGCAGTTTGTTAGGTGTGTTCAGGAAGGTTTCCTGACACAATATGTAGATAAGCCTACAAGAGGAGGGTTGTACTTGATCTGGTATTGGGAAATGAACCTGGTCATGTGTCAGGTCTCTCAGTGGGAGAGCATTTTGGAGATAGTGATCACAATTCTATCTCCTTTACCATAGCATTGGAGAGGAATAGGAACAGACAAGTTAGGGAAACGTTTAAATGGGGTAAGGGGAAATATGAAGCTATCAGGCAGGAACTTGGAAGCAGAAATTGGGAACAGATGTTCTCAGGGAAATGTACGGCAGAAATGTGGCAAATGTTCAGGGGATATTTGCGTGGCGTTCTGCATAGGTACATTCCAATGAGACAGGGAAAGGGTGGTAGGATACAGGGACCGTGGTGTACAAAGGCTGTTGAAAATCTAGTCAAGAAAAAAAGAAAAGCTTACGAACGGTTCAAAAAATTAGGTAATGATAGAGATTTAGAAAATTATAAGGCTGGCAGGAAGGAGCTTTAGAATGAAATTAGGAGAGTCAGAAGGGGACATGAGAAGGCCTTGGCGAGCAGGATTAAGGAAAGCCCCAAGGCATTCCACGAGCATGTGAAGAGCAAGAGGATAAGACGTGCGAGAATAGGACCAATCAATGTGACAGTGAAAAAGTAAGTATGGAACTGGAGGAGATCGGAATATTTAATAAATTGCTTCAGTATTCACTGCAGAAAAGGATCTTGGCGACTGTAGGGATGACATACAGCCGACTGAAAACCTTAAGCATATAGACATTAAGAAAGAGGATGTGCTGAAGCTTTTGGAAAGCATCAAGTTGGATAAGTCACCAGGACCGGACGAGATGTACCCCAGGTTACTGTGGGAGGCGAAGGAGGGGATTGCTGATCCTCTGGCAATGATCTTTGCATCATCAATGAGGATGAGAGAGGTTCCGGAGGATTGGAGGGTTGCAGATGTTGTTCCTTTATTTAAGAAAGGGAGTAGAGATAGCCCAGGAAATTATAGACCAGTGAGTCTTACTTCAGTGGTTGATAAGTAGATAGAGAAGATCCTGAGAGGCAGGATTTATGAACATTTGGAGAGGCATGATATGATTAGGAATAGTCAGCATGGCTATGTCAAAGGCAGGTCGTGCCTTACGAAACTGATTGAATTTTTTTGAGGATGTGACTAAACATATTGATGAAGGTAGAACAGTAGGTGTAGTGTATTTCAGCAAGGCATTTGATAAGATACCCCATGCAAGGCTTATTGAGAAAGGAAGGAGGCATGGGATCCAAGGGGACTTTGCTTTGTGGATCCAGAATTGGCTTGCCCACAGAAGGCAAAGGGTGGTTGTAGGCAGGTCATATTCTGCATGGAGGTCGGTGACCAGTGGTGTGCCTTAGGGATTTGTTCTGGGACCCCTTCTCTTCGTGATTTTTATAATTGACCTGGATGAGGAAGTGGAGGAATGGGTTAGTAAATTTGCTGATGACACAAAGGTTGGGGGTGTTGTGGATAGTCTGGAGGGCTATCAGATGTTACAGGGGGACATTGAAAGGATGCAAAACTGGGCTAAGGAGTGGCATATAAGTGTGAGGTGGTTCATTCTGGTAGGTCAAATATGATGGCAGAATATAGTATTATTGGTAAGACTTGGCAGTGTCTGAGTCCATAGGACACTCAAAGCTGCTGCACAGGTTGACTCTGTGGTAAAGGAGGCATAGGGTTCATTGGCCTTCATCAACCATGGGATTGAGTTTAAGAGCCGAGAGGTTCTTAAGCGCCAAGAGCTATATAGGGTCTTGGTCAGACCCAACTTGGTGTACTGTGCTCAGTTCTGGTCACCTCACTACAGAAAAGATGTGGGAACCATAGAAATGGTGCAGAGGAGATTTACAAGGACGTTGCCTGGATTGGGGAGCATCCCTCATCAGAATAGGTTGAGTGAACTCGGCCTTTTCTCCTTGGAATGACGGAGGATGAGAGGTGACCTGATAGAGGTGTGTAAGATGATGAGAGGTATTGATCATGTGGATAGTCAGAGACTTTTTCCCAGGGCTGAAATGGCTTACACGAGAGGAGGTTGGTTCAGAGATGTCGGGGTAAGTTTTTAATGCAGAGAGTGGTGAGTGCGTGGAATGGGCTGCTGGTGACAGTGGTGGAGGCGGATACGATAGAGTCATTTAAGAGACTCCTGGACAGGTACACGGAGCTTAGAAAAATAGAGGGCTATGGGTAACCCTAGGTAATTTCTAAAGCAAGAATATGTTCAGCACAGCTTTGTGGGCTGAAGGTCCTGTATTGTGCTGTAGGTTTTCTATGTTTCTATGTTTATAACACCATTTGCTTTTCTAGACTAATCAAACTCCTGAAGTTATTAAATGAAATTTGTAGTCAAGGGTTATTTTTTAAATATTTCCGAGATAAAGAATCGTATTAAACAGAAATGAGTTCTTCAATGCATCTGCTCCCTGCCAACCACCAGGCATTTGTTTACCCAAATTAGAAGAGTCACAGAAACTATAATCATATAACCATAACAATTACAGCACAGAAACAGGCCGTCGCGGCCCTTCTAGTCCGTGCTGAACGCTTACTCTCATCTAGTCCCACCGACCTGCACTCAGCCCATAACCCTCCATTCCTTGCCTGTCCATATAGCTATCCAATTTAACTTTAAATGACAATATCGAACCTGCCTCAACCACTTCTGCTGGAAGCTCGTTCCACACAGCTACCACTCTCTGAGTAAAGAAGTTCCCCCTCATGTTACCCCTAAACGTTTGCCCCCTAACTCTCAATTCATGTCCTCTTCTTTGAATCTCCCCTACTCTCAATGGAAAAAGCCTATCCACGTCAATTCTATCTATCCCTCTCATAATTTTAAATACCTCTATCAAGCCCCCCCCCCCAACCTTCTATGCTCCAAAGAATAAAGACCCAACTTGTTCAACCTTTCTCTGTAACTTAGGTGATGAAACCCAGGTAACATTCTAGTAAATCTTCTCTGTACTCTCTCTACTTTGTTGACATCTTTCCTATAATTCGGTGACCAGAACTGTACACAATACTACAAATTTGGCCTTACCAATGCCTTGTACAATTTCAACATTACATCCCAACTCCTATACTCAATGCTCTGATTTATAAACGTCAGCATACCAAAAGCTTTCTTCACCACACTATCCACATGAGATTCCACCTTCAGGGAACTCTGCACCATTATTCATAGATCCCTCTGTGCTACTGCATTCTTCAATGCCCTACCATTTACCATGTATGTCCTATTTTGATTAGTCCTACCAAAATGTAGCACCTCACATTTATCAGCATTAAACTCCATCTGCCATCTTTCAGCCCACTCTTCTAACTGGCCTAAATCTCTCTGCAAGCTTTGAAAACCTACTTCATAATCCACAACGCCACCTATCTTAGTATCATCTGCATACTTATTAATCCAATTTACCACCTCATCATCTAGATCATTAATGTATATGACAAACAACATTGGACCCAGTACAGATCCCTGAGGCACACCACTAGTCACCGGCTTCCAATCTGACAAACAGTTATCCACCACTACTCTCTGGCGTCTCCCATCCAGCCACGCTGAATCCATTTTACTACTTCCATAATAATACCTAACGATTGAACCTTCCTAACTAACCTTCCGTGTGGAACCTTGTCAAAGGCCTTACTGAAGTCCATATAGACAACCTCCACCGCTTTACCCTTGTCAACTTTCCTAGTAACCTCTTCAAAAAATTCAATGATTTGTCAAACATGACCCTCCACACACAAATCCATGTTGACTGTTCCTAATCAGACCCTGTCTATCCAGATAATTATATATACCATCTCTCAGAATACTTTCCATCAAGTTACCCACCACTGACGTCAAACTCACAGGCCGATAATTGCTAGGTTTCCTCTTAGAACCCTTTTTAAACAATGGAACAACATGAGCAATACGCCAATCCTCCGGCACCATCCCCGTTTCTAACGACGTTTGAAATATTTCTGTCAGAGCCCCTGCTATTTCTACACTAACTTCCCTCAAGGTCCTAGGGAATATCCTGTCAGGACCTGGAGACTTATCCACTTTTATATTCCTTAAAAGCACCAGTACTTCCTCTTCTGTAATCATCATAGTTTCCATAACTTCCCTACCTGTTTCTCTTACCTTACACAATTCAATATCCTTCTCCTTAGTGAATACCGAAGAAAAGAAATTGTTGAAAATCTCCCCCATCTCTTTTGGTTTCACACATAGCTGTCTACTCTGATTCTCTAAGGGACCAATTTTATCCCTCACTATGCTTTTGCTATTAATATAACTGTAGAAACCCTTTGGATTTATTTTCACCTTACTTGCCAAAGCAACCTTATATCTTCTTTTAGCTTTTCTAACTTCTTTCTTAAGATTCTTTTTATATTCTTTATATTCCTCGAGCACCTCATTTACTCCATGCTGCCTATTTTTATTGCAGATATCTCCCTTTTTCCAAACCAATTTTCCAATATACCTTGAAAACCATGGCTCTCTCAAACTTTTAACCTTTCCTTTCAACCTAACAGGAACATAAAGATCCTGTACCCTCAAAATTTCACCTTTAAATGACCTCCATTTCTCTATTACATCCTTCTCATAAAACAAATTGTCCCAATCCACTCCTCCTAAATCCTTTCACATCTCCTCAAAGTTAGCCTTTCTCCAATCAAAAATCTCAACCCTAGGTCTAGACCCATCCTTCTCCATAATTATATTGAAACTAATGGCATTGTGATCACTGGATCCGAAGTGCTCCCCAACACATACCTCCGTCACTTGACCTATCTCATTCCCAAACAGGAGATCCATCACTGCCCCTTCTCTAGTTGGTACCTCTATGTATTGCTGCAAAAAACTATCCTGCACACATTGTACAAACTCCAAACCATCCAACCCTTTAACAGTATGGGCTTCCCAGTCAATGTGTGGAAAATTAAAATCTCCCACAATCACAACCTTGTGCTTACTACAAGTATCTGCTATCTCCTTACAAATTTGCTCTTCCACTTCTCGCTCCCTGTTAGATGGTCTATAATACACCCCTATAAGTGTTACTACACCTTTCCCTGAACACATTACAAACTCTAAACCATTTAGACCCCTAACAGTATGGGAGTCCCAATCAATGTATGGAAAATTAAAATCCCCTACCACCACAACTTTATGTTTCCTGTAGTTGCCTGCTATCTCTCTGCAGATTTGCTCTTCCAAGTCTCGTTGACTATTGGGTGGTCTATAATACAATCCAACTAATGTGGCCATACCTTTCCTGTTTCTCAGCTCCACCCATAAGGACTCAGTAGACAAGCCCTCTAATCTGTCCTGCCTGAGCACTGCTGTAATATTTTCCCTAACAAGCAATGCTACTCCCCCACCTTTCATTCCTCTGCCTCGATCACATCTGAAACATCAGAACCCTGGAATATTAAGCTGCCAGTCCTGCCCCTCCTGTAGCCAAGTTTCACTAATTGCTACAACATCATAATTCCACGTGTCAATCCACGCCCTCAACTCATCCGCCTTCCCCGCAATACTCCTAGCATTGAAATATATACACTTCAGAAGATTTTTACCACCACTCCCAACCTTTCTATCAGCGGATTTGCTTAAACTTTCAATATCATTTATTTTCACCCCAGCCACACTGTCAGCTCTGGCACTCTGGTTCCCATCTCCCTGCAAATCTAGTTTAAAGCCTCCCCAATAGCACTAACAAACCTCCCTGAAAGGATATTGGTCCCCCTGTGGTTCAAGTGTAACCCGTCTCTCTTGTAGAGGTCCCACCCGCCCCAGAAGAGGTCCCAATGATCCTGAAATCTGAAACCCAGCCCCCTACACCAGTTTCTCAGCCACTTGTTTTTTGGCCCATTTTTCCAGCTGATTCAGATCCCACTGCAAGCTTTGATAGCCTTCCTTGCTGTCCAGTATGCCCCCAGTTTTGGTGTCATCCACAAATTTGCTGATCTGGTTGACTACATTATCACAGAACTTCGATATGGATGACAAACAACAATGGCCCAGCACCGACCCCTGAGGCACACCACCAGTCACAGGCTTCCAGTGAGAAAGGTACTCTTTGGCTGGTTTCTCCTGCGAAGCCAATGGCCAATCCAATTTACAACCTCATCCTGAATTCTAAGTGACTGAACCTTCTTGACCAAACTCCCATGCAGGATCTTGTCAAGGGCTTTGCTAGAGTCCATGTAGACAACATCTTTGCCTTGTCTTCATCAACTTTCCCTGTAACTCCTCGAAAAACTCTATAAGGTTGGTTAGACATGATCTACCACACACAAAGCCTTGTTGACTGTCCCAAATCAGTCCCCGTCTATCCAAATGTATAAACCAGTCCCTTAGAATACCTTCACATAACTTACCACTACTGATAATAGGCTCACCAGCCTATAATTTCCTGTTTGTTCTTAGAACCTTCCTTAAACAATGGAACAGCATCAGCCATCCTCGATTTCTCTGGCACCTTACCAGTTGCCAAGGATATTTTAAGTATCTCTGCTACGTTCCCTACAATGTCTACACTAGTTTCGCACTAGGTCTGAGGGAAGACCTTGTCAGGTCATGGGGATTTATCCACCTTAATTTGCCTCAAGAATGCGAATACCTCCTCTTCCGTAATCTGTATACACTCCATGACCTCACTGCAGTTTTCCTGCACTTCTATAGACTCTGTGCTGTCTCTTGAGTAAGCACAGATGCAAAATATCCATTTACAATCTTCTCCATCTCTTTAGCTCTATGCATAGATGACTTCTCTGAACTTCCAGAGGACTAATTTTGTCCCTTGGTATTCTTTTGTTCTTTACATATCTGTAGATGTCCTTGGGATTTTCCTTCATTTTGTCTACTAGAGCAACGTCATGTCTTTTTGTAGCCCTCCTGATTTCCCTCCTAAGTGTTCTCTTGCATTTCTTATACTCCTCAAGTACCTGATTTGTCCCTTCCTGCCTATACATGTATGCACCTCCTTCTTCTGCTCAACCTTACTTCTATACTAATCCCAATTTACTCACTCTATATTCTATCAGCTCTCTTGGGATTCGACCACTCACCTACACACTAGCTGACGATTTCTACTAGCCAATTAACCAACCAAAACACACATCTTTGGGACACTCGAGGAAACTGGAGGACCTACAGGAAAACTGCATGGCCAAGTTCCACACAGAGAACTCTGAATGTCAGGATCAAACCCAGATGGTTGTGGAGCAGTGAGGGAGCAGCTCTACTGGCTGCACGACTCTGCCACTTGTTCTACGTAGCCTATAGCTGGAGAAAATACAATTCTGGTCAATTACGTAAATAGTGTGATGAATTCCATTACACCCTCATTAATCCTTCATTAGGATGCTTTTTCGTATGCGTTGCCATTACTGTGTTCTCCTGCAGACTTTGGCTATTAAGAATGTGCATAATGTATTTATTAATCACAATGTAGAGCAAAATGAAAACAATAAAACAGAACTCAAGCAGTGCTATAACCTATTAATTCAATTACTTGTTGACTCTGTGCTTATAAGCTTTATAGCTCACAAGTCATTGAAATTCATGATAATCTATTTTGATCCAATTTATTTAAAGCTATTAAATTATGGCAATATGAAATAAGCAACTATAAAAAGTGACACAATCTCTTTTTTTAATTACAACTATTTATTAAAAGTTTTTAAAGTAACATAATATTTTTCAGATAATACTAAAATAAATATTAATACCTTCAGAGGAATTCTGGAATAAAGTTTCCATCAAAAAAATTAAATATTGTGATGCTAGAGATGAGAATCACTTGTGAAGTAGGATTTTATAGAAATAAAAGTAGGCATTACTAAGTACAATTTATAAAGTGTTTTTGTTCACCAGAATAGCATAATAAGAGTTGTAAGATTTCTAAAAGATGCAATCTATTGCAAACATAAAAGGAAAAGGAGAAAGCCGCTTAATTTCATTCAGTTAAAGTTACATTCAATATTATAGTTTGGATGAATTCACATTTTAGTTGATCACAATCTTCAAGGATACAGAATTTTCTACCGTCAGGATTCAGTTCACCCAACAGGCTTTAATAAATGAACAGGCAGGCAGGAGCATAGTTTGGCATGTTATTCAGTGAGTAGCTGAACAACAAAGACTGTGAACTTCACATCCTTGATCTCTTGTGAGTTGGCTCATCGTAGCTGCTGAATGATGAGGATGTGATAATTGGTGACAGCAACCTTGGAGTTTTATTTAGCACATGCAATGTGACTTGTCAGGACGTGAATTGAATCTGCTGGTTGGATCATCTGTTACTCCAGGCAGCCAGCCTAGTGCTCCTGGTATTTTCCTGGTGGTCTCCCATATAACTCCTAACTAGGTCTGAGTAAGCTCAAATGGGTACTAACAGCAGGAAGCAACAAAAATATGGATCAGTGGCTCCCCAGAATTAGGTTAAAGAGAGGTAAATTGCCTAGGGTCACCAAAGGTAGTCTCAGGTTGGAAGAAGAATATATGATCACTGGACTAGGTTCTAACGCCTCACCATAACATATCCTGTCAAGCCTTATTACTGAGGCTCAATAACCAAAAAAGGTACAGAGACTGGTGCTGAAAGCTGATTACCACATTTACATCTGGCGAAGTTCTTCCCAATAGCCTAAGCTGAATGGTAGACTGAATGGACTCCCTTTGTGTTTTGCTGTTTTATGTATCCCAACAGCAGACATTGCCTTCAACTGCAAAGTATGTGGAAAGGATTTAAAAACACAAGTAGTTAGAGAGAAAAAAAATCAAAGACATGTTTGCTCTTCACTTTCTTCCTGGAGGAAACCAGAACGAGTTTAGAATTGAACAGCATGACAAACACTACACAAATTGTTCATTTTCTCTCCCAAGGTGAAGTCTGATATTAAAAGGAATAGTTTCACAGCAAACTGTGATCAGAGAGTTACATTCAGTACTGTTCAACTTTAATTTGTTTTAATAATTCACTTGAGAAGTCAGAACATGTGAAACACTACAACTGTAATACAACAAATGTAAATTAAGCAGCTGTGATGTATATTTCAAAGGGTGTGGGCTGTTTCCGCTCTGTGGAAAACATCATGTAGAGGTTAAGCTATGTTTCATTAAGTATTTTTTGTAATAACCCATTCACAACTTAAGCTTTATGGGTTTGGCCATTACTTGTGGTAAAACATATACCCACTTTTGAAGAAAAAACATGACATTTGTGACTAAGGATATTACTACACGATTTTATTTCACATGACATTGTTATTCCATAGATTCATCTTAAGGTAGAACAATACTCTAAAGATTTTTGACAACTGGTAGAAGATATATAAAAATATCAAGGATTTCTTTTGACCCCAATGGTTATAGGAGTCGGAGGAGTACCAAAGAGAGAAGCTCTCTTCTGATTGAAAACTACCAGCAAGTGCACTTCAAGGAACATAACCTGCAAAACTGCAGAGCCAAGGTGGAATGAGGCTTTAACTGACCATTGTAAAGACATTATGAATGGTCCACTGTACTCTAAATTTCTGTATTTCATTGCTAACATTCTGTCATATCTTTGCCTCTAACTAAAAAGGTCACGGGTTCTATTTCCATTCTAGTGACTGGGTCACAGCAACTTGGGCTGATATTCATGGCGCAGCAATGGGGAAATGATGCACCGTTGGAGGTGTTGTCTTTTAGTTTCAATAAACCAAACTTTTTCAGGTACCGTACTATGATTTTGAAGTTGACTGGACAGTAATAAAATCTAAAAGTCATGCAGCATGAAAGTAGGCAATTCACCCTTCAGTCCACTGAGTCCACAACAGCCATTAAGCCCTAGTCTAGACTAATCCAAATTCATTCTCTCTACTTTCCAATAGAGAATCTCAGAGCAGATGAACAACTCTGCAGTGGGTAGTTCAATGTCATTTTCGGAACAAGTGCCTGCTGGTCAAAAAGCCAACCTGGGTGAAAAATAGAGAAGAAGAAGAACAACAACAACAATTTGCACTTCTATAGCATCTTTAATGCAATAAAGTGTCAAGACCCAGGGCACCCATATCATTTTCATCAGCTGGTGACCCAATTTTTCTTGTGAGAATTTGGTGTCAGTACATTAAATGAAAGACTCTCCAGTGACCTGAGGGAAAGAGCATCTTGTCTGGGGCATTGCATGAAGTAACAGTGAATTCAGTCAAACCAGGCCATTCTGGCATTAATGCTCCACTCAAGCCTCTACCCATCCTACTTTATCTGAATTACCTCTCATCTCCCTTTTCCCCACATGTTTATCCATTTTCTCTTCAACACACCTACAGTGTTTGCCTCAACCACTCCTTATATTAGTGAGTTCCACATTTACTCACTCTCTGGATTGTATGTTTCATTTCTTGACAACTGTATTGAGTTGTTGGCCTGCGTTTTTCCTCCTGCCCACATGGGGCTAGAAACCCCATCCCATAAAAGCCCTGTGCTACAGAAATACGACCAGAAGCTCCAAAGAGCTTTGAAGAGGAAGCATACACCAAGGAATTGGGCTACATCTGGAGACGACATGAAAGACAGGTCCATAACAGAGGACTTCGGTGAGCTGCTATGGGCAGCCTATGCCCCAGGAGAGATATGTAAATAAGTAATTCATAATAAAGGAGGTTCTGAAGATGCAAGGAAAGATACTTCAATTTCATTTTCAGGCAAGTGGTCATTGCCATAAGTTCTTGCAGATAAATGTTATGCTGTGCCCCTCTGACCTAATCCTTCTCTTGTTATGGGGCCTCTTTGGAATCCCATCAGAGCCTTTCTAATCACAGCCCCAAACTGCCCCATCCTGGCTCCAAAACAAAAACACTCTAAAGCCTGATGGGCTTTTCTCCCCACTGAAGCTACAACCCCCACATTTCAGAACGCCTTTCACCACAATTTGGTTATAAATCCAACATCTATCTGTGGTTTTCCACTGCTGTTCCTTGATGAAGCATAGGGAAGAAAAGTCTTTATGCACAGTTAGATACATGAGGCCACTTAACTTAGGGTTAGCACTCATGCACAATAGCAATATTTCAACAAGTAGATCATACACAAGTTATACATTGTAACCATATATCCTCAGTTCAATACCTTTTCGACCATGGAAGAACCTTAAGTCCACTCTCAGCAGGCCAAGCATTTTGTGTGCATTGTTTGGATTTCCAGCATCTGCAGACTTTCTCTTGTTCAAGTCCACTCTGCCTGCTCTTTTAAACACCTTCAATACATTAGTGACCTTGACAAATTCAGCCACAGCTTTCTTATTTGTAATAATGCTATATTGTTTCACTATTTCTAATTATGCTTGCACAACACAAGATGCCTGGGGAGGAATTTGGCAAATTAATTTAAATGTAAGTAAATGTAAAGTGAAGTCATGCTGGAGGAAGAAGCAAATTCATGGGTAGAAACAAATCATGGCTGTGAATAAAGGATAAGAACTTGTTCAGCTATTAATTATTTACAAGATTACAGTCAAGTGTTCAGCCCCCACTAGTCCATGCCAGCCAAGTTCCCCCACCTGAGCCCATCCTGCTTGACTGCATTTGACCCTTTCCCCTCTGTTATCGCTACTACCATCGGGCAGGAGGAACAGGAGTCTTGGGTCCCACGCATCCAAGTTCAGGGTCAGATGTTGCCCCGCAGACATTGGGCTCCTAGACTGGCTTCACTCACCAAAGTACTGAACTGACTCTGCAGCCTGTGGTCTCGCATTCAGGGACTTTGTAATTCATGTACTCGGAATTGCTTGTGTACTTTTTTTTATTATTCGCACAGTTTGTTTTCTTTTGCCCTTTGGACATTTGCCAAGGTTGGTTTTTGTGGATTCTATTGTAATTCTTTGTTTTCCTGCATGAAAATGAATTTCAAGGTTGTACCGTATATGGTAAACACACTTCAATAATAAATTACTTTGAACTTTGAAGATGAAGGTGGTACCTTCAAAAATTGGAAAATATTTCAGGAGTGTTTCACTACAATGTAAAACAGCAAAAGACCATGACTTATACAACATATTATTCCATCTCTCTGGACATCCTTAAGGAGAGTTTCTCATGGACTGTTTATAAAAAGGTAAAATAGTCACCAACTTACACAACTCCTCTCACTGCTGCCATTGGAGCCTTAGATCCCACACCACCAAGTTTAGGACCAGTTATTACCTTTCAACCATCAGGCTCCTGAACCAGCATGGATAACTTCACTCACCTCAACACTGAACTGATTTCACAACTTATGAACTCACTTTCAAAGACTCTACAACTCTTGATCTCAGTATTATGTACTATCTATTCATTTATTTCACAATCAAAGTCAAGTTTAATATCACTGATATATGTTGTGAAATTTGTTAGCTTAGTGGCAGCAGTACAATGCAATACATGATAAATATAGGGAAAAATAAACAAATCACAGTAAGTTTATGTATGTATATTAAATAGTTAAATTAAAAGCAATAGTGCAAAAACGGAAATAATAAAAAAAGTGAGGTAGTGTTACTGGGTTCAATGTCCATTTATAAATTGGATGGCAGAGGGGAAGAAGCTGTTCCTGAATTGCTGAGTGTGTGCCTTCAGGATTCTGTACCTCCTTCCTGATGGTAACAGTGAGAAGAGGGCATGTCCTGGGTGGTGAGGGTCCTTAATAATGGATGCCACATTTCTGAGGCAACACCATAATATAATAATTTATTTGTTTTTCTTTGTATTTGCAAAGCTTGTCTTCTTTTGTACATTGTTTGTTTGTCTATCTTTGTGTGTAGTTTTTCATTGATTCCATTGTATTTCTTTGTATCTACTGTGAATACCTGCAAGAAAATGAATCTCAGGTTAGTATATGGAGACATATACATACACTGATAATAAATGCACTTCGATTTTCGAACTTAGCCAGCCAGTGGTGTAGTGGCATCTGCACTGGACCTCAAGGCGAGTAGTCCCAGGTTCAAATCTGGCCAGCTTCTTGCACACTTTCCATCTGTGCTCGGTTGAGCGTCGAGCAAGCAACTCAGCCTTGTAAAAAATCAGATAAAAAATGCTAGAGAAATGGCAAAGGTGCCACCCAATGTGGCCACAAGGGCCAGAAAGGAACAAAAACTACAAACTTTGAACTTCAGCGGTTTAGAAACTTTTATAAAAGGAGTTAGACATACACGCAAAGGAAAAGTTTGTGAGTAACTTTCCAGGGAATGTGAACAATTAGATGACTTTTTCAAAGAGCTGGAAGAAGCACAATCGACTAAATGGCCACTGCCTGTGCTGTCTGAGTTTGTGATGTCAAAGCAAAGGCAAAGCACAAAATAATCAAATATTCTTTTTATGTACTTGGAAGCAAGAAAAGAAGGAATGTCACTTCTGGGTATCAGCAGGCCAATTGTAATAATTTTGTTCAATGCCATTGAGGATGGTGATACTTTAAACATTGCAGAAATGCTTGTTGAAGCATTCGATATTAACTAGTTGTTGGTACACAGACTGGGGAAAGAATGGACCCCTTAACCATTTTCTTATTCCAGTTTTCACCTTAGTTGTAAGTTCTCTTGTGTTCAGAATACCTTCAAAATTCACCAGGTATTTCAATCAGTATAAAAATCTGTTGGGTTATGAATCCTGAATTCGGGGGCATGGAGTAGATGTGCAGAATTTCAGTTACAACCTAGGTGAGAATCAGGACCTGCCCATTTGCACAACAAGTGTCAATAAATTCTATCTTGGAACTACCTCTTCAGGTGTGCTTGGGAATTGCTGGCTCTCAGACACTTCAGGTCACAGGCTCCAGCCAGACACTTCACATCAGATGGCATATACATGTAAAAATTTGTGGAGTGCAAAGTGATCTACACTTGGCTCATCCGCTGTTGGTGAGAGCAAGCTGACCTGGAAAAGACTCCAAATCCCACAGCCCCCTACAGTCTGACAACACGCATCAAATGCCTTTTACCACCACGCTCCCTTTTGCGTTTCTGTTCCTTTCCGCAAGACCATAAGACAAAGGAGCAGAAGTCAGCCACTTGGCCCATCGAGTCTGCTCCACCTTTTTATCATGAGCTGATCCATTTCCTGACAGCAGCACCTCAATTACATGGTCTCTTCCAGGAACACTGTTTTCCCGGGAACAGAGTACTTCATGCAGGAAACTCACTGCAGAAAAGAGAGCACAGTCCCAGAGGAGAGCCATAGATCATCCCAAAATCACAGGAGGCCTGGTAACTTGAAGTACTAGGGACTCCAGGGCAAATTCTCAGGGTTTAGAGCATCATCGGGGGTTTTGTCATAGAGTCAAACAGCGAGGAAATAGGCCCTTCGGTCCACTAAAATCATGCCAACCATCAACCATACATTTACACTAATCTTCCCTTAATCCTGCTTTATGTAAGTAAAACATAGAACATACTGTAGAACAGTACAGCACGGTCCATGTCCTTCAGCCCACAATGTTGTGCCAATCTTTTAACCTACTCTGAGATCCATCTTACAATTCACCCCACGTTTTTTCATTCATGTGCCTCCCTAAGAATCTAGTAAATGTCCTTAATATATCTGTCTTCTCCACCACATCTGGCAGCATGCTCCACGACTCACTGTGTAAATACTTACCTCTGATATTCCTTCTATTCTTTCCTCCAGTCACCTTAACATTATTATATTAGCCATTTCTACCCTGGGAAAAGAGTGCTGGCTGTCCACTCTCTCCATGCATTTTATTATCTTAAATAGCTCCATCAAGTCACCTCCCATCCACCTTCACTCCAAAGAAAAAGCCCTAGCTCACTCAACCTTTCCTCTTTTTATCACTGAGGATCCTACCATTCATCCCAGTCATCGTCGCATTCTTCACGTATATGTAAATTGCCTTGGGATTTTCATTTATCCTACTTGCCAAGGCCTTCTTATTCCCCTTCTAGCTCTCCTAAGTGTCCCTTCTTAAACTCCTTTCTGACTACCTTATAACTCTCCAGAGCCCTGCCTGATCCTTGCTTGCTATACTTTGAACATGCTTCCTTCTTCCTCTTGACGAGATGCTCCATATATCGGGCAACCAGGGTTCCTTCACCATACCATTCTTTCCCTGCCTCAATAGTAAAAACCTATCCCGAACTATCAGCAAATGTTCCCTAAGCAACCTCTACATTTCCATTGTACACTTCCCTGAAAACATATGATCCCAATTTATGCTCCAAAATTCTTGCAAATGGTATCATAATCTGCCTTCCCCCAATTCAATACTTTTCTATACTGTTTGCTCCTACCTCGTCCAAGATTATGCTAAAGGTCAGGGAGTTAGGGGTCACTGTTTCCAAAATACTCATCCACTGAGTACTCTGTCACCTGATCAGGTTTGTTGCCCAATACTAGATCCAGCATGGCCCCTCCTCTAGTCGGCCTGAACACATATTGTGTCAGAAATCCTTCCAGAAGTGAAGTTGAAGTCACTCTTGACAACAACCCTGTTAATTTTGCATCATTCCAAAATCTGCCTCCCAATCTGTTCTTCAGTGTCTCTGCTGCCATTTGGGGTTTAAAAAATACTCCCAAAAGAGTGATTGCTCCCTTCCTGCTTCTGACTTGCACACACACTGACATCCTCCCTTTCTGCAGCTGTGAGCCTAATGTGTCCCTAATTTGCAATGTCACTCCCCTGCCTCTCTTACCCCCCACCCCACTTCTCTGTCCCTTCCGAAACATCTAAACCCTGGAACATCCAGCTGACGTTCCTGCCCTCAGGACAGCTAACTCACTGTCATTCAAGATTCAAGATTGTTTAATGTTATTTCCTGTACACAAGAATAAAGGAGAATAAAATAATTGTTACTTTACTCCAGATCCAATGCAGCACAAAAAAACACAAAAGATAAAGAACAAGATAATAAAAAAAACTATAAATATAGAAGATAGCTTATATACGTAGGTTGATTGTATGTCCATAAAGCGACAGCAGGCTATAAATAAATTGACTGATGGAAAATAATAATATATTGTGGAATTTGTGGATGGAGGTGTTGATCAGCCTTGCTGCCTGGGGAACGTAACTGATTGAATTTGGTGGTCCTGGTGTGGATGCTACGTAGCCTCCTCCCTGATAGGAGTGGGACAAACATCCATGAACAGACTGGATAGGATCCTTCAAGATCTTACCGGACCTACCCGGCACATTTCTGTATGTATGTCCTTGATGGTAAGTAGGCTGGTGCCAGTGATGCATTGGGAAGTTTTGACTACCCATCATAGAGCTTTCCAGTCCACGACAGTGCAATTTCAATACTAAGCAGTGATGTAGCTTGTTAAGATGCTCTCTATTACACATCTGTAGAATGATGTGAGTATGGATGTGTAATGTCCAGCTCTCTTCAACCTTTGCAGAAAGTAAAGGCATTGGTGAGCTTTCTTGACTGTGTAGGATGTTTTTTGGGACCATGAGAGGTTGTATGTGATGTAGAAACTGTTTGCAGTTTCTACTGCTCTACCGCTGATGTAAAGTGGTGTGAGTTCTCCTGAAGTCGACAACTATCTCCTTTGTCTTGTTGGCATTAAGGTGGAGGTTATTTGCCAGGCACCAGGGCTCGGGCTATTCGCTCCTCTCTGTAGGCTGTGTTATCATTGTGGTGATGAGTCCCACCACTGTTGTGTTGCCAGTGAACTTGACAATGTGATTTTGGGTGTTTGGCCATGCAGTCATGTTTGAGTAGAGTGTACAGCAATGGGCTCAGCACACAGATCAGGGGGTATCCATGCTGAGGATGATGGGGAGGAAGGAGTGGTTGTGCAACTTGATAATCTGAGGTTTGTTCGTTTGGCCACGACGTCGTAGACCCTGTCCCCTGGGAGGCAACATACCATCCAGGGAGTCTCTTCCGTGTCTACAGAATCTCCTGTCTGTCTGCCTAAACTAATTCTCCCCATATTTCCATCAAATCCCCTCCAGACTCTACCACTCATCTGTAGACTCAAAGTTCAAAGCACATTTATTATCAAAGTATGCATACGTTATACAACTTTGAGATTCGTACACTTGAGGAAAATTGCAATTGCCAAGTAACCTGCAAACCCGTGCATCTTTGAGAGAATGAGGGGAAACTGGAGAACAGAGAGGAAACCCACACGGCCACAAAAAGAACATGCAGACTCCGCACTGCCAAGACCAGAGGCCAGGATTGAACTCTGGTGTTGAGAAGCAACAGCTCTATTAGCTGTGCTACTATGCCATAATAGCGTCATGTTCCAATGACCTCACTGGTCATGGTAGAGACAGCGAGAACGATGACCAGTGAGACTGGAGAGAGGTCGAACTGTGAGTCCTCTACATGTTCAACACTGCCAAGGTAGCCTTCAGATGTATGGTCTTTGACCAGAGGCGTTGCTCCTTTTCTCTTTGCACAGATGCTGCCCAGCTGCTAAGTATTCCCCGCACTTTCAGTTTTTTATTGTATTTATTTATCACCTGCATTACTTCAATTTTTCAAGTTATTCTTCTGTAGAAATTATTGTAGGAATCTACTTCTGCCTTTACCTTGTGTGTCCTCTCCTTAATCCATTAGATACCTTCTCGTCAGCTAGCTTGGAGACTGTGTTGAAGTGCGGTGCACATCTCTGAACAGAATGTGAACCAGGATGAAGTCTGTACCTTAGGAAGCAGAAGGAACTAAAGACTTAAATTTCTGTAGCGTATCTCAAAGCCTCAAGGTTTCACAGCTGAGTGAAATACAGCCAATGTCATTATAAAAAGCAGCTAATTTTGACACAGAAATCTCCAAGAGACTGCAATGTAATGGTGACCATATCATCCATGTTAGTATGGGAGTTACAACTGGCAAGGTTATCAAAAAAAACTCCTCTCTTCTGCTTCAAAATACTTGAGTTCTTTTGCATATACCCAAGGGTGGGAAGGGCCATGGTATCATAACTCACTGTAATAAAGGTTTGCCTTCTGGTAATTCTGCTCCCCAGACTATGTTAGTAGAATTTCTGACCCAGGTTATTTTACCCTTCTTCCACCTGAAATACTTCCAGAATGTTGTTGGAAGATAAAAATAGCTCATGAGCAGTGAAACATTCCTCTTCAGGCAAGATAATTGGTCAGAAATATTTCTTCTGCTCACCAGCACAAGGTTAAGCCCATTCTGTCCATTAGCAACTGAAGGGAGTGATGGCATTTCAGCAACTGTAATGAAGCACAATGTCCAGACTAATCTCATTCATTAAAAGGTTAGCTATAGTCCGAGTATTTAAATATCACTCTGCTCCCTGTTTTTTGATTAAAACCTTTAGTGTAAAACTTAGATTGTAAGTGCAGCACAACCATGTCATGCACAGAGAGATCCCTAAATCACCCATTTAGCTAACATGGAGATAAAGTTAGGACATTCTTTTCACAAGATCATAAAGTTCCTTCTCAGATAAACCAACAAGAAAAGATTAAGAACTAGGAGAAGATGTCAGCAGGCAGCGATACAGGGAGGGCAAGAAACTATGTCTTTGATTGAACTAAAAGCTCTATAATCCTGAAATCAGAACTGCTAGAATTGATTTGCTTTTGGATTTTTTTTTATCAGAGCAATGGATACAGGTGACAATAATAATGACATCAGCAGAGAGAAGGAAACTTATTTCCAAAAAACTCGAATACAACATATTGGCAAAATGAATGCTGAGATGAAATAGAGATACATAAAGACCATAAGATTGTAAGACATAGGAGCAAAATTAGGTCACTTGGCACATCAAGTCTGCATTTTTTGTGCTTTTCTGGGCTAATAGGTGTCCAAAATTGTGTAAAATAGGAGATGCAACAGATCTATGTGTGCTCAGGTGTGATAATGCACGCGTAACTTGTGTTTTTAGTGATGTTGATTGATAGCTATTGTCCTAGTCTGGAATTAATTTTAAGCTTCCCCTGCTCTTCATTGAAAAAGTCATTGAAATTGTTCAAAAGGTGCATATGACTTAACAATTCATTCAAAGGACAAATAGTATGTGGTATTCCAGAAGTTTCAAAAGCTCTGAAAGGTCCTTGGAAAGATGTAGTTGCAAAACATGAATCATTTAATTCACTTGATAATATTTAACTGATCTCCCCATCAGATGCTGGAGCACTGGGAACTGGAAGGGTCAGTTAGTGCTGAGTGCACACAATATCAACAAGACCGAAGAACTGATTGCAGACTTCAGAAAGGGTAAGACGAGGGAACACACACCAGTCCTCATAGAGGGATGAGAAGTGGGGAGAGTGAGCATTTTCAAGTTTCTGGGTGTCAATATCTCTGAGGACCTAACCTGGATGCAACTTATTGATGCATCTATGCAGAAGGTAAGACAGTGGCTATATTTCATTAGGAGTTTGAGCAGATTTAGTTTGTCAACTAAAACACTCAAAAACCTATATAAATGTACCATGGAGAGCATTCTGACTCGTTGCGTCACTGTCTGGTATGGGGGTGCTATTGCACAAGATCTAAATAAGTTGCAGAAACTTGTAAAATTAGTCAGCTCCATCATGGTGTCACATACCCCGTGACGGGTTAAAGAACCAGCAGAGATGGAAAACACTTTGGAGTCCAGTATTGTTATTAACTAATAGAATTTATTAGTAACTATGCAATACAGTAATATAAATGCAGATATATAAAACAGGTTAGCAATGATTATTTGTAAGTAAGTGTGGAAATATATGAAAACCAAGCTTCTTCAAGTCTAGGGGTAAATAGATAGTCTTACAATGATGAGTAAAGTTCAGTTCAGTTTGTGGTATTGAGTTGAGCAGTGGTGGAGAGAGAGAGAGAGGGAGAGATTTGAGTCTTCAGGTGAGCTGACGCTGTCGATCTTCCCGTTGTCCTCCGAAATCCTTTAGAAGTCACCGACTGTGATCACAACAAAGTGAACTATTCTTCTGTGGTGGAATTATCAACCCAGGCGAGGGTTGGACACACAAGTAACTCCCCACCGGTCACACCCTTTCCACACTGCAAGAGCCACTGATCGATCTGTCTGATTGATCCTCCAAAACCCACCTTTTCTGTGGGGCACAACAAAGCTCATTCAGTGTCCAAAACCATGTGTCTCCAAGTCTATCATCTGACCTTCTATTTATCTCCCCATGCGGAATACCAACTGTCTCTCAAACAGTTCCTCCCTTCTCTCTCTGTAAGAATTTCCAAGCAGGCGGCATCCTTGTAGAAAGTATAAACATGCTGTGAGCAGTCTTCGCCTCTCTCTCTCTTTCTTTCGCTCTCTTTTTAATAAGGTGTTTGTGTTGGGCACCTCTCCCTCTCTCTTTTCAAAAGCACAGTTCATAGGGGTAATTCAGGACCCCGTCACAATGGGTACTAGCCTCCATAGTATCCAATACATCTTCAAGGAGTGGTGCCTTAGGAAGGCGTCATCCATCATTAACAATCTCTAATACACAGGGCTCGCCCTGTTACCATTGGGAAGGAGGTACAAATGGTTAAAGGCACACACTCAGCGATTCAGGAAAAGCTTCTTCCCCTCTGCCATCCAATTCCTAAATGGACATTGAACCCCGTGAACATTACCTCACTACTTTTTTATTTCTGTTTCTTTGTACTACTTATTTTAACTACTTAATAGACAATAATGTAACACATGTCTGCATCCAACAGTTGAAGGCAAATTTTTACACCCCAGTTTTAATCATGATGATAAATAGTTAATCTAAACTATATAATTGCCTTCAGCATTTTCATCCCTAGCACCACCTGATGTAATGAACATTGCAACTCACAGCTCAAGAGTAATTCTGACCCTGCAATTTTGATTCTGACATACTTATAATGTGCATATTTTAATCATTATTTTACTTTAGTAATTCAAATTATGCTTGAGCTCATGCGTGAGATTTGGAGCAGTGCCTGAGGACACAAAGCAACCACTCATGTGAAAATTTTTTTATAACATTTGCCTAATGGAAGGAGAGAAACCATCTTGGTAACTAAGCCTAAAGATGGATATTGTTTCTTAAGTCCTGAAGTGAATTACATGCAAAATATTTGAGGGCATTTTGGATAGGTCAAGAAAATAATAATGTTTTTTCATTGACTTCATCTCTCACCTGGGAGGCAACACAGCAGAAGACAGGCATTTCTGTGTTTTCCTATCACTGTTCTGTTTTTGTTCCATCTCACCCCCTTGATTACTCATTCTCAGTTTCCACATCACTCTACTTCTCCATTAATATATTCCATAATTCCATCTATTTTCCTATCATTGTCAACTTCTCTATAACCTTCTTGCTCCATCATTCCATTTTACCTTTCACTCTTTCTCCATCACTCTTACTCCTTACATTACATGTAAGATCGTTCCTTCTCATAATATTGATAATGTGGTTGAGTACAATGTCAAATTAATTCTTCTACAAAAGTATTCAAAACTGCAGCGATAGAAAGATTTAACCTTCCTTTGAACACTTACGCTTCATCATACTTACTTGGAAGAACGACCAGCTGACTAGGACTTTGTGTGGTAATAAGGCCAAGTCACAACCAGATGACTGGGACTTCTCTCTCACAACACCAGAGCCATATTAAACCTCATCACCTGGTAACACTTTGTGCCCATATCCTTTGTATCCACACATCACTTGCATCAGGAATGAGGGCAAAGTTGGATACACTTTTTCCCCCATTCTCTGGGGATTTGTACATATTGACCCATCGAACTTGCTCCATCTTAAACCTCCAGATAAGCAGAAGATGTCCTGGGTAATTGCCGAGGCAGAGGAGTTGGGAACATGCCGCACCTTCATCAAATACAACAGTCCTGGGAGCATATTGCACCCAATGATCAAGCTCTTCCCAGTTATTGACAAAGAGTGCTGTTTCCACAGACCCAAATTTTGTTTGTTTCAACCAATTATTTTTAATGTCTCGTTCCATCAGAATCCCCTGCACCTTTAGGCAGTCAGACCTGACAGTGAAGGGGATATTGGATTGGTCAGGTCAGATGTCAAAGAGCGTAGCCTCGCTCTTGCCATAGTTGACTCTGGACACCAATGCTAATTCACATATGCTAATCAGTCTGCAAACTGATCATTGACCCAAATAGAAGATAGCAACATCATCTATATACGGAAAAGTTTTGGTCTGTGTACCTCCACCAACTGATAACATCACCCCTCTTATGATCTCATCATTCCTCAGTGAAGGGTTCTATAGGGCACATAAAAAAGACAGGACAACCCTGTCTGACTCCAGACTTGGTTGAGAAGCTATCTGTCTCCCACCCATTAATTGGCACTGGACTGCAGATACTTGTGTAGAACAATTGCATCCAATTCATGATTCCCTACCCAAAAAGCCATTTTGGAGAGCACATCCATCACAAACATATGTGGTATCCTGTCAAAGGCCTTCCTCTGGTCCAAACTGACCAGGCAGCATCCACCCCTCTGTCCTGCACATAGATAATGGTATGCTTGAGCAGGCCAAGGCCAATAAAGATTTTCCTGCTAGATTTGGTCAACTGTTCCCACCCTTTTCTTTGCCATGGAACAATACCATTCGGCAAGGGACCAGGGGACCCCAGGTTGGAAACCTCTGGTCTGGGTACATCACTTGTCCCAGAACAGAGTTGACCCATTTAGCAACGACCCTGGACAGAATCTGGCAATCCACATTCTACAATGGAATGGCCTCAACTCTTGATGTCCAACCTCTTCTCCTTTCTGCTTGTTGATGAAGCTAATGTTACCCTTTCTCTTAGAGTGTGACACGTAGCCAGCCAGTAGCAGGCATGGTTCCATCAAGTCCACAGAACTGTATAACTCTGCTGGTACCCATCACTTCCGCAAATTTTCATTGATGCCAAGGGAATGGATGAAGCTGGTCTGCTCAGTCAGGTCAGTGACTGATCAACACTCTCCTGCCTGCTATCAACTAACATCTCTGTGTTCAAGGAGAGGAAATTCTGGAAAGCTATGCTTTTCTGTGGCCATTCCATCAGACAGAAGCAGATCATCAGTCTGTTTGCCATTGAGGATGTTATTGGACTGACTTCCCGCCAAGGCAGTGGATCACAGAGATCCCACTGTGAACCATTTGGAAGAAGAAGAATGAAAGCATCCCACCCTGCTCCATAAAGAAGATTCTGAATCTGAAGATAGAGACATAGACATAGAAACATAGAAAATAGGTGCAGGAGTAGGCCATTCGGCCCTTCGAGCCTGCACCGCCATTTATTATGATCATGGCTGATCATCCAACTCAGAACACCGCCCCAGCCTTCCCTCCATACCACCTGACCCCCATAGCCACAAGGGCCATATCTAACTCCCTCTTAAATATAGCCAATGAACTGGCCTCAACTGTTTCCTGTGGCAGAGAGTTCCACAGATTCACCACTCTCTGTGTGAAGAAGTTTTTCCTAATCTCGGTCCTAAAAGGCTTCCCCTCTATCCTCAAACTGTGACCCCTCGTTCTGGACTTCCCCAACATTGGGAACAATCTTCCTGCATCTAGCCTGTCCAATCCCTTTAGGATCTTATACGTTTCAATCAGATCCCCCCTCAATCTTCTAAATTCCAACGAGTACAAGCCCAGTTCATCCATTCTTTCTTCATATGAAAGTCCTGCCATCCCAGGAATCAATCTGGTGAACCTTCTCTGTACTCCCTCTATGGCAAGGATGTCTTTCCTCAGATTAGGGGACCAAAACTGCACACAATACTCCAGGTGTGGTCTCACCAAGGCCTTGTACAACTGCAGTAGTACCTCCCTGCTCCTGTACTCGAATCCTCTCGCTATAAATGCCAGCATACCATTCGCCTTTTTCACCACCTGCTGTACCTGCATGCCCACTTTCAATGACTGGTGAATAATGACACCCAGGTCACGTTGCACCTCCCCTTTCCCTAATTGGCCACCATTCAGATAATAATCTGTTTTCCTATTTTTGCCACCAAAGTAGATAACTTCACATTTATCCACATTAAATTGCATCTGCCATGAATTTGCCCGCTCACCCAACCTATCCAAGTCACCCTGCATCCTCTTAGCATCCTCCTCACAGCTAACACTGCCACCCAGCTTCGTGTCATCCGCAAACTTGGAGATGCTGCATTTAATTCCCTCATCCAAGTCATTAATATATATTGTAAACAACTGGGGTCCCAGCACTGAGCCTTGCGGTACCCCACTAGTCACCACCTGCCATTCTGAAAAGGTCCCGTTTATTCCCACTCTTTGCTTCCTGTCTGCTAACCAACTCTCCACCCACACCAATACCTTACCCCCAATACCGTGTGCTTTAAGTTTGCACACTAATCTCCTGTGTGGGACCTTGTCAAAAGCCTTCTGAAAATCCAAATATACCACATCCACTGGTTCTCCCCTATCCACTCTACTAGTTACATCCTCAAAAAATTCTATGAGATTCGTCAGACATGATTTTCCTTTCACAAATCCATGCTGACTTTGTCCGATGATTTCACCGCTTTCCAAATGTGCTGTTATCACATCCTTGATAACTGACTCCAGCAGTTTCCCCACCACCGACGTTAGGCTAACCGGTCTATAATTCCCCGGTTTCTCTCTCCCTCCTTTTTTAAAAAGTGGAGTTACATTAGCCACCCTCCAATCCTCAGGAACTAGTCCAGAATATAACGAGTTTTGAAAAATTATCACTAATGCATCCACTATTTCTTGGGCTACTTCCTTAAGCACCCTGGGATGCAGACCATCTGGCCCTGGGGATTTATCTGCCTTCAATCCCTTCAATTTACCTAACACCACTTCCCTACTAACATGTATTTCGCTCAGTTCCTCCATCTCACTGGACCCTCTGTCCCCTACTATTTCTGGAAGATTATTTATGTCCTCCTTAGTGAAGATGATCTTGGAGGATTCAGAGGGAAAGAGTGGAGTTTGCTTGGTCTTCACCTCTCGGAAATTCCATCAGGACTTTGAAGCTGCTGCCCAGTCTCTTGTCGACACTGCTGGATTGTCCAGCCACATTAATGATCAATATCATCCATAAGATAAAGATGCATAGACTTGAGGGTGACGCATTAGCATGGATAGAGGATTGGTTAACCAAAAGAAAGCAGAGAGTTGAGATACATGGGTGTTACTCTGTCTGGCAATCAATGGTGAGTGGTATGCCACAGGGGTCGGTGCTGGGCCCGCAACTGTTCACAATGTACATTAACGATCTGGAAGAGGGGACTGAGTGTAGTGTTTCCAAGTTTGCTGATGATACTAAATTGAGTAGAAAAGCAAATTGTGCAGAAGATACAGAGAGACTGCAGAGAGATATAGATAGGTTAAGTGAGTGGGCAAGGGTCTGGCAGATGAAATATAATGTGGCAAATGCGAGGTCATCCACTTTGGAAGGAAAAATGGAAGAGCAGATTATTATTTACATGGTAAAAAATTGCCCATGCTGCTGTGCAGGGGGACTTGAGAGTGCTTGTGCATTAATCACAAAAGGTTGGTTTGCAGGTGCAGCAGACTATCAAGAAGGCAAATGGGATGTTGGCCTTCATTGCTAGAGAGATTGAATTTAAGAGCAGAGAGGTTATGCTGCAACTGTACAGGGTACTGGTGAGGCCGCACCTGGAGTACTGTGCGCAGTTCTGGTCTCCTTACTTGAGGAATGATATACTGACTTTGGAGGTGGTGCAGAGGATGTTCACCAGGTTGATTCCAGAGATGAGGGGTTAGACTGTGAGGAGAGATTGAGTCACCAGGGGCTGTACTCGCTGGAATACAGAAGAATGAGAGGAGATCTCAAAGAAACATATAAAATTATGAAAGGGATAGATAAGATAGAGACAGGAAGGTTGTTTCGACTGATAGGTGAGACTAGCACATTTAGGACGGAGATGACAAGGAACAGCTTTTCCCAGAGGGTGGTGAATCTGTTGAATTCTCAGCCCAATAAAGCAGTGGAGGCTATCCAGTACATATATTTATGAATAAGAATCAGAATCAGGTTCATTATCACTGGCATGTGACATGAAATTTGTTGACTTAGCAGCAACAGTTCAATGCAATACATAATCTAGCAGAGAGAGAAAAATAAATAAATAAATTGCAGTATATGTAAATTGAATAGGTTAAAAAATATGCAAGAAACAGAAATACTATATATTTAAAAAAGTGAGGTAGTGTCTAAGGGTTCAATGTCCGTTTAGGAATCAGATGGCAGAGGGGAAGAAGCTGTTCCTGAATCGCTGAGTGTGTGCCTTCAGGCTTCTGTATCTCCTACCTGATGGTAACAGTGAGAAAAGGGCATGCCCTGGGTGCTGGAGGTTCTTAAAAATGGACGCTGCCTTTCTGAGACACCACTCTTTGAAGATGTCCTTGGTTCTTTGAAGGCTAGTACCCAAGATGGAGCCAACTAAATTTACAACCCTCTGCAGCTTCTTTCAGTTCTGTGCAGTAGCCCCTCCATACCAGAGAGTGATGCAGTCTGTCAGAATGCTCTCCACGGTATAACTATAGAGGTTTTTGAGTGCATTTGTTGACATACCAAATCTCTTCAAACTCCCAATGAAGTATAGTCACTGTCTTGCCTTCTTTATAACTGCATCGATATGTTGGGACCAGGTTAGATCCTCAGAGATCTTGACACCCAGGAACTTGAAACTGCTCACTCTCTCCACTTCTGATCCCTCTATGAGGATTGGTATGTCTTACTTTTCCTGAAGTCCACAATCAGCTCTTTCATCTTACTGACATTGAGCACCACTCCACTAGTTGGCACATCTCACTCCTGTACGTCCTCTCGTAACCACCTGAGATTCTACCAACAATGGTTGTATCATCAGCAAATTTATAGATGGTATTTGACCTATGCCTAGCCATACAGTCATGTGTATACAGAAAGTAGAGCAGTGGGCTAAGCACACACCCCTGAGATGCACTGGTGTTGATCGTCAGCGGGGAGGATATGTTATCACCAATCCACACAGATTGTGGTCTTGCAGTTAGGAAGTCGAGGATCCAATTGCAGAGGGAGGTTCAGAGGCCCAGGTTCTGCAACTTCTCAATTATGATTGTGGGAATGATGGTATTAAATGCTGAGCTATAGTCAATGAACAGCATTCTGACATAGGTGTTTGTATTGTCCAGGTGGTTTAAAGTCATGTGGAGAACCATTGAGGTTGTGTCTGCCATTGACCTATTGTGGCGATAGGCAAATTGCAATGGATCCAGGTTCTTGCTGAGGCAGGAGTTCAGTCTAGTCATGACCAACCTCTCAAAGCATTTCATCACTGTATATATGAGTGCTACCAGGCGATAGTCATTAAGGCAGCTCACGTTATTCTTCTTAGGCACTGGTATAATTGTTACCTTTTCAAAGCAAGTGGAAACTTCCACCTGTAGCAGTGAGAGGTTGAAAATTTCTTTGAATATTCCTGCTAGTTGGTTGGCACAGGTTTTCAGAGCCTTACCAGGTACTCCATCAGGACCTTCCGCCTTGCAAGGGTTCACTCTGTTTAAAGACAGCCTAACATCGGCCTCTGAGACAGAGATCACACGGTCATCAGGTGCAGCAGGGATCTTCACAGCTGTAGTTGCGTTCTCCCTTTCAAAGCGTGCATAGAAGGCATTGAGTTCATCTGGTAGTGAAGCATCACTGCCATTCATGCTATTTGGTTTCACTTTGTAGGAAATAATGTCTTCCAAACCCTGCCAGAGTTGCCGTGTATCCGATGTCACATCCAACCTCGTTCTAAATTGTCTCTTCGTCCTTGAAATAGCCTTCCGCAAATCATACCTAGTTTTCTGCCTAGTCGCCAGCCTTGAATGCCACAGATCTAGCCTTCAACAGACGATGTACCTCCTAGTTCATCCACGGCTTTTGGCTTTTGGTCTGGGTATGTACAGTCAGTCTTTGTAGGCACACACTCATCCACACAGTTTTTAATGAAGTCAGTAACAACTGCAGCATACTCATCCAATTTCAAAACTGAATCCCTGAATACAGTCCAGTTCACCAATTCAAAGCACTCCTGTAGGCGCTCCTGCGCTTCCCTTGTCCATACCTTCTTGGTCTTCACTACTGATGCTGCAGTCTTCAGTCTCTGCCTATACTCAGGGAGTAGAAGTACAGCCAGGTGATCAGACTTCCCAAAGTGAGGGCGTGGAATAGCACGGTATGCATTCTGAATCGTGGTGTAGCAATGGTCCAGTGTGTTGTTTCCTCTGGTATTGCAAGTGATCTGTTGATGGTAATTGCTTAGTGATTTTTTTCAGACTGGCCTGGTTAAAATCTCCCAAAACGATGGTGAAGGCGTTAGGGTGCGCTGTTTCGTGCATGTTGATCCCATTGCTCAGATCATCTAAAGCCTGATGGACATTGGCCTGAGTGGAATATATACTGCTACCAAAATGACCCCGGAAAACTCCCAGGGTAGGTAAAAAGGACAGCACTTAACTGCTAGATATTCCAGTCTGGTGAGCAGAATTGGGACAGCACTGATATATTTGTACACCAAGATGAATTGATCATGAGGCATACTCCTCCACCTCTGCTTTTGAGAGACTATAGATCTACCCTGACTGTGTATAGTAGACCCGTCGATCTGGATCGCTGCATCTGGTACGGAAGGGGTTAACCAGGATTCCATTAAACAAAGGACACACACGGTCCTAATGTCCCTCTGATTTAACACCCTAGATCTGAGATCATTGGTTTTATTCACCAGAGACAGCACATTTGCTAGCAAGATAGTCAGTATAGGGAGTTTAAAACCCTGTTTCCTTAAACATACTTGTAACCCCACTCTGCACCCACGCTTCCTCTGTGATATCCTACATGGGCGATTCTGACCACAATCGGTGTTGTTTCTGTCAGTTTTAAGCAGCGATAGTTCATTTAAACGCAATAAGACATCTTTGTTGACTGTACTGACCTTGGAAGCAGTTGTGCTTTTTAGCTGTATCAGGCTGAAATGGGAATATTTAATCTCATCCGTTGAGAGTACTGCTGCTACTCGAGTTGCACCTAGGCACCCCGGAAGTCAAGGGTGGATAGATTTTTGCATAGTAGGGGAATTAAGGGTTATGGGGAAAAGGTAGGTAGGTGGAGATGAGTCTATGTCCAGATCAGCCATGATCTTATTGAATGGCGGAGCAGGCTCGACGGGATAGATGGCCAACTCCTGCTCCTATTTCTTATATTCTTATGTCATTATGCATTTGAAGCCACTGGCCAGAACACCACCAGCAATGGTGGGAGCTGCTGGAGGACAAACTAGATGCTCACTCAGCTTAGGCGAGAAATACGCATTATTTAACTGGAGTAGAATCCTACAGTACTTTACATCAGCCGCAAAGAGCCACCTGCCCACCAGCTCTTTGGTTTCATTCATTGAGAAGTTTCTTCTCCATAGCTGAATTCCCAGGCCCTAATAAATGTATGACCCTTATTTTCCACTGACCAAATAGGTAATCCTTGGAACCACCATCGTGACCACCTCCAGTAGATGCAGAGATGCAAAAACTCAAACACTTGGAGAAAAATCAACTACAAGTTCATCAGGCAGTGGTCAGCACAGTGGGCACTGCAGACACTGTGGGCAGAGATTCTAGAGATACAGTGGGGTGCCTCCTAGAGAAAACTGCCCAAACCACCTGTCGGAATGCCTCGCTAGTCCTCACCAATGAGCACCCACACCTTACGTGGCTGGCAGCAAGAGGGGTTCTCACAGTCATATCATTCCTGTACACACTCCCAGTGCACACTGTCTTTGGAATGGCTATAGTGGGGAAGAGATGCTAACCCTCCTCTTCACAGACTGTAGACTTGCTAAGAATGTGGAGCAGGATGCCAGGTTCCACGTTCTGCCTCGTCCCCAGCAGCTGCGTGACAGAGGAGTCTCTGATCTACAGTCTGTTTCCAGGCTCACACACCAAGTCAGACATCAAGTGCTGCTAGAAGGCCATCAGCTCGGTGAAAGATGGCCTTTGGGCTGTCCAAAACTTGTTGGTCTTCCAGAACGGTAAAATATTTGTATGGAAGGGTTGCTGACTGTACATTTCAGGCTGCAGGTAGATGCACTGAAGCCCAGTGAAGCCAATACTAAGTCTCTGCAGGAAAGGACCACAGTCTATGTTCCTTCCACTCCCACCTGAGTCAGGTGGGAAAGCCCCACTATCAATTAAAGAGCATATTATCCCGAGAGCCACATAAGTGATAGGACATTATTTTCTTTTAAAAGGTTTACACGACTGAATATAATGATTATGAATGCAAAAGGTTTGTACTGTTTCTTCTTTTGTATATATTCTTCATTATGAATAAAGGATATGATAAAATAAAACGTCATGGCTTGAGATAACTGAGAATTGCAGGCAGTCATGCTGTGGTATAGAAGATAGCAGTATAATCATGTTGAAGTTTTCATTTAGGTGCTTTGTTATAATCTGTTAAAACTGTTCAATTTAATGGTGGAGCAGGCAGACTTGTCAAAGGACCTGCTTCTGTTTCTCTTTCTTGAGTTCTTATGATAAGTCCAGGGTATGCAAAGTGGATGAGATATCAAACATTTGATTTGTGACAATGTCGCTGTGTTCTGTAATGATATTTGTAGTGACTTCATATGTATTGATTGATCTTGCAGAAATTTAATTTTCCATTCCTCATCTAATACTTGACATCTTTAATTTTCCCTTGGGTTTTCTGTTTCTTTACCACAATCTGCATAATCCTTGCAATTATTTGAAGAAAAATTAAAATTGGTTTGTGTTGAAAGTGGTAGCTGTTAGTTAAAGAGATACAAGCTAATAAGACTGAGGAAAGGAAGTAAACAGTGGGAATGTAAAAGGAACAGTGACAGATAATAGCATTTATTACTGGATGACATCTGAATGTCAATTAAAACTGTCTGAAATAACCAGAAGCTTTACACTAGAGTCATAGAGAAGTAGTGCACAGAAACTGGCCCTTTGGCCCATCTAGTCCCTACTGAAACCATTTAAACTGCCTACTACCATTGACCTGCACCAGAACCATAGCCGTCCATACCCTTACCACCCATGTACCTATCTAAACTTTTCTTAAGCGTTAAAATTGAGCTCACATGCACCACTTATGCTGGCATCTCTTTCCGCACTCTCACAACCCTCTGAATGATGAAGTTTCCCCTCTTGGTCCCCTGAAATTTTTCACCTTTCACACTTAACCCATAACCTCTAGTTATAGTCCCACCCAACAGTAGTAAAGAAAGCCTGTTTGCATCAACCATATCTATACACCTCATAATTTTGTATACCTCTATCAAATCTCCCTTCATTCTTCTACATTCTAAGGAATAAACTCCTAACCTATTCAACCTTTCCTTATAACTCAGGTCCTCCAGACCCAGCAACATTCTTGTAAATGTTTTCTGTATCCTTTCAGCCTTGTTTATAAAGTTCCTGTAGGTAGGTGACCAGAACTGCACACAAAACTCCAAATTAAACCTCGCCAACATCTTATACAACTTCAACATAACATTCCATCTCCTTTACTCAATACATTAATGTACAAAGGCCAATGGCCAAATACTTTCTTTAGCTATATACCTGTGACAGCACTTTCAACGAATTATGGACCTGTATTTCCAGATCCCATTGTTCTACCACTCTCCTCGGTTCCCGACCATTCACTGTGTACAATCTAACCTGACTGGTCCTCCCAAAGTGCAAAACCTCACACTTGTCTGCATTAAATTCCATCTGTCATTTTCAGCCCATTTTTTCAGCTGATGCAGATCCCTCTGCAAGCCATAATAGCCTTCCTCGCTGTCCACTACACCCCCGATCTTGGTGTCTTCAATAAATTTGCTGAACCAGTTGACACATTATCATCCAGATCATTGATATAGATGACAAACAACAAAGGACTCTGCACCGATCTCTGCAGCACTCCACTGGTCACAGGCCTCTAATCAGAGAGGCAACCATCTACTACTACTGTTTATCTTCTCCCACAAAGCCAATGTCTACCTGATTTGAATGCTGAGTGCCTGAACCCTCCTGACTAACCTCCCATGCAGAACCTAGTCAAATATTGCCACAATTCACTTTCCACCCATCACCTTGTGAGGACCCAAACTCAGAAAGGGAATGATGAATTAACAGCTTAAAAGACGATACTAGGACATGAGAAGCATGAATAGGCCAGAAGATTCCATATATCTGATCAGTAATCAAGGCTGTAGTTGAATCTCTACCTCAGTTCTAATTTTCCTGTCCTTTCCATAACATCACAGATAATCTTTAACCCCAATGTCTCTTTCCGAAACTAATCACATATTACTTGATTTCAAAAAATCTTTGGTATTAATGTTGCTTGATTCCCTTAATATCTAACAATCTAACATACGCTGCTATGAATAGAACTTTCCATACCCTCTTGAAAAGAGAATTTCAAAGACTTCTACCTGTGTAAAAAAAAATTTTCTCATCTTAGTCCTCAATGTCCTTTTGTCTTCTGAGACTGTGACCTATGATGCTTCTTTTGAATTTTACGATTAGCCAGTAGGAAAATGGCTTCCTCAATATATTATCCTATTACAGTACTATTAAAAGGATGGAAGGCAAGTATTTTCACTCTGAAGTTATTGGTTCATATTTGGTCCATTGAGTAGAAGTTACATTACTAGACCAGAAACCCAAAGACCATGAGTTCAATTTGTGAAGCTGAATTCAATAAATTACTGTTTGCAGACTAACAGCAGAAAAGAAAAGAAGACTTTTCAGGTCACCTCAAGAAGTCTCTCATCCATTAAGTCCTTAACTTAATAGACCCTCCCCACCGCTCCCCCCCACCAACCTTTTCCCACCAATGTATGTCTCCAGCTTCCTATTATGCAGTTGACTTCAAATGCCTTTGAACTAACCAAGTCAGTTATTTAAAACCAATCAGGGGACTTAGATCATTGTCACCATATCATAAATTAAAGAGAGTGGAAATAACTGGATTATTAAACAGTGATCCCAAAGCTAGGATTTAGATTTTTCCCCTCTATCTCTTTCACTCTATACTGCCCTTGTGTATCTCACCAGTGAAGGAGTTTGCTTTGAATTAGTGCAAAAAATGAAATAAACATAGTTGGACTTTCTCAGCATTTTCTGATCATAAAAGAGTTAACAGCCCAATTCCCTCTTCACTTCATCCCTCTACGAGTGTAAGTGGGTCATTTTTTTAACCAGAAAAATGAACAATTGATAACAGTGGCTCAAAGTCCAACACATTGCAGAAACAGTGAGAGGTGGATGCAAAATGAGCCCTCTGTGCTTGGATTTGCAGTTCATTGTGAAAGCATATGAGCCCACAAGGGATAGGGATGTGATATCAGGGGCATGAAACTTGGGGCTAATCAATCTAGTAAAACATGAATTAAGTTGCTTACAGGCAACTTCCATGCCTATTGCTTTTTAAGTCTCTCCAGCCAGACTACCAAAGATGATCTTTCCCTGACACCTCGTGCTTCTTAATTGCTGCCAGTTGTCATCAAGGTGACTGGCTGTTGCCCCCTGCCGGTAGCTTTTTCTCTGGGCAGCTGACAGATTAATATCGTCCAGCTGACAGGTAAGAAAAGGAGAAACAAAGAGAAAAACAGAAACACAAAGTAGGGTAAGAATTCGGTCAGCCAAGCTCAATCCTGAGGAAGGATTGCTAACCTAAACTGTTAATTGCCTTCTCAGATGACTGGCACAAAACACCGGAGGAACTCGGCTGATCAGGAAGCATTGATGGAGGGAAATGAACCGTCAACATTCCGGCTGAGACCCTTCATCAGGACTTTCTGACCTGCTGAGTTCCTCCAGCATAATGTGGGCATTGCTCAAAATATCCACCTTCTGCAGAATCTATTTTCTTCAAGCCCTTTCTGCTTTTGTTTTAGTTTTATTAGTTTTCCATACCAGCAGAAGAGAAATTATTTTGAGGCTCCTGCCATTAAGAACCTCCACATTCTCTCTGCACTGATGAATTTCTCTGCTATTTACAGCTCTAGCATTCCTCCCTCCAAAGTAAATATCAAGACCCACTTTTCACTTTGCTGCAGCTTTAGTACAAATTCAATTTGTATCCAAGAAATACCATCTCCACTTCAGCTTGGAAGAACAGAGATTCCCAGAAGCAAAATTGCATTCAAGTACAACAGTGCAAAGTGGAATTGGGTCTTGACATCTGATTTGCAATCTGTACTAATGCTGCATGTACCAGATTTTTTAATAGCCTTCTCGAGCTTGAAAAATATCCACTGTCTTATACATTACACAAGAATGCTTTCAATTATGTTAATTACCTAGGTAGCATTCCTTTGGACAGATATTCATTATAAACAATTGCACAAGGTATTGATCTGAGTTGATTTGTCATTCTACAGACAGAAGTAGGATCGAAGTTACATCTTGGACTAGCTATGATCATACAGGGTGAGAAGGTGGGTGTGCCAGAGAGGAATCTCCATGATCCTTCCTCCATTTTGGCCTGGAATTTTGTCTGTCTCTTTGGTCTGTCATTGTTTTTTTGTGGGTAGTGGGGTGGAGAATGAATATATTGGGATACCAAGGCGATCATACTTCTGAGTGAAAACTGGATTGGATTGAGTCCAGCATTGCACAGATGCTGGCATCACTCTTCTTTGACATCTTCTTCCTATGAAAAAGAAACAGAATTGCTCACTATTATGCATGGGTGACAGAAACGAGACTGTGGAAGCTGTAAATGTGTTACCATGTGGTGGTTTTTACTTTGGAAATGGACCACCGAGAGCTGAACAAAAAAAATAAATGAGTGTCTTTGGGTAGTTTTGGAGAAAATATTTCTATTTATGGGGAATCCATAATTAGCAGAGAACAAATTACTAATACATTGATTTCAGTATGAACATCTTTGCAGACCATAAGACATAAGAGCCAAATTAGGCCATTCAGCCCATCGAGTCTGCTCTGCCATTCCATCATGGCTGATCCCGGCTCCCACTCAAGCACATACACCTGCCTTCTCACCATATCCTTTGATGCCCTGACCATTCAGGAAACTACTAACCTCCACCTTAAATATACCCATAGACTTGGCCTCCACCACAGTCTGTGGCAGAGCATTCCACAGATTCTCCACTCTCTGGTGAAAAAAATTCCTTCTTATCTCTATTCTAGAAGATCGCCTCTCAATTTTGAGGATGTACCACCTAGTTCTGAATACCCCCACCATAGGAAACATCCTCTCCACATTCAACTTATCTAGTCTTTTCAACATTTGGTAGGATTTAATGAGATCCCCACACATTCTTCTGAATTCCAGAGAGTACAGGCCTAAAGCTGCCAAATGCTCCTCATACATTAACCCCTTCATTCTCAGAATCATCCTTCTGAACTCCTTCCTGAGATATGAGGTCCATAATTGTTGACAATATTCCAAGTGATGCCTGCTAGAGTCTTATAAAGTCTCAGCATTACCACCTTGCTTTTACATTCTATTCCCCTTAAAATAAATGCCAACATTGCATTTGCCTTCTTTTACAGTTTTGAACTGGCCTGCCTCAGAGAGGATAGAGAAAGTTACACGACGTACAAGTCTGGTGAAAGAGCAATAAAGTAATAGAGCTTGTTGCCTTAGGCTAGATCCAACAAGAAACCAACACAGGCTAACCACTTGAGCCCGAGCCAACAAAATTGAAACATGACAGTTCAACTGATAAGAAAGATAATAAAAATGGAGGGTTTCACGTGTAGAAGCAGCAACAACTCTGGAAACCAACAATCGCAGAAGTGGATGACCCCACATTGGAGACATGGAGAATGCACTGAGATCAAGTGTAAACTCCTATTTCCAAGTGTTACTTTTTCTATTCTTTGTCTGTTCAGGGAAGGTCAAATAAATCTAGTGGGAGTGCACACAGATTTTTTGTTTTGGATGACTTGCATGTTTGTTTATAACTAAATCAATAAGTGTAATTGTCAATTAGTGCAGACTCTCTTCATGCCTAATCAATCAGTCCTGTGAGCATGAATACCTCCAACAGTTGTAATGGTCAAAACTATGATGGCAGTGGTAATGTCAACATATAATAGCCTTTCTTTTCAGTATTTGTTGCTCATTGCGTACTTAAATTCTGTTGGTTGTCTCTGCTTCATAAGATCCTTGTCTATCCTCCACAAAAAACACCTTACAATTTAAGTGAAAACAGCTGCAATTTGCATTTTTTTTGGGGTTCCCTATCTCAGTTTTTCCAGGAGCAAATACAGCAAATATAAATCGTATTCACCCCTCCCCAGGAAGTTTTTATGTTTTATTGTTTTACAACATTGAATCGCAGTGGATTTAATTTCGCTTTTTTGACGCTGATCAACAGAAAGGACTCTTTCGTATCAAAGTGAAAACAAATTTCTACAATTTGGTCCAAATTTATTACAATTATTGACACTGAATAATTGATTGCATAATTACTCACACCCTTCAAAAACAGCATTTAGTAGATGCACCTTTGGCAGAAATTACAGCCTTGAGTGTGTGTGTGGATAGGTCTCTATCAGCTTTGCACCCCCCACTGCAATTTTTCCCCATTATTCTTTACACATGTGTTCAAGCTCAGTCAGATTACAAGTGAATCATGAATGAACAGGCCTTTTCAAGTCCAGCCACAAATTCACAATTGCATTGTGGTCTGGACTCTGACTTGGCCACTCCAGGACATTAACTTTGTGTTTTAAAGCCATTCCTGTGTAGCTTAGGCTTTTGGTCATTGTCTTTGCTGGAAAACAAATCTTCTCCCACATCGCAGTTCTCTTGCAGACTAAAATCAGGTTTTCCTCCAGGATTTCCCTGTATTTTACTGCATTCATTTTGCCTTCTACCTTCACAAGCCTTCCATAGCCTGCTGTAGTGAAGCATCCCACAGCATGATGCAGCCACAACCATGCTTCACAGTATTCAATGACTTGGAAATTTACTGGTATCCATCTCCTGACTTGAGCTTTTCAATAACCTTTTCACAGAGTTGCTTGGAGTGTTCTTTTGTCTTCATGATGTAATTTTTGTCAGGATACTGATTCACCAACGGGGCAAGCTTCCAGATACAGGTGCATTTTTACTGCAATGAATTGAAGCACCTTGACTGCATACAGTTCTCCAAAATCAGGTCTCCTTTTAACTTCTGAGACCAATTGGCTGCACCAGTGATGATTTGGTGTGTCATACTAAAGAGGGTGAATACTTATGCAATCAATTATTTTGTGTTTTATATTTGTAATTAATTTAGATCACTTTGTAGAGATCTGTTTTCACTGTGACACAAAAGATTCTTTTTCTGTTGATCAATGTCAAAAAAACCCAAATTAAATCCACTGTAATTTAATGTTATAAAACAATAAAACATGAAAACTTCTGGGGTGGTGAATACTTTTCATAGACAACATATTTGCATTTTATATTTTAAAAAATCCAAGTCTTTATATTAACTGAATACTGCTTGCTTTGGATTTTTTTTTTCTGAACAGATATAATTTTTTTTACAGATATTCTTTTGTGAAGGGCTGTGTATGAGAACAAATATTAAATTATACATTTCTATTTTAAATCTGGCTTTGTCCCAAAGAAACAAAATAACAGGATTCAGGTGGATCTAGTTGTCCATTGTTTGTGCTATTTGAAATGGTGGAATGTAGGGGAACACTATGTGAGTTCGCCCAATGAATATGTAGATTGTGATCTTTTGTTTGTTGCAAATTTTGGCTCGTACTTTGTATATCAATGAATTTGTTCTTGTATGAACTGAAGGGAGTGAATCAGCTCCCAGTGGATGTGACATAGGCAGTACATTCATTTATCTCCAGTGTAATAAAAGTTCTTAGACTTTGAATGGCGTACGTTTAACCAAATAGCAAAATTTACAGTTGCCATAGTCACCTAGCCTGATTCAGTAAATTAGCAACACACACAAAATACTGGAGGAACTCAGCAGGCCAGGCAGCGGCAATGGAAAAGAGTAAACAGTCGACGTTTCGGGCTGAGACCCTTCATCAGGACTGGAAAGGAAGGGGGAAGGCACCAGAATGAAAGGATGCAGGGAGATGAAAAGGGCTAGCTAGAAGGTGATATGTGAAACCAGGTGGGTACAAAGGGTAAAGGATTGGAGAGGAAGGAAGCTGATGGTCCACTCTCCTCTGTTGTCAGATTCCTTTTTCTCCAGCCCTTTACCCTTCATACCCACCTGGCTTCACATATCACCTAAGCCACGATGAAAATATGTATCCTGAGATAAAAGCTGGTGGGGGGGGGGTGGGGAGGGAAGAGGACCTTAACTTTCAGGATTGATTGTGGACTATAACTGGGGGGAGTTGGAGATTGCGACCTCCATTGGGAACCATGTGGGATTGGAATGTCAGAGGGGAGGCTGGTGGTTGGGGGGGGGCAGTTTCTGGAGGGTGAGTGGCTTCACAGCCAGCTAACTGGAGCTCCCGTGTACAAGGAAATAGGTTACTTCACTGACACAGATAATGGAAAGGAAATTGTATTCCTACAATGGAGAGTTCTGGCCTCTATGGATTGATCAATCCAGCAGCCCAAATGCAGTATGTATCATAGATGTTAATATTTACACTGCTTTCTGCGCCCATGCTGTGTGGAGACTTCAGCTATTTAATAGTTGAATGCATTCTGATTAACATTAGAATCCAAGTCAGGATTTGTAAGCAATTTTATTCCAAGCAGCAACACAAAACAAGTGAAAGGCAATCTGGTATAAGTCACAATTGTGGAAGTGAAAGTTGGGAGAGAGCTGAAAATTGATCTGCCCATTCACTACCATTCTCTTCAATACTACAGAGTCCAAATGCATCTCTTTAAAACTTGTTTGTTTGTTATTACGAAAGTACTTAAAGTATTTTTCATAAACTGATTTCTTCATATTGATATGCACAACTGCATTTCCTGATAATTATTTTTGAGACTTCTCTAAAACAGTTATGCAAAATCCTTGCATATTCACACTAGAATGGATCATTATTAGCCCATGCATTTTCATCTTTTTCATCGTGGGGTGGAGATATGTCTCTACCAAAGGAGGGGTAAGGCACTCTTTCCCTCCACTAGCCTGCAAGTCAGCCTTGGGCAAGGTGCAGTGCCTGATTTGCTCCCCCAATCAGGGTCACATGAAGCCATGGGAGCAGGTGGTGGATGGTCATATGAGCAGCTGGTCCATAACACAACTTCTGGTTATGCGACTACTGATGCCAAGCAGACAATCTCTGAAGAATATTGATAATAGCTGGGGTCACTCATCTTGTAAAGACACTGCCCAGAAGAAGGAAATGACAAACCACTTCTGAAGACAAACTTGCCAAGAACAATCATGGTCATGGAAAGACTGTGATCACCCACATCATACAAAATGGTACATACCAAACAAATGTTTTTCATCTTGGTAACCAAGGAAGTTGAAGATGTTTTCTCCAATTTTTTCTTTACTAAAACCATCAAAATGAACCAAAATAGGACATGCAAAAGAGAACTCTCAAATTCAACACCAAAACTTATAAAAAGAGATAGGTTCAAAGGGCAAAGGTTCAAAGGTCAATTTAATGTCAGAGAAATGTATACAATATACATCCTGAAATGTTTTTACTTCGCAAACATCCATGAAAACAGAGAAGTGCGCCAAAGAATGAACGACAGTTAAACATGAGAGCCCTGAAGTCCCCCCCCAGCTCCCCCCTCCTGCATGTAAGCGGCAGCAAGGCATTGATTCCCCCCACAGCAAAAAAAGCGCACCCGCTACCGAGCACAAGTGTGAGCTAGACGATAGCAAAGACACAGACTTGCAGTTACCCCAAAGACTATTGCATTTCATCTGGCATTCAGCAAACCACAGGTTCTCACTCTCCCTAATAAGGGAGAGGGTGGTGTCCCCCCATTTTCACAGCGACCGGGAGACATAACAACAACCTGCTGGCTTATGGTGTTAAAAAGTCTGTTTTGTCGCTTTTTGCGAGCTCTTTGCCTGAAGATCGCAAAGATCTCGGGTCTTTGGGCCCACAGCGAAAGATTTTCTGGCCTCCCCGACGACACACAAATCTCCTGCCGTGACACCGACCCTTGATCCACCCGTCTCCAGAGCCCCGAGATCTTAGGCTTCCAAATACAAGCTGAACTCTTAGACTGAACCCTGGGTGTGCCAAGCAACAACGGCCAGTCCTGAAACCCTGAGAACAGGTTCCATTCCTGCAAAGGACCGAAGTCAGCATGTAACTCCAGGTCAGGGTCTTCAAAAGAACCCTGAAAGGGAAAAATAAAGATATTAAAGGTGGGAACAGAGCTGCTTCCGAAGATGCAAACAAAGGAGTTGCCATTTAGCGCCATCTTAACTCTGGCTAGGTGTAACAAAAGAGAAATAGATATTGAGATTGGATCAATCCCTCCATGATTCACTTGTCCATTCATCCTTCCCCACTAATCTCCTTCCTGGCACTTACCCCTGCATGTGTCTGCCCTTTCACCACCTCCCTTACCTTCCATGTCAAACTACAGTATCATTCCTTTTTGGGACGTTTGAGTCAAGGATATATTTCCATCAATGGCTGGCTGGATTGCAACATTGAAATTCCCTTTGCCTCTTTCTCTCTACCTTTCCAACTCTCCATCTCTTTCGTCCTACAAAATTATCCCTAATGCTAGCCTCTGTCTGAACTTTTACCAACTGCCTGTAATGTCTATTATTTGCTAAGGGAAGAGGGGCTTTGGGGAAACATGAACACCAGCATCAACTAGATGCACTGAATGGCCTACTTCCATGCTTATTATACAATTAACTCCAAAGAAGTAAACTCATTCAGGAATATCGAGTGAATGGCCACTACGGAATATGAAAGCACTTGCAGTGAATTGTGAGCACAACTCTGAGGCTGGATTAAGGTATGGGGTTGAAGCAATTCAGGGGAGATTCAAGTCTGCCACTGTCTACATCTGTTCTAATATGAAAAATCACAGCATTAAATCCCTCACCATTGATAGACTGCATGCAGGCTGGCTCAGTGGTAGCTTCCAAAGAGAGTTGGGTGCACACTTGAGGAAGTGAAAAAAAATTGACAACATTGGGATATGAAAGCAATGAGATCATTCTTTGACAGAGCCAATACTTTATACTTTATTGCTGCCAAACAACCGGTACTAGAACGTACAATCATCACAGCGATATTTGATTCTGCGCTTCACACTCCCTGGATTACAAATATTAAATATTAAAAATATTAGAAATAGTCAAAATTAGTAATTATTAAAAATTTAAATTATAAATCATAAATAGAAAATAGAAAAATGGAAAGTAAGGTAGTGCAAAAAAACCAAGAGGCAGGTCTGGATACTTGGAGGGTACGACCCAGATCTGGGTCAGGATCCGTTCAGCAGTCTTATCACAGTTGGAAAGAAGCTGTTCCTAAATCTGGCCATATGAGTCTTCAAGCTCCTGAGCCTTCTCCCAGAGGGAAGAGGGACAAAAAGTGTGTTGGCTAGATGGGTCGTGTCCTTGATTATCCTGGCAGCACTGCTCCGACAGCGTGTGGTGTAAAGTGAGTCCATGGACGGAAGATTGGTTTGTGTGATGTGCTGGGCTGTGTTCACTATCTTCTGCAGTTCCTTTCAGTCTTGGACATGACAACTTCCATACCAGGTTGTGATACACCCTAGAAGAATGCTTTCTATGGTGCATCTATAAAAATTAGTGAGGGTTTTAGGGGAAAGGCCAAATTTCTTTAGTTTTCTCAGGAAGTAAAGGCGTTGGTGGGCTTTCTTGGCAGTGAACTCTGCTTGGTTGGATCAAGTCAGGTCATTTGTGATATTGACCCCAAGGAACTTAAAGCTTTTGACCTGTTCCACTTGCGCACCATCAATGTAAATTGGGTCATGTGGTCCACTACTCCTTCTGAAGTCAACAACCAATTCCTTCGTCTTGCTGACATTGAGGGATAGGTTATTGTCTTCGCACCATGTTACCAGGTTCTTAATTTCCTCTCTGTACTCAAACTCACCATTACCCGAGATACGGCCTACAATTGTGTCATCAACAAACTTATACATTGAGTTTGATGGAAACTTGGCTACACAATCATGGGTGTACAGTGAGTACAGCAGGGAGCTGAGTACACAGCCTTGGAGGGCACCGGTGATCAGAGTGATTGTAGAGGAGAGCTTGTCCCCTATTTTTACAGCCTGGGTCTTGTCTGTGAGGAAGTTGAAGATCCAGCTGCAGATCTGAGTGCTAAGGCCCAGGTTCCGGAGCTTAGGAATCAGTTTATTTGGAATGATGGTATTAAAGGCAGAGCTGTAGTCAATGAAAAGGAGCCTTACGTATGCGTCTTTATTCTCCAGGTGTTCTAAGGAGGAATGTAGGGCTAGAGAGATGGCATCTGCCATTGACCTGTTGCTCCGGTAGGCGTATTGCAAAGCATCGAGGTTGACCAGTAGGCTGTGGTTGATGTGTTCCATAACCAATCTCTCGAAGCACTTCATAGCAATTGATGTCAGAGCCACCAGTCGATAGTCATTCAGGCATGCCATCTTGCTCTTCTTCGGCACTGGGATTATCGTTGCCTTCTTAAAACACGAGGGGATCTTAGACTGAAGCAAAGAGCAGTTGAAGGTGTCAGCAAACACTCCAGCCAGCTCGCTTGTACAGACCCGAAGAACCCGTCCTGGGATGCCATCTGGGCCCATCGTCTTCCTTGGATTTATCTTCAGGAAGACCCTTCTAATATCCTCCTCGGAGACGATGAATCTCGATGCCACCAGGTCCGGTTCATCCGGAGGGAGCGAAATGCTCCTCTTCTGTTCAAATCTTGCGTAGAATATGTTAAGTTCATCAGGAAGAGAAGCGCCACAGTTATTGATATTCCCAGCCTTTTCTCTGTGCCCAGTGATCTCATTTTGATCTCAATACTCAGTGGATCAAATGGCCTTTTTCCGTGCTGCACCTTTCCAAGATTCTACAATGATAATAACTCACAACACCAATTTGTGCAAGTCAAGTAAAATTATTATAAAGATATCTGACTTTGTAAATTATTGATGGTTTAAATACTTATTTTGAGAACAATGTTTTCACAATCTAATAAACAAATGGCTTGGTATATGACGTCACTGTAGAGCAAGTACTGGGTTGTCAGAGGTGCCATCTTTTAGATGAGACATCGAAGTGAGCAATCAGTTGATCCCCAGGTGAACCTAAAAGATCCCACTGCATCATATCAGAGATCAGGATTGCTCTTCCCAGTATTTAATATCAAAACTTACAGCAAAGTAACTTGACTCCTTATGGATGCGAATTAAATACGTTGCTTACAAAACTGGGTACACCTCAATAAGTACTTTGTTTACTGCAAGTAGTTTTTAGATGACATGAAAGGGATGTGAAAGGTGCATATATAAATGCAAGATTTTATTTTACCCAGTTACCTAAAAAAAATACAGAAATCATTATGTATCTCCAGGCACATATAAAAATAGTGGCCAATCTAATGTCATGCAAAAGCTAGAGCAATGCAGAAACAGAAAAGCAGAGGGTAGGTCCTGATGAAGGGTTTTGGCCTGAAACATCAACTGTACTCTTTTCCATAGATGCTGCCTGGCCTGCTGAGCTCCCCCAGCATTTTGTGTGTGTTGCTTGGATTTCCAGCTTCCACTGATTCTCTCTTGCTTAAAATAACAGTAAACAAATTTGCACAGATGCATGAATTCAGACTGAAAACGCCTACACAACGCAATGGAAAAATAGTCAGTTGTCCTTTGGAAAGCTTGTTGTTCTTAAAAGAAACTACCAATAGTTTAGTGTACACAAATTAATCAATTTGAATGTGCTCTGCCAGTAAGTTTTATTTAAGAACTTCAAAAGAGTAACTAACCTTTGATCCAAACATTGAAAGAGCACATAAATGATAAATAGTGTCAGAGACATGGTATGTGGATAGATATAAATAAACAAACACTTGTAATGATTCAGATTGCCCACATGAAACTTAATATACACACGTTGTACTTTTTACATTGAATTATACTTTATTTCAAGATTTGATGTATGTGGCAGGTTTTTCATTGTAATATAAAGTCAATTGATGGTAGTTTCTACTAAGTACAGAAGCAAAAACAGATGTGAGAAAAACGTAGAACTGTGCTGCGTTTCTTTGGGAAGTAGCCAATCACACCACGGAATTAAACATCAGGTAAAGGGTGGGAAAAACAGTTGAAGTTTCAACTCTGGCATGGCTCCCAGTGCCAACAGCATTAACCATAGAACTCCAGATCAGGAAGTGCAAATCATCAGCAGCACAAAGGCTGTGGTATAAAAATTGGCTTTCTGCTGCTTTCCTTTCACATTTACATGCTACGTTAACTACAGGAACCAAACAACTCATCAGCACAGTAAGAATTTTGAGTACAAACACAAATTATTCTGCTGTTGCTGGAAATACATGCAAAATGCTGGAGGAACTCAGCAGGTCAGGCAACATCTTTGGAAAGGCAGAGACCCTTCATCATGACTGGAAAGGAAGGGGAAAGAAGTCAGAATTAAAAGGTGAGGGGGGGAAGGAGCACAAGCTAGATGGTGATAGATGAAGTCAGGTAGGTGGGGGAGGGAGGATGAAGTAAGAAGCTGGGAGGTGATAGGTGGAAAAGCTGAAGAAGGAATCTGATAGGAGAGGAGAGTAGACTATGGGGTAAAGAGAAGGAGGAGGGGTACCAGGGGGTGTGATACACAGGTGAGAAGGTGATGAGGGAAGAGGGAAAAATTATCTGAAGATAGAGAAATTAATGTTTAAGCTATCAGGTTGGAGGCTACCCAGATGGAATATGAGGTGTTGCTCTTGCAACCTGAGAGTGGCCTCATTGTTGCAGTAAAGGAGTGGCCTCGTCGTGACATGTCGGAATTGGAATGAAAGTGGCTGGTCACTGGGAAATCCTGTTTTTTGCAAAGGTGCAAGAATTTTGAATGCCTTGTTTGCACATGGATAGGTATGAGGGTGTATATATGTACATGCAAAGGGAGATTTAAAAATTTATAGATCAGAAAATTAGTGGCAGTAATTTTCACACAGACGTCTTGAAAAACATGTAAAATTCAAAGTACATTTATTATCAAAGTGTGTATGCATTACACAACCTTGAGATTCATCATCTAACAGGTAGCCACAAAACAAAGAAACCCAAAAGAACCCATTGAAAAAGACTGTCAAACTCCCAACGTGCAGAGAGGGAGAAAAAACTAATCATGCAAACAATAACCGCAAGCCAATAGTATTCTGAACTGAAGTCCACAAAGTGAGTCTAAGACCTGTAGTTCAGCGCAGAGCCGAGTAAACATTGCAGAGCAGTGAGCTGAACCAGTCCGTCTCTCGCCTCGGGCCCTGACACCCCCTCCTTTTCAATCTGGCCTGGCACCTAATTCGATGTCCAAACGTCAGGCTCAACTGCCTCAATATGCTCTGGGGCCTGGACACTGCCACCTGACACCCCCTCCTTTTCAATCTGGCCTGGCACCTAATTCGATGTCCAAACGTCGGGCTCAACTGCCTCAATATGCTCTGGGGCCTGGACACTGCCACCTCGATTCAGCCTGTACCCCTCCTTTCTGATTTGGCCCAGCGTTTAAATCTTCATCCAAACATTGGTTTCACTCACTTCGATACACTCTAGTACCTGGATCTCGGCCTACCCAACCTTTCCGATTCAGCACGGTGCTAGATCGATTGAACAACAGGTCTTCTTCACTCTTGGCAAAGGGCCCGCCATTTCGCCTCACCTCAGTTCCGCCACATCGAACTGCCCCCAAGTCCAAAGGGAAGTCACAGACTATTACTTGTGATCATTTGCCAGAAAAAGTGAGATGAACAAAGCATTGTGTTGTTTTCCTTGTTTCGTTAGCCACCAGCCAGAAGTCGTTGAGAATCACCAGGACCATCTTAAGCCGGAAGTCTTTGCACAGAAAGCAAAGAAAATTTCTGACTGGCAAAAACTTAACATATGTTCAATGGATTTCTCAACATACAAAGTTAGTGGGCATTTACATGTATATTTTCCATTATAAAGTGGAAAATCCTCCAAGGAATGTCACAAGGAATGACCGAACCTTTAGCCAAGAAACAGCACAGTCGAGTAGCAGTTAGCGTAAAGGTTTTACAGTGCCAGTGACCGGGGCTTAGCTCCCCCGCTGACTGTAAGGAGTTTGTACATTCTCCCTGTGACCAGTGGGTCTCCTCTGGGTGTTCCGGCTTCCTGCCACAGTCCAAAGTTTAAATGGTCACATGGGTGTAATTGGGCATTGCAGGCTCATTGGGCCGGAAGCCCCTGTTACGGTGTTGTATCCCTAAACAAAAAAATAAAATAAATAATCTATTTCTATCGCTGATAAATACAGGTGAATTAAAACAGCAATTGATTTAATGAGGATGCCCACAACAGATTTCTAGATAACATCCAACATCTACGTGGCACTCTTAATCTAATAGCAGTGAGAGAGAATCCTGACGAAGGGTTCCGGCCCAAAACATCGACCGATCTTTACCACGGATGCTGCCCGACCTGCTGAGTTCCTCCAGCGTGTTGTGAGTGTTAATCTAATAGCATGTACCTGGGTGCTGAAACAGAAAAGTAAACCATTGCATTGAGCTACATCGGGAGGTAAGAAGGAGAAACCTTTATACCTAATAACTGGCAGTACATTGCATAAACAAGCTGGTGGAGGAACTCAGCAGTTCACTCTGCATCAGTGGACAGTCGATGTTTCAGGTCAAGCCCCTGCATCAGGAGACTAATGTAGGACCTCAACTCGAAACGTCGATTATCCCTTGGCCTCCCACAGGTGCCACCGCACCTACTGAGTTCATCCAACAGCTTGGGTTGTTTTTGCTCCAGATCCCAGCACCTGCAGTCTCTTCTGTTATTTATTTAATTCGATTTATGGCCCAGTTACGCCCATGTGTCCAATTCACTTTCTAACCTGTATGTCTTTTTGGAATGTGGGAGGAAGCCCATGCGGTCACAGGGAGAACATACAGACTCTTTACAGACAGCAGTGGGAATTAAACCTGCATGGCTGGGGGAGTAGTACTGCGACACTAACCACAATGCTATCATGTCACCCGTTGTATATTGACTGATCTAGTTGTGAATGCAATAATAGTAAGAGACGGCAAGGAATTTCTATTCCTTTCCTCTTGCTCAGCGGGTGTTGGTCTTTTTTATTTTTTTTTAATTGGGTTCTTTCAGGTTTCTTGCTCTGTGGCTACCTGTAAGCAAACAAATTGTATATTTTGTTGTATAATTTATACATTCTTTGATAATAAATGTACTTTGAAACTTTGAAATTTGATGAGTACTTGAAGGAGAATGTTACATAATTACAGCAAAAGAGTAGGGAGGTGGGACAAATCAGATCACTTTTTGAAGGTGCTGGCACTCACTCAATGAGCCAAATAGTCTCCTTCTATGCACTGCTTTTGAATATATTAGCCTTCATTTAACAGAGTATATTTCATACTCCTTTACAACTTGGAAGGTGTCCATTCAACCCATCGGGTGCATGCCAGCTCTTAGAACAATCCCATTTCCCCATTTAATTCCTTGTACTCCAAACTCACATACATGCCCCTACCACAATCCTCCCCAGAAGATTTAAGTTGCAATCATGAATTAGCAACTGCCACATCTTTAGGATATGGGAGGAAACTGGAGCATCTGAAGGAAATTCACGCAGTCACGGAGGGCATCCACTCACGCAGCACCGGAGGTCAGCATCAGACTTGGGCTACGGGAGCTGTGAGACAGCTGCACTACCAGCTGTGCTGCTGCTCCAAAACTATAATCTGAACAGATGGCCAAAGATTCATCAAAGGAGCTGGTTTTAAGCAGCATATTACAGGAAGAGAGAGTGGTAGAAAGACCGGGAGGCTTAGAGAATGTATTTCCTAATAAACTTGCAGAATGAGCACATTTATGGGAAATGAATTTCAAGGTGGATAAATCTGAGCTGGTGCAAGATTTAATACTGCTTGAGAATGACGACCATGAAAAACGTACTCACATCACTTTTGGTGGTTTAGTAAAGTGAAGGAAGAAGTAAGTATTGCAGAATCATTAACACTGGCTTTTTGTTGTTACAAACACTGATTCCAGATAATGTGTGATGTTAGGTGAGACCAGGAAATAATTAATAAATGCTTTCATTTACTGCGTGTTTTTCCAGCCTCTAATTGATTCCCAGTCCATTTAAATCTGCTTGATGGGCATGACTTCCATTTTACCAGGTTGGCAGGTTTCTGATTTACTATGATGAAATCCTTTTCTATCTGTTCAGGATGAAATCTCTCTCAAGTCCTCTTCAGGAGTGCACAGGAATTAAAATGTTATTTTCATTTTAGAACTCTTGGTGTGATAAGTCAATCAAAATCCCTTCAAGAACAGTAAGTTCAACAATAACTTGTGAAGAGATTTGTTTTCACTGGTTTTGTGAAAAATTATTTGGCCCATCTTTTATGTAATTCTTTAAATAATGAAAATGTAGTGTTGCACTTTGCAATAATTTCTGTTCCTCTGGGGGATTGTTTTTGCTTCACTTATGTATTTGGTGGGGCGATTTATAATGCAGTGTGAATAAAAAATGTAAGTATTAGAAATATTCATCAGGTCAGGCAGCATCTGTGGAGAAATAATTAATATTTCAGATTGATGTTTCATTCTAAGAAAGCTTGAACATGGGACAGATGTTATGGTTTATAATTAAGTACAGAGAAACAACTGATAGAGAGGAGGTGAGGGAAACAAAATGTTTATGATAAAATGGTAGTAGCAGAGATTAATTGACAAAAGTGATGGCGATGCAGGACTGAGTGTCAAATTTACAGACTCAGCATGGAGTTCAGCAATTTCTGACTATAATCTCTGCTCACTATTTTTCATGTATTGCTGCTTGTCTGCTGTAGAATATGTTTCTCTTTCGGACCCGTCTTTTCTTTTCCAATGTCCCACTGCCATCACGCCTTAGCTTGTACTCTCAACAATTAATATCTTCTGCCCTTCACTCTATCGCAGGCATTCCTTTTTTGTCCTAATGCCCAAAATTTCTTTCTTTACTCTAAAATCATTGCATATCGAACTGATTTATGTTCTGAGAAATGGCACTTGACTGTAAATAATGGGTCAGATTTTGCAGGCAGTAGCAACAGCATTTAGTGTTGACCTTGATTAAGATCTGTGCACTTGACTTCTGTCAACAAGTAATCTCCACCATATTGTTTTGCTATTTTGTAGCACAATCTGAGTTAACTGTCTCTTTACAGATGCTGTCTGTCTTGTTTGGTATTTCCAGCTTTACTTTTTCATTTCAGATTTTGTAGTAGATGATTATATTCTGATTGGAAGTAGATTGAATCTGTAAGAAGGGCAGATACTTGGGAGCCACATGTTCACAAGATATTAAAGCCCAAGCAAAAATTATTAAAATAAAATGTGAATGGAATTACAGCAGAAAAGAAAGTAATAAGTCAATAAGAAACCTTAATAATACATCAGATTGATGTGTGCAATACTGAAAGCCATATAATCAGAAGCATGTTCAGAAGTTAGAGAACATACAGAGAACTGTTGTATCAGGAAGGAATGCAAATGCAGACTTGGAAAATTGTGGCCTAAAATTATGCCTCATTGTACAATTCTTTCCACATCAGAAGTGCTAATTTGTTCAGAATTTGATTTATAACTAGTAAGTTACTCAACAATTTGAAAATGTCCAGAACAGGCAGTTGTAATGTTCCATGCACAAAACTAATTCAGCATTGGGAAGAAATGACATTTTGGATATAGGCCAGACCTTCTACTGAAAAGCCTACAGCACTGCTTGTAACTGCTGCTATGGTCCATGCCCATCTATGCTAGATCCATTTTCCAGCTTTAGCCTCCTGTATCGCATATGCCTAGGCGATTGATCTAGATGCATCTTAAATGTTGTGTGTCTCTATCTCCACTAACCTACCCCCCCAAACCCCAGCAGTCTATTCCAACCTCAAATTCTTCCTCAGAGCCGAGCTAAGCACCCAATCCCTTACCTTCAACGTTAATTATTAGTTTTAGATGCTTTGGCTCTGGGAAAAGTTTCTTACTCTCAACCCTAACTCTGCCCCTCATAAAATGTTTCAGTCAGATCCCTCCTTAAAATGGAAACATTCCATCATATTACCATATCCCATTGTTTCTCCTTTGCACCACCTCCTGTGCAATTATGTCTTTCCTTTAGTGTAGCAATCAGAACCACATACATTACTCCATTTGTCTGACAAGGTTGTGCCATAACCTCCCTGCACTTATACCATATACCTTGGTTAAAGAAAGCAAGTGACTCATATGCTGCCTCCACCACTTCTACAGCCTGTGCTGCCATCTGCCATATACACCAAGTTCCTCAATATTCCTAGGGATCAGGTAGGATTCCCCCATCCCCCGGCAAAGCCACACCCACTATCTTTATTGATCTCCATTTTTCCAAGCATAGATTAATCCTATCCCTCAGAATTCCTACCAATAGCTTCCTATCACTGAGTCAGGGTCACTGCCTTTTTCCTGCCTCCGTTCTTGAGCAGAAAAGCCACATTTGCTTTCCTCCAAACTCTTAATAATCTCTGTAGCTGTAGCAGCAATCTATACTTCTGCAGCAAAAAATAATTTGCCAATTTCTCTCCCCTTACAGATGCTGTCAACCTGCTGAGTTCCTCCAGCTATTCAGTTTTGCCTCAGAATCCAGTATCTGCCGTCTCTTGTCTATTCACTCTGTCCCCCTGCCTCCTTTATATATCTCATCCAGCTCTATAGATTTATCTACCAAGTAAGCCGGTCAAGACAATGTTCCACTATTTCACCATCCACTTCCTGAATCCTCCATCTACAAAGTCCTTCTATTTGATGAATACAGACAAGAAGTAATCATATCAATGCTCACCCTCATCATGCACAGATTGCTCTTTTGGTCTTCAGTGGGCATTACTCTTTCCCTCTCTACCCGCTTGCCCTTAAAGTATTTGTAAAATACATTTATTGTACTCCTGTTGGGCCTCCCATTCTTGGTACTCATTACCTGGAAAATGCTTCCTTTTATTATTATTCATACTTGAGTTTGGGTCTGTCCTGTGTAAAATCAGAAGTCCCAAACTATCACATGCCTGATCTGAACCAACATGATAAATGTGACCTGAAACCAGAGACCTCAGAAAGTTTAATGGTTAGACTTGGGACAGGAACTGTAAACTCATTCAATTGAAGGGAAAGGGACATGTAAAAGGGGGAAATATTAAGTGTGGATAATTTACATATTTTTGATTTAATTTAGTTCATTTAATGTATCAAGTTAAATGTTTTCATGATTTTGTGATCCATTTATCAGATTTTTAAGCATTTTCTGAAATGAAGTAATTAATTTTTAGCAGGTTTTGTCTGCTTGTACATCTTAAGAATATTCAAAAAGGCTAAATCTCTTTGACAACTTGGACAACTTTCAAAGCAGTCACATGGGCAGGGCTTAGCTATTTACAATGTTGGAACTCACTGACCATCTCAACATTACCTTCATTGAGGATATTTGTGACAGGAAACCCATTGCAGGGTAAGAGGCAACCAGTAAACACAAATGTCCTGCATCTCCGTAGAAAATTAGCCCAATGTCTTCATTGGCATTGGCTGCATGGGTGCCATCATTGAAATTCTCGTATCTTTGTCTTTGGTGCTTCACTCTTGCCATTGGCCTGAAGTGCAATGTTCTTGCCCTGTCATTTCAGTGGAAACTTGGGCACCTCCTGCTTCCCATTTTATCCATCAAGGCAATTGAACCTGCTTCAAAATACAGAGATGTAAACTTTCTTCCATGTGACTTTGTTACTTCCTAACAAGTTTCCAAGTACAGTAGAAAGAAGTCAAGCAGAAACTGGGGGTGAACAATGCAGGTGTGTCTTCATTCTCCTTCAACTAACTTTCAGTGGTGTGACAGCTTCACAAAATTGTACCATATGGATGTGCACCTTATCAATAAACTGTGCATTTAACATTAGCTGGGTATCTCAATAAAATAAAACTGAAATAAATAATGATAACAAGAGGGCCACCAATTTTACATTTGTCCTGCATCATTACATTGAGGTGGGACTGTCACTGGCTAGTCCAGGGATCAATACTGAAGATCGAATCTTTGAACTGCAGAAGTCATAGCCCAATAGCTAAAGCCTGGGAACTGGAGACTGGATGCCCAGAGGCCTGTACTGGAGTTGAAGGATTGTACTGATACGTGGGAGGGAGGGAGGGAGGAAAGTTCAAGTTTATTGTTATTCAACCATTCACATGAATACAGCTAAATGAAACAATGTTCCCCTGGGACCAAGGTGCAAAATACAGTACATATATCACATAACATAATATTTACACAATAAAATTAACATAATAAAAAAGATTCATATATGGCATATAGTTAAATATACACAGTATAATGCTGCTAACTCTTTCATAAATAATGTATACTAGGTGATAGCTGGGTGTTCAGAAGTCTAACTGCCTGGGGGAAGAAGCTGTTACCCAGCCAAACAGTCCCTAATCTTAAACTGTAAGACCTTCTGCCTGATAGTAAGAGGTCAAAGAGATTGTGGGATGGACGGTGTTTGTTTTGCTGTTGTTATTCTGTTGCTTGTTGTGTTCTGTGTTGTTCGCTATGTTGGCGCCTGAAAGTGTAGTGACACGTGTGGGCAGCCCCCAGCACACCCTTAGGTGTGTTGCTTGTTAACGCTAACGACACACTCCACTATATGTTTCGACGTACATGTGAAATATAAACTGAAGTTGAACAAACGCAAATCCAAATCCTGATCTCAACATTTTGATGCCATGGCCAAGAAATCTCACCAGCACCTCTTACTTCCTCAAGAGGCTGAAGAAATTTGGCATGTCCTCCCTGACGCCTCATCGATTTTTATTGGTGCACCATAGGAAGCATCCTATCCTGATGCATTACAACCTAGCATGGCAACTTCTCTGCCCATGACCACAAGAAACTGCAGAGAGTTCCGGAAAAAGCTCAGCACGTCAGGAAAGTAGCCTTCCCTCCATGGATTTTGTTCACACTTTCTGCTACTGTACGTCAGTAAAGCAGACAGCGTAATCAAAGACCCTACTCACCCCAGATATTCTTCCTTCTGAGAAAGGATCTAGTGCTTTTCCGGCACATACGACAAAAGAACTCTTCTCGGGCTTCCAGCCGGGTACAGGTGTTGATTATAACCAACGGTTCAATGACAAACTCTGCCATCTTCATCAGGGATGATGCCTGGGCAAGTCTAGTCTGGTGGTATTTATACCAATCAGGAGGGATGGACTACAGGGGTACAAGTACCACTGGACCAGACATGCCCAGAGTTTGTCATTGAACTTTCAGTTATAATCAACACCTGTACCCAGCTGGAAGTCTGAGAAAAGTTTATTCTCTCCTCTCCTCCCTCTCACAGGGTAGAAGATACAATAGTCTGAAAGTGCATACCGCCAAGCTCAAGGACAGCTTCTAATCTGCTGTTAAGAGACTATTGAATGGTTCCCTGGTATGATAAGATGGATTCTTGAATCTACTTTGTTGTAACCTTGCATCTTATCTTCTACCTGCACTGCACTTTCTTTGTACTGTCACACTTCATCTTACATTGTGTTATTTATTGTACTACCACAATACTCTGTTGTAATGAACTGACTTGTATGGCCGGTGTGCAAATTAAGTTTTCCGCTGTACGTCAGCACATGTAACAATAATAAACTAATGAGCTAATTTACCAAGCCTATTTATAAGAACGAGTTGCAGAATGATTTGAGGGGGCTCGTGTGGAGCAGGGACCAGCTGCACAAAAGGGTCTGCTTCTGTGTCCATCCATCCATCAATAAAAGATGTGGTTCTTGCCATTCACAGGTACAAAGCGCAGCTCTTGATTTGGCCAAATCAAGAACCCAAACCATGCGCAGGCAAGGGCAGTCCTCGAGCACTAAAGCAACAAGAAAGGAATGCAGAATGTGCCTTCATAGGTCTGAGTCTAGTGAGGACATGCTACTGTAAAGTGATGTTTTTAATCTTATTTGGGTGGGCACAGTAACACAGGAGGTAGCCACTGTGAACAACATTACTCCCATTCCACTCCCATCATATTGTAAACACCCTGGGTGTTGCTGTTTCTAAGTTAACATCTCAGATGATCAATATTGTTCATTTCATTCAGGGTGTGCTCGAATATTCTAAGCTGAACTCAGTTGGTACAGTAAGGAAATTTGTTCTCCCCCCAGGCCCTCTGCTCTTCCTTGCTCGAGTAGAAGAAACCAACATGAGGCCTTTTTTTTTTAAACCAGAGAGTCTGGCTAGAGCAGCTGTCACATTATGTGCAATATCACCATTTGTCAAGTATTCCCAGTAGAATTCAAGCATTAACTTGGTTCCCAGGGTGAATGCAGATGAGGAAAGTCATTCAAAATACTTTTAAGCAACACACATAAAAGTTGCTGGTGAACACAGCAGGCCAGGCAGCATCTCTAGGAAGAGGTGCAGTCGACGTTTCAGGCCGAGACCCTTCGTCAGGACTAACTGAAGGAAGAGTGAGTAAGGGATTTGAAAGTTGGAGGGGGAGATCCAAAATGATAGGAGAAGACAGGAGGGGGAGGGATGGAGCCAAGAGCTGGACAGGTGACAGGCAAAAGGGATACGAGAGGATCATGGGACAGGAGGTCCGGGAAGAAAGACAAGGAGGTGGGGGGGGGCCCAGAGGATGGGCAAGGGGTATATTCAGAGGGACAAAAAGGAGAGTGAGAGAAAGAATGTGTGCATAAAAATAAGTAACAGATGGGGTACGAGGGGGAGGTGGGGCCTAGCAGAAGTTAGAGAAGTCAATGTTCATGCCATCAGGTTGGAGGCTACCCAGACAGGATATAAGGTGTTGTTCCTCCAACCTGAGTGTGGCCTCATCTTTACAGTAGAGGAGGCCGTGGATAGACATGTCAGAATGGGAATGGGACGTGGAACCAAAATGTGTGGCCACTGGGAGATCCTGCTTTCTCCGGCGGACAGAGCATAGATGTTCAGCAAAGCGGTCTCCCAGCCTGCGTCGGGTCTCGCCAATATATAAAAGGCCACATCGGGAGCACCGGACGCAGTATATCACCCCAGCTGACTCACAGGTGAAGTATTGCCTCACCCAGAAGGACTGTTTGGGGCCCTGAATACTTTTGCTCATTTGTCAAGAACAAACATGAGATCAGCTATGATTCATAGATTTCCTAAACTTATTGATATCTTTTCTCATTCTGCTTTCCCCACGTTTAAAGCCATTACCTCCTGTCCTATTGCAGCCAAGGAGACTGACACCAGATCATGGACTGATTTCCTCAGTAAGCTCTGGCAAGTTATTATTTCCTGATCCTCTAGGGTACAATTGGAACAACTCCGGCACGACTCACCGTGTAGAATGAGAGCAGGGAGACAGGGACCTACTCCAGGGACCTGGCTATTGTACCCCTCATGAAGGGGGAAATTGGTGAAAATCACAATTGCAATGCACAGAAACAATTTTAATGCACTCTTCTGCAAAGTGGGGATGACATCATAAGGCTGAACAGGTAACAAAGAACTAACTTTTCTTGTGCCTTACTCCCCTTTCAATGAGATTATGGCTGTTCTTTCTAATTAACTCCACTGCCATACCCAATCCCCATTTGCCTTGCTTTCTCCAAATGCCCCGAAGTCCATTCACATCAGACCTAAGTTTACTCATTGACTCAAATATTTATGGGAAGTTCAAAATCTCACAAGCCTCTGAGTGGAATAGGATGGCCTGTGGGTGTGGCTATAGTAGAGCTGCTGTCCCACAGTTCCAGTTCCAGTAAGCAGAGGTCAACCCTGACCTCTGGTACTGCCTCTGTGGAGCCTGCTTCTTCTTCTTCTTCTGACGGGGCTTCTCCTCAGTGTTCTTCTTTCCTCCCACCTCCCTAAAACCTGGGAGCTGGTAGACAAACAGTAGTCTGCATGTAGGGTGTAAGTTGAATCAAGAGTTAAAACTGGCATGTCGCAAAGGTAATGCTACAGTTGTTATGGGGGACTTCAACATGCAGGTAGACTGGAGGAATCAGGTTGGTACTGGACCCCAAGAAAGGAAGTTTGTGGAGTCCTTATGAGATGGATTCTTAGAACAGCTTGTACAGGAGCCTACCAGAGAGAACACAATTCTGGATTTAGTGTTGTACAATGAACCGGATTTGATCAGGGACCTCGAGGTAAAGGAGCCATTAGGAGGTAGTGACCATAATATGATAAGTTTTAATCTACAATTTGAGAGTTAGAAGGGAAACTCGGAAGTGTCAGTATTACAGTTGAACAAAGGGAACTATGGTGCTATGAGGAAGGAGCAGGCCAAAGTTCAATGCAACAATACCCTAGCAGGGATGACAGTGGAACAGCAATGGCAAGTGTTTCTGGGAATAATGCAGAAGGTGCAGGATCAGTTCGTTCCAAAGAGGAAGAAAGATCCTAAGGGAGTAAGGGGAGGCCGTGGCTGACCAGGGGAGTAATGGACAGTATAAAAATAAAAGAGAAGTATAACGTAGCAAAGACGAGTGGGAAGCTGGAGGATTGGGAAACTTTTAAAGAGCAACAGAAGGTAACTAAAAAGGTAATACGTGGAGAAAAAATGAGGTATGAAGGTAAACTAGCCAAGAATATAAAGGAGGATAGTAAAAGCTTCTTTAGGTATGTGAAAAGGAAAAAATAGTTAAGACCAAAATTGGGCCCTTGAAGACAGAAGCAGGTGAATTTATTATGGGGAACAAGGAAATGGCAGACGAGTTGAATAGGTACTTTGGATCTGTCTTCACTAGGGAAGACACAAACAATCTCCCAGATGAAATAGTGGCCAAAGGACCTAGGGTAATGGATGAATTGAAGGAAATTTATATTAGGCAGGAAGTGATGTTGGATAGGCTGTTGGGTCTGAAGGCTGATAAGTCCCCGGGACCTGATGATCTGCATCCCAGGGTACTTAAGGAGGTGGCTTTAGAAATTGTGGATGCATTGGTAATCATTTTCCAATGTTCTATAGATTCAGGATCAGTTCCTGTGGATTGGAGGGTGGCTAATGTTGTCCCTCTCTTCAAGAAGGGAGAAAGAGAGAAAACAGGGAATTATAGACCGGTTACCCTGACGTCAGTGGTGGGAAAGATGCTGGAGTCAATTATAAAAGATGAAATTATGACACATCTGGATAGTAGTAACAGGATTGGTCTGAGTCAACATGGATTTACGAAGGGGAAATCGTGCTTGACTAATCTTCTGGAATTTTTTGAGGATGTAACTATGAAAATGGACAAGGGAGAGCCAGTGTATGTAGTGTACCTGGACTTTCAGAAAGCCTTTGATAAAGTCCCACATAGGAGATTAGTGGGCAAAATTAGGGCACATGGTATTGGGGGCAGAGTACTGACATGGATTGAAAATTGGCTGGCTGACAGAAAACAAAGAGCAGCGATTAACGGGTCCCTTTCAGAATGGCAGGTGGTGACCAGGGTTTAGTGCTGGGACCGCAGCTGTTTACAATATATATTAATGATTTAGATGAGGGAATTAAAAGTAACATTAGCAAATTTCACAAAGCTGGGTGGCAGTGTGAAATGTGAGGAGGATGTTATGAGAATGCAGCGTGACTTGGACAGGCTGGGTGAGTGGGCAGATGCATGGCAGATGCAGTTTAATGTGGATAAATGTGAGGTTATCCACTTTGGTGGTAAGAACGGGAAGGCAAATTATTATCTAAATGGAGTCAAGTTAGGAAAAGGGGAAGTACAACGAGATCTAGGTGTTCTTGTATATCAGTCACTGAAAGCAAACATGCAAGTACAGCAGGCAGTGAAGAAAGCCAATGGCATGCTGGCCTTCATAACAAGGGGAATTGAGTACAAGAGCAAGGAGGTCCTTCCGCAGCTGTACAGGGCCCTGGTGAGACCACACCTGGAGTACTGTGTGCAGTTTTGGTCTCCAAATTTGAGGAAGGACATTCTTGCTATTGAGGGAGTTCAGCGTAGGTTCACAAGGTTAATTCCCGGGATGGTGGGACTGTCATATGTCGAAAGATTGGAGCAACTGGGCTTGTATACTCTGGAATTTAGAAGGCTGAGAGGGGATCTTATTGAAACATATAAGATTATTAAGGGATTGGACACGCTGGAGGCAGGAAGCATGTTCCCACTGATGGGTGAGTCCAGAACCAGAGGCCACAGTTTAAGAATAAGGGGTAGGCCAGTTAGAACGGGGTTGAGGAAAAACTTTTTCACCCAGAGAGTGGTGGATATATGGAATGCTCTGCCCCAGAAAGCTGTGGAGGCCAAGTCTCTGGATGCTTTCAAGAAAGAGATGGATAGAGCTCTTAAAGATAGCGGAATCAAAGGTTATGGGGATAAGGCAGGAACTGGATACTGATAGTGGATGATCAGCCATGATCACAGTGAATGGCGGTGCTGGATCAAAGGGCCGAATGGCCTACTCCTGCACCTATTGTCTATTGTCATTATACCTTGTAAGTTGCCCTTGGTGTTGATACCAGATCGAAAGCGATCTGACAGGAGTGTAGGAAGAATAAAATGGGATAGTGTAAAAGAAATGGGGCATTGATGGTTGGTGTGACTCTGGCCCAAAAGACCTGTTTCTGTGCTGTGTCTCTCTATCACATCCATGAATAGTCAACCCTTCAAGCTGAGCTGGGAGCAATATTTCCCAGTATCATAACTTTTTTTAAAAAATTGTAAATCTCTGATAATCTTGCACCACCTGGACTTTGAAGATGACAGACTAAAAGGTTTTCCAGACCATTTGGCATTTCTTTTAATAATAGGAGTATAATTATTCCTAGTACACTTTCAATTCATATGTTTTGAACCGTAGTATAACTGTATGAATTTCCAGTGAATCCAATGAGTTTAAGGGAACAGAAAACAGACAAGCCCTCTAGATCTTGGTTCCAGCTGCTCTCCTACTCATGTTCTTTCCTCTGGTGTTCTGGACTTTGACAGTACCCCCAGACACACTCTGGGTTCCAAGCTCTGGCTGCAGGTCCCCGGAGCTGGCTCACATTCCGAACTAACAATGAATCAGGTGAAAATCTATCAGAAATTTCCAAACATTCGAATGCCAAGTTATCAAAGTTGTACAACACACTTAAAGTTGCTGGTGAACGCAGCAGGCCAGGCAGCATCTATTGGAAGAAGTACAGTCGAAGTTTCGGGCTGGGACTCTTCGTCAGGACTAACTGAAAGAAGAGCTAGTAAGAGATTTATCAAAGTTCTACTGTTTTGCTTCGCTAATCTTCCTAACAAAGCAGTTAAGTTTGCATCATGTTGTATTCCATCGACCTACCTTCTGCCTACTCACATCACCACTCTACTCTTCTGTGCTGCCTCCTCGTCTCTTCCTCCCAGCTTTATATTATTGAAATACACCCAATTTCCTAATCAAAGTAATGAATAAAGATCGTAATAGACATACAGGCACTGGATTAACAAATGACAGTCTGCCAACCCAAAATTACTCCTTATTAAAAATCATATAAAAGGTGAGAAATAAAAATATGAATCCAGTTATCCTCATGGGACTGAGTGTAGATACTGCAGGAAAATCACAAATACGATTTTACTATGTTCATATCCTACAAAAGATATTGTGAATCCTGTTACAGCAGTCACAATATATTTTAAGTTAAGCTGTGTGCTCAGTGAAGCAAGGCACCTTTCAGAAGTTCACAATAATCAACATCCTGACCTCATACCGGACACCAATTACTGGGCAGTGGGCTTGAAAGGGTTGCAGATCACTGATTTTCTTTGAAGTCAAATTGAAGAACAGGAAACTGATTTTTGTAAATGGGATTAAAAGCTTCAAAGTTCAGAAATTTATCTCTGTTAACCCTTGCTGACCTAAAATTAAACAGTGCAAACTAAGTGTAAGTCTTCAGCTAACTGGATCACTGAGCAGGAGTCACCTGAATAACACGGCGCAAGTTAATCAAGTATTGAGTTAACTAGGCAATCAGTTAACTCAGTCATTCGGCCTTCTGAAAGATAGTGTAGTGCATTTTTATATTTCCATTGTGGTCATTAATCTAACTGTCAAAAAGCCCAGCATAAACAAATGACAATTTGCTTCTATATGGAGTCAATATCCTGGCATTCCTGTCATACATGTAATTTATGCATCAGACATTAGGATTTAGAAGTTTTACTTCCTACATTTCCATGAACAGTTCATCCAAAGGTATTGTTTCTTATCTGATCAGGTTGTGAAGTTTATTTTGTATCACATGAGGACAAGAGGGGTACATGCATCTTGGTTAAGTTGTCTTTGTCAGACAACTAATTTCCTGTTTGCTCACTCACATCTACACCATGATCTTGGAGTTGTGAGCCCGACTAAAACATGATAAGGCAGCCGTTAACAGCAACCCAATGAGACAGTTCTGGAAGCAAAGAAAGGTACATGCATTCATACAACACCTCTCATGTCCTAAAATGCACTAGGGACAAGGAAGTACTTCAAAGATGTGGCCATGGTAATGCAGGACATGCAAGAGTCATTTTCACACTGTAAGCTCCTGCAAACAACAGTATGGTTATCCCAATATCATGGAAGTGTTAGCCAGAACATCAGGAATTCAAAATATCATTATGGGATGTGTAAATTTCACCTGAGAGTTGTAGGTCAGCTTTATGTACCACATCCACCCAATTCAGCATGAAACATCATCCATTCCTCTGTGCACACAGTCCTGCCCAAACACCAATATCCTATTCTCTGTAAAGAAGACCATGCAAATTTCTGCAGCCTGTGTCCTATCTTGCCTTATTTCTCAATAACATATGTGCATGCAAAATTTTTACTTAACCAATGCATCAATACTAAAATGTTCACCCTCCAGTGCATTTTGGGCTGAAGGCAGCAGGCATCTGTGAGCTAACAACCCTTCTGCTAGTCTCACACCAGGGTTGCTCTGTTACCTTCTCTGCTCCTCTGAACTACTCTTATTTTACTCTCATCTCTCCCTGGTTCCCCCAAAGCTTATAGCTGCTAAACCTCTAAGTTCTTAGACTTCCCTTCATTAGGCCTTGCAACCTCTCCCTCTCCTAAGTACCTACCTGATTTGTTCACCAGTCCTAATACCGTCATGAACTCTGCAGGCCTCTATGACTTGTCTTAGAACATTGCTCTTCTGAGGTTCTCGAGCATCTGTATTAACTAACTGTTAACTACAGCCAATAAGCCCTTGTGTTTTTGGTTTAATCTTGTCAAGTTAATTGTGACTGGTAGGTGTTTCCAACATTCTATGATTATTTAAAGGGGTCTCTATAAGTCCATCAGACCGTAAGACATAGGAACAGAATTCGGCCCTGCAGCCCATCAAGTCCGCTCTGCCATTTCATCATGGCTGATCCCAGATCATGTTCAACCCCATACACCTGCCTTCTCGCCATATCCCTTGACGCCCCGGCCAATCAGGAATCTACCAACAAACAAGAGAAAATCTGCAGATACTGGAACCAAGCAACATGCACAAAATGCTGGATGAGCTCAGCAGGCTGGGCAACATCAATGGAAAATAGTAAACGGTCAACATTTCGGGCAGAGATCCTTCATCAGGACTGGAGAAAAAAAGACGAGAAGCCAGGGTATGAAAGTTGGGGGAGGGGAGGGAGAAACACAGGGTGACAGGTGAAATCAGAAGAGGGAGGGGTGAAGTAAAGAGCCAGGAAGTTCATTGGTGAAAGAGATACAGGGCTGGAGAAGTGGGTATCCGATATGAGAGGACTGATGCCATGGAAGAAAGAAAATGGGGAGGAGCACCAGAGGGAGGCGATGGCCAGGCAAGGATATAAGGTGAGAGCGGGAAAAGGAGATGAGGAATGATGAAGAAGATGGAGGGAGGGCATTACCTCATGCCCATGAGGTTGGAGGCTACCCAGACGGAATATAAGGTGTTGTTCCTTCAACTTGAGTGTGGCTTCATTGCAACAGTGGAAAAGGCCATGGATAAACATATGGGAATGGGAATGAGAAGTGGAACTAAAGTGAGAGATCCCACTTTTTCCGGCAGGTGGAGCATAAGTGCTCAGTGAAGCAGTATCTCAATCTACGTCGGGTCTCACCGATATACAGGAGGCCACACCGGGAGCACCGGACACAGTATATGATCCCAACAGACTCACAGGGGTCACCTGTTTAGGGCCCTGAATGGTAGTGAGAGAGCGGCTGTAGAGACAGGTGTAGCACTTGTTCTGCTTGCAAGGGTAAGTGCCAGGAGGGAGATCAGTGGGGAGGGACAAATGGACAAGGAAGTCGCGTAGGGAGCAATCCCGGCGGGAAGCAGAAAGTGGGGAGGAGGGAAAGATGTGCTTGGTGGTGGGATCCCTTTGGAGATGGCGGAAGTTGCAGAAAATTATGTCCTACACACGGAGGCTGGTGGGGTGGTAGGTGAGGACAAGAGGAACCCTATCCCTGGTGGGGTGGCGGGAGGACAGGGTGAGAGCAGACATGCGTGAAATGGAAGAGATGCGGTTGAGAGATGCCTGTCACCTTGTGTTTCTCCCCCCACCCCCCCACTTTTAACTCTGACTTCTCCTCTTTATTTCTCCAGTCCTGATGAAAGGTCTCGGACTGAAATATTGACTGTACTCTTTTCCATAGATGCTGCCTGGCCTGCTGTGACCCTCCAGTATTTTGTGTGTTACCACGAATTTATCAAATTCCAATTTGAATATACCCACGGACTTGGCCTCCACCACAGTCTGTGACAGAGCATTCCACAAATTCACTACTCTTTGGCTAAAAAAAGCCTTCCTTACTTCTGTTCAAAAAGGTCAACCCTTAATTTTGAGGCTATGCCCTCTAGTTCTGGATACCCCCACCATAGGAAACATCTTTTCCACGTCCAACTTATCTAGTCCTTTCAACATTCTGTAGGTTTCAATGAGATCCCCATATATTCTTCTAAATTCCAGTGAGTACAGGCCTAAATCTGCCAAAACGTGCCGCATATGTTAATCCCTTCATTCCTGGAATCGTCCTTGTGAACCTCCTCTGGACTCTCTCCAATGACAACACATCCTTTCTGAGATAAGCAGCCCAAAACCAGTGACGATACTCCAAGTGCAGCCTGACTAGTCTCTTACAAAGCTTCAGCATTATCTCCTTGTTTTTTATATCCTATTCCTCTTGAAATAAATAGTAACATTGCATTTGCCGTCTTTACCACAGACTCAACCTGTGAATTAATCTTCTGGGAGCCTTGCGAAGGGACTCCTAATTCCCTCTGCACCTCTGATGTTTGAACCTTCTCCCCATTTAGATAACAGTCTGCACTATTGTTCCTTTTACCAAAACACATTATCATACATTTCCCAACATTGTATTCCATTTGCCACTTTTTTGCCCATTCTTCCAATTTGTCCAAGTCCTGCTGCAATCACATTGCTTTCTCAGCACAACCTACCCCTCCAACTGTCTTCGTATCATCTACAGACATTGTCACAAAGCCATCAGTTCCATTATCTAAATCATTGACAAACAATGTGAAAAATAGCAGTCCCAATACTGACCCCTGAGGAACACCACTAGTCACCGGCAGCCAATCAGAAAAAGGCCCCCTTTATTCCCACTCACTGCCTCCTGCCTGTCAGCCATTCCTCTATCCATGCCAGTATCTTTCCTGTAACACCATAGAATTTTATCTTGTTAAGCAGCCTCATGTGAGGCACCTTATCAAATGCTTTCCGAAAATCTAAGTAAATGACATCCACTGCCTCTTCTTTATCCACCCTGCGTGTTACTTCCTCAAGGAACTCTAACAGATTTACCAGGCAAGAATTCCCTTCACAGAAACCATGCTGACTTTGACTTATTTTATCATTAGTCTCCAAGTACGCCAAGACCTCGTCCTTAATAATGGACTCCAACACTTGCTCAACCACTGAGGTTAGGCTAACTGGCCTGTAATTTCCTCTCTTTTGTCTTCCTCCCTTCATAAAGAGTGGATGGAAGTCTCTAGTTAGCTACTGTTATGGAGAATGATATGTTTCACGGTGTCCCTCAGTCAACCCTCCGAGGCTGTGTTGGTACTCCCCTGCCTAACCTTTTGTTTCCATCTCTTCATGAGGATTCTACCATTGCTCCCCTCCTGGGTTGAGTCATGAGCCTGTCATCTGCCGCTCCTGGCTGAGAAGATGCCAGTGACCACTGTGACATTCTGCCATTCCTCCACACACCGTGACAAATACTGTTCAGGTCTAATTACTTTGACTGAAAGCAGTTTTATAAACCACAGGGACATTAACGTTGGGTTAAAGGCGCTACCTAAATGTTAATATGGTAGCGTAGATATTTTAAACTCGGGTGTCTGGTGAAGAATTAGAACCTGCAGATTTCAAACTGAGAGATAACCTTCTACCAGTCCAGTCATGCCATACGGTACAATTGCCTTTCATTATATCATTGTGGTCCCCATATTCCTTCAAACAAAAGCACAGAGTTATTGCAAAAAAACACATTGCAATGGTGTTATAAATCCGGCAAAAGACTACTCTTTTCAAAGGGTTACAGTTGAATGGAGATGGGGTCAACTACTTAATGAACCTATGACAATTAATCTTTTCAGACAAAAGCAAGGCTTCCATGGTGCTTATCACATGATTTGCAAATAAAAAGGTGTAGGAAAAGGAATTCAAAGTGCAGTGTAGAAAATGGATCAATTAGCATCTTTTTAATGCACATATCTCATATTAAAGCACTTTGACACTTGTTAGATTATGCCAGCAATCATTTCCAGGCGAAATAATATACAATAGGAAATTGACCTGGGCACTTTCATATATGATTCACCACAGCCTGGTTGGTATTTTCTGTCCCTTGTCACACGTTACACATTCTCCCTTGCTGACAAAAATGGACTGATTAGGTGCAGCCTCTCACCCTCACTGAACAGCCACAGGACAACAAAAATATTTAAGGCTACTCTGCAGCATTTCTGTTTACTCAAGGGAAACAATTTTCTGGCATCAGGAGATAATGCTGAAGATTTATAAGACACTAGTCAGGCTGCACTTGGAGTATTGTCAACAGTTTTGGGCCCTTTATCTCAGAAAGGATGTAATGTCAATGGAGAGAGTCCAGAGGAGGTTCATAAGAATGATTCTGGGAATGAAGGGGTTAACATATGAGGAGCATTTGGCAGCTTTGGGCCTGTACTCACTGGAATTTAGAAGAATGCATGGGGATCTCATTGAAACCTACCAAATGTTGAAAGGACTAGATAAGGTGGATGCAGAGAGTATGTTCCCTCTGGTGGGGGTAGTCAGAACTAGAGGACAAGCCACAAAATTGAGGGACGACTTTTTAGAACAGAAGTAAGGAGGAATTTTTTTTTTTAGCCAAAGAGTGGTGAATTTGTGGAATGCTTTGCCACAGACTGCGATGGATGCCAAGTCAATGGGTATATTTAAAGCAGAAGTTGATAGATTCCTGATTGGTCAGGGCATCAAGCAATATGCTGAAAGTGCAGGTGTATGGGGTTGAGTGGGATCCAGGATCGGCCATAATGAAATGGTGGAGCAGACTTGATGGGCTGAATGGCCTAATTCTGCTCCTACGTCTTTTGGTCTGATGGTCTTATAGAGTCTTGACTGCTTAGTTCAGAACTGACTGAGGTGGCTCAAATGCCTTCCAATTCCCATTCCACTATTTTGTTTTCCTGTCATGAACCCTGCAGGCTTCTATGGCTTGCCATAGAATATTGACCTTCTGGGTTTCTTGAGCACCTTTATTTTCTAACTGTTATCTTAACTAGATAAGGTTGTTAATTTGCCCCTGGTTCTTTACACGAAGGGCAAATTATAGTGGTTAATTAATCTACCAACCCACATACTTTAAGAAAATGAGGAAGCTAGAGCACCATAAATAAGACCATAAGACCATAAGATATAGGAGCAGAATTAGGCCATTTGGCCTATCAAGTCTACTCCACCACTTCATCATGGCTGATACAATTTTCCACTCAGCCCCAATCACATGCCTTCTCTCCATATCCCTTCATGCTCTGACCAGTCAAGAATCTATCAACCTTTGCCTTAAATGTACATAACAACTTGGTGTCCACAGCTGCCTGTCGCAAAAAATTCCACATATTCACCACTATGTAGCTAAAGAAATTCCTCCTCATTCCTATTCTAAAAGAACACCCCTCTCGTCTGAGTCTGTGTCCTCTAGTCTTAGAATCTCCCACACATCTTAACAGCTTCTCTGCATCCACTCTATCAAGGCCTTTCACCATTTGATAGGTTTCAATGAGGTCACCCCTCATACTTCTGAATTCTAGTGAATACAGGCCCAGAGACATCAAAAGCTCTTTGTATGACACGCCATTCAATCGTGGAATCATTGTCGTGAACCTCCTTTGAAATCCCTCCAGTTTCAGCACATCCTTTCTAAGATAAGAGGCCCAAAGCTGTGAACAATACCTCAAGTGAGGCCTCACCACTGCTTTATAAAGTTTCAACATTACATCTTTGCTTTTATACTCTTGTCCTTTAGTGATGAATGCTAACATCGCGTTTACCGTCTTCAGCACAGATTCAACCTGCAAGTTACCCTTTAGGGAATCCAGCACAAGGAATCCCAAGTCCCTTTACACCTCAGTAATTTTTTGTATTTCTCTCCGTTAGAAAATAGTCAACCTGTTTGTTTCTTCTACCAAGGTGCATGATCATACACTTCTCAACACTGCATTCCATCTGCCACTTCTTAGTCTGACTAAGTCCTTCTGTAGCTCTCTACTTCCTCAAAACTATCTGCACCTCCACCTATCTTCATATCGTCTGCAAACATTGCAACAAAGCCACCAATTCCGTCATCCACATCATTGGCATATAATATAAAGGGAGTCAGTCCCAATATAGACCCCTTCGGAACACCACTAGTCACCAGCAACCGATCAGAAAAGGCTCCCTTTATTCCCACTCTTTTCCTCCTACCAATCAGTTTTATCCATGCTAGACTCTTTCCTGTAATGACATGGACTTGTAGCTTGTTAAGCAGCCTCATGTGTGGCACCTTAACAAAGGCCTTCTGAAAATCCAAGTACACAACATCAACCCATTCTCTCTTGTCTATCCTGCTTGATATTTCTTCAAAAAAGTCCAACAGATCTGTCAGGCAAGATTTTCCCTTGAGGAAACCATGCTGACTACCGCCTATTTTATCATGTGCCTCCAAGTACCCTGAGACTTCATCCTTAATAATCAACTCCAACATCTTTCCAGCCACTGAGGTCAGACTAACTGGCCTATAGTTTCCTTTCTTCTGCCTTTCTCCCACCTCCAGTGGAATGATATTTGCAATTTTCCAGTCTTCCAGAACCATTCCAGAATCTAATGTCTCTTGAAAGAGGCCTTCACAATCTCTTCAGCTAATTCTTTCAGAACCCTGGGGTGTACACCATCTGGTCCAGGTGATTTATCTACCTTCAGACCTTTCAGTTTTCCAAGGACGTTCTCTCTAGGAATGATAACTTCACGCACTGCATGCCCCCAACGCCTGGAACTTCCACCATACTACTAGTGTCGTCCTTAGTGAAGACTGATGCAAAATACTTATTCAATACAACTGCCAATTCCTTGTCTCCCATTACTACCTCTCCAGCATCCTATTTCAGCAGTCCATTATCCACTCTCGCCTCTTTTTTATACTTTATGTATCAGAAGAAACTTTTGGTATCCTCTATAATATTACTGGCTAGCTTACTTTCATATTCCATCTTTACTTCCTTAATGACTTTTTTAGTTGCCTTCTGTTGTTTTTTAAGAGTTTCCAAATCCTCTCATTTCCCACTAATTTTTGTTCTTTATATGCTCTCTCTTAGGCTTTTATATTGGTTTTGACTTCTTTTGTTCGCCACAGTTGTATCATCTTGCCTATAGAATACTTCTTCCTCTTTGAGATTATATATTCTGTGCCTTGTGAATTGATTGCAGAAATTCCAGCCATTGCTGCTCTGCAATCAAGTCTGCTGGTGTTCTTTTCCAGTCAATTCTGGCCAACTCCTCTCTCATGCCTCTGCCCTGTAATATTGATACATCTGACTTTAGCTTCTCTTTCTCAAATTTCAGGGTGAATTTGATCATATTATGATCACTTTCCCCTGAGGGTTCTTTTACCTTAGGCTTTCTAATCAATACTGATTCACTGCACAGCACCCAATCCAGAATAGTTGATCCCCTATTGGGCTCAACCACAAGCTGCTCTAAACAGCCATCTTGTAGGCACTCTAGAAATTCCTCTTCCTGGTATGCAGCACCAACCTGATTTTCCAAATCTACCCGCATATTGAAATCCCCCATGACTAGTTCTGAGATGCAACGGGACTTGGGAGTCCTCATACAGGATACCCTTAAGGTTAACCTCCAGGTTGAGTTGGTAGTGAAGAAGGCGAATGCAATGTTGGCATTCATTTCTAGAGGAATAGAGTATAGGAGCAGGGATGTGATGTTGAGGCTCTATAAGGCGCTGGTGAGACCTCACTTGGAGTACTGTGGGCAGTTTTGGTCTCCTTATTTAAGAAAGGATGTGCTGACTTTGGAGAGGGTACAGAGATGATTCAATAGAATGATTCCAGGAATGAGAGGGTTAACATATGAGGAACGTTTGTCCGCTCTTGGACTGTATTCTTTGGAGTTTAGAAGAATGAGGGGAGACCTTATAGAAACATTTCGAATGTTGAAAGGCATGGACAGAGTGGATGTGGCAAAGTTATTTCCCATGATGGAGGAGTCTAGTACAAGAGGGCATGACTTAAGGATTGAAGGACGCCCATTCAGAACAGAAATGCGAAGAAATTTTTTTAGTCAGAGGGTGGTGAATCTATGGAATTTGTTGCCACAGGCAGCAGTGGAGGCCAAGTCATTGGGTGTATTTAAGGCAGAGATTGATAGGTATCTGAGTAGCCAGGGCATCAAAGGTTATGGTGAGAAGGCGGGGGAGTGGGACTAAATGGGAGAATGGATCAGCTCATGATAAGATGGCGGAGCAGACTCGATGGGTCGAATGGCCGATTTCTGCTCCTTTGTCTTATGGTCTTATGGTCTAACATTGCCCTTTTGGCATGCATTTTCTAACTCCTGTTGTAATTTGTAGACCACATCCTTACTTCTGTTTGGGGGTCTGTGTACAACTTCCATCAGGGTCTTTTGACCCTTGCAGATCCTTTGCTCTATCCACAATGATTCAACACCTTCCAACCCTATGTCACCTCTTTCTAATGGTTTAATTTCATTTTTTACCAACAGAGCAACACAGCCCTCTCTGCCTTCCTGCCTGTCCTTTCACTACAATGTGTATCCTTGGACATGAAGCTCCCAGCTATAATCTTCTTTCAGCCATGATTCAGTGATGCCTACAACATCATACCTACCAATCTGCTACAAGTTCATCCACCTTATTCCGTATACTGTGCACATCCGAATATAACACCTTCAGTCCTGTATCTACCCTTTTCGATTTTGTCCACTTTTACATTAAAACTCATCCTGTTGACTGAAATTTTGCCCTGTCAACAGCCTCTCCTCACTACACATTGCCTCTGTTTGTAAACCAGCTACCTCGTCTTCAGCCCTATCATTCGACTTCCATACGATATTTCTTGCATTGAAATATATTACAGAGCTATTACAGAGACTTGGATGACTCAGGAGAGAGAATGGCTGTCAGAATGTGCCAGGCTTTAGATGTTTTAAAAAGGACAAGGAGAGAGGTAAAAGAGGTGGTGGAATGGCACTGCTAATCAGGGATAGTGTCATGGCTGCAGAAAAGGAGGAAGTCATGAAGGGATTATCTACTGAGTCATTGTGGGTGGAAGGCAGAAACAGAAAAGGGGCAATAACTCTACTGGGCGTTTTTTATATACCTCCCAATAGTAACAGGGATATCGAGGAGATGATGGGGAGGCAGATTCTGGAATGGTGCAATAATAATAGGGTTGCTGTGATATTGACTGGCATCTGCTTAGAACAAGGGGTTTAGATGGGGTGGAATTTGTTAGGTGTGTTCAGGAAGGTTTCCTGGTACAATATGCAGATAAGTCAACAAGAGGAGAGGCTGTACTTGATCTGGTATTGGGAAATGAATGGGGTCAGTTGTCAGATCTCTCGGTGGGAGAGCATTTTGGAGGTAGTGATCGCAACTCTATCTCCTTTACCATGTGCTATAGAGGGATAGGAGCAGAAAATTTGGGAAAACATTTCATAGGGGTGGGAGGGGGAATATGATATTATTAGCAGGAACTTGGGAATATAAATTGGGAATAGATGATCTCAGGGAAATGCACGGCAAAAATGTGGCAAATGTTCAGGGAACATTTGCATGGCATTCTGCATAGGTATGTTCTATAGAGGCAAGGAAATGATGGTAGGTTACAAAAGGTTCAAGAAACTAGGTACTGTTAGAGCTCTAGAAAATTTCTTGGTGCCAGGATGGAGCTCAAGAATGAAATTAGGAGAGGTAGAAGGGGCCATGAGAAGGGGCCTTGGCGAACAGAAGTAAGGAAAATCCCAAGGCATTCTACAAGTATGTGAAGAGCAAGAGGATGAGCCGTGTGAGAATAGGACCAATCAGATGCGATAGTGGAAACATATGCATGGAGCTGGAGGAGGTAGTGGAGGTAGCAGTGCGATCAACGTGCATGAAACAGAGCACCCTAACGCCTTCACTATTGTTTGGGGAGATTTTAACCAGGCCAGTCTGAAAGAAATCACTAGACAACTACCATCAACAGATCATTTGATACCAGAGAAAACAACACACTGGACCATTGTTACACCACTATCAAGAATGCCTACCATGCTATTCCACGCACTCACTTCGGGAAATCTGATCACCTAGCTGTACCTCTACTCCCTGACTATAGGCAGAGATTGAAGACTGCAGCACCAGTAATGAGGACCAAGAAGGTATGGACTAGGGAAGCACAGGAGCACCAACAGGAGTGCTTTGAGTTGGTGGACTGGACTGTATTCAGGGATTCATCTTCGAATCTGGATGAGGTATGCTGCAGTCGTTACCGACTTCATTAAAACCTGTGTGGATGAGTGTGTGCCTACAGAGACTTACTGTACATTCCCAAACCAAAAGCCATGGATGAACCAAGAGGTACGTCATCTGCTGAAGGCTAGATCTGTGGCATTCAAGGCTTATGTGCGGATGGCTATTTCAAGGGCAAAGAGAAAATTTCTTACAAGTTTGGAGACGACATCAGATGTACGACAGTTCTGGCAGGGTTTGCATGTCATTACTTCTACGCAGTGAAACCCAATAGCATGAATGGCAGTGATGCTTCACTACCAGATGAACGCAATGTCTTCTATGTACGCTTTGAAAGGGAAAACACAACTACAGCTGTGAAGATCCCTGCTGCACTTGATGACCCTGTAGTCTCCGTCTCGAAGGCTGATGTTAGGCTGTCTTTAAACAGAGTGAACCCTCGCAAGGAACCCCCCGACAGAGAACCTGGTGAGGCTCTGAAAACCTGTGCCAACCACCTGACAGGAGTATTCAAGGACATTTTCAGCCTCTCACTGCTACAGGCAGAAGTTCCCACTTGCTTCAAAAAGGCAACAATTATACCAGCGCCTAAGAAGAATAATGTGAGCTGCCTTAATGACTATCGCCCCAGTAGCACTCACATCTACAGTGATGAAATGCTTTGAGAGGTTGATCATGACTAGACCAAACTCCTGCCTCAGCAAGGACCTGGACCCACTGCATTTTGCCTATCGCTGCAATAGGTCAATGGCAGATGCAACCTCAATGGCTCTTCAAATGGCTTCAGACCACCTGGACAATGCAAACACCTATGTCAGAATGCTGTTCATCGACTATAGCTCAGCATTTAACACCATCATTCCCACAATCCTGATCAATAAGTTACAGAACCTGGGCCTCTGTACCTCCCTCTGTAATTGAATCCTTGACTTCCTAACTGGAAGACCACAATCTGTGTGGATTGGTGATAGCATCTCCTCCTCACTGACGATCAACACTGGTGCACCTCAGGTGTGTGTGCTTAGCCCACTGCTCTACTCTCTCTATACCCATGACTGTGTGGCTAGGCATAGTTCAAATACCATCTATAAATTTGCTGATGATACAACCATTGTTGGTAGAATCTCAGATGGAGATGAGAGGGCCTACAGGAGTGAGGTATACCAACTAGTGGAGTGGTGTTGCAACAAAAACCTGGCACTCAATGTCAGTAAGACGAAAGAGCTGATTGTGGACTTCAGGAAGGGTAAGATGAAGGAACACATACCAGTCCTCATAGAGGGATCAGAAGTGGAGAGAGTGAGCAGTTTCAAGTTCCTGGGTGTCAGGATCTCTGAGGACCTAACCTGGTCCCAACATATTGATGCAACTAAAAAGAAGGCAAGACAGCGACTGTACTTCATTAGGTGTTTGAAGAGATTTGGTATGTCAATAAAAAATACTCAAAAACTTCTATAGATATACTGTGGAGAGCAGTCTGACAGGCTGCATCACCTTCTGGTATGGGGAGGGGGTGGCTACTGCACAGGAACGAAAGAAGCTGCAGAGGGCCATAAATTTAGTTGGCTCCATATTGGGTACTAGCCTACAAAGTACTCAGGTCATCCTCACGGAGTGGTGTCTCAGAAAGACAGTGTCCATTATTAAGGACCCCCAGCACCCAAGGTGTGCCCTTTTCTCACTATTGTCATCAGGTAGGAGGTACAGAAGCCTGAAGGCACACACTCTGCAATTCAGGAACAGCTTCTTCCCCTCTGCCATCTGATTCCTAAATGGACGTTGAACCCGTAAATACTACTCACTTTTTTTATATTATTTCCGTATTTACACGATTTTAATCTATTCAACATATGTATACAGTACTGTAATTGATTTATTTATTATTTTTGTTCTCCTATATTATGTGTTACATTGAACTGCTGCTGCTAAGTTAACAAATTTCATGACAGGTGCTGATGATAATAAACCCGATTCTGATTCTGACTTAATGATACTTTGCTTAAGTATTCACCACTTGGCAGTTGTGGGTTTGACTTACAGCGGTCTGAAACGCTTGAGTGTATAGACATTAAGAAAGAGGATGTGCTGGAGCTTTTGAAAGATATTGTTAGATAAGTTGCCAGGACCAAACGAGATATACCCCAGGCTACAGTGGGAAGTGAGGGGAGAAATTGCTGAGTCTCTAGCGATGATCTTTGCATCATCATAGATGACAGGAGAAGTACCAGAGGACTGGAAGGTTGCAAACATTGTTCCCTCGTTCAAGAAAGGGAGTAGAGATAACCCAAGAAATTATAGACCAGTGAATCTTACTTCAGTGGTAGGCAAGTTGTTGGAGAAGATCCTGAGATGCTGGACCTATGAGCATTTGGAGAGACATAATCTGATTAGGGATAGTCAGCACGGCTTTGTCAAGGGCAGGTTGTACCTTACGAGCCTGATTGAATTCTTTGAGGATGCAACAAAACACATTGATGAAGGTAGAGCGGTGGATGTAGTGTATGTGGATTTAAGTAAGGCATTTGATAAGGTTCCCCATGCAAGACTTATTCACAAAGTAATGAGGCATGGGATCCCAGGAGACCTTGCTTTATGGATCCAGAATTGGCTTGACCACAGAAGGCAAAGGGTGGCTGTGGATGCTTCGTATTCTGCATGGTGACCAGTGGTGTTCCACGGGTATCTGTTCGTGGACCCTTCCTCTTTGTGATTTTTATAAATGACCTGGATGAGGAAGTAGAAGGGTGAGTTAGTAAGTTTGCTGATGATACCAATGTTGGGGGTGCTGTGGATAGTCTGGAGAGTTGTCAGAGGTCACAGTGGGACATCAATAGGATGCAGAACTGGGCTGAGAAGTGGCAGATAGAGTTCAGCCCAGGCAAGTGTGAAGTGGTTCATTTTAGTAGGTCAAATTTGAAGACAGAATATAATATTAATCATTAAACTCTTGGCAGTGCGAAAGATTAGCGAGATCTTGGGGTCCACGTCCATAGGACACTCAAAGCTGCTGTGTAGGTTGACAGTGTTGTTAAGAACACATATGGTGTGTTGGTCTTCATCAACGGTGGGATTGTGTTTGCCTTCATCAACAGTGGGATTGACTTCAAGGACATAAGGTAATGTTACAGCTATAAAAAACCTTAGTTTGACCCCACTTGGAGTACTGTGCTCAATTCTGGTCACCTCATTACAGGAAGGATGTGGATGCTATAGAAAGAGTGCAGAGGAGATTTACAGGGATGTTGCCTGGATTGGAAAGCATGCCTTATAAGGATAAGTTGAGTGAACTTGGCCTTTTCTCCTTCGAGCAACAAAGCATGAGAGGTGACCTGATCGAGGTGTATAAAATGATGAAAGGCATTGATCATGTGGCTAGCCAGAGGCTTTGTCCCAGAGCTGAAATGGCTAACATAAGGGCACATAGTTTTAAGCTGCTTGGAAGTAGGTACAGGGGGGATGTCAGAGTTCAGTTTTTCACACAGAGAATGTTGGGTGCATAGAATACACTGCCAGCAAAGGTGGTAGAGGCAGATACAATAGGGTCTTTTAAGAGACTCTTAGATAGGTACATGGAGCTTAGAAAAATAGTGGGCTATGCGGTAGGGAAATTCTAGGCAGTTTCTTGAGTAGGTTATATGGTCGGCACCACATTGTGGTCCAAAGGGTCTGTAAAGTACTGTAGAGTTTCTAAGTTCTATGTTCTGTGTTCTATGTATACAGCACAAGACACTAGTCACACCATGCCCAACCTTTCGATTCCTAACTTTGTCTGAGGTCTTACTAACATCTGCCTCCACAACTTCTCCACTAACTGTTCTGACACTCTGGTTCCCACCCCCTGCAATTCTAGTTTAAACCCCACCATGCACCATGTATCAAACCTTTCCGCTAGGATATTAGTCCCCCTCCAGTTCAGATGCAAACCATTGCTTCTATACAGGTTCCACCTTCCCTGGAAGAGAGCCCGATAATCCAAAAATCTTATGCCCTAGCTCCTTAGCCACATATTAAACTGTATAATCTTCCTACTTCTGGCCTCACTAGTACATGGCATGAGTAGCAATCCTGAGATCACGACCCTTGAGGTCCTTCCCTTTATGTTAAAACCTAACTCCCCGAACTCCCTGTGCAGAACCTCGTCACTTGTCTTACCCATGACATTGGCACCTACATGGACCAAGACTTCTGGTTGTTTACCCTCCCACTTAAGAATGCTGAGGACTCAAACCAAGTTATCCCGGATCCTGGCACCCAGGAGGCAACATACCATCCGGGAATGCCATTCTCGCCCACAGAACCTCCTGTCTGTTCCCCTAACTAATGAATCCTGTATCACCAGAGCACGTCTCTTCTCCCCCTTCCTTTCTGAGTCACAGAGCCAGGCTCAGTGCCAGGGACCCAACAACTTTGACCTTCCGCTGTTAGCTCAACCCCTCCAACATTATCTGAAGTGATATACTGTTTGTACATTTTTTTGAGGTATACCACATCAGATAACCACAGATTAACAAGGAAAACTTGAAAACTCCACACAAACAGTGCTAAGGGTTAGTTTTGAGCTGGATGCCAAATGAGTGAGGCAGCACCTCCACCAGCTGTTCCATTGTTTTAATACCAATTTAAGGTCCCAGTTCAATGTGTAATTGTGGACCTCATCACTGTTTGTAACACATTTTTACAACGTCACAATTTTTGCAGGGTTCTGATTAGGAATTTGTATTTTTTACTATGCAGCATACATTGATTGAACAACATTAGAGAGAAATCTACAAATGAAAAGCTGGAGTAGCTGAGTGGGATATATGGATGGATGGTATCCAGATGAAGGATCTTGACCTAAAACATCAACTGTCCATCTCCCTCTGTACATGCTGTCTGACCAGCTGAGCTCTTTCACATTTTTTATTGCTGCTCCAGATTACTGCATCTGCAGCCTTTTACATCTCCAAGAGAGAAATCTAGTTGCTAGGCACTCATTCCTAACAGAAAGTTGAAAGACACCTCAAGGTTCTTGTATCTTTTAATTTAATCTCATGAGTATCCATTCTTTTCCTTATTTTGGAGTACTGCTGTGGTTCTGAGGGACCTAAATCCAACATAAAAAAAATTTGAAATTGTAATTTTTTAAGGAATGAATAAAATGGAAAATAACATTTCAATACATGTTATATTTCTAAAAGAGTTACCAGGACTCTTACCTCAATCCTTATAGTTTGGCAAATCTTTTTTCCTTTTAATTTTCAGGAGGACAAATGATTAATCAGTTTACAATTAAGATTTATATCATTTAGATCATCTCCTGTAATTTCTGACTTAACTAATTTGTATTGAACCAACATGCCACAGTGTATTTGATCCCAATGGCACATAATTCCCCACTTTATCCACTCTGCAGAGAATTCAGTGCACCATCAGAAAATTGCCTTCCATTCTCAACAGCTTAGGCACGAGTTACCAACTCTGCCATCTCCCTGGGGGGTTTGTGTCTCCAACTGCTCATGTTCTTTCTTCTCCTCCTCCCGCCACCTGCATAATATTTTTCAGACTAATAGATAAAAAGTGCCCAAAGAAAATAAAGAGCCAAATTGCCTCTCACTGTTGCCCTTTCGATAATTCTCACAGGTTTCAGTGATAGTTGCATCCTGAAAATTAATCTACAGTCTAGTCTTGGAGGAGTTGGTAACCCTAGTTTAAGTACACCACGGGTTATGTACAAAGAAGGCCCTGTAAATCTGCCCCCTAAAATGCTCCAGTTGGTTTCCCACATGAGAGGATTTTAAACCACCTCTGATTTAAAATGTGATAGTAATCAACCTCAAATTAGGAGCAACTGTCAACTCGGAGCTAACAGTCAGCTTTCATCAACAGAACTGAATTTAAATTAGATCCTTCTGCAGGAATCAAATTAATGAGCAAAGGCCAGATGCATTTTTTGCTCTTGAATTTTGGCAATACTCATTATAATACTAAGGAGCCTCTAAATTTGAGAGCAATTTCACAACAGGTAAAAGAAAAGCTGGCATTATTTATTGAGGATGGTTTAAGGCCCTCCTGAATGAAATCAAGTGTGCATAGTTTTACCTCAAGTGTGGTGATACTGTAGATCACAGCATCAGCTGTTCAACAAAGGGAGGCTATTCAAATCATAAGAACATCGCTCAAGAACTTAGATGTGAATATAAACAGTGCCAGCATTCGGACTGAGACAATACCCAGACAAAGACGCAAACGTATGACAATGAATAAGTAATAGGTATGTTTCTGTCATGTGTGGATGTAAACCTTCAAGAAATACATCATAAACTCATAGCATAGTATATGAATCAAATTTATTGTCATGTGCACAAATACATGTACATGCAGTTGCAGTAAAATACTTACTTGCAACAGCATTACAGGCACATAGCATCATACTCACAAGAAATTAAACATAAATTAAGCATAAATTATGCACAATTTTTACAAGAATAAAAACACAATTGGAGTGGCGAATCTTTAGAATATATTGCCACAATGGCTATGGAGGCCAAGTCATTGGGTATAGTTAAAGCAAAGGATGAAAGTTTCTTGAATAGTAAGGGAGCCCAAGGTTACAGGGAGAAGGCATGGGGAATGGGTTGAGAGAATATCAGCTACCTCAAAACCCATGGAGTAGAAGCAGCATCTTACTTCAGCTCCTAGCTTCATGCTTCATGCTTCATCCCCCCTCTTGCTCTCCTGGTCTCACCTATCACCTGCCAGCTTGTTCTCCTTCCCTCCCTCCCCACCTGCTTATTCTGGTTTCTGCTCCCTTCCTTTCCAGTCCTGATGAAGGGTCTCAGCCCGAAACATTTAATTTCCTTTTCACAACATATCGATATTGTTATAAAGAAAGCAAGACAGTGGCTATACTTTATTAGGAGTTTGAAGAGATTTGGCATGTCAAAAAATACACTCAAAAACTTCTATAGTTATACTGTGGAGAGCATTCTGAGAGGCTGCATCACTGTCTGGTATGGAGGGGCTACTGCACAGGACCGAAAGAAGCTGCAGAAGGTTGTAAATCTAGTCATCTCCATCTTGGGCACTAGCCTACAAAGTACCCAGGACACCTTTGGGGAGCAGTGTCTCAAAAAGGCAGTGTTCATTATTAAGGACTTCCAACACGCAGGGCATGTCCTTTTCTCACTGTTACCATCAAGTAGGACGTACAGAATCCTGAAGGCACACACCCAGTGATTCAGAAATAGCTTCTTCCCCTCTGCCATCCGATTCCTAAATGGGCATTGAAGCTTTGGACACTACATCACTTTTTTAATATACAGTATTTCTGTTTTTGCAGGTTTTTTAAAATCTATTCAATATACGTAATTGACTTACTTGTTTATTTTTTTTTCTCTCTGCTAGATTATCTATTACCCTGAACTGCTGCTGCGAAGTTAACAAAGTTCACATCACATGCCGGTGATAATAAATCTGATTCTGATTCTGAGAGACTGGAAATCCAGAGCAACGCACAAATTGCTGGATCAGAGAGCATCTCTGGAGAGGAATAAGGAGTCCACATTTCAGGCTGAGACCCTTCATCAGGTTTGGAAAGGAAGGGCGAAGAAACCAGTAAGAAAGTGGTGGAAAGGATTTCCCTCCATAGATGCTGCCTGGCTTGTTGAGTTCCTCCAGTATTTTGTGTGTGTTGTTTACTAGAACTAGGTCATCCTTGTCCCCAGGGAAGTGCATAAAAACCAAGGTTTGGTTTTAATTTTCAGATCATGCTTTGCTATACTAGATTTTCTCACAACAAGGAAGTGTGTGTTTTTTTTTCCTCTCAGGGTCCTATCAACTTATGTTTCCACCCAGTACACCTCAATTAGACTACACCTCAGTCTTTTAAAATAAAGCGAATGCAAGCCAAGCATTTTCAACTTATCCTCATAATATTACTTATATTGCACTAATGCATTCACTCCAAGCTCAATATGTTCTATCTGAAGTGCTGAACTGTATGTAGTACTTCAAAAAGTGTCAAACATATCTTCTCCCATTCATATTCTAGCCCCCTTGCAATTGTCCTTTAAATTATTTTTTGCCCCTGATCTTGTACTTTAATATTTCTCATCTATAGGTAGTATCAATTCTGTCAACAGTAATATGATCTATTAATTAATCTTACAGAAATGCTAATTTACATTTTTTTCATTTGAGTTATAAACAGATAATGAGGACAAGGTATAGTTTTCAGTACATTATTCTCTACAACCTCCGCCATCTTCAAAGGAATCCTATCATCAAACATATCTTTACATCTCCCCTCTCCCCTCCACTCTCCACTTTCTGCAGAGTTCAATCCTTCCATGATTCCCTTGTTCATTCACCTCTTCCCACTAATCTCCCTCCTGCCCCATATCCCTGCAAGCATCTGCCCATTAACCTATTCCCTCACCTCCATTCAGGGCCACAAACAATCCTTCCAGGTGAATCTGTTGATGTTGTCTATTATATCCGGTGCTCCTGATGTAGTCTTCTCTAATTGGTGAGACACAACATAAACTGGCAACTACTTTGTTGAGCATCTCTGCTCCATCCACCAAAATTGGAATTTCAAGGTGGCCAACTATTTTAATTTCTATCCCTACTCCCATTCCAATATGTTATTCCATGACCTCCTCTTGTGCCACGATGGGGCCATTCTCTGGGTGGAGTAGCAACACCTCATTCTATCTAGGTGGTCCCAACCTGATGACATTAACATCAATTTTATTTTATTTTCCCCTCCTGCTCCCCTCTTCTTCAATTCCCCTCTCTGACCTCTTACCTCTTCTCCTCACCTACCTATTACCACTTTTGTACCCCTCCTCCTTCATTTTCTCCCGTGATCCACTCTCCTCTCTTACCAAATTCCTTCTTCTCCAGCTGTTTACCTTTTTCACCCATCACCTTCCAGCTCCTCACTTCACACCCCTTCCCCACCCACACACCTTCCCACTTACCTGGTTTCACCTATCACCCGTCAGCCTGTACTCCTTCCCCTCCCCCTACCTTTTTACTCTGGCTTCTCCAGCTTTCCTTTCCAGTCCTGATGAAGGGTGTCAACCTATAGTACCAACTCTTTATTCCCCTCCATAGATGCTGCCTGACCTGCTGAGTCCCCCCAGCATTTTGTGGGTGTTGCTCTGGAGTTCCGGCACCTGCAGAAATCCTTGCGATCATAAAGTGACTGGAGTAAGGTGTTCAAGTCAAAGGGCTGGAGACAGACATATCGCTCGAGTGTACTGTTATATTAATGCAAAGTTACTATTTGACCTGACGAAGGGTCTCAGCCCGAAACGTCGACTGTACCTCTTCCTATAGATGCTGCCTGGCCTGCTGCATTCACCAGCAATTTTTATGTGTGTTGCTTGAAATTCCAGCATCTGCAGATTTCCTCGTATTTGCATTATAATTTTGAATTTATTAAATTTATAATAAAATGGCAAGAAGACAGCAATTCATGACATGGGAACTGACAGGGGCATAAGAATACCTTGACAGTGTCAGGTAAGAAGATGGAACACAGAATTAGTACAATTATATCAATGCAATAGATCATTCACTCCAAATAGGAAAAGGTTAACACAAAGTGGGTGACAAAAGCAACAGTGAGCAGTTACATTTTGCAGAGTGTAAGCCCATTCTTAAGATAATCAATGCAGACCAATATCCACACATTGAATCTGGGTTGCAATACCCTGGCGTGCAGGAGATTATTACTTCAAATATTATATTACCATTGCTGAACTGATCAGAATATTGGATTAGCACATTGCTTGGTTACTATCAAAACCCAAATGCAAACAAGCCCAACCAGAGGGTAGAAAATCGCCCTCCACTGGGCTCAGTTTTAAAAATGAAAGTGATACACACATAATGCCAACAAAAGCCATTCCATTCTGTCCCACCAATATTGTATGCAGCTATCTGTAATTAGCTCAAGTGAGGAGGTTTTACCGCTGACCTATTGAAATTAAAGAAATCCATAAGAAGCTACAATATAAATCTAAGATGAAACACTTTGTGCAGTCCTGATGCCAATTTCATTTCCAGTTACTAATAAATAATTCATACATCTTCATTTAGTTCACCTTTGATGTTGAATGATGGTGCCTTGGTAAGCACACTCTATGATTCCCATCAGTCAGGAAATTAAAATTCAGGCTTTGATTTCCTTGAATTTCCCCACATGTTGAATATCTAACATATTTTAGATAAGAGGTAAGATCTTCTGCCTTGATTCCCAGCTAACAGGGCAATCCATCATCACTTCTTGATGGAGCCAATTGCTCCATCTAGTGATAGTGGCATGAATAATCAAACTATATTATGATCTACTTTCTTCAGTGATATCACTGCTTCAGAATGCTTCCCAGCCATCTCTTCCTCACGACTACCAATGTTCAACAGCCTAGAACCTACTAAGCACTTCCTTTACACTTACCACACACACACACACACACACACACTTACCACAAACACACACACACACACTCATAGTGGGTTCCATTATTACAGTATCTTCACATACTTTCACAAGTAGTGATCAGTGGATAAAACACCAATAGTAATAGTAATACAGTAATTTATACTATCAATTGCCTTAGTCGCAATTAAGGTAGTATAACTAACATAGGTTGATTACTTATTTAGTTAATGATAATAAAGTCCTTAAAATAATAGTTCAAAGCTCAAGCTGAAAACAACTTCACCATCAAAGTAGATTAATGTCACCATATGCAACCCTGAGACTCATTTTCTTGCGGGCATACCCAGCAAATTCAAGAATTATCATAGAATCAATGAAAGACTGTACCCAACAGGTGGACAAACAACCAATGTACAAAACACAACAAACTGTGCAAATACAAAAAAGTAAAAAAATAATAACAATAATAATAATAAACAAACAAGCAATAAATATTGAGAACATGAGATGAAGAGTTCTCAAAAGTGAATCCATAGTTCAGTCATGGGGTGAGTGAAGTTATTCCCACTGGCTCAAGAGCCTGATGGTTGAAGGGCAACAACCATTCCCAACCCTGGTGGTGTGAGTCCTGAGGCTCCCATACCTTCTTCCTGATGGCAGCAACGAGAAGAGAGCATGACCTGGGCGGTGGGGGTCCCTGATAATGGATGTTGCTTTTCTGCGACAGCTATGTAGATGTGCTCACTGGAGGGGAGGGCTCCATCTGGGATGGACAAGGCTGCATCCACTACCTTTTGTAGGATCCTCCATACAAGGGTACCAGGGCTATGATGCAGCCAGCCAGTACAGTCTCCACCAGACATCTATAGAAGTTCGTCAAAGTTTTTGATGTCATGCCGAATCCTCACAAACTCCTAAAGAAGTAGAAGCACTGCCGGGCTTTCTTTGTAATTGCACTTACATGATGGGCCCAGGACAACTTCCCTTAAATGATATCACTGAGGAATTTAAAGTTGCTGACCCTCTCCACCTTTGATCCCCCAATGAGGACTGGCTCATGGACCTCCGGTTTCCTCCTCGTAAAGTCAATAATCAGCTCCTTGGTTTTCCTGACGTTCAGTGAGAGGTTGTTGTTGTGTCACCACTCCGCCAGATTTTCAATCTCCCTCCTACATGCTGAATCGTCACCACCTTTGTTTAATAATAACAACATCCACTCATGGTTAATGTTTAATACAGCAAAGCATTCCATGGCACAAGAGAGGGGCTTATCAAGTACATTTTGACAGTGGACTGTTTGCAGGTAGTCATAAACATACTCAAGAAGCTAATTTTAAAGAAGCAACATAGAAACATAGAAAACCTACAGCACAATACAGGCCCTTCGGCCCACAATGTTGTGCTGAACATGTCCCTACTTTAGAAATTACCAGGCTTACCCAAAGCCCTCTGTTTTTCTAAGCTCCATGTACCTAGGAGGAGTGAGAAAAGAGAGAGGGAGTTCTTAAACTTAGGGTCTGGGCAACTGGTAGTAGTGGAAATTGGAAATAAGGAATGAACAAACAGTTCAAATCAAAAGAACTGAGTAATTTGCTATGTGAAAGACAGGATAAGTTGTGACAGTGAGTCAGATTTATTTCGCCTGTGACTTTTTTTTAAATGTCACCCAAACCTCTCTGTATTGTTGGGCCAGTATGAGAAACTGAACTTGATCTTGGAACTGTTTGAAGGTTTCCTCTATAGACATGCCCTCAATGTCATATCAAGGTTAATGCCCTCAGAGAATCTCGAGTAAACACAAAGTTGCTGCAGCAATGTGATGATGTGTAATGTCAGGCAGGCTGCAGAGTGTGTGAAGGCAGAAACATTAATTGAAATTCCAGGCCCTGTCCCAGCTAAATAATTGCAACTGGTCTACACCTTCCATTATGTTGAAAGCATCAATGATGAGAGCAACAAAAAAAGGAAATGAAACTTGAATGGGCTCATTTCAGCTCGTCAGTCAAATGCCGGACTATTTGTACTTCACATTCATTTTGTTAAAGCTACTGGTCAGCCTGACGAAGCGTTCAGTCAAACCAAGCTTCCTGTGTCCTGTTATATTTACACAGTCCTGCAGTTTTCAGGTGAGTTTTTTTTTGGACGGCTCTGAAAAGAGAACTTTCATCATATAGATTATCAGCAATACAGCCAGTGACTTGATGGCAGCTCTATGCAAATAATGATATTCAACTAAAATTTGCTTCAGATAGAGTACTGCCACTATACATAATTACACGAAGGTGCTTACAATAGATCCATATACTTTAAATGCAATGAAGGAGGCTATCTGGCCCAGAATACCTGTGCCATTCTGCACTTGCAGAGCAGTTCTTTCAAGAACGCATCCAATTGTCTTTTAAAATATTCTGTGAAAACTTTATACATTCCATACCTCATCAACCTTTTAAATTGATGTTCCTTCTCATTTCTCCTCTAATGCTTGGACCTATTCTATTAAACCAATGGCCTTTGGTCATTGGCTCATTTGCTGTTGGGAATAGGCTCTTTCTAATTATGCTATCAAAATATCTCCTAACTTCAAATGTTAGGCCTCCCCTTAGACTTTTCTGGTCTAAGGGGAACAATAATAACTTCTCTAATTTCCTCACATAACAAATCTCTATCGTCTAGTAATGCAGCATTCAGATTTGCACACAATACCTAAGGTAATAAGAAAGATGTACTTGTATAGCTTTTATTTCTGTTATGTTCATCCATGCTCACTCTGGCTGCCACCCACACTGGCTGTTAAGCTATTCCCATGGGTATACTTACCTGTTGCAAAATGAGGAAATTTGGCATCGCCCCATTGACCTTCACCAGCTTTTGCAGATGCATCATAGAAAGCAGATGAATCTCAGGTTGCAATGGCTCTGCCCAAGACCACAAAAAAAAACAGAGTTGTGGACACAGCTGAGCACACCACAAGGAACAGCCTCCCCTCTATGGACTCTGTCTACACCTCCTGCTGCCTCGGATAAGCAGCCAACATAATCAAAGACCCCTCCCACCCCAGACATTCTCTCTTCATCGCACCCCAGGGCAGGTGATACAAAATCCTGAAAGTACACACCACAAGGCTCAAGGAGAGCTTCTATCCCATTGTTATAAGGCTATAGATAGGGCCTGTCATACAATGAGATGGACTCGTGACCTCACAACGGCCTTGTACCTTATAATCTACCTACATTGCACCTTCTCTGAAATTATATATTCTGTAACTGTACTATAACTGTAACACTATATTCTGCAATTTGTTACTGCTTTTCTCCTATACTACCTCAATGTATTGATATTGTGAAATGCTCCAGATGGATGGCGTGCTTTTCACAAAGCTTTTCACTATACCTAGGTACATGTGACAATAACCCATATCCAGTTGAGCTCAGGGCCAGGTTTTGAGGCCTCAGGTGGAGGGTCCTGAAAGCCCCTGTCCCTGGACTGCCCTATTGGCCTTTGAAGTGCTTTTAAATACCTTTGATGATACAAGTTTAAAAGTATTTAAGTATTTATAAGTAAAAACTACACTAATAAAATTAAAGTATGTAAAATAAGAAATTAATTTGAAAAAATGATTTTTTTCAAAAATTTGTACAAATTTATCAAGAGCATTAATTTTGAGCAAAATAAACCATTTACCTGCACTAACCATTTCATTGAACATTCATCATCATCATTATGAGCAATGTCATATGACGTAGGCAATCATCGTCTACGAACATGATTGTTCTTGGCAAATTCTACAGAAGTGGTTTGTCACTGCCTTCTGCTGGGCAGTGTCTTTACAAGAAGGGTGACCCCAGCCAATATCAATACTCTTCAGAGATTGTCTCCCTGGTGTCAGTGGTTGCAGGACTTGTGATCTGCACCAGTTGCTCATATGACCATCCACCATCTGCTCCCATGTCTTCACGTGACCCTGATCGGGGGCTAAGCAGGTGCTACACCGTGCCCAAGGATGACCTGCAGGCTAGCGAAGGGAAGGGGCTCCTTGCACCTCGTTTGGTAGGGATGTATCTCCACCCCACCACCTATCATTGAACTTCAGTTTTCCCATTGAAATCGATGAGATCATGCAAGTCTTCTCACCCTCTCTCACTCTTTCACACCTCAGAGCCTCAGCTCTGGACATCTGTCTGCGACTAGGACTCAGAGGTGAGTCCAGTGATGTAACAAGAGGTCTGATGCACCAGCTTCTGAGTACCAGCTCATTCCCATCACTCATAAGCTGGTTGGTGATTTGTTGAACAGTGGTAACATCCAATTCCATGTGTTAAAAAAGTCTCCATCATTTGAAAGTGCCATGAAAAACTCTGTTCAAGGGAAGAAATTGTACAGCTAATCCGTGTAGCCTGGTCTAAATTCCCACTGCATAACCTGTGCATACCCTGAACCCTATGCTGTCTGACTCCTAAAGCCACATCCATTCTCAAGCTAAGCATTTCCCTGAGAGCAGTTATTTAAAATTTAGGGAAAACACAATTAATCCAAAGTAGGAAAAGAAAACTTCTTTCAGCCTTCTGAATCCAATCGAGTGAGTTTCAGGAGATCGTCACAGACTGTTTGGCCCAACATACCTGTACAAGCCCTTTGAAGGAACAATCATAGCTCATCCTGCAGAATTATTCTTTGACCATTGGTCTTTCAAACTTGGGAACTTGTCCAACACCCTCACACAATTAATTAAAGAATCTGCTTTCACCTTCCCTTGTGTGGAGCATTTCAAATTCTAGTAACTCACTGAATGAACCAAATGCTCTTCATTTCACCTCGCACTTCTTAGTCAGTGATATAAATCTATAGTTATTGACCCACAAGCCAGAAGGAATAGCTGTTCTCTGCCTATTCAATCGAACACTCTCGTCACATTGAAAGCCACTACTGGGTTAACTCTTAACTATGTTCATTCCAATGATCCAGGGAGAATCGTGCACCACGTCCTACTGGCCTACTTTGAGCAGGCTACGCTGGCCATACTCACAATCACAATGTTGTTGTGCTTTCCTTTCAGCATAAATGTTGACATCTACATTTGTAAAGTGCTACTCCATCCAGCTTAAAAATAAACTGAGTTTTACCAACAGTGAAAGAAAAATGCACATTGAGTTACTGCAGAGGAAATATATTCTGAGAGAAAAATCCATGTAATCAGGAGAATATTTGGCTTCCGTCAAAACAGCTGACAGCATTTTGTTCAGCCCTGGGACTGAAATACATACCAGCTACAATATATATTTAAAAAAACAACCAAGGAAATCTTGAGTGGCAAAGCAATTACTCACTTGAATGACAAAACAGATAATGTGAAGTTTCTCAGAACAATTTCACTGCACCAAATTTACCAGGAGTTGAGTGACAACCCAGTGTGTTATTTTGAGAACTGTAATGTGCAGGAGATGGGCAAAGGGAAGGTTACATGTATCTAATGGGAGAAACCAAATGGTCGTAATTAAATCTCACTAGTCATCTTAAAAACATGTTTAGTCATAAATTACATTATAATCTGTCCTATGTCAAATAGAATGAAACTAAAATGATTTCTAGTCACAAACTCAAAATTTGCAGAAATTAATGTTTAGCAAATTCAGCCATGAAACATAATGAATACCCAATGGTACAGATTTTCTTTTACTAATGCAGAATTTTGATAATTTGATAAATAATTAGTTTCCCAAAAACACTGAACAACATAAATCAGGACAATTTATTTTCCACACTGGACCACATGTGGTACACTCAAAATTAATTCAATAATCTGCATGGCAATTTATCCTTTCATATGATTTCAGTCTATTGATTTCCAGAAATGTAATGAAATTTACTTTTTGAATGGGCGTACATTGCTTGGAAATAGTAATTAACTTTGTTAGCGCAGTTCTGTTTAACTTACAGGAAGTTCTCCCTGATGAGCTGACCAATTATTTATCCTTCATTTAACATCAGGATATTATTTGGTCTTTTATCGTGTTAATGTTAGCTGTGCACAAATTGGATTTAGCATTTCTTCCGTTATTTCATCCATCCTTCTGACTGCACCTCAAAAGAATTTCATCGGCTCTTAGGTGCTAGTTCATGAAGTGTGCTGAATAAACAGTAATATATAGGACAGATTAATTACTTATAAATAATTGAAACTGACAGTGAGATCGAGGGGTTTGTGTGAAGCTGACAGAATGGCACGTTGTCCCCTACTGTCCACCTGGGTGACATGGCAGAAGAGGATAGCAGCAATTTGTAATAAACAAGGAGTACAGGCATGGAGACAAGTGACAAATACAGTCTCTCCAGAATAGGAAGTTAGGGTTTCTGCAGTATATTAAATATAAAAGCTTTAAAGTTTTGACAGTCTGCTCGGGGAATCGTGCCACATGATCCACAGAATATAGAACATAGATCAGTACAGCACAGGAACAGGTCCTTCAGCCACCGTGTCATGTCATACTAAATAAGTAAGTAATCAAATGCCCAAATTACCTAATCCTTTCTGCCTGCACAATATTCATATTGTTCCATTTCCTGGACATTCATGTGCCCACCTAAGATTTTCATGAACATCCTTATGGTAGTTGCCTCCACCACCATCCCAGGGTACTTAATCCAGGCACCCATTACTCCCTGAGTAAAAGTTGCCCACACATCCCCTTTGTACGTATCCCCTTTCACTTTAAATGTACACCCTCTGGTGTTAAACATTTCACCCTTGGGGGGGGGGGAAATACTGGCTGTATACTTTAATCTTCTAAACTTCTGTCAGATCTCCCTTCAGCCTCGATTGCTCAACAGAGAGCAAACCAACTTTGTCCAACCACTTTTTAGAACACATGCTGTCTAATCCAGGCAGCATTCTAGTAAACCACTTTTGCAACTTCTCCAAAGATTCAACATCCTTCCTATAGTTTCTCGGCATTCAAGATGAGGTAGTAAATTGGATTAGACATTGGCTTTGTGGCAGAAGCCAGAGAGTGGTAGTAGATGTTTGCCTCTCTAACTGGAGGCCTGTGACTAATGGAGTGCTGGGTTCTTTGTTGTTTGTCATCTTTATCAACAATCTGCATGATAATGTGGTTAACTGATCAGCAAATTTGCGGATGACACCAAAATTGGGAGTGTAGTGGACAGCAAGGGAGCCTATCATGGCTTGTATTGGGATCTGGATCAGCTGGATAAATGGGATGAAAAAGGCAGATGAAATTTAATGCAGACAAGTGTGATGTATTGTACTTCAGCTGGACCGTACTTCAGCTGACTATGGTTCTTTGTGGGAAAGGGACTCTCTCTCGAGGTTTCATGAATGGCTATTATTCGACACACCAAGGGCACAGCCTAAGAGCTTTGCTCACCTTTGGAGGACTGAGATTTCGTGGCTCTGGAGACAGGGGCAGAATCAGAGGTCAGTGTCCGGGCAAGAGATCAGTGTGTTGTGGAAGATGGACAATCTAAGGCTGTGTGCCCAAACCAGAGACCTGAGATCTTCGGGCGCAGAGCTTGGAAAAAGTGACACAACGGACTTTTAACATCATAAACCAGTGAGTTGTTTGTTATGTCTCCCCTCTCGCTGTGAAACGGAGACACCTCTTTCTCACTTATTAGGGACAGAGGGAGCCTGCAGTATGTCAAGTAGCAGGTGAACAAGCAGTCTTTGGAGTACTGCAAATCTGTGTCTTTGCTATTGCTTTGCTCACGATTGAGTGCTCGGTGGCAGGTCCCGAAGCTTTTTTTTGTTGCCGAAGGGTAGGGTGGGGATCGTTGCTCATGGCCACTTACGCGCGGGGATCCTTGGGGTTCTAATATTTAACTATCATTCATTCTTTGGGGCACTCCTCTGCTTTTCGTGGATGGTTGCAATGTAAAAGCATTTCAGGATGTATATTGTATAAATTCCTCTAACATTAAATGTACCTTTGAAACCTCGGAAACCAACCAGTGTAGATCTTACACAGTGAACTGAGGAGTGCGGTAGAACGAAGAGGTCTGGGAATACAGGTCCATAATTCACTGAAACTGGCATCACAGATTGGCAGAGTCATAAAGAAAGCTTTTGGCACGTTGTCCTTCATAATCAAAGTACTGAGTACAGGAGTCGGGATGTTATGCTGTTAGAATGATGCATCTTGCAAAGCACACGGACACATCATCAGTGATGTAACCCCGGGGTCACAGGACATTTCAGCTCTTTCAACATCAGACACCCTCGCAGCCGGGGTTGATCAGGCCCCAGCTTGTCTCATGGTAGCATTCTGCCACGGATCACACCTCCTAATCCACAGCCATCTTGAGGCTTGCTCTGCTGCCTCTATGGTGTTCCTGATGGCTTTCCTCTTCTGGGCTCCTGAGATGCCAACCCGGCCATAGGCTCAGCAAAGGAATTGACCTGCAAACCCTCTGCAGCCCACCTCTACGGGCAGATATTGTGCTTGCCATTCCTTGCTGCAACACTCATTCATCAAGTCTTGGTACTTTGTCGTTTTCCTTTCGTGGGCCTCCTCCATCTGGTCTTCCTAGGGAACGGTCAGCTCCAACATGACCACCTGTCAAGATGACCCTGACAGCAGCACCATGTCTGGCCTAAGCATAGTCAAAGAGATGTGCTCAGGGAATCAGAGCTGTTTCCCTCAGTCAACTCACAACTGCCAGAACTTTGCTGTTCCTCGGAAGCCGGCATGCTCCTTGGATTGGGTTTCATACTTCTCCCTGCCTTGATAAAAGCAATTGCTTGCTTTGCTGGGCAATGGTGTTTGGCCTGGGTGATTGCTGTGCACAAGGTGTCAGCCACTGTCTTCAGCACCTGGTTGTAGTGCCAATGATAATGTGCCAGCTGAGAACGTGCTCCAGTGTCCCTTCCCTTGGCACAGGGAGCATGCTGGTGTTTTGGCCTTGCCCCAGCTGTAGATGTTTGCTGGGCTTGGCAAACTGTCATTGACCAACTGCTTCAGAAATCTGATGCTGAGGGGTTTAGCTCTCTAAATTTTCCATGAGATGTTGAGCTCCATTACCTGGTCCTATCTTGTCCACTCGCCTTGTTGCTGCATGCCAGCAATCTCACTGGTACGTAGCTCATCCACAGCAGCTTGCATCTCCCGTTAGACCAACCAGCACCTCACTCTTCCTTGCACCTTATGGTAGCAGAGTGTTTGGAAAGCAACCCAAGACCCCCCCTCCCCCGATGCCACTAAGCCCACCAGCACACTGTGGAGCAGCCCTGCTTCAGCTTGTTGAACTGCATCCTGTGCCCACCGTCTCCTGCCCGTCCTCACCTCAATGCCAGCATGTGAGACTTTGGGTCGCTGGACTCTCTGTATTGCAGCAGTTCTCTTGCACGGGTGACCATAAATACCTCACCCACACTGTCTGTTTCAGTCTGTTTTCCTTCCCGTACAAGGCGATACTGCCTTGGCTGCCAGTCAGGCCCAGCCACCTTCATAGGTGCTGGCTGCGTTTTCTCTCAAAGGTCTCAACTGTTGACATCTGAGACTGGCAGAGGGCACAGGATAATACCATACTGGTAAACCCAAGCCTTGAATTTGCCCGGCAATCCTGACTTGTTCGCAGCAGACAACCATTGTTGCAGCTCTTCCCCGTTTGCTTTGATGGATACTGTGTCCTTCAGTGAGCTGTTAAACACCTTGCCGAGGTGCTTCTCCCGTTTCCCTGACAGGCTTGGAATTTGGGCACCTATCAGGTTAAAGCAGAACTCGTCAGCCATCTTTTCTCTCTTAAGTACTAACGGTCTGGATTTCTTAGGATTGAAGTTCATCCTTGCTCAAGCGGTGAGCTACTCCAGACCCTGGCGGATCCATCTGCATCCTGGCACTGATGTTGTTGCTACAGTCAGGTCATCCATGTATGCTCTTATAGGAGGTTGATGGACACCACACCTGGACAACGGGCCTCTGCACTCTACCTCTGCTGACTTGGCCAACATATCCATCGCCAAGAAGGCAATCACAGACACTGTACATCCTGTTATGATCCCCTTCTCAAGACAATGCCAGTCAGAGGTGGGTCTTAGACAGATACTACTGTAGTAGTCCAGAATGTTCCCTGGTCCTGATTAGGACATGGAACCATACACATTTGTGAGGTCCAGTCAGAGCATGGAGAGAACTCCCTTGCCTTCCTGTGCTTCTCTGATCAACTGAGTGATCACGCCTGCACGCTCTAAGCACCCTGGAACCCACGCTATCCCGCCCTTCTGCACTGAGGTGTCAATGTAATGATTCTTCAAGAGGTACTCCGTTAAGCGTTAGCAAAAACACTGAAAAGTATCTTCCCTTCAACGTTAAGCAGTGAGATGACCCGAAACTGCTTGATGTTCTTCAAGTTCTCCTCCTTGGGATGCCAGACACCATCTGTGAATGTCCAGTGGTGGGCCACTCTCCCCCTCCTGCAAATCACCCTGAGGATCCTCCACAGTCTGTACAGAAGTCTGAACTCCACTTGTATACCTTGTATGGTACTCCACCTGGTCCAGGTGCTGAGCTTGCCCTAGCTGCTCTTTCTATTTCTTTCACCTCTATCAGGCTGGGCTCCCAGCTGTCAAACTCCGTGGTAGGTGCTGGTGGACTTATCAGGTCCCTGCATGCCCCCAGGTTTTGCTCCCTGGATGCATCTGCGTAAGTGTCCCAGAGATGCTGATCAATCTCCTCTATTGGGCAAGATAGGTGCCCACTCCACTTTTGACCAAGAAGCTTCTAAGTAAAGCTAAGTGTATCAACTATGAAGACAGCCCTCTTTCTGAACCTCTCCCTCCTGCACTACCTGTACCATTCTGCCCTGCAGAGGGTGAGGAGCTTCATCCTCACGATGTTACAAAGCTCCTGCAGGGCTTCCTTCTCCTGGTTGGATTGTTATTTAAGTGACCTCAGCTCCATCTCAACTGGCTTATCCTGTTGTCCTCTAGTTCGTTGCATAGGGTGTGCTTGCCAAAACTTTCCACAGCAAAACTGACAATGATCGCTGACGTGAACCTGAGCCTTCCGTTGACATCCTCTCCTGAAGCATCCTGTATCTTGTCCACATCATCGTCGAACTGATGCCACTCATCCTCCTTGCTTGCTGGAGGTCACTTCGTCCGGCCACATTCTGACGCTATGGCTGAGCTTGGGGTTTTGGGTACAAGGTTCTAGGCACTGTGAGGTACTCTGGGCCAGGTTCTTCCTGCATTTTACCAGGGATGGTCCTTGTGCACCTACCCATTGACCTTTGCTCAAACATCCCATCTTGGCCAAGTGGATCCTCAGACCATGCGGGTTCTTACAAACTTTGCCACAGACACATTCCCTACTCGTGGTCCATTGATTGTTAGTGCCGGTCTTCATCCATAGGTCCTTCTGGTTGGGGTTCTCATTCTCTCCTTCTTTGGTGCTCCCCTGGGGGGATACTTCTTTAGGGCATTCCATAGCCTTGATGGATTCTTCTTTAAAGAAGAAGCAGCCTGGGTTGCTAGCCCTTACTGACCCTGGTGCCGTCTTTCTGAGCTGTCCGCCATCACTCCAGCTGCCACCACTCTTTCATGCTAGTCATCCAGTCTCTTCCAGGACGTTACTGGCTTGGCCAAGTGGGCTAATAGAATGATACATCTTGCGATGCACTCTGACACATCATAAGTGATGTAACCCAGGGTCACAGGGTGTTTCAGGTCTTTTAACATCTGTAACCCCCCCAGACACCCTCAGGGTTGCTCGGCTCACTGTCGTCTAGGGAAACAGCCTCGGCCCCGCCAAACTGGGTAATAGTTTGTGTGGATGCTGTGTGATGTACCCCACCCCGCCCAAATAACAGACAATACACCAGATGCAATTAAATGATTTACAGTTTATAGATATTACTGGAACTATATAATTAATAGAGAATAAAATATAAAAGGAAAATAAAAGGCGCCACACTTATCAAAGTTCAATCTCTTCGTGCACAAAACAGTTGGAGCTCAAGGACCTTCTTCTTCACCCTGCGACCCCTCGGACCACCTCAACCGGCCACCTGGGACCACCAACAGTGGTCGACCAGACGCTCCACACGAGTCTGTCTCCATCACCTCACCGAACGCCCTCCTCGGGGTCCGACCCCGTTAGTGGACATCACAGCACTTCGTCCATCCTCTGTCTCGCTCTCCCGCCTTCTGCCCCAAAACCCCGCGCATACAGTATCTTCAAATACACCAAAAATGTAACAACTATCCCAATTGGTTAATAACATATTTCTTATCACACTCTAAACCAAAACAAGCTGCTAGTGCAAACTTTCTCAGCATTTAACACAACAAAGCCGCATTCCCCAGATTAACATAACAAAGACGCCATTTTAATTAGCCTCCGCAGTAACATAAAAGTCGAAACCCCCTTACACATCAGACACCCTTCTCCCCTGCCTTGATAGAAGTTATATAAGACGTTGGTGAGCCCAAATTTGGAGTATTCTGTTCAGTTTTAGTCACCCACCTACAGGAGAGATGTAAATAAGTTGGAAAGAGTACAGAGAAAATGTACAAGGATGATGCTGAAGACCTGAGTTATAGGGAAAGATTTATTCCTTGGAATGTAGAAGGGTATAGATAGAGTAAATGCAAGAAAGCTTTTTCCACTGAAGTTGAATGGGACTATAACTGGGGGGGTCATGGATTAAGGGTGAAAGGTGAAAAGTTTAAGAGGAACATGAGGGGAAAACTTCTTCACTCAAAAGGCCATGAAAGTGTGCAATGAGCTGCCAGCACAAGTGGTGCATGGCAGCTTGATTTCAATGTTTAACAGAAGTTTTGATAGGTACATGGATGGTAGAGGTATGGAGAGCTGAGGTCCCCATTCAAATCAATGGGTGTAGGTAGTTTAAATAGTTTTGGCATAGACTGGAAGGGCTGAAGGACCTGTTCCTGTGCTGCGCTTTTCTATGACTCTATGACGCTGTAATGGGGCAACCAGAATTAAATGCAATACATATTCCAGAAACAGCCTAATCAGTCCTCAACTAATAAAGGCAATCATGCTAAATCCCTTCTTTACCATTTTTAGGGAACTATAGACTTGGACCACAGGATCACTCTTCTCCTCAACCCTGTTAAAGGTCTTGCCTTTACTGTCTCTTTACACCTGGTCTCCCAAATTGCAAAACTTCACTTTTGACAAGATTAAACTCCACCTGACATTTCTCTGCCAATATCTGCAATTTATTTATTTATTTTTTAAAATTTATTGAGATACAGTGTGGAGTAGACCTTTCCAGCCCTTCAAGCCACACCGCCCAGCAACCCCCCAATTTAATCCTCGCCTAATCACCGGACAATTTACAATGACCAATTAACCTACCAACTGGTACGTCTTTGAACTGCAGAAGGAAACCACAGCACATGGAGGAAACCCACGTGGTCACGGGGAGAATGTAAAAACTCCTTTAGGCAGCAGTGGGAATTGAACCTGGGTCACATGTACTGTAAAGCATTGTGCACTAAGTGTAATTGACTTGTACTCAAGTGGCCACGTTATCAGATACCACCTGTACCTAATAAAGTGGCCACTGAGTGTATGTTTGTGCTCTTCTGCTGCTGTAGCCCATCCACTTCAAAGTTTAACATGCTGTACACTTTGAGATGCTGTGGTAATGCGTGTTTTTTTGAGTTACTGTTGTTTTCCTGTCAGCTTGGACCAGTCTTCCTTTCTCCTCTGTCCTCCCTCCTGAACAAGGCATTTTTGCCCACAGAACTGCCACTCCCTGGATGTTTTTTTTTGTGTTTCACACAATTCTCTGTAGTTTTTGGGATGTTCAAGCAACCCCATTTGGCACCAACAATCATTCCCACAGTCAAAGTCATTTAGATCATATTTCTTCCTTAGCTTGATGTTTGCTCTGAACAACAACTGCACCTCTTGACTATGTCTTCATATTTTAATGCTTTGAGCTGTTGCCACTTGATTGGCTGATTAGTTATTTGTATTAACAAGCAGATATACAGATGGTCCTCATCAAGAGGTCAATGAGTATATATCCCGCTGTATACTTCGACCATCTTCAGAATCAGAATCAGAATCTATGCTATCCACAATATCACCAGTCTTCACCTACAAGCTTACTAATCCACCAATCTACTTTTTTCACTGAGGTCACTTATATATTTCACAAACAACAGAGGTCCTACCACAGATCCCCGTGGAACACCACTAGTCACAGACCTCCAGCCAGAGTAAGTCCCTCTGACTTCAATGGGCAAGCCAATTATAAATCTAAGTGGCCAGTTTACCAAAGAATCAATGCATCTTAATCTTCTAGATCTGCCCCCCATGACAGATTTTGTTGAGCACCTTATTAAAAACCACTTGGACAGCATCAACAGCTCTACCTTCATCAAAGACCTTTGTCACCTCCCCAAGAAACTTAATCACATTAGCATGGCTTTGCCTTGCACAAGGCATGCTGACTGTCCCTAATCAAGGCATCGTTTTCATTAATCTTATCCCTAAGAAACGTGTCCAATAACTTCCCTACTACTGACATGAGATTTATTGGACTATAGCTTCTGGGATTATCCCTGGGACCCTTTCTTGAATAATGGAACAACATTAGTTATTAGCCAGTCCTCCAGGACCTTGCCTTTAGCTAGAGAAGACACAAGAGATTGGTCACGGCCCCATCTCCTGCCTCCCTCAATAACCTGGGATATATACCACGAGACCCCGGGAACATATCCACTTCAACGTTTTGTGAGATCTCACACTACCTCCTTCCTTATCTCAAAATACCCTAGCAGGTTAGCTTGCCTCTACATTGATCTCCCCATCCCCCTTGCCCTTCTCCTTGGTATATACTGATGTAAAATACTCACGTAGGTCCACACCCACATCAGTTGCTTCCAAACACATGTCCCTCCTTTATCCTTGAGAGGTCTCACAGGCTCCCTAGTCATACTCTTGTACTTGATATATGAAACCACCTGGTTTCCTTGGCTGTGTAAGTCTAGGCAAGACACTCCCAAATCCCACCAAACTCAGAGATTGAGATGGCTCATCCCACCACAGTGTAGTTTGCTACCCTGTTACAAGTTAGTGCCAGGAAATAACAGACAGTACACTGCACACGATTAAAGGAATTACATTTATGAATCTCAACTTTAAAGGGTTAGTAAAGAATAATAAAAAGAAAAGGGCCCATTCTAATTAAACAGTCAAATGCGCACAAGTTGAACTTCCCTGTCACTCACACGCTGGGCCCTCAGTCAGCGTGAACGCCCACACCACCTTCCAAACGTCGCTCACAATCCATCTCGAACGAACATGTCTCCCACTGGATCGTATCATATGACTGGTTCTCCCCAGTGTCTTCTCTCTTCATCTCCCGACGTACAAAACCCCAAGACCAACCTTATTGACCCTCACCAAGAAAACCTCCTGCTAATTGGATGGCACATATTCCACATCATCCCTTCTCTTCAACAATAACCCAAACAGGCTGAAAGCAGAACAGACTGCTAAGTGAAATACCTACAGCGTTACAGTAAAGATGTGAACCAGGGCGTTACATGTATGTATAGAGTGCCTTGGGATTTTCTTTAATCCTGCTTGCCAAGGTGGCCCTTCCTGGCTTTCCCAATTCCTTTATTGAGTGCTTTTCTGGCTTCTGTTTGATCTTGTGTGCTTCTCCTGCAGGGCCTCCAAATATTCACTGCGAGATCAGCTTGTAAAGAACTTTTCCACAAAGGATAGGTAGAGGATTAATGGAGCACTGTGTGGAAACAAAGCTATCCTTTGCCATACTTTTCCATGCATATTGATGCGGTTACATAGAATGATGGTCATCAGGACAAGAACGAAGTTGGGTATGCTTTCCCCCCAACAATGGGAGACTTGTGCACCATGTCCCATCAGACGTGCTCCGGATGAAATGGAAGTTGGCTCCGCTGCCTGTCATGTCCGCAGAGGGTTGCACCTGCACCAAACACAAACAAAGCTGAGAGCACCTTGTACCAAGCTCTTGCCTGTAATTTAGAGGGAGAGCCACTCCTACTGTCCCAGTTTTCACTGAACTATGTCTGCTCAAGCCAATTTCTGTTACACACTTTGGGACGAAATGCCCAACAACTTCAGGTAGCCAGATCTAACGGTGAAGGGGACAGTGAACCGGTCGGGCCAGTTGCTGAACAGCCATCCTTGCTCTTCCTGCAGTTCTCTTTTATCATTGATTTCTGCCTTTGCTGAGAGGTGGTTCCAGACTATGGGAAGTAGTTCATGTTTTCCAATGTCTCGTTAACTTCTATCCCATCCTTTATTGAGGAACTACTGTACTTCTGGAGATGCTGTTCTTAAGTGAATGTAAATTAACCACAAATAATTTTGAAAACGGGTGGCAATTTAAGTAGTGCGCCCATCACGTTGTTGTTCCAGGAAAGTTAGCTTTCCATAAATGAATGATAGAGTCAAAGAGCACTACAGCATGAAAATAGGCCCTTCATCCCATCTAGTCTATGCTGAACAGTTATGAGTGACCAGCTTTCCCGCTTAACAATCACATCCTCATCGCTAGAGACCTTCATTCTGAGATTTTACTTTGGGGCAATATGAAAGATACTGTATAACCCTACTTCCTTTCCTTGAAAGAATAACTGAATTGTGATCTCTTCAAGGATTTGCTTCTTCAATGTCAGCTTTAATCAGTGTAATCAGTTAGGGAACAGGATTTCAGTTCTTCTCAATTACTATCTGCAGTTGACGGCCACATCTGCGCCAGGTGCGTCGAGCTGCAGCTCCTTAGGGACCACGTTAGGGAACTGGAGATACAGCTCAATGACCTTCGTCTGGTCAGGGAGAGTGAGGAGGTGATAGAGAGGGGCTATAGGCAGGAAGTCACTCCAGCGCCTGGGGAGACAGATAAGTGGGTAACAGTCAGGAGAGGGAAGGGCAGGAGTCAGAGATTAGAGAGCACCCCTGCGGCTGTACCCCTTAAAAATAAGTACTCCCGTTTGAGTACTGTTGGAGGAGACGGCCCACCTGGGGGAAGAAACAGTGCTCGCGCCTCTGGCACAGTTCCTGGCCCTGTGGCTCAGAAGGGTAGGGAAAGGAAGAGGATGGCAGCAGTGATAGGGGACTCTATAGTTAGGGGGTCAGACAGGCGATTCTGTGGACACAGGAAAGAAACTCGGATGGTAGTTTGCCTCCCAGGTGCCAGGGTCGGGATGTTTCTGATTGCTTCCATGATATCCTGAAGTGGGAAGGAGAACAGCCAGAGGTCGTGGTACATATTGGTACCAATGACATAGGTAGGAAAAGGAAGGAGGTCCTGAAAGCAGAATACAGGGAGTTAGGAAGGAAGTTGAGAAGCAGGACCTCAAAAGTAGTAATCTCGGGATTATTGCCTGTGCCATGTGACAGTGAGTATAGGAATAGAATGAGGTGGAGGATAAATGCGTGGCTGAGAGATTGGAGCAGGGGGCAGGGATTCAGATTTCTGGATCATTAGGACCTCCTTTGGGGCAGGCATGACCTGTACAAAAAGGATGGGTTGCACTTGAATCCTAGGGGGACCAATATCCAGGCGGGAGGTTTGCTAAGGTTTTTGGGGAGAGTTTAAACTAGAATTGCTGGGGGGTGGGAACCCAACTGAAGAGACGGAGGAAAGGACGATAAGCAGGTGATAAAGAAGGGACGCGCTCAGACTAATGATTTGAGATGTGTCTATTTTAATGCAAGGAGTATTATGAATAAAGCGGATGAGCTTAGAGCATGGATCTGCACTTGGAGCTATGATGTTGTGGCCATTACAGAGACTTGGATGGCTCAGGGGCAGGAATGGTTACTTAGAGTGCCAGATTTTAGATGTTTCAGAAAGGACAGGGAGGGAGGCAAAAGAAGGGGGGCCGTGGCACTACTGATCAGAGATAGTGTCACACCTGCAGAAAAGGAGGAAGTCATGGAGGGATTGTCTACTGAGTCTCCGTGGGTGGAAGTTAGAAACAAGAAGGGGTCAATAACACTTCTGGGTGTTTTTTTATAGACTGCCCAATAGTAACAGGGACATTGAGGAGCAGATAGGGAGACAGATTCTGGAAAGGTGTAATAATAACAGGGTTGTTGTGGTGGGAGATTTTAATTTCCCAAATATTGATTGGCATTTTCCTAGAGTGAGGGGTTTAGATGGGGTGGAGTTTGTTAGGTGTGTTCAGGAAGGTTTCTTGACACAATATGTAGATAAACCTACAAGAAGAGGGGTTGTACTTGATCTGGCATGGGAAATGAACCTGGTCAGGTGTCAGGTCTCTCAGTGGGAAAGCATTTTGGAGATAGTGATCACAATTCTATCTCCTTTACCATAGCGTTGGAGAGGGATAGGAACAGACAAGTTAGGGAAACATTTAATTGAAGTAAGGGGAAATATGAGGCTATCAGGCAGGAACTTGGAAGCATAATCTGGAAACAGTTGTTCTCAGGGAAACGTACGGAAGAAATGTGGCAAATGTTCAGGGGATATTTGCATGGAATTCTGCATAGGTATTTTCCAATGAGACAGGGAAAGGATGGTAGGGTACAGGAACCATGGTGTACAAAGGTTGTTGTAAATCTAGTCAAGAAGAAAAGAAAAGCTTATGAAAGGTTCAAAAAACTAGGCAATGATAGAGATCTAGAAGATTATAAGGCTAGCAGGAAGGAGCTTAAGAACGAAATTAGGAGAGCCAGAAGGGGCCATAAGAAGGCTTTGAATAGACAGAATTAAGGAAAACCCCAAGGCATTCTGCAAGTATGTGAAGAGCAAGAGGGTAAGATGTGAGAGAATAGGACTAATCAAGTGTAACAGTGGAAAAGTGTGTATGGAACCGGAGGAGATAGCAGAGGTACTTAATGAATGCTTTGCTTCAGTATTCACTACAGAAAAGGATCTTGGCGATTGCAGGGATGACTTGCAGCAGACTGAAAGGCTTGAGAATGTAGATATTAAGGAAGAAGATGTGCTGGAGCTTTTGGAAAGCATCAAGTTGGATAAGTCACTGGGACCAGACAGGATGTACCCCAGGCTAATGTGGGAAGTGAGGGAGAAGATTGCTGAACCTCTGGCGATTATCCTTGCATCATCAATAAGGACAAGAGAGGTTCTGGAGGATCGGAGGGTTGCGGATTTTGTTCCCTTATTCAGAAAGGGAGTAGAGATAGCCCAGGAAGTTATAGACCAGTGACCCTTACTTCAGTAGTTGGTAAGTTGATGGAGAAGATCCTGAGAGGCAGGATTTATGAACATTTGGAGAGACATAATACAATTAGCAATAGTCAGTATGGCTTTGTCAAAGGCAGGTTGTTCCTTACGAGCCTGATTGAATTTTTTGAGGACGTGATTAAGCACAATGATGAAGGTAGAGCAGTAGATGTAGTATATATAGATTTCAGCAAGGCTGTTGATACGGTACCCCATGCAAGGCTTATTGAGAAAGTAAGGAGGCATGGGATCCAAGGGGACTTGGTTTTGTGGAACCAGAACTGGCTTGCCCACGGAAGGCAAAGAGTAGTTGTAGATGGGTCATATTCTGCATGGAGGTCGGTGACCAGTGGTTTGCCTCAGGGATCTGTTCTGGGACCCCTACTCTCCGTGATTTTTATAAATGACCTGGATGAGGAAGTAGAGGGATGGGTTAGTAAATTTTCTGATGACACAAAGGTTGGGTGTGTTGTGGATAGTGTGGAGGACTGTCAGAGGTTACAGCGGGACATTGATAGGATGCAAAACTGGGCTGAGAAGTGGCAGATGGAGTTCAACCCAGATAAATGTGAGGTGATTCATTTTGGTAGGTCAAATATGATGACAGAATAAAGCATTTGGAGCATTGTGTTCAATTCTGGTAGCCTCACTACAGTAAGGACATGGAAACCATAGAAAGGGTGTAGAAGAGATTTACAAGGATGTTGCTTGGATTGGGGAGCATGCCTTATGAGAATAGGTTGTGTGAACTCGGCCTTTTCTCTTTGGAGCGATGGAGGATGAGTGGTGACCTGATAGAGGTGTATAAGGTGATGAGAGGCATTGTGGATAGTCAGAGGCTTTTTCCCAGGGCTGAAATGGCTAGAACAAGAGGGCATAGTTTTAAGGTACTTGGAAGAAGGTACAGGGGGGATGTCCGGGGTAAGTTTTTCACACAGAGAGTGGTGAGTGCGTGGAATGGGCTGTCAGCGGCAGTGATGGTGGCAGAAGCAACAGGGTCTTTTAAGAGACTCCTGGATAGGTACATGGAGCTTAGAGAAACAGAGGTCTATGGGTAAGCCGAGGTAGTCTTAGGGTAAGGACATGTTCGGCACAGCTTTGTGGGCCGAAGGGCCTGTATTGTGCTGTAGGTTTTCTATGTTTCTATGTTGAATAAAAGGGCAGATAGGCATGGGCAATATTACTGAATAGGCCTAGAAGAGGAAACTCTCAGCATTAGGCCTTCCCCTGCATACATGCAGTTTTTTGTCATATAGCGTAAAGGGGTCCTATTTATTTTGTGCAGAGGGAAGCTCCCTTCTCACTCAGGTCTGTTCTTATGGTTGCATTCACACTGGCCAAAGACAGGAGTGTTAATTGGAAGCTGAATATGCAATGCAGTCTATTGCTGATATATGAGAGTGGAACTCTCCCCTGAGGTATAATGTATTTAATCTGAAAGAGATCTCTGTAAAGACAGAAGTAGCTCTTCAAGCAGTTCGGCGTACATAGTGAGATGGTTTTAGATTCTGAGGAAAAATCAATAGCAGCGTTACAGCCATGGCTGGGGATTGACAGTTTAATACGCTACTTGGTTATGCTGATGAAGTCCTATCTAGAAAGAAATACCAAGCTGTCTACTACTGAGGAAGGAGAGAATCGTTTGACATTGGACATGGATCTGTGGCATGTTCCACCGTCTTCAGAGGTCACATTATTGTTTTGAAGTATCCTGGTAATATTTGGAAAGTGTCTTATTCATTTGGGATTAGCTTCAAGTAAGAGATGGACTTAATTAATGAGAGTCTTCCAAAATAGGTGCTTTATTTAATGAAGCATATCATCTCCCACATTGCAAAGATTTATGATTCAAGTTAGGTTTAGTGAGTCATGGGCACGGCATGAAGGCATCAAAATTATGCCAGTAGTTGCCAGCTGCCCAGCATTATCCTCACTGGTTTGTTTTTTACACCAATGATGCATTTCAATATAAATTTAGATGCATATGTGTGAAGTAAAGCTAATCTCTTTAAAAGAATATCCCACAACACTGACAATGTATAATGCTGTATCTCTGGGGTGGATGTGGCATCATTTTGATGAATATCAGGATACTTCAAACCAACAACCACAGAACATTCACATTTCAACCAAAATTAAAACAGATTATCTGCTAATCACAATAATGCAGTTTGTAGGACCGTGTGAAAAGTGGTTGCTGCGTTTCCTGTATTACAAATCCTCAATAGTATTTCTTTGGCTGTAAAGTACCTTAGGATATTACAATGTGTCAGAGGAATGCAAATCCTACTGATGTACATATAAACATATGGATTTGGATCAGATGTGGGCAACAAATGCCTCTCTCAGCTCTACGCTTGAAAAGGTCATGGCCATTATGAGGTTACTATTGACTACTTTAATATCTTTCAGATCATGCACTTCAGATTTTTTTTAAAAATCCCTCCATAAAAATGTCTCCTTTTTACACATCTGGATTCTTTGCCAATTATAATTCTTTGTTTTTAGCTATTGACCTATCTGCCAACAGAAACAATTTCTCCTTATTTACTCTATTATATATTTAGATATATCTGAGGAATTTCCCCCAAATTCAATGCCAAATTATAAATTGGATGTAAATTAATCTTGGCCCTCTGTGATGAATGCAACCTTCTCATTATTAGTGTTAAAAAGCAAATGGTTTTATCCAGCCACCTTGTACTTGGAAATGAATGAGCGACATCAGTTTTATCAGAAAATGAATCAGTCAGCTCACTGCCAAGAATTTTTATGATTTTTAGAAATATGCCTTCTGAAAATTAAATTAAATGATTGACTGATTTCCTTTTCAAAAGGCATTGTTGCCAAGTACCCAGACTCTAAATTAGCTGCCTTTTTTCAAATCCTGCACACTTTAAGAACAGCCCTGTGGAAATGTAGCAGTATTTGATTTATTTACTATCCACAACAATATTCAGCTCCAGCTTTGGATTCTGTTTCAAGTGTTATAATTCCATGCATCACATGCTACACTTTATGTTGAATGAACTGAACTTTCCTTCTAGCTAATTGCAGAACTATCTGATAGGTTCCTAACAACAACATGGGAGCAAGGATAAACCACTTGGCTTCTCGCGTATGTTCTGCCCTTCTGTTAGTTAATTCCCCATTTCTGAGTCCACTAGCTTTCTTTCACATCCCTCGAAAATCTCATATGACAAGAAAAACTAACAACCAAAATCCATCATGTTTTTCAGGAGGGGGAGTTTTGGACTTTCTCTACTCTCAAATTTCAATCATAAGTCACATACCTCCAACTTTAAGACTTTGATAGATTCACAGACTAGAAGAAATTCTTTCTTCGTATCTATTTCATTGAATCCTTTTCACACTAAGCTATTGAGTCATAAAACATGGAAATGACCCTCAGAACTCCACGTCAATGCTGACCATCAAGTACCCATTCACACAAATCCTACAGTAACTTCATTTTTAATCTCCACACATTCCCATTAGCTCTCATCAGATTCTACTGCCCATCCACACAATAAGGACAATTTAGAGTGGCCAATTAACCCACTAGACTACATGTTTCTGGGAGCATAGAAGGAAATGGGATCACCCAGCAGAAGCTCACAGCTTCAAGAAGAAAATGTGCCAAGTACACACAAATAGAATGAGAGGTGAGGATTGAACCGGAGTCACTGGTGTTTGAGGCGTCATTTCCACTAGCTGCATCAGTTATTGGTAGTAGAGCTGTTGCCAGGATGCTCTTTAATTCTCCATGCTAAAAGAAATACCACCCAAGTGTTTGCCTCTTGAAATTTAACTCTTAACTTGTGGTTTCTAAAAACACTACTTTGGATTCCAGTACAACTGATCCATCTCTTACTTGTTTTTGCATCCTCACACTCAACATACCACCAGTTTTTAAAAAATATACATCTTGTTTCCTTTGTGTGCTTTTTTTACTGATACCGTGCGCAGACTCTCAAATTCCTTTACTGTTCCACAACTCATCACAATCTCCTCTGGCACAACAAGAGGAACTGTTGTTCAGTTTCAGCTTGAGCATCTCAGCATCCGACAACATGGACAGGCCAATATCCAGGAGGTTGGAGGTTTCAGCGATTTCCACCAGTGCTAACAAAGGAAACCCACATGGACACAGGGAGAACGAACAGACTCCTTACGGACAGCAGTGGGAATTGAACCTAGGTCACTGGCACTGTAGTAGCATTATGCTAACTGCTACACTACTGAGTAACTAAAGATGAATTTTAATCACATGGTTTTCTAACCCTGCATTCCATGACTATCGATGAACAAACCTTATCGTAGCTTGAATATATTGCATTAGTAAATCAACGTCCCTAAATGTTCCCATAATTGTGTATTCTAGCTCACTGCCTTTCTTCATACGTCTTCTTTTTTTTCATCCGTGTATATCACCACTGTTGTTCCCTTTCTTCTCCCAGGCTGACTCTGCTTACAGCTCTTTTATGTGCACACCATCAAAAAGACGACCTACAAAAATGCACAGACCAACATTCTCCTTCCATTCTGGGGCCTTCATAATTTTTTTTTAAAAATGAACAGTGAAACCTTCCAAAGGGCAAACTGCTGATGGAAGTAAGTGTCACACAGTACTGTGTTCCTTTAATTGTTTCCTGTTCAGTTTTTGTCAACATTTATTGCAGATTGTAAAGAAGGTAGCAAGTGCTGAGGCTGCACCACCACAGGAGCTGAAGTCTGGATCTATAAAACCAACATCTATGTCAGAGCTCAGAAATAATGCATTTATCTTACTTCCCAAGTTCAGACACTGCGGCTTTAGATACAACTGCATTGACTATCAGAGGCATTGTGTCTTTTTCCTTTCAAAACTCCTGCTCCTGGTGAAAGAAAGATTAATAGCAACAACACCAAATTCAGAAATGACATTTTAGATTTTTACTCCGAAACCCTGCAGCAAAAACATGTGGGCAAGATTTTACACCCATCTATAATAGAATGAATTGAACCTGCTAGGACTACTCCTTAGAACTGTGGCATCAAGTCTTCTTAATAAATAACAAATCATTTAACATCAACAAGCCAGCTTCATGTAGTTCAAATTAGTTTTCAAAAGGTCAAAATCACTCTCTTGAGTTTATTGATTCCAAGTCCTAACACCAGCTGAGAGGGTGGGTGGCAATAACCTGCAGGTCCACAGCCTCCGCATAGCACATCACGGCCACTGAGAGATAGAGAATGCTCAAATGCCAAATATATCACAAGGAAAGCAAGAAATGCTTGTACTTCTTTCACAGTGAATAGATGTCACTAAGTTTTTGAAGCCAGAGAAGTTCTTTCAAATTGTAGTCACAATTGTCATGTAGAGTAAATTACCCTATCACTACGTAATGTTAGTAATATTAGCCGGATGCTGTGGGTTAAGTTTCCTGCTCTTCTTCAAAATAATGCTAATGGATATTGTATGTCACATTTGCACATGACACTAACAACTAGGCTACTTCCCTTCAACCACTTGGTTCTTCAACCAACCAGCAAAACCTTAATTGCTACAGGTTAGCAACACTATGATCACGTTGACCACTTTGAACTAAAATGAACTCTGTTTTTTTATTCGTCAACGCAGCAGGCCAAGCAGCATCTCTAGGAAGAGGTACAGTTGACGTTTCGGGCCGAGACCCTTCGTCAGGACTAACTGAAGGAAGAGCTAGTAAGAGATTTGAAAGTGGGAGGGGGAGGGGGAGATCCAAAATGATAGGAGAAGACAGGAGGGGGAGGGATGGAGCCAAGAGCTGGACAGTTGATAGACAAAAGGGATATGAGAGGATCATGGGACAGGAAGAAGGAAAAGGGGGAGGGAGGAAAAATCCAGAGGATGGGCAAGGGGTATGGTCAGAGGGGCAGAAGGAGAAAAAGGAGCGAGAGAGAAAGAATGTGTGTATATAAATAAATAACGGTGGGGTACAAGGGGCCTCATACCCCATCCGTTATTTATTTATATACACACATTTTTTCTTTCTCTCTCTCTCTCCTTTTTCTCCCTCTGTCCCTCTCACTATATCCCTTGCCCATCCTCTGGGTTCCCCCCCCACCTTGTCTTTCTCCCCGGACCTCCTGTCCCATGATCCTCTCATATTCACTTTGCCAATCACCTGTCCAGCTCTTGGCTCCATCATTTTTCTCTTCTCCTATCATTTTAGATCTCCCCCTTCCCCTCCCACTTTCAAATCTCTTACTAGCTCTTCCTTCAGTTAGTCCTGACGAAGGGTCTCGGCCCGAAACGTCGACTGTACCTCTTCCTAGAGATGCTGCCTGGCCTGCTGCGTTCACCAGCAACTTTGATGTGTGTTGCTTGAATTTCCAGCATCTGCAGAATTCCTCATGTTTCTGTTTTTTTATTGTTCTAATTGCGTTCTTTCTTGTGAAAATTGTGTATAATTTATGTTTTATTCAGAATCAGAAGGAGATTTAATATCACCAGTATATGTGTGAAATATGTTAACTTTATGACAGCAGTACAATGTGATACATGATAAATATAGAGGAAAAAAATAAAATTACAGTAAGTATGTATGTGTTTATTAGGTAGTTAAGTTAAAATAGGTAGTGCAAAAAAAACATAAATAAAACAAAAAGTAGTGAGGTAGTGTTCATGGGTTCAATGTCCATTCAGAAACCGGATGGCAGAGGGAATGAAACTGTTCCTGAATCGCTGAGTGTGTGCCTTCAGGCTTCTGTACCTCCTTCCCAACAGCAACAATGAGAAGAGGGCATGTCCTGGGTGGTGGGGATTCATAATGATGGACACCACCTTCCTAAGGCACCACTCCTGGAAAATATCTTGGATACTTCAAAACTGAAGTAATCACTTTAAAAATGTAATCTTGTGCCGAGTTTCACCCGCTAAAAAATTTCAGCCATTTCAGAATTAACAAGAAAGTCAATATATTAAACTGACCAGAAGAAGAAAAGTTCTGTTTGTAATTTTGGCCAAAGTTTCATGATATCTGTTGAAGGAACATGGGATTTTAGGGGTTTCATCCTCTGATGCTACAACTGTTACCAACACGTATGGCGGTGACTGGAGCTATTACCTGAGGCATATCAAGCACAAAACCATGAATTTATATCATCCTTTCAGATAGTGAAACATCCTAAGGTGCTTCACAGGAGCTCTGAAAGATGTTTTCAGAAATCAACATCCAGTGAAATTAAAACTCTGACCGTGCATCCTTGAAATGTATTTTTCAGAGATTAGCCTTCAAAGAGGAAGTCTCGTTTACTCATTACCCATCATGCATACAGCAAGTCATTGATGGATGATGGTCACTTAATTATGATTTGATGCATTTAGTAATATAACAAAGCAGGTTGGATCTTTGCTAGGCTTAACTAGGGTGTGCAATACCCACGGACTAAAGTGTCGGCAGAGGTAGTGGCTCTATTGTGGAGGGGTGTGGGGAGATGATGTCATTTTAAATATATTAATATTTTAATATTAGATGCTCTGAACCTTGTAATTTTTTATCTGCAGTGCTAAACAGATAATAAAAAGTAATAGGAAATTAGTCTGCCAGTCTTTTGTTGATGAGGTAACTAGCTAAAACTGGTAAAACTGCTATCCATTGACACAGATTAGAATCCCAAGAATAGAAATCTGTGGGTTCTGCTAAAGCATAGCCTTGTCAGCATTTCCCATTATGTGTACTGTGAAGCATCTTCAATAACTCCAAAAGACTGAAGCAGGGTAAATACTGAAAGGCTTTTATTCGCTGTACAATAACACCTCCATGCTGAGTGTCTGCACCCAGACTGAGGGGGAGGGGCAAGTCGAAATCACCTTTATTCAGGAATCTGTGGGAGGAGTCACAGGGGCAGTCAGCAGAGGGGCGTGTCCAGATTCACCCCTCCTTTTTTTTAAAAGAGTCCCGCGGGGTGAAGTGACTGACAATATTTACAAGAAGTATATTTACAGGTCAAGTCTATCAGGCGGTCGAGTCCGTCGCTGTGATCTACGTAGCACCGGTGGTGATTGCACCAGTGACGGTGTTTGTGCTGGCTCCGGCCTGACTTCAGGTGCCAGCACGTTAGGCGTCGGTAATCCCTCGTGTGTGTGCGTCACGCCCGGTATGGGAGTGTCGTGTGGTGTCTGTGTAGGGTTTGGAGTGTGCAGTGTCTCGTGGGTACATACATCGGTGGGTACGAGGTCAATAGTCACCACGGAGTGTTCAAGGTAGGGGCCCGGAGCTCCTGCGGGCGCCAGGTCGCGGATGGAGACCGTGTCCTCCCGCCCATCAGGTAAAACCACGTAGGCATACTGGGGGTTCGCATGAAGTAAGTGAACTCTCTCGCCTATCGGGGAGTATTTATTGCTCCTCTCATGTTTCCGGAGCAGCACTGGCCCCGGGGACGTCAGCCAAGTTGGTAGGGTGGTTCCAGTGGTCAACTTTCTGGGAAAAGAAAAGAGTCACTCATGAGGGGTGGCATTGGTGGCCGTGCGGATGGAGCGGAGTGCCTCGGGAAGGACCTCCTGCCAGCGGGAGACCAGCAGTCCCTTTGACCTGAAGGCTAAGAGTGTGGCTTTCCACATCATGCCATTCTCCTTCTCCACCTGTCCATTCCCCCGGGGATTATAGCTCATGGTCCTACTAGTTGCAATTCCCCTAGCCAGCAGGTATTGGCGCAGCTCGTCACTTGTAAACGAGGACCCTCTGTCACTGTGGATATAGCGTGGGTATCCGAACAGAGTGAAGAGCTTGCGCAGGGCTTTTATAACTGACGTGGTAGTGGTGTCGGGGCAGGGGATGGTGAAGGGGAACCGCGAGTACTCGTCGACAATGTTAAGAAAGTACACATTACGGTCGGTGGAGGGAAGGGGGCCCTTAAAGTCAACACTCAGTCGCTCAAAGGGGCGGATGGCCTTGATGAGTTGCACTCTCAGCAGACTTGGCAGTCCCTGGTCATCGTCCTGATCTCCTCAAGGGAGTAAGGCAGGTTCCGGGCTTTCACGAAGTGGAAAAGCCGGGTGACCCCTGGGTGGCAAAGGTCTACATGTAGGGTGTATAGCCGGTCAATCTGCATGCTGGCGCATGTTCCCCGGAATAGGGCATCGGAGGGCTCGTTGAGCTTCCCAGGCCTGTACATGATGTCATAGTTGTAGGTGGAGAGTTCAATTCTCCACCTCAGAATTTTATCATTTTTGATTTTGCCCCGCTGTTGGTTATTAAACATGAATGCAACTGAGCGCTGGTCAGTTAGCAGGGTGAACCTTTTGCCGGCAAGATAGTGCCTCCAGTGTCTAATAGCTTCCAATATGACCCGGGCCTCTTTCTCCACCACGGAGTGCCGAATTTCAGGGCCTTGAAGGGTACGGGAGAAGAACACCACTGGTCCTCCCGCCTGGTTGAGGGTAGCAGCCAGTGCAAAGTCGGAGGCGTTACTCTCTACTTGGAAGGGAATGGACTCATCCACCGCATGCATTGCTGCTTTGGCAATATCCCCTTTTATGCGGCTGAAGGCCGCGTGGGCCTCAGCAGAGAGGGGAAATGTGGTGGACTTGACCAGGGGGCGGGCCTTGTCTGCATAGTTAGAGACCCATAGGGTGTAATATAAAAAGAAGCCCAGGCACCTTTTGAGGGTTCTGAGGGTGTTGGGAAGAGGGAGTTCCAACAGGGGGTGCATACGGTCGGGGTCAGGGCCAATGACTCCATTCTCCATGACACACCCACAGATAGCAAGTCAGGTGGTCCCGAATACACACTTGTCCTTGTTATAGGTGAGATTGAAAGCTTTGGCCGCTTGGAGAAATTTTTGGAGGTTGTTGTCGTGATCCTGCCGGTCGTGACCTCAGATGGTGATGTTATCCAGATATGGGAACGTGGCCTTCAGTTGGCACTGGTCCACTATCCAGTCCATTGCCCTCCGGAAGACAGATACACCATTCGTGACACCAAAGGGGACGCGCAGGAATTGATAAAGCCTGCCGTCCGCCTCGAAGGCGGTGTAAGGGCGGTCCTCCTGGCGGATGGGGAGCTGATGGTAAGCGAATTTTAGGTCTATGGTCGAGTACACCTTGTACTGTGCTATCTGATTGACCATATCCGCGATGCTGGGTAGAGGGTATGTGTCGAGCTGCGTGAACCTATTGATGGTCTGGCTACAGTCCACGACCATCCTATTCTTCTCCCTGTTCCGAACAACGGCCACCTGCGCCCTCCAAGGACTTGTGCTTGCCTCAATGACCCCCTCCCTGAGCAGCCACTGCACCTCCGACTTAATGAAAGCTCTGTCCCCCGCGCTGTACCTCCTGCTTTTAGTTGCCACAGGTTTACAGTCGGGGGTCAGGTTGGCGAACAGAGATGGGGGAGGGATCTTGAGGGTGGAGAGGCCGCAAGTGGTGTCGGTAGTGCGGCAGTTGGCATGGTTTTGGGTGGGATGTGCGGGTCAGTGTGTGTGTGTGTGTGTGTGTGTGTGTTTGTGTGTGTGTGTGTGTGTGTGTGTGGTCAGTAGCGGGGTACGTGACGTATCCCTACAAAACTGGGGATTTATGACTGTAATTGGTGGGAGGGGCCCACCATACTTCATTGTCACACTTTTCAGGTGGCTCTGGAAGTCGAGCCCCAATAGCACAGGGGCACACAGTTGAGGCATGACCAGTAACATAAAGTCTCGATATTCTGTGCCCTGCACCACTAGCGTCACTCCGGATGTCTGTTGTATGCAACTCGGAAGCCATGGTGACCCTCTGACTTACCGGCTGTATCATGAGTCCACAATGCTGCTCCGTGTCCGGGTGGATAAAACTCCCCGTGCTGCCTGTGTCAAATAGGCAGTTTGTCCTGTGCCCCTCCACCAGGATGTCCATCATTGACCTTGCGAGCTGGTGGGGAGCGCTTTGGTCGAGGGTCACGGAGGTCAGGGTTGAGTCGCTGTCTTGGTCCAGTGCAGTGGGGTGCCCCGTGAGCACCCGTTGGTCGTAGGCGGTGGGAGGGGGCGCCAACCAAGACGGCCGCCCCCATGTCTCACACATGGTGGTGGCGTGCAGGGAAGATGGCGGCAGGCAAGATGGCGACCCCCATGTCTCGCACATGGTGGCGGCGTGCAGGGAAGATGGCGGCAGGCAAGATGGCGACCCCCATGTCTCGCACATGGTGGCGGCGTGCAGGGAAGATGGCGGCAGGCAAGATGGCGACCTCCATGTCTCGCACGCGGCGCTGCTCGATCCCACTCGCGGTTTGGACTTACAGACCTTGGTGAAGTGGCCCTTCTTTCTGCAGCTGGAGCAGGTAGCTTGTCGAGCCGGGCAGCGTTTCCGGGGGTGCTTCTCGAGTCCGCAGAAGTAGCACTTCACGGACTCACGACTGGCAGCAGCCGAGGTCAATTCGCCGGCGGGTTGCAGGGTCTGCGGCGCCCATGAGGCCATCGGGGGATCGCAGGCCTGGAGAGCCTCAGAGTTATGCAGAGCGGCCTCCAGCGTGTCCGCCAGCTTGATCACCGAACTTAAGGTAAATTTGGCTTTTTCCAACAGATGCTGGCACACATCCACTGACCTGGTCCCCGTGACGAAGGCGTCTCTCGCTAGGAGTTCTGCATGCTGCGCTGCCGTCAGCTCCTGGGAATTGCAGGCTCGCACGAGTGTCCGTAGGGCCTGGACGAACTCAGCACTTGATTCCCCGGCCGTTGTTGCCGTGTCGCTAAGCGGTGTCGCGCATAGACGTTGTTTAACGGCTGCAGGTATTGGCCTTTGAGGGCGCTTATCGCGCCGTCATAGCTCGGCTGGTCTCTGATCAGCGAATAGACCCGTGGACTGACCCTGGAGAGTAGAACACTGCGTTTCACTACGAGGTCGGTCGCTTTAATCTCCTCTAGGTATGATTCGAAGCAAGGCAGCCAGAGTTCAAAAGTGTTTCCAGCTTCTGGCATTTGCAGATCGAGATCTAACTTGTCGGGTCTCAGAAAGCATTCCATGCTTTAAAATTACAGCGAATAAAATTGAAGCACCTTCAATAACTCCAAAGGACTGAAGTAGGGTAAATACTGAAAGGCTTTTGTTCGCTGTACAATACGACCTCCATGCTGAGTGTTTGCCCCCAGACTGAGGGGGAGGGGAAAGGCGAAATCACCTTCATTCAGAAATCTGTGGGAGGAGCCACAGAGGCAGTCAGCAGAGGGGCGTGTCCAGACAGTTAACCCAGTTACAACATATATATGGTTTACCACATACTGCCTGGGAAGTGTCAACTTTGATGAGAAAGGCACCTCTGTGAGGCAAGGACAAGGGCACAGATGTAACAAGGAGGTGAGGTGTTGTGAGAGCTAATAGAAATCATTTAGGATAGAGGCTTCAGGGAGATATGCAGATACACCAGACAGCAGATGTTTGAATCTGGAGCAAGAAACAATCTGCTGGCAGAACTCAACAGATGTAGCACCGTCTGTGGGATGAAAGGAATTGTCGACATTTCGGGTCGAAACCCCGCATCAGTTCCTTTTCTCCCACTGATGTTGCTTGACTCATTAAGTTCCTCTGGCAAATTGTTCGTTGCATCGGGGAGATATGGTCAGGCTGAGGAATGGGTGATGTCATGAGTGGTAGACTATAATTAAATAAAGTATTTTAATAGGTAAAGTGAAGATGCAGAATATATTGTGAGCATGTGAAATTGAAAATTATTGGTATTCAGAGGAATCTGGTTATCTTTTAAATTGAATTGCTGGAACCTAACATACAGATACAGGAATTAAGAATAAAAACGATATGCTGGCTTATTGCAAAAGGATTAGAGCACAAGAGTGGAGATGTTTTAATGGAACTATATAGTAGCCCTGTGAGACTACATCAAGAATATTGTGTACAGATCTGATTACACTATCTATGAAAGGATAGTCTGGCAAAATTGAGAATTCATCAAACGTTACCAGATTGATTCCTGGAGTTTGTTGTATGAAGAGATGTTAAACATATCCTCTAGAATTTAAGAATGAGAATAGGTGATCTCGTTGGAACATACAGAATTCTGAAAGGACTTGCGATGACATTTTCCTTGACAGGATTGTCTTAGAAACAGATGGCACAGCCTCAAAGTAAATTTTCAACCATCTATGACAGTGGTGAGAAGAAATTTTCTTCATGCAGATGAAGATGGATCGTTTTTTGGATATTAAGGTAGTGTAGAAATGTAGCTTGATAGAGGAAAATTATGCTGAAATAAAAGACCAGTCATGGTCTTACTGAATTTTGGATAAAACACATGGGACCAAAGAGCCTATTTTTATGTTACGGAAAACCAGTGATGTCCCAAGAGTGAGCTTCCTCCTTCTTCTTGTGGCTCATCTGGTATCAGTCTTTTCCCTGAAGCAGAAGATTATTACTTGTGAGCATATCCACATGAGCTTAAGAATCCTGTGTTTTATGCCCAAACTTACAGGATTGTTAAAATATCTATTGTAAAACAAAAAGCCCTCCCAAGGTTCAAATCCAATCAAGTTACAAAATAGCTATTGTTCATCACTTTATCCAGTTCTGACAAATGGTCTGAAATTCTGTTAACTCCGTTTCATTCCCTCTACACGTGCTGCTTCACCTGCCTAATATCTCTCACACTTTCTGTTTTCATTACACATTTCCAACATCCCACAGTTTGATTTTCACATTAATGCTGATGGATAGATATATTTGTTTTCACAAAGCCTAATAGTGAAAATGAAGCAGTAGGTAAACAGCCAAACCAATGAAGGGCAGGATTAAAGTGTCCTTTTCTATCATTAGCTGCAAGGGTGGTAATTTGGACTTCTGTTGATTGTAAATGTAAACTGAGCAATATTCGATCTCTCTTAATTCTCATTCCCATTGAAGGCTTCACTGGGACATATCCGACTGAGACATTTTCCAATATTTTACAACTGCACAGAAACTAGATAAGACCCAGAAACTAGACCCAGAGCTGATGAATTGTGTCTCTGAGTGAAGAAAGTTGAGACAAGAGTAGCATTCCTTTTCAATAACTTTAATGTCCAGGATTATTACAGGAACATCAGCTGCCAGACATCTGCATAAGTGAAATCACAAAGGCAATAGAAAAACACTTGTTAAAAGCATGAAGCTGCTGGATATTTTGATAGCTTCTTCACATCAACTTGTCTCCTGGTAGCAGCTGGCATAAATTAATTAGAAATTGAAAGTTTTAGCTTCAATTCAGTTTTAGCTTCAGGGACAATCAGCATGGCTTTGTGAAGGGCAGATCGTGTCTAACAAGCCTGATAGAGTTCTTTGAGGAGATGACCAGGCATATAGATGAGGGTAGTGCAGTGGATGTGATCTATATGGATTTTAGTAAGGTTCCACATGGTAGGCTTATTCAGAAAGTCAGAAGGCATGGGATCCAGGGAAGTTTGACCAGGTGGATTCAGAATTGGTTTGCCTGCAGAAGGCAGAGGGTGGTGATGGAGGGAGTACATTCAGATTGGAGGATTGTAACTAGTGGTGTCCCACAAGGATCTGTTCTGGGACCTCTACTTTTCATGATTTTTATTAACTACCTGGATGTGGGGGTAGAAGGGTGGGTTGGCAAGTTTGCAGACCACACAAAGGTTGGTGGTGTTGTAGATAGTATAGAGGATTGTCAAAGATTGCAGAGGGACATTGATAGGATGCAGAAGTGGGCTGAGAAGTGGCAGATGGAGTTCAACCCAGAGAAGTGTGAGGTGGTACACTTTGGAAGGACAAACTCCAAGGCAGAGTACAAAGTAAATGGCAGGATACTTGGTAGTGTGGAGGAGCAGAGGGATCTCGGGGTACATGTCCACAGATCCCTGAAAGTTGCCTCACAGGTGGATAGGGTAGTTAAGAAAGCTTATGGGGTGTTAGCTTTCATAAGTCGATGGATAGAGTTTAAGAGTCGCGATGTAATGATGCAGCTCTATAAAACTCTGGTTAGGCCACACTTGGAGTACTGTGTCCAGTTCTGGTCACCTCACTATAGGAAGGATGTGGAAGCATTGGAAAGGGTACAGAGGAGATTTACCAGGATGCTGCCTGGTTTAGAAAGTATGCATTATGATCAGAGAATAAGGGAGCTAGGGCTTTACTCTTTGGAGAGAAGGAGGATGAGAGGAGATATGATAGAGGTGTACAAGATAATTAGAGGAATAGATAGAGTGGATAGCCAGCGCCTCTTCCCCAGGGCACCACTGCTCAATACAAGAGGACATGGCTTTAAGGTAAGGGGTGGGAAGTTCAAGGGGGATATTAGAGGAAGGTTTTTTACTCAGACAGTGGTTGGTGCATGGAATGCACTGCCTGAGTCAGTGGTGGAGGCAGATACACTAGTGAAGTTTAAGAGACTACTAGACAGGTATATGGAGGAAATTAAGGTGGGGGCTTATATGGGAGGCAGGGTTTGATGGTCAGGACAACATTGTGGGCCGAAGGGCCTGTACTGTGCTGTACTATTCTAATTAATAAAACACAAATAAATATTTCTGAAGACCTGCCTGGACACCATACTTTTTACCGATAAAATCCCTGTACATGCAACAAATTTCAAACATGCAGAATTTATATTCTCTGTGCTTTAAGATTGGTTTCAAAACACTCATGTCAAAACTGACCAGTCCCATTTGATTCTGGGATGTGCCAGTAAATGGGTTGATGGTTGGAACAGTAGAAGCACAGGCAGAAATGTGGAGGAAAAATAAAGGGTGTTCTCAGTTTATTGAAAGAATTAAAATTTTGTTGAAGGAATAATTAAACCTTAAATTGCTTATTATTGTTATTACTACCAAATTGTATTCAGTAGAAATTTATCAATTCCTAAAATGAATACATCTTAAGCAAATTTTTGATAAAGAAAAATATCTGATTTTGCCAATTGAATTGAATTGACTTTATTACTTACATCCTTCATATATATGAGTAAAAATCTTTACGTTACGTCTCCATCTAAATGTGCAATGTGCAATTTATAGTAATTTATAATAAATAGTATGTACAACAGGACATTCAATATAACATAGAAATGCAATTGTGTCAGCATGAGTTAAGCAGTCTATGGCCTAGTGGAAGAAGCTGTCCTGGAACCTGTTGGTCCTGGCTTTTATGCTGCCAGTACCATTCCTGGATGGTAGCAGCTGGAACAGTTTGTGGTTGGGGTGACTCAGGTCCCCAATGATCCCTCCAGCCCTTTTACATACCTGTCTTTGTAAATATCCTGAATAGTGGGAAGTTCACATCTACAGATGCGCTGGGCTGTCTGCACCACTCTCTGCGGAGTCCTGCAATTAAGGGAAGTACAGTTCCCAACCAGGCAGTGATGCAGCCAGTCAGGATGCTCTCAGTTGTGCCCCTGTAGAAAGTTCTTAGGATTTGTGGGCCCACACCAAACTTCTTCAACCATTTGAGGTGAAAGAGGCACTGTTATGCCTTTTTCCACCACACAGCTGGTATGTTCAGACCACGTAAGATCCTCAGTGATGTTCACCCTCTCAGCCCCAGATCCATTGATGTCAATAGGGGCTAGTTTGTCTCCATTCCTCCTGTAGTCCACAACAAGCTCCTTTGTTTTTGCTATGTTGAGGGAGAGGTTGTTTTCTTGACACCACTGTGTCAGGGTGATGACTTCTTCTCTGTAGGCTGCCTCATTATTATTTGAGATTAGGCCAATCAGTGTATGTCATCAGCAAATTTAATTAGCAGATTGGAGCTGTGGGTGGTGACATAGTCATGGGTATACAGAAAGTAAAGGAGGGAGCTTAGTACACAGCCTTGAGGGGCACCTGTGTTGAGGATCAGAGGGGCAGAAGTGAAGGAGCCCACTCTTACCACCTGCTGGTGATCTGACAGGAAGTCCAGGATCCAGCTACACAAGGCAGGGTGAAGGCCGAGGTCCCTGGGCTTCTTGTCGAGCCTGGAGGGAATTATGGTGTTGAATGCTGAACTGCAGTCCAAGAACAGCATTCTCACAGAAGCATCCCTTTTCTCCAGATGTGTAAGGACGGTGTGTAGAGCTGTGTCTATTGCATCATCTGTCGATCGGTTGCGTCGGTTGGCGAATTGCTAAGGGGTCCAGTGTGGATGGCAGCATGCCGCAGATGTAATCCTTGACCAGCCTTTCAAAGCATTTGCTTATTACTGAGGTGAGTGCGACAGGACACCAGTCATTCAGACATGTTACCTTGGTCTTTTTTAGGTACCGGGAGAATGGTGGATGTTTTGAAGCAGGAAGGCACTCTAACTGGGAGAGGGAGAGATTAAGACACTAATTATAAAAAAAATACCCTGAGCTGAGGCATAAATATAAAGTAAAAAAGTTATATCTTTATAATAATATTTATCCTAGAGGATTGACAATGCAAGGAAAAAGATACTTGGAATTCCATATAATTTCCAAGTCACCCCAAGGCATACTACAGCCATCAAAGAAAGTGCTCTGGAAGCGTGAGGATCACTGTTGTAACATACTGAATGCAGCAGCCAATTACTGCACAGCAAGAACCCATCAAAAGCAATGAGATACTGAGCTAATATATTCTTGTATTTTTGCTGAGGGTGAAAATCACCAGGTCACTGGAAGTAACTCTCCAAATCTTTTACAATGAGATGGACTCTTGACCCTACAATCTACCTTGTTACGGCCCTGTACATTATTGTCTGCCTGCATTATACTTCCTCTGTAACTGCAACACTTTATTCTGCATTCTGTTATTGTTTTCCCTTCTACACCCTCAATGCACTGTTGAAATGAAATGATCTGTATGGATAGCATGCAAAGCAAAGGTTTTCACCATACCTCTGTATCTGTGACAAAAATAAACCAATTTACCAATTTACATCTTATCAAGGTGACCGTCAAGTCCTCAATTTATTGTCACATTCAAAAGACAGCACATCCTATGGTACAACACCGTCAGAGTTTTTCATTATTTGGGACGTGGTCATCACTGGTAAGGGCAACATTTACTCATCTTACTCACTTTAGACTTCTGATTGTTTGGTTAAGTACAGCTTCAATGCCACTGTTGTTGGCTGAATCAAAGGTGAATCAGCATATAGGAGATAGACTGAAAATCTGGTTGAGTGGTGCCACAACAACAACCCTTCTCTGAGCATCAGCAAAACCAAAAAGCTGATTATCAACTGCAGTGGAAGAAGTTTGAAATCCATGAGCCAATCTTCATTGAGGAATCGGAAGTGGAAAGCGTTAGCTGCTTTAATTTCCCTGACATTAACCTATCAGAGGATCTGTCCTGGGACCAGCATTTAAGTGTCATCACAAAGAAGGCATAAAAGTGCCTCTACTTTCTTAGAAGTATGAATAGAATTGGCATGTCACTGAAACTTTGACAAACTTCTATACAATGCACAATGGAGAGTATCCTAACTGGTTGCATCAAGGCCTGGTATGAAAACACCAATGCCCAGGAATGGAAAAGAAAGTGGTGGATACAATCTAGTCCATCAAAGGCAGATCCCTTCCCACTATTGAGCACATTGTCATAGAGCGCTGTCACAAGAAAGCATCATCCATCAGCAAAGACCACCCTCCATCCAGGACATACTTTCTTCTCGCTACTACCATCAGGCAGGAGGTACAGAAGCCTTGGTTCCACACCACCAAGTTCAGAAATAGTTATTACCATAGAACCATCAGGCTCCTGAACTAGCATGGATAACTTCACTCAATTCAGCAATGAACTGATTCCACAACCAACAGATTCACTTCACAACTCATGCTCTCTTTGTCTTCTTTTGCACTTACGATGTTTGTCATCTTTGTTTATGTATGGTTTTGCATAGATTCTATTGTATTTCTTTATTTTTTTCTGTAAATGCCCACAAGAAAATTAATCTCAAAGTAGTATATGGTAACATTCATAATCATACTTTGATAATAAATTTACTTCTAAATTTTTGAACTTTGAACATTTAATGCCCATCCTTAATTTACCTTGAAAAAGAGGTAGTGAGTAACCAGCTTGAATCATTATAGTGCTTTCAGGATGTAAGGTTTTCCTAATACTTTTATTCAAAATAGGAGTTCAAGTTTGTGTTCTATAACTAAACAGATAACTGGTGTCCCTTAATCCAATAACTTTATGGGGTGTGTGAGTTATACTTTCTGTAAATACTACCAACATTGTTACCATGATTACAGATCACTGAAACTAATTGCATTCATAAATCAGTGTTTTGTTTTAAAATTTCTCAAGTAAATACCAATTCAGTGATGTCCTATTTAGATAAAAGTGCTGAACACTCTTCAGAAAGTCAAACTGGGTCAAAAGTACTTATTCCAATAGAATGACTAGATGGACACCTTGTCAATGGTGAGAAGGTTCCAGATTACAAGGAAGGGAGTCACTTACCAAAGGATATCCATCCTCCGCCCTGCTCTCATTAGATTTAATATTCATACATCAGTGCCAGATTAGAGTTTGTGTTCCATCTCCTTTGTGCAATAGTATGCAGCATTAAAAAGCCCATATGTTGTATATTTAATATTTCAGTACTATTTGAGTGGGGTGTATGGGGTGTCAGGGAGGGGTAGCACCTCTGGTGGGGTGACACGTCACGTCCTTTTCAAGGCGGTTAGTCCACCTTTGGTCCCCACCTGGCACTCAGCTCTCACCTGTGGCTCCCCGTAGCTGTTTGCATGCGACAGCGGCCACACCCCGGGCAACAGCTTCGACAAGCCGGCTAAAGCAGGTGAGGGTAGCCGACGGGTCTCAAACCCTCGGTGAGATAGGGAGTTGTCTATCCCAGCATGTGAAGACAGACTCCAGCGGATTGAGCGGACGAGACCAATGGAAGGTCCAACGGTCAAGAAGGCGGTCTCTGCAAGCGTCGTGGAATGTGTAGAGCAGGATAAGACACAGAAGACGTCCTGGTCATCCACTGCACCTAGTCTCATCTCCTGCTGTCTCGACTCTGTCTTGCCACTGGATCCAGATGGGAATTGGGAAGAGAGAGTGAGGCTGACGCTGCGCAACTCTCCCTCACTTAAATTCAAGTCACGCGCTAGTCTCGACACCATTAATAATGGTGTCGAGGTCCTTATCGACGTTGACGATGGACGAACACACACTATTTGAGTAATATTGTAAATATGTTATTGATTAAGCATTCTTTAATTGTTTAAATAATTCATTACAGGATATATGTAAAAATGTGTGGATTGCATATGTCATGACTCTATAATGTAATACATGCACACCTTACTTAAAGTAAACACAAAGTTAGACACATATTCGGTCTCCTGTCTTTTCCCTCCAATTAGTTTAATGTTTTGGACTTACAAAATGTAACAATGGCGATAATGAACCTAAGATGACTACTTACCTGTTGAAGCACAGCGAGACATTTGAGTTAAAATAACAGTGCCACACATTCTTCTTCAGAAAAGAAGACAGAGATTGTCCATTTTTTTAAAAGGCAGAAAATGGAAGAATTCACAGGTTCATGAACAGTGAATACTGGATGATAATAATCATAAAAAAAGAGCAGAAGTGGCTGGCTACATCGGAATATGTATACTGAGCTAATTGAGCAATATTTTAAAGTAAATGGAATACCCAAATGAAAAACAAGTACCTGTTTTGCTGAGAACATTGGATGGAAAAGTATACAGTTTACTAAGGAGTTTGACTGCTCCAGTCAAACCAGCTAAAAATGAGCTTTATATATCATGAAACTATGCAGGAACATATAGAACTGAAGCCATTGTTCATTGCGAATTCATTAGGTTCCATATGCGGAATCAAAAGGAAGCGGGGGGGTGTTCTTTTTCAGGGTATGTGGCTGAACTGAAGAAGTTGTCTGAGCCTTGTCAATTCAGTAATTGGCTGAACAATGCATAAAGAGATCATTTAGTTTGTGGAATCTTACAAGAAAGTATTCAAAAATGGCTCCTAACTGAAGCACAACTTACATTTCGAAGAGCAGTTGAAATCACTGTATCAATGGAAACAGGAGGCACAGCTGATTTGCAATCAAGAATGAAAGTGAATGTGAACAAAATTGTGATGTCCAAACAGAAACGGGCCTGGCAGAGCAAAGTGTGTTACCGATGTGGCAGGAGCTCACAGACCAATGCAGCTTTAAAAGTGAAACTTGCAAAGAATGCAACAAAGTAGGATACATATAAAGAGCATGTCAGTCAGACAAAAATAAATGGATTGCACAACGAAGAGAAAAAAGATAAAAAGTCAAGTTTCACTTTAAAAAAGAACACAAATCAGCTTGCTCTTGTTGAAAAATCCGATATTGATGAGAGTGCCACAGGACACAGTAGCCTTAAGATTTACAATCTGAGAACTAACAATAGACAAGCAAAATGGCCTACACCAGAAGTGAATAGCAAATGAATTAAAATGGAATTAGACACTGGCTTGACTGTTTCAGTCATTCCACAAAATGAGTTTGAACGGCATTTCAAACCCACTGATCTGAAATCTGCAGATACCCAACTAAGAACTTATACTGGAGGAAAGATCATTCCTGTAGGAATGACAATTATAACTGTAAAATACAACAGTCAAAGGTTCAAAAGGGCTGAAGGGTTCATTGCTTATCAAAGTACATAACTCTGAAATTCTTCTTCTCCAGGTAGCCATGAAACCAAGCAAGAAAAGAAAGGTAGCACCATCATCAACCTCCAAATCCCTCCTCCTGCACAAAAAATGACCAAAATGGAACAGGCTCATTTACCTCCAAATTGTCTACTCCCGACACACACACACAAACACACAAATGAACTCGACAAACCAGCACACACACAGAAACCACCTTGATATTTCAATCTCCTTCATCGCTTTAATCGCTGAAATGGAGTCAAACATAGGCTCATGCCCCATCCTGTGGCCTACCATCGTGAGGTTTGTGCATGCTGCCTCTACCTCCCAGAAACCTCTCAGAGACTGCAGAGCGCTGGAACACCCAAATGATCTCCAAACAGCAAACCACAGTCTCCTATGGTTCCAGAATCAGATCCAAGATGAAAAACAAACATAAAAGACATAAAAGAATTAAAATATTTGCTTGCATGATCTATCCAGAAAATGTCGACCAAAGGAGCATTATGCACAGGCGCCATCTTGACCAGAGCAACACTCGTCCCTAAAAAAGAACAAGGAGGATGAAATATGGAAATGGAAGATGATAAACAGGAACTAATCTCATGAATTCAGAGATACTCTCAAAAAACTAGAAGAAGAAAAAGGAAGGCGAGAAAAAGAAAGACCAAAAGATGAAAAGCAGAGTAGATTCAGTGAGAAAAGCTGAGAAAAGAAGAAGTAAGGTGTCCAGAGCTGTCAAAACCACGGCAGTCTCAGAGTCAACTCCTACAGCCACCACGGAGCAGGAGGAGGCCCCAGAACCTGAGATTGTTTTCATAGCCACAAGTTTCACCTGCCGAGCAGTGAGACCTCTCTTGTTAGGAATGGCATTATCCCACAAGAGGAAGAAAGCCTCCACAGCAATTAAATCTTTAGGCTTGAAAGGGACAAATTAAAACTTACTATGCTGTGGATGTCTGTATAGTAATTGTATTATATAGTACATTGTATATACAAATGTATATACAAACATATATATATGTTTTGATGCATTCTATATTGAGTTGGTTTATAGTTAAGCAGTGAGGAGTCTTTGTTTACATAATTCATTTCTTGTTATACGTAAAAGTACATGAAAGGCATATGTCATCATGCATTTGTTGATTGCGCATTCTTTATTTATGTAAGTAATTCATTACGGGTAACGTGTAATAATATGTGAATTGCTTACGTCAAAACGCTACCACGTTTTACATGCATGCCTCGCTGAATATAGATGCAAAGTTAGACTCACATTTCAGATTCCTGTCTTTTCCTTTCAATTAATTTAATGTTTTAGAGTTCAGAACATAATATTATGTTATTATTAATTCCAGAATGGGGAGGGGGAAATGGGAGATAAACATTTATTATCTAAAAATTACCTCTATATTATCTGCACCCACCATTCTATCAGACAGGGAATTCCAAATCCCAGATCCTTATTGCATAAATAAGTATTTCCATGCAGCTTTTATCATTTTTTAATAAAATCAACATTTTCAGATTTCCTTCCAATTTTTGTTCAGTTTGATAAATTGCTTGAAATCAGAATCTAATATCATGAAATCTGTTGTTATGCAGCAGCAATCATTGCAAAACATTTTTTAGAATTTATTTAAATCTTACATCCATCCCACAATGTGATTGAGTAAAATTCTTCACATTATGACTCCGTCGCAATGTGCAGACATGTGAATTTAGAAGTCTAATGGCTTGTAGAAAGAAGTTGTCCTGTAGCTTGTTGGTCCTGGCTTTAATGCTGCAGTACTATGTGCCAGACAGAAGCAGCTAAAACAATTTATATTTGGGGTGACTGGTGTCCCCTATGATCTTCCAGGCCTTCTTTCTGCACCTGCTGCGACAAATGTCCTCATTGGAGGGAAATTCATATCCACAGATGCGCTGGGCTATCTGTACCACTCTCCGCAGTGTCCATCAGTCAGGGTTGGTGCAGTTCCCGTACCAGGCGATGATACAGCCAGTCAGGATGCTCTCAGTGGTACCCCTGTAGAAGGTCTTGAGGATTTGTGGGCTCATACTGAATTTCTTCAGTTTCCTGATGTGGAAGGGACACTGTTGTGCTTTTATTTGCCGCAAAACTGGTATGTACAGTCCAGGTGAGATCATTGGTGACGTGTATAGTGAGGAACTTGAAACTACTCACCCTCTTAACTGTAGATCCATTAATGATGATCGGGGCGAGCCTGTCTCTGTTCCTCCTGTAGTCCACAATTAGCTCTTTTGTTTTTTGGACATTAAGGGAGAGGTTGTTATCCTGGTACCACTGTCTCAGGGTGTCAACCTCTCCTCTGTAGGCTGTCTCATCACCACTAGAAGTAAGGCCAATCAATGTCGTGTCATTGAAGTGGACTCAGAACACATCCCTGGGGGGCACCTGTGTTGAGGGTCAGAGGGACAAAAGTGAGATTCCCCATCCTTGTCACCTGCCGGCGATCCGATACAAAGTCTAGGATCCAGCTACACAAGGTAGGATGCAGGCCAAGGTTCCTGAGCTTCCTGTTAAGTCTGGAGGGAGTCTTTAACCAGCCTCTCAAAGCATTTGCTTATAATTGAATTGAGTGCGACAGGGCACCAATCATTCAGGGATGCTAATAATAATGCATAATAATAAAAACCGTAAATTACAGTATGTATATGTGTGTATGTGTATATATATATATATATATGTATATATATATATATATATATATATATATATATATATATATATATATAGTTAAATTAAATAAATAGTGCAAAAAGAGAGAAAAAAAGTAGTGAGGTACTGTTCAGGAGTTCAATGTCCATTCAGAAATCTGATGGCAGAGGGAAAGAAGCTATTCCTGAATCATTGGGTGTGTGCCTTCAGGCTCCCGTACCTCCTCCCTGATGTTTGCAATGAAAAGGGGGCATGTTCTAGGTAATGGGGATCCCTAATGATGGATGCTACCATTTTGAGGTATCACGTCTTGAAGATGTCCTGGATGCTGGGGAGACCAGTGCCCATGATGGAGCTGACTGAGTTTACAACTTTCTGCAGCTAATTTAGATCCTGTTCAGAAGCCTACACATACTAGACAGTGATACAGGCAGTTAGAACGCTTTCCACAGTACATTTGTAGAAATTTACTCAAACTCCTAATGAAATATAGCCGCTGTCATAACTTCTTTGTTACTGCATCAATATGTTGGGCCAGGATAGATCCTCAGAGATGTTGACACCCAGAAAATTGAAATTGCTCACTCTCTCCACTTCTGATCTCTCAATGAGAACTGGTGTGTGTTCCCTTATCTTACCTTTCCTGAAGTCCACAATCAATTCTTCAGTCTTACTGACATTGAGCTGAAAGTTGTTGCTGCAACACCATTCAAGCAGCTGGTCTACCTTGCCTTCTCATGCCTTCCCATCACCATCTGAAATTCTGCCAACAATCGTTATGTTGTCACCAAATTTATAGATGCCATTTGAGCTGTGCCTAGCCACACAGTCATGGATGTAGAGAGAGTAGAAAATGGGCTAAGTACACACCTTTGAGGTGTGCCAGCCTTGATTATCAGCGAGGTGGAGATGTTATTTCTGACCTGCACAGACTGTGATCTTCTGATGAAGATCCAGTTGCACAGAGAGGTATAGAAGCCCACGTTTTGGAGCTTTTTGATCAGAAATGTAGGAATGGTTCTGTTAAACACTGAGCTGTAGTCAATAAACTGCAACCTGACGTAAGTATTAGTATTGTCCAGGTGATCCAAGGCCTGGTGAAGAGCCAATGAGATCGCATCTGCTGTAGACCTATTGTGGTTTTAGGCAAATTGCATTGGGTCCAGGTCCCTGTTGAGGCAGGAGCTGATTTTAGCCATAGCCACCCTTTTAAAGCTCTTCATCACCAAAGACGTGAGTGCTACAGCATAATTGGCTCCAATAGCACATGTTAATACAGTGTAAAAAGGGAAAAAGAGGCCAAAACCGGTTGAGTTTAAAAGCTGGCAATTATCCAAGTATTTTATATGGTATAGCATTGAGCTGCCAAACTGTTACATCTAATTCTAGTCTCTTGACTTTCAAAAACCTTTGAAGGATTAAGAAAGAGAGGTCACAGGGGAGCAAATGGAATTTTTTTTCATTTCACAGAGTGAGAGAGTGAAGTATGAAATGAAATGGAGCAGGGAATCTGAGCTCTCTTTGGAATAGTTCAAATTAATGAATTTATGTGGAGCCCTACACATTTTGTAACTCCATTATCAGTCCAAGAACTTTAAATAATATTTAAAGAACATGAGACATTTTTAAATAAATGCATATCTATACATTGGCAAACAACAGGAATTCTGCAGATGCTGGAAATTCAAGCAACACACATCAAAGTTGCTGGTGAACGCAGCAGGCCAGGCAGCATCTCTAGGAAGAGGTGCAGTCGACGTTTCAGGCCGAGACCCTTCGTCAGGACTAACTGAAGGAAGAGTGAGTAAGGGATTTGAAAGTTGGAGGGGGAGGGGGAGATCCAAAATGATAGGAGAAGACAGGAGGGGGAGGGATGGAGCCAAGAGCTGGACAGGTGATTGGCAAAAGGGGATACGAGAGGATCATGGGACAGGAGGTCCGGGAAGAAAGACAAGGCGGGGGGACCCAGAGGATGGGCAAGAGGTATATTCAGAGGGACAGAGGGAGAAAAAGGAGAGTGAGAGAAAGAATGTGTGCATAAAAATGAGTAACAGATGGGATACGAGGGGGAGGTGGGGCCTTAGCGGAAGTTAGAGAAGTCGATGTTCATGCCATCAGGTTGGAGGCTACCCAGACGGAATATAAGGTGTTGTTCCTCCAACCTGAGTGTGGCTTCATCTTTACAGTAGAGGAGGCCGTGGATGGACATGTCAGAATGGGAATGGGATGTGGAATTAAAATGTGTGGCCACTGGGAGATCCTGCTTTCTCTGGCGGACAGAGCGTAGATGTTCAGCAAAGCGGTCTCCCAGTCTGCGTCGGGTCTCGCCAATATATAAAAGGCCACATCGGGAGCACCGGACGCAGTATATCACCCCTGTCGACTCACAGGTGAAGTGTTGCCTCACCTGGAAGGACTGTTTGGGGCCCTGAATGGTGGTAAGGGAGGAAGTGTAAGGGCATGTGTAGCACTTGTTCCGCTTACACGGATAAGTGCCAGGAGGGAGATCAGTGGGGAGGGATGGGGGGAGACGAATGGACAAGGGAGTTGTGTAGGGAGCGATCCCTGCAGAATGCAGAGAGCGGGGGGAGGGAAAGATGGGCTTAGTGGTGGGATCCTGTTGGAGGTGGCGGAAGTTACGGAGAATAATATGTCGGACCCGGAGGCTGGTGGGGTGGTGGGTGAGGACCAGGGAAACCCTATTCCTAGTGGGGTGGCGAGAGGATGGAGTGAGAGCAGATGTACGTGAAATGGGGGAGATGCGTTTAAGAGCAGAGTTGATAGTGGAGGAAGGGAAGCCCCTTTCTTTAAAAAAGGAAGACATCTCCCTCGTCCTAGAATGAAAAGCCTCATCCTGAGAGCAGATGCGGCGGAGACGGAGGAATTGCGAGAAGGGGATGGCGTTTTTGCAAGAGACAGGGTGAGAAGCGGAATAGTCCAGATAGCTGTGAGAGTCAATAGGCTTATAGTAGACATCAGTGGATAAGCTGTCTCCAGAGACAGAGACAGAAAGATCTAGAAAGGGGAGGGAGGTGTTGGAAATGGACCAGGTAAACTTGAGGGTAGGGTGAAAGTTGGAGGCAAAGTTAATAAAGTCAATGAGTTCTGCATGCGTGCAGGAAGCAGCGCCAATGCAGTCATCGATGTAGCGAAGGAAAAGTGGGGGACAGATGATCTATACATTGGCTCTAGGTTACAAAACAATCCAACAGAATTAATATAGCAACAACTAATGACACAGAAAATATTTCTCTTGCATTATTAAGTAAATTAAGCAGTTTAACAATAAAGGGGTTTCTATTTGCAGCATCAACATTACCCTCTCCAGTCAGGTAATATGCTGGCGTCAGAATAACATCAGATAATGACCAAGGAAAAGAAAACAGATTGATCACATTGTCTAAATTTCAGTTTAAAAGAATTATGAATAACAAGTCTGGTGAAATTAGTTCCACACAGGTAAATTTTCACTACAATCACTTTTGCTATATTCATAATCATAATTTGATTAAAAAAATTCAGGATTAAATGGATTTTCATTGATTTTCATTATTTTATTTCTTCCCCATTGGAGAAATTGTCCCTTACATAAAAAAATTCATTAAAAAACAATGTTCCTTTCTGTTTGGATCTTCTGCTGCAAGAATCCATTAGGCCCTACGCAGGGTCATAGGCTGCTCAATAATGCGCAAGAGATTTCATGGTGGAGAGAAACAGAGAGGGTGTCAGAATTTCAGTCAGAAGGGAGGAATCAGAACATGAAGAACTGAGTTCAGCCAACAAAGTTAGGTGAGGGTGGTTGTGGTTAAATTAGCTGGAGGCAACTTCGGGATATCATAAGACCATAGATATAGGAACAGAATTAGGCCTTTGGCCTATTGAGAATTCTCTGCCATTTCATCTTGGCTGATTCATTTTCCCTCTCAGCCCCAGCATCCGGCCTTCTTCCCATATCCCTTCATGCCCTGACTAATCAAGTATCTATGAACCTCTGTCTTAAATATATGTAAAGATTTGGTCTCCACAGCCAACTGTGGTAACAAATTCCACAGATTAGTCAATCTCTGGCTAAAGAAATTCCTCCTTATCGCCGTTCAAAAAGGTCTCCACTCTATTTTGAGACCGCATCCTCTAGTCCAAGGCTCTCCCATCATAGGAAACATCATCACCACATCCACTCTCCTGAGGCCTTTCAATGTTCAATAGGTTTCAATTAAGTCACCTCTCTTTCTTCTGAATTCCAGTGAATATAGATCCAGAATCATCAAGCGCTTTTCATATGACAAGCCATTCAATCCTGGAATCATTTTCGTGAACCTCCTTGGAGCTCTCTTCAGTTTCAGCATATCCTTTCAAAAGGGCCCAAAACTGCTCACAATACTCCAAGTGAAGCTTCACCAGTGTGTTTTATAAAGCCTCAATATTACATCCTTGCTTTTATAAGGCCATAACATATAAGAGCAGAAGTAGGCCATTTGGCCCATTGAGACTGCTATGCCATTAAATCATGGGCTGTTCCAATTCTTCCAGTCATCCCCATTCCCCTGCCTTCTCCCCACACCCTTTGATGCCCTGGCTAATCAAGAACCTATCCATCTCTGCCTTAAATGCACCCACTGACTTGACCTCTACAGCCGCTCGTGGCAACAAATTCCACAGATTTGCCACCCTCTGACTAAAGTAATTTATCCACATCTCAGTTCTAAATGGACGTTCAATCTTCAATCCTGAAGTTGTGCACTCTTGTCCTAGACTCCCCTACCATGGGAAATAACTTTGCCATATCTAATCTGTTCAGGCCTTTTAACACTCAGAATGTTTCAATAAGATCCACCTTCATTCTCCTGAACTCCAGGGAATACAGACCAAGAGCTGCCAGATGTTCCTCATATGGTAACCCTTTCATTCCTAAAATCATTCTCGTGAATCTTCTCTGAACCCTCTCCAATGTCAGTATATCAAACTGCACACAATACTCCAAATGTGGTCTCATAAGTGCCTTATAGAGCCTCAACATCATATCCGTGCTCTTATATTCTATACCTCTAGAAATGAATGTCAACATTCCATTAGCCTTCTGCACCACTGACTCAGCCTGGAGGTTAACCTTTAGGGCATCATGCACAAAGATTCCCAAGTCCCTTTGTATCTCTGCATTTTGAATTCTCTCCCCATCTAAATAATAGTTTGCCCATTTATTTCTTCTTCCAAAGTGCATGACCATACACTTTCCAACATTCTATTTCATTTGCCACTTCTTTGCCCATTCCCCTAAAGTCTCTCTTCAGGCTCCCTGTTTCCTCAACACTACCCACTTCTCCACCTATCTTTGTATCATCAGTAAATTTAGCCACAAATTCATTAATCCCATAGTCCAAATCATTGACATATATCGTAAAAAACAGCCAGCCAGAATAGGATCCCTTTATTCCCACTCCCTGTTTTCTGCGAATCAGCCAAACCAAGTGGGTATCTCTGTCAGGCTGACAGAACCTCCTGTCTGTCCCCCTCATTATGGAATCCCCTATGACTACTGCATTCCTCAACTTCTTCTCTTCCTTCTGCACCATGGGACCAGGCTCAGTGCCAGAGACCTGATCGCCCTGGTCATCCTCTGTCAGGTCACCCCCACCTCAACAGCATCCAAAATGAGATAACGATTACTGAGGGGGATGGCCACAGGGATGTTCTTCCCTTTCCTTCCTTGTCAGTCACCCACTTGTCTAACTCCTGTAGCCTCAAGGTGACTAACTCCCTGCAAGTTCCTATATATCTCCTGCTCACTTTCCCTAATAAGCTGCAGCTCCAGATCCCTTTTATATCCTAGTCCTTTTGAAATTAGTGCTAACATTGCATTTGCCTTCCTCACCACAAACTCAACTTGCATATTGACATTTAGGGAATACTGCACAAGGACTCCCAAGTCTCTTCGCAACTTAGATTTTTGAATATTCTCTCCCTTTAGAAAATAGTCCACTCTTTTATTTCTTCTAAGTGCATGACCAACACTCCCCAACACTGTATTCCATCTGCCACTTCTTTGCTCATTCTCCTAATCTGTCTAAGTCCTTCTGTAGCCTCTCTACTTCCTCAAAACTACCTTCCCCTCCACCTATCTTCTTTTCATCTGCAAACTTGGCCACAAAGCCATCAATTCTTCATCCAAGTCATTGACCTATAACGTAAAAAGAAGCAATCGCAACACAGACCCCTGGGCCACACAATTAGTCACCAACAGCCAATCAGAAAAGGCTTCCTTTATTCCCAGTCTTTGCTTGGGAAACAACCACAGCTTTACCCATGCTAGAATCTTTCCTGTATTACCATGGGCTCTTAACTTGTTAAGCAGCCTCATAAGTGGCAACTTATCAAAGGTCTTCTGAAAATCCAAGCACACAACATCGACTGATTCTCCTGTATCTATCCTGCTTGTTATTTCTTTTAGGAATTCCAACAGATTTATCAGGCAAGACTTTCCTTTGAGGAAACCATGCTGACTACAGCCTATTTTATCATGTGCCTCCAAGTACCCTGAAACCACATCCTTGACAATCGACTCTAATATCACTGAGGTCAAACTAAACTAGCCTATAATTTTCTTTCCACCTTCTTGAAGATTGGAGTGACATTTGCAATTCTCCAATCTTCCGGAACCATTCCACAATCTAGTGATTCTTGAAAGATCATTACTAATGGCTCTACAATCTCTTCAGCCACCTCTTTCAGAAACCTGGGGTGTACATCATCTGGTCCTGATGACTTACCTACCTTCAGACCTTTCAGTTTCCCAAAAACCTCCCGTCTAGTAATGGCAACTTCACACACTTCTGCCCCCGACACTCTGGAAATTTCACCATGCTGCTAGTGGCTTCCATCGTGAAGACTAATGCAAAATACTTACTCAATTCATCCGCTATTTCCTTGTCCCCCATTACTACTTCTCCAGCATTACTTTCTAGCAGTCTGATATCTATTCTCGCCTCTCTTTTATATCATGTATCTGAAGAAACATTTGGTATCCTCTTGAATATTATTGGCTAGCTTACTTTTGTGCTCCACCTTTTTCTTCTTATCAGCTTCCTTATTTGCCTTCTGTTGATTTTTAAAAGCTTCCCAATCCTCTAACTTCCATGTAATTTGTGCTCTATTATATGCCCTCTCTTTGGCTTTTATGTTGGCTTTGACTTCTCTTGTTAACCACAGTTGTGTCATCTTGCCTTTAGAATACTTATTTCGAATGTATATATTCTGTGCCTTCTGAATTGATTTCATTCTTGTCAGTGTTCTTTTCCAACAAATCTTGACCAATTCCTCTCTCGTGCCTCTATAATTCCCTATACTCCACTGTTGTACTGACGCGTCTGACTTTAGCTTCTCCTTCTCAGATTTCAGGGTGAATTCAATCATATTACGATCACTTGTTCCTAAGGGTTCTTCCACGTTAAGCTCGCTAATCAATACCAGCTCATTGCACAACACCCAACACAGAATAGCTGATTCCCTACTGGGCTCAACCACAAGCTGTTCTAAAAAGCCATCTTGTAGGCAATCTATAAATTCACCCTCTTGGGATGCAGCAACAACCTGATTTTCCCAATTTACCTGTATATTGAAATCCCCCATGACAATTGTAACATTGCTCCTTTGGCATGAATTTTCTATTTCCCATTATAATTTGTAGACTACATCCTTACTAGTGTTTGGGGTTTGTATATAACTCTCTTCAGGGCCTTCTTACCCTTGCAGTTTCTTAGCTCTACCCAGAATTACCCTGTATCATCTCTTTCATTTTTTACCAACAGAGCAACGGCACCATCTCTGCCTAACTGCCTATCCTTTTGATACAAAGTGTATCCTTGGATGTTAAGCTCCCAGCTATAATCTCCTTTCAGCCATGATTCAGTGATGCCCACAACATCATACCGACCAATCTGTTACAGTGCTACAAGCTCATCTACCTTATTCCATATGCAGCACACAGTCAAATATAAAACCTTCAGTCCGGTATTCACCCTTTGTGATTCTGTCCACCTTATACATTTCAATTCATCTGGTTGACTGCAATTTTGCCCTATCATCAACCTTTCCTTGCTCAGAGGCTCACTACACTTTGTTTGTAAACCAACTACTTCATCCTCAGCACTTTCACTCTGGCTCCTATCCCCCTGACAAGTTAGTTTAAACCCCCTCGAACAACTCTAGCAAACTTACCTGCAAGGATATTGGACCCCCTCGGGTCAGGTATAACCCATCCCTTTTGTATAGGTCATACCTTCCTCAGAAGAGATCCCAGTGATCCATAAATCTGAACCCTTGTCTCCTAACCAGCTCTGCATTCATCTGCCAAATCATTCTATTCTTACTCTCACTGGCATGTAGCACAGTCAGCAATACAGAGATTACTGCCCTGGAGATCTTTTTTTTCAGCTTTCTATTTGGCTCCCTCAAATCTCTCTTCAGGACCTTATCACCTTGTCTACCCATGTCATTGGTGTCAATATGCACCAAGACTTCTGGCTGCTCACCCTGCTCCTTGAGAATGCCATGGACCAGATCCAAGGCATCCCTGACCCTGTCACCTGGGAGGCAACATACCAACGGGGTGCCTCTATCACGCCCACAGAATCTCATCTCTGTTCCTCTGACTATGGAATCTCCTATCAACACTGCAGTCCTCCTCACCTCCCCACTCTTTTGAGCCACAGTGGCAGACCCAGTGCCAGAAACACATTCACTGTGGCTCGCCCCAGTAGGTCACCCTCCTCAGCAGGATCTAAAGTTGTATACTTAATATTAGGGGGAACTAGATAAGCATTTCACTGCTTGTTCTGAGTTGTCCTAATAAACATAGTTTTGTAGTTCTAAGTAGATCATTTTAGCTTGGGTTTTTCTGCTTATCTGCGCTGGCCCCAAAAACCTTTTTTGTGTAACATAACAGGTCCCTTGTTGTTTGTCATCTATATTAATGATTTAGATGATAATGTAACATCAAGATTAGGGGCACAATGGGCAATTAGGAAGGCTAACAAAGCTTGCAGTGGAATCTGGGCCAGCTGGAGAAATGCACTGAAGAATGGCAAATGGAATTTAATGCAGACAACGTGAGGTTTTGCAACTTGGAAGGACAACTAGGGTAGGACATACACAGTAAACAGGAGGGCATGAGGTGTGCAGAAGAACCAAGGGATCTGGGAACACAGATCCATAATTCCTTGAAGGTGGTGCTATAGGTAGTTAGAGTATTAGAAAGAGCTTTTGGCACATTGCCTTTCAATCAGAATATTGAGTACAGGAATTGGGGTGTTATGTTGAAGTTGAGTTGGAGTATTTTATGCAGTTCTTGCCACTGAGAGTACCTATAAGAAAGATATCAATAAGATTGAAAAAGTACAGAGAAAATCCTGAATATTTCAAAAATATGCCTTCTTCTTTTTTAAGCACCCCAGCGATCCAGCCTCCAATACCCTCTGGGTAGAGAATTCCAGAGATTCACTGTACTCTGTAAAAGCCATCCGCTAATCTCCTTATTCAAGCTGATGCCAGTAATGAAAACATCTCAACATCTACCCTCCCATGTGTAAGGATCTTACATGTTTCAATAAGATCATCCCTTATGCATCTAAACGCCAAAGAATATGGATCAACTATATTTTAGCTGCTCATGACAGGACATTCCAGGAAGTAGGTGATTGACTGTATTTAGGACTGCCTAATTTGCCAGCATATCATTTCATAAATAAGAAGACCAGAGCTATCCACAGTACTTCAAGTGTGGCCTCACCAAATGTAACAATATGACATTATTTTAACTTCTCTTGCAATGATGACCGTTGTGCTATTTGACTTCCTCATCACATACTGCACCTCCCTGCCAAATTGTAATTTGTGCACAAGAACACCTATACTTCACTCATCTGCAATCTCTCTACATTTAGATTACAGTCTGCCTTTAGATTCCTCCATCTGAAATGTAAAATCTCATACTCAACCTCAGTAAAATCCATTCTCACCAACTCATTCAATCTACTTATATCTAATGGCAAAGTCCCGATATCCTGCTTGGAACAGGGACTCCCAACTATTTATATGTCATTGGAAAACTTGCCTACCTTTTATTCTGGCCCCTCCTCCAGATCATTTACTATAAATCGTGAATAATTGAGGGTCATTCCACTCTCTTGGGGTCCCCACACTTACCCTGGCTTCCCCTCTTCCTTTTTGTGTATCCATAAAAATCTTTGTTTTGTTTTATCACTTGGCAGTTTTCTCTCATTAACATTTTTCTCCCTCCTAGTTAAATTTTTAGCACTTTACTGCTGATTCTAATAAAATTCCCAGTCTTATGGTCTTCGGCTAGCCCCTGTGGCTTTGTTTTCTTTTCTTTAATATTTTCCCTGACCTCCTTTGGTAACTATGGTGGGTTCACCTTTCTCCTGGGATCCTCTGCATGGGATAAATTTCTGTTGAGTGTTATGAATTAGCAGTTTAAATATATGCCACTGGTGTTTCTTTTACTTAAAAATTAAGCCAAGGTTTTGTCTATCTCCGGTAGAAATAAAAGATCCCTTTGTATTATTTTGAAGAAAAGCAGAAATCTTCTTCCTAGTGTCATGCTCAATACTTATCTATCAAGAGGAAATAGATTATTTAGTCATTGCTGCATTCCATATAATAGAATATTGGCTATGTTACTAAAAAGCTTTTCATTCACTGTCAAGTGGTTTACAGGGATCCATTGTAAATGGGTATCTCTCTCTCTCTCTCTCTCTCTCTCTCTCTCTCTCTCACAAACACACACACCATTGCATGTCAAATTACTTCGGATCAACTACAATATTGAATGCAGAGCAGCCTTGAGGGGCTGATCGGCCTACTCAAACTTCTAATGCATGTGTACATGCCAGGCAGAAATGTTGTGTATTTAATGTTTCAATAATGTTTGAGTAATACTGTAAATAAATTGTTTGATTAAGCATTCTTTGCTGTTTATATGATTCATTATGGTTATATGTAAAAATGCATTAACTGCATACGTCAAGACACCACCATGTGATATCTTCCAAAGCAAACAGTAAACGAAGACTCGCATTTTTTGGGCTCCCGTCTTTTTCTTGCAATTTGATTTATGTTTTGGACTTACCATACATAACAAGAAAACATTAGTGAATTGTCCATCATTTTAATTGATATATATAAGAGTGCAGAGCTGGTCATTCAGACTCTGGTCTCTGCAGCATAGAAACCTCAACCAATGCTACAGGTGGAGTGAGAGGATGATGCTCTTTGGTGCTAGGCAATTAGTAGAGCTGCTGCTTCAAATCTCCAGTAACCTGGGTTTGGTTCTGACCTCCAGTGTTAACTATGTGGAGTTTGCATGTACTTCCTGTGGCCGAATGGGGATTCTTCTGCACCTCAAGGATGTACTGTTCAAATGCCTAATTGGCCACGATCAATTGTTCTCAGTGCATAAGTGAGTGGTTGAAATCTGGGAGGATTTGCATTGAGTACTAAGATTAATCTAAATGGATGCTTGGTAGGCAGAAGGGCCTGTTTCTGTGCTGTAAGACACAAAATATTCTGCAGGTGCTGGGGTCAAAGCAACACGCATAAAATGCTGGAAGAACTCATCAGGTCGGGCAGCATCCGTGGAAACGGACAGTCAACGTTTCGGGCCAAGACCCTTAGTCAGGACATACGAAGAGTCCTGACGAAGGGTCTTGGGCCGAAACATTGACTGTTTGTTTCCACGGATGCAGCCTGACCTGCTGAGTTCCACCAGCATTTTGTGCGTCTGTGCCGAAGGAGTTACTGGCTATGTCAGAAACCACTGGGAGTGAAGGTTTACTCTCTTTGCTGTGCAAAATAGACACCAAAGGAAATGAATGCATGAACTGAACTGTTTCAGAAACCCTTGTGAGATTCGCATGAATCCCAGCTGACCTATATGAATATTTAATTACCTTCGCTGAAAACAGATCACAGAATGTTCCCATCAAGCAACTCACTTCACAATAATTACAGATGTATAGTAAATTTATCAGAGTCTGATTGATAGACAGAATAGTGAAACAGCCCTGTTTATTCAGCCTAAATTCCAAGGTCAGGGCTAGAGGGTAGATTCCCAACCCTATGTCTTCCAAAGAGCTGAGATGAAGATCTAGAAATGTATTTGAAAGCAGAGACACGTGATCCTGCAGATACTGGGATCTGAAGCAACAACAAAACTCCGGAGGAACTCAGAATGTCAGACAGCGTGACCCACTGAACTCCCCAGCATCAGATAGACAGCAGTGCCTACAGAGTGTACTACATCTGAAATTTATTCCAATGTCTGCTGCTGGGAAAGAGGAATAAGCTTTGTCTAAATGGTGGAGTGACCAGGCTTCACTAGCGTGTAGCCACAGACCATGGATGAGGTATTGAGTTGACCTGCCATGTACACCCTGATGAAGAGCTAAGGTTCACAGAGGTAGAGGGGATGCACCTCATCACCTCGTCTGCGGGGAGAGCCGACGACGATGTCAGCACAAGGTAAAGTAGGGCTGATGTTGGGCCACAAGGCGAAGAAGGCACTGAGGGGCATAGTCTCAATCAGTGATAGAATCCTTACTGCGGAATTCGACAGAAACCCGGTGACCTCTGTCATCATCTGTTACTCTCTGCACAACTGTAGCAAGGAGAAGGAAGTAGAGGCCTTCTACAGTAATCTTCACGAAGCTGTCATTTCAGTACCGGCACATAACTTCCTGGCTATGCTCGGCGATTTTAATGCCCACGTCGGACTGGAAGATGTTCCATACTCATACCAAGACTTTACCAACAGAAATAGACAATACCTAGTTGATTTCATCCAGAAACCCAGTCTCATTGCCGCCAACACACAATTCAAGAAGCGAGCTGGTAAACTGTGGACATATGAAAACAGAGCCTCCATCTACAGGAAACAGCTCGACTACATCCTCGTAAGAACAAAATGGCGTAATTGTGTGATTAACACAGAAGCCTACAGCACCTTCAGTTCGGTCAGTTCTGACCACAGAGTAGTGTCAATGCAAGTGAGACTGAGCCTTCGGCAACCCAAAGCCACAGGTCCCAAGGAGAAGATAGACGGGAAGGCATTCTCCTCACAACCTATTCTTCAAGCCCAGTACACAGTGGAGGTGAGGAATCGCTTCAGCCCACTGGAAAGGGAGGAGGAAGAGACTGCCACCGACCGCTATCAACGGCTCATAGATGCACGCACAGATGCAACAAAGAGCTTGT